>NC_140963.1:8449525-8527025 GCF_056783735.1 Eptatretus burgeri
GGGTAATTATGATGGGTTCTAAAGGGTAATTATAATGGGTTCTAAAGGGTGATTATAATGGGTTCAAAAAGGTCATTCTGATGGGTTATAAAGGGAAATTCTAATGGGTTCTAAAGGGTAATTATAATGGGTTCTAAAGGGTAATTATAGTGGGTTCTAAAGAGTAATTATAATGGGTTCTAAAGGGTGATTATAAAGGGTAATTCTGATGGGTTATAAAGGGAAATTCTAATGGGTTCTAAATGGTAATTATGATGGGTTCTAAAGGGTAATTAGAGTCAGTTCTAAAGGGTGATTATAATGGATTATGAAGGGTAATTCTAATGGGTTCTAAAGGGCAATAATAATGGGTTCTAAAGGGTGATTATAATGGGTTCTGAAGGGTGATTATAAAGGGTAATTCTGATGGGTTATAAAGGGAAATTCTAATGGGTTCTAAAGGGTAATTCTAATGGGTTCTAAATGGTAATTCTAATGGGTTCTACAGGGCAATTGTAATGAGTCCTCGAGGGTAATTATAGTGGATTCTAAAGGGTAATTATAATTGGTTCTAAAGGGTAATTCTAATGGGTTCTAAAGGTTAATTATAATGGGTTCTAAAGAGTAGTTATAATGAGTTCTTGAGGGTAATTCTAATGGGTTCTAAAGGGTTTGAGAGAGTAAATCTCATTGGTTTTAAAGCATAATTCTTATGGTTTCCAATGGTAATCAAGGGTTATAAAGGGTTTTAACGGGTAATTTTAAAGGGGTCTAAAGGTTAATTCTATTAGGTTCGAAAGGGTAAAGTATATTGGGTTTCGTTTGTTTCTCGGCTTTGCCCATTCCAGATTAAAATGCCAAAATGAAACGCTTCCTTCGGACATGGATGCAATTTATTATTATCATTATTATTTACTCTGTGACCGTTTGGAAGTCAGAGAAAATTAAAAATCATTCCAAACATGAAACTTAGTCTTGTTAATGACATCCTGAAGGGCATGAACAACAGGTTTGAATAACTAATATAATGTGTTAAATAAGGTGGTGTAAAAGACGCTGCATCAGCGGTGATAAACTTCCAAAAAGTATTTTTCACAACCTCTGAAATCTTTAATTTATTCCAATTGAGTTATATACTTGAACACAAATCACCTTATCGGTACTTTAACAAAATATTACAGTATTTCACATCATCTCGACCAATCAAATTTGCCGCCCTCAGACCCCGCCAATGTACGTTTTTCTCAAAACTGCATGGGGTGAGGTGTTCTATGAACTCTCCAGTTTATTTATATTTTCGTTTTACTCTGTTATTTTCTGTGATTTCTTAGTTTCCACGTTTGTTGTATCTTTGTATTGAACCAGTTTGTTTGTTCACTTTGATTCATAATAATAGATATCTCTCATCAGTTCTGTTCCTGTTTGTTCTTCCAACACTCCAAATTGGTTTAAGGCATGTTTGCAGATATGAGAACATGAATGAACATTTTTAAAAATAAATAAAAAAAACCTTCCTCTGTAATATTCCTCATGAAATGCTATCAGGATACTCACGAGGTTCCTCTTTCAAGCTCTTGACCTGTGTTCTGGAGTTTACTGAATTGTAACCTTTTCATCAAATGTTACCATTTCACAAATGTAGGTATATATACTGTTCATACAAACAACACCGTTGTCTTACTTACGACTGCGTGCTTATGCCTACATATTACACCTGTCCCATTCACATTTATCGCACAATTAAACTTTCCTTTGTTCCAGGCTCTTTTACTTTTGGTAACACAGGATTGAAAAATCACGATGAATAGTCACCTGTTTCCTTTGAGCTGTTTGATGGCGTCCTCGTCTGCTGTGTCTCCAAGTAGAGGTCCTTGAATGGCAGTTCCAGGTGTATTTATACACAGGTAATGTTGGGATTTGCATCATGTCACTTCAGTGTCGTCAGCATTTCCTGATTCAATGGGCTTGAAAATGTTAATCTGCCATGCCAAACTGCTCCAGGTTGAGTCGAATATATGGTTACCCTGCAGAGAGAACAATTAAAACTTAATAACAAACAGGCTCGGTGTGGAATGTTCTTGAGCCAGCTATGCAGGTAACCTTGTTTGTATATTTGGTCTCTTTTGTGCAAATGTCTTCAGACTAAACGCTGATCCCCAATGAGGACACTCAAATAGGAAAGTAATGCTTTTGAACACCTTTCTCAAATTATGATATTCACCTTCGATGCAATGTTTTAAAACGACGTTAAAACTACTTTTAAAAACGACATGCATGTTGGTGCAAACCTGTGCTGTTGGCATCCATGTAATTGTTCAAAAAGGTTGGCTGTAGTTTGGCTTTTCCTGTCCCTGTTCCCATATTCACCCCTGGCTCATGATGCAGGAAACCCAGGTTCAAATTCCATGCACTATTAAGTGTATGCCTGGTGGTGGTTTAATGGTTAAGGTGGTTGGCTTTGGATCTTAAGCTCCTGAGTTCAGATCCTCACCATGACAAAATAACACCAAATGGGTCAAGTCAGCCTGTCATCCTTTTGATTTCAACAAAATGAGTACCAGATTGTTGTGGCTAAGAGATCACCAACAGTTCATCTGGGGATATCAGTGGTATACTACTATACCCAAGGAAAGTGGAAGGAGCCAGTGAAAGTGAAGCCTTTGGGTTGCCTCCGACTTGGGTCGAAATCTTATCTTACCTTTACCTTCCCATAAGGTGTTGTGCATTGTCCAAAAAAGTCTTTGTAATCCTTTAAAAAGTACAATTGTACATTACATCTTTGTCTTGCATTTGATTTACCTTGGAGGTCCTCCATGAGTGTTTGATCTCGAGAAAGATATAAAATATGGGCAATACCCTTGGGCACTCACCTGGTAGTGGCTGGATAAGATAACAATGGAACCACTGGTCAGCATGGATGACCCACAAAATATATAATGAAGAAGAAAGTCAATACCTATGGATGTTGTTTTTTTTAATGCAGTCAACAAACTTTGGTACATCATGGGTGAAGAAGATTGAGGAGAAGTTTCATCAAAATTGTGTGTGTACTTTCAGAGAAGAAGTTGCAAAAAATTGTGGATGGACGGACGACGTGCCATCCCATAAGCTCTTCGTTCCATGTGAGATAACATGATACAAAGAAAGAGACTCACTGCAACAAGTAATGCTGCAGACGAGGGGACAAGAGGTGGAGTTTATGTTCCAGCGGCTGCAGCCCCAATAAGACCTTATTGCAATTTGCAGTGTGGTCTCTTTAATACTACCTCGCAAGTACTGTTAAACAGGACAGCGACCTTCATGGTTATCACCAAAGGCACAGCACATTGTCCACTGGAACATACTTCCTGCTGAGGCTCGAGGATCGTTTGTAATTGGACTGTTCCTGGGTTAGTGTGGAAACCCAAACAAACTAGACCATTCAGTTAAGGGCAATGTGATACCAGGGAGCAGGACTATCCTCACACCTCATTAAAAATCCTCTTTCGTGAAAAGAGAAATCACATGAAGTCATTTGTGATGGATTCATATTATATTCCTCATTACATTCGCATCCGAAGTTTTCAAGTCAGTGTGCAAAATTGTCTAACCAGCTCCCACAAAACACTCCAACAACAACATTTAATGTATTCCAGAATTTTCTTGTGAAAGACAGCTTTCCATGCTGACGTTACTTTTGTTTTATTATTCCATAATGAGTCGCAGAATTTGTTGAAAACACAACAGTGAGCAAACAATCCAAGTCAGCAAATGCAGTTTACATCAGCAAAACAAGAGTGTCGTTTGACTTTACATTTTCCCCTTCGGTTTTCTGCTACGGTGGAGCAATTTCCACTTTTTCCCTCATATATATATATATATATATATATATATATATATATATATATATATATATATATATATATATATATATATATATATATATATATTCCAAAGGTACTCATGGACTTCAAGATATACTTTTGGGATTTTCATGGGAATTTGCATTGATCACTTCTTCATTCAGGTTATTCAATCATTCGTATGGAATCGTAACAGTGACAAAGGATAATTTTGATCTCGTATGTTATCAGAGTGAACCTTGCACATGATGATGGATAATCCTTCAGTAAAGGCCCTGTCACACCTTGACGTTTTAGCCAGTGTATGAAAAATTTGGCGAATACGCTGGCACACCTCGAATATGTTTTGGGTAAGTTTTGTATACGTTAAGAGCAAACTGAATCACGCTGGCATACGTCGTAGTACACCGAGCTCGTCGACAAATTTTGAGCATGCTCAAAATTTGTCGACGTATGCCAGCGTATGACTCATGTTCCGCATACGCTGGCCATAAGTTGTAGGCACGTTATGCGATCGTTGACACACGTTACTTGTAAGTTACTCATAAGTCGAAATACGTTGAGGTAATGTCTAGTGTACCCGAAACTTATTTCTAACCTATGAGTAACGTGCTTTGAACCTATGTGTAACGTATCTCTAACGCATATTGACGTATGTAGACGTATTTGACGTCTTACAGACGACCACAGAACTTACTGAACGTGTTTATAACTTACAGCTACCATATAATGGCGTATTGGCAGCGTTTAGGGAAATTGGCATATAAAAATGGGGTTCACAGGAGGAACCCGTCAGTGTTTCAGACTCCATGGTGAGTAGACACTTCGATGTCTAGTGCGGTTATGATTTGAATCCTCGAGCGGCAGCCTATTAATAGGCTACGCCACATGATCGTCAGTGATACGCTGCAGAGCTATGCATAAGTTAGACTATCGTTGGGCATAAGTTGTGAACGCCGACAACACGCTAAGCATTCGTTGGTAATTTATCTACAAGTTATCGAAACGTTCTGTGTACGTTACTAATACGTTATGCATACATCCAACTCGTTATTATACTCCCAAAACGGAAAAAAAAACATCAATAGTTCAGCGTACGCCAGCGTTTTAGATAAATTTTGATACGTTGCCATATGCTGGCTAAATCGTCAAGGTGTGACAGGGCCTTAATGACATTATTTTACATACCACGTACTAATTGGAGGAATTTTTTTTATAATTTCTCATGGATGACATTATTTTACTCCGTACTAATTGGAGGAAGTTTTGTACTCTACGTGGATACGATAGACGTACGATTTTGGAACCAAAAGAGACTGCCACATTTTGATGATTTTATAAAAGAGGAGCGATGAAAACGGTTTGATGTATTCAGTATTTCATGAAAGATATGAATAATGCCACTGTCAAGTTTTGTACGAGGTTTCTCCACGCACATCAGTCTTACATGTCTCTTGGTAACTCTTCTTCAGCCTTGTGTCCTTTTCCAATTGAGCTAGTCGATAAGGCCTAAGTCACATTTGCTCTACGGCGAGGATATGGCAGCCGTACGCCCTCTGAATTGACAGAAACGTGCGGTGGCTTCAGGGTGGCCTTACGCCGTATGGATATCTTTTACAGGCCGTAGGGGTGGCTGTGGAATTACAACGCGGAGTTATAAAATTTTTCATTTCTACGTTGGCCGTAGCAATTTGACATGCCGTAGTTGTGACGTAGTTGTGTTCCACGGCGACTATACGTAGGGTGTACGGTGGGGTTGCGTTATTCGTGCGGCTGCCGTAGTCTCTCATCAATGAAAAATGAATTTTGCCCTAAAAACCGAATACATTTTCAAAAACCAAACATAACGTGGCGTTCATGTTTGTTCACGTGTCTCTCCCACCTGTTCGACCCGCATCTTCGCACTTTGTTCATTCAGTTCGGCGGTGGAAGTACTCGTGAAAGCATCTCTCGTGTGTCGATCGCTACTTTACCTCGTGTTTTCACCTTCATTTGTGCTGTTTTTTTTAACTCATCTTGTGTTTTAATTAATAACAAAAAAGCAATCTGATCACGTGATGTGACAGACTGTCGGGCAAGGATTTAATTTCACAGAAAAACCGGTTGTAATTTGGAATATCCATGATTACCTCAGCCTGATGCGTTTGATGAAAGTGATTGTGGTTCTGGGGGCATCATGTTTGATGAGCTGCCCTGGGGGCAGCGCTCTCGCAGAGTGTGCAGGCGATCGGAACCCAGGCCGGAGCTCGAGCCTGTGTGAACCTTTGGATTGGTGATTGTACCAGTTTACATACAATACACCGCCACCGAAGGTCATTTACTAATCTTATTTTACCTAAAACATGGGGAATTTCAGTTGAAAGCGTCTTGAAAGTGGGTTTTCTTGGGGTCCAGGAACAGATTAATTCACTCCATTATTTCTTATTGGGAAAATAGTTTGGGAATCGAACTTTTTGCAATTCGAACAGCCTCCTGGAATGAATTCAATTCGGATTCTGGGGGCACCACGTACTGGTATATTCCGAGCTGTTCTATTTTTATTTCAGTAAAAAAAAGAACTGGTATATATTGCTATGGCTGTGAAAATTCGCAGAACACCATAGAGGTCCTTTGTTCAGTTATGCAGATAAGTCTGTGTTCAGTTAGATTTCCCCACCATTGTTTAATGGGATTTATCCGTGTGGACATGGCTGTGATCTTTGAGTTAGCCGTTATTCTTTACCATCGTTATTTTGTACCAACCACAATGCCAACCACAAACTACCTTCTCCACCACACCACCCACCAACCACCTTCTCCACGTCAACCACCAACCACACTCTCCACACCACCTTCATAACAATGTCATCTCCCCACCATCTCCTAAACCGCATCTCCCCCAATAACATCGCCTCACCTTCATCCCCGAAGCGACGCCATCTTTGCACCAGCCGCGGCGAGTCCGCATAGAACGGCATCGCTGCAGGCCGCGGGGGGTTGCTTACCGAGCAAGTGTGGTGATCTCGCGCACGTCCGCTCACCGAACAAGTTTGATGATCTCGCGCACGTCCGCTCTCCATGCAAGTTTGGTGATCTCGCGGACTTCCGCTCTGTGGAAGCTTCGCCTCGGAATTCGGATCAAAAGAGAAAAAGGGGCAGGGCCCGTGGGGGTCGAAGGTCGGAGAGCGGAGGTCAGATCTCGTCTCTCGGGCCCTATAAAAGGCCAAGCAGAGCGCCAGTTCGCAGTCAGTGAGTCGGTGATGCATGGGGTCGGCGGAGAGTCAGTCCGGAGAGGTCGGGGAGCCGAGTGGAAGCCTAGAGAACACAGTCGGGGGAGAAGTCCAGGAGAGCGGAGGAGACGCGAGCTGAGAGTGTGGCTTAGCCTACTGTTCCGCGCGGAGCTGCGCGGTTGTGTGCGAGCCGGAGAGAGCTCGCCAACCAGCTCCGAACGGTCTGAGGTGATCGGGCTTCGGAACGGTCCGAGCATCGCTGAGGGACGAACGGGTTCTTAAAGAGAGCTTCTTCTTCCTCTTTCGGCTTGCTCCCGTTAGGGGTCGCCACAGCGGACCAACCGTCTCCATTTCGATCTATCCTCCACATCTTCCATTGACACTCCAACCACCCACATGTCCGCCCTCACCGCATCCATGAACCTCTTCTTTGGCCTTCCTCTTCTCCTCCTGCCTGGCGGCTCCATCTTCAACATCCTTCTCCCGATATACTCAGCTTCCCTCCTGTGCACATGTCCAAACCATCTCAATCTCGCCTCTCTCACTTTGTCTCCAAACCGTCCTACCTGTGCTGTCCCTCTAATACACTCATTTCTTATCCTATCCATCCTCGTCACTCCCAACGAGAATCGCAGCATCTTTAACTCTGCCACCTCCAGCTCCGCTTCCTGTCTTTTTGTTTGCGCCACCACCTCCAAACCATACAACATAGCTGGTCTCACTACCGTCTTATATACTTTCCCCTTCACTCTTGCAGCTACCCTTCTGTCACAAATCACTCCTGCAACTCTTCTCCACCCACTCCATCCTGCCTGCACTCTCTTTTTCACTTCTCTCCCACACTCTCCGTTACTTTGGACAGTTGATCCCAAGTATTTAAACCAATCCACCTTCCCCACCTCAACTCCTTGCAACTGCACCATACCACCACCCTCCCTCTCATTTACGCACATGTACTCCGTCTTACTCCTACTGACTAACATTCCCCTTCTCTCCAGGGCGTACCTCCACCTCTCAAGGCTCGATTCAGCCTGCTCCCTACTCTCCCTACAGACCATGATGTCATCCGCGAACATCATAGTCCATGGAGACTCCAGTCTGATCTCGTCCGTCAACCTGTCCATCACCATTGCAAACAGGAAAGGGCTCAGAGTCGATCCTTGGTGCAATCCCACTTACCTTAAATCGGTCCGTCATTCCTACCGCACACCTCACCGCTGTCACACTGTCCTCATACATATCCTGCACGATCCTCACATACTTCTCCACCACTCCCGACTTCCTCATACAATACCACAACTCCTCTCTTGGCACCCTATCATAAGCTTTCTCTAAATCCACAAACACACAATGTAACTCTTTCTGGCCTTCCCTATACTTCTCCATCAACATTCTCAAAGCAAACATCGCATCAGTGGTGCTCTTTCCTGGCATAAACCCATATTGCTGCTCACAGATCGTCACCTCTCCTCTCAACCGAGCTTCCACTACTCTTTCCCACAACTTCATGGTGTGGCTTAACAACTTTATCCCTCTGTAATTTCCACAGCTCTGCACATCACCCTTATTCTTGAAAATTGGAACCAGTACGCTTAATCTCCACTCCTCCGGCATCCTCTCACTTTCCAAGACTTTATTAAACAATCTGGTTAACAACCCCACTGCCATCTCTCCTAAGCACTTCCATGCCTCCACTGGTATACCATCTGGGCCAACCGCCTTTCCACTTTTCATCTTCTTCATAGCAGTCCTCACTTCATCCTTACTGATCCACCCCACTTCCAGATTCACTATCTCCACCTCTTCCAACCCTCTCTCTCTCTCATTTTCTTCATTCATCAACTCCTCAAAGTACTCCATCCACCTTCTCAACACACTCTCCTCGCTCGTCAGCACATTCCCATTTTCGTCCTTTATCACCCTAACCTGCAGCACATCCTTCCCAGCTCGGTCCCTCTGTCTTGCCAATCGGTATAAATCCTTTTCCCCTTCTTTTGTATCCAACTTCTCATACAGCTCGTCGTATGCCTTTTCCTTGGCCTTTGCCACCTCTCATTTTGCTTTTCGACGCCACTCCTTGTACTCCTGCCGACTTTCTTCATCTCTCTGACTATCCCACTTCTTTTTCGCCAACCCCTTCTTCCTTATACTTTCCTGTACTTCCTCATTCCACCACCAAGTCTCCTTATCTTCCTTCCTCTGTCCAGATGTCACACCAAGTACCTTCCTAGCTATCTCCCTCACAACTTCTGCTGTCGTTGCCCAATCATCCCACCCATCTTTACCACCATCCAACGCCTGTCTCACCTCCTCCCTAAATTTCACGCAACAGTCTTCCTCCTTCAGCTTCCACCATCTGGTCCTTGGTTCAGCCCTCACTCTCTTCCTCAACCTCACCTCTAAAGTCATCCTACAGACCACCAATCGATGCTGTCGAGCTACACTCTCCCCTGCCACAACCTTACAGTCACTAATCTCTTTCAGGTTGCATCTCCTACTTAAGATGTAATCCACCTGTGTGCACTTTCCTCCACTCTTGTATGTCACCCTGTGTTCCTCCTTCTTCTTGAAATACGTGTTTACCACTGCCATTTCCATTCTTTTTGCAAACTCTACCACCATTTGCCCTTCCACATTTCTCTTGTTGAGACCGTACCTCCCCATCACCTCCTCATCCTCTTTATTCCCTTCCCCAACATGTCCATTGAAATCTGCTCCAACCACCACTCTTTCATCCTTGGATACACTCTCCACCACTTCATCTAACTCACTCCAGAAATCTTCTTTATATTCCATCTCACACCCCATATGTGGGGCATATGCACTGATGACATTCATCATCACCCCTTCAATTTCCAACTTCACACTCATCACTCGGTCAGACACCCTCCTCACCTCCAATACCCTCTTGACATGATCTTCCTTCAGGATTATCCCGACACCATTTCTCCTCCCATCCACACCATGGTAGAACAGTTTGAAACCACCTCCAATGCTCCTCGCCTTACTCCCCATCCACTTGGTCTCTTGTACACACAGTATGTCCACCTTTCTTCTCTCCATCATATCAGCCAACTCTCGTCCTTTGCCAGTCATCGTCCCAACATTCAGAGTTCCAACTCTCACCTCCACACTTCTACCCTTCCCCCTCTCCCACTGCCTCCGGACTCGCCTTCCCCGTCTCCTTCTCCTCCTTCGCCCAGCAGTAGCACAATTTCCACTGGTACCCTGCTGACCACCGGTACCGGTGGCGGTCGTTGGTAACCCGGGCCTCGACCGATCCGGTATGGAAATTCGTTTTGTTGTCCGCATATTGATTTGGTTCTTAAAGAGTTCTTAAAGAGTTCTTAAAGGGTTCTTAAAGAGAGCATCAACTCAAAAAGAACGAAGGCCCGTTCGTTCCTCTCAGGCATTGCCGGCCGGGGACCGTATCACCAGGCCGCGGCCGAGCCGCGGTTACGCTAGCTGCCGTGGGGAAGGGGCGTCGTGGGTCGCCCCAGCGAGGAGGGTAACCTGCGCAGCCTCGCGGAGCCTCTGCGGTCTACACGGCTCCGTGCAATAAAGACCCAAAGAGGTCCAGTCTGCCCCTCGTCTGTCCTGGGGCTTTTCTTTGCTTTTGAATGAATGTTGTGGTGCCATGTCCGCAAGTAGTACTGTATAAATGACTATACATTGTAAATAGACGGTTGTAGCTCTTGTCTTGCTCGCGTCTTGTCCCTTCGAGCCAATTCATTGCATGATTGTTTGTATACGTGTAAAAAATAAATGTGCTTGTTTAAATGTCACCCGTTCGTTGTGTCCTCTTTCCCCAATTGAACTGCTATCTTGCCTTCGGAATAATAGCGGGATTTTTGATAGCCGATAAAAGAATCGGGTCCAGCGAGGTCTCGCGATAATACTCCACTCGGTTATCCCAGAACGGAACGAACCGCTTAAGCGGTTCGTGTCCAAGCAGACCTCGCTGAGGTACGGTCTCTCGGTAGGCTGCCCGCGCGAATAATGAGGTATAATCGACAACTCGGCGATTGAACCTGTCGCGTACGGGTAGAATATTGACTCGGCCGTGGGGTGGGATTGGAGCACACCCGTGACTGGTTTTCGGCATTGTTCCAGAAAGTCGCGACTGAATTGTCCGTCTGGTGGGCGTACGGCCACGATTCGGCGAAAAAGCGGACGTTCGTAACAATATATACCCACTCGTTACCGTCCGTCTGGCCGCATGTTCGCCTTAGGGCCCCCCTGCGGTTGCCTTGCGGGCCCCTTGAGGCTACCTTGCGTCTGCCTTGAAAATTTTATGGCCGCCGCAGGGACGCCCTAACGTCACCGTGCGACATCAAATCAAAGACCGTACGGCACCTCCACGTTTTCGGTCTCCACAATTTCTAAATACGCCGTGTGGCTCCCCAAAAAATAAAAACATATGTGACTGCTACATTGTGTGACCGTGGAAATACTGCGGCCGCCGTATAATTGCTAGTGGCCGTAGATTTTGGAGACCCCACAGCCGCCGTGGCAAATGTGACAGGCCTAAGAAAGCTGGTCGATGATAATATCAATTTCATGGTTGCTGCTAGAACAGTATCCAACAAATGCAAATCTGCGCTCCTTTAATGTGTCGAAACCCGTGGTGGATTACCATCTTCTTCTTCTCCTCCTTTGTCTTTATAAGAGCGTGCGGTCCAAAAGCACCAAGCTTCTCCCTTCCTTGACCATGATACTCCTCCACTTCCCTCTGTTGTCAGTCCCAAAAACCTCTGTCCTCAGCACTAGTCCTCCCCCCTCCCTTTCTAACTTAACTCCCAACACAATCCTCCCATCTCAACCGTCTACCTCTTGGAAAACCATCTTCCATTTTCAACTTCTTCAGTGAGAGTCCAAGACTCGCCTCCATAAAGGAGAATACTGTTGCAGACTCGGGGTTTGAGGCTCACGATGAGGGGAAGCAATCAGTTCCCCCTTGAATGCCTGGACCTGAGGCCACCGGGTACAGATAACTGCATGCACTGGCGAGTTGCTAAGCTACCACGAATACCGATTAGCACTGGAAATACTGGCAGGGTTACATTACCTCACGTGATACCTCACTGGTGAACGGCAGAACCAAGGTTGTTTCGTGCCCTCAGCACGCACCCAGATTATTGCCGAGGAATACAGTGAGTGTGCGCTAGCTAACAAGAAGAAATTAATTGGTTGGAACCTCCTGGCTCAACTACCGTGCAGACCATTTTTTTTCGTATACCTTGGCGAGGCACGTATGAGAGCTAACACACAACGCACATCAAGGGGGGCATGAGACAGGAGGGGAGGGAGTGGGAAGGACAAAATAGTGGGGAACAGAGACATTTGGAGATCTGTGGAAGGGAGAGGGATGGGACGGGGAACATGGGGAATAGAATATGGACATTACATGGACTTTCAGGAAGGAAAGCAGGGAATTTGAAGGAGGTGGGCTTGGGTGGATTATCGGGGGGAGAAAAGATCGAGGATTTGGATGGGCGATGAACAGAGGTGGTGGTGAACAGCTGTTTTGAAGGCCTGGAGGGAAGAATGGGAATGAATAGTGTGAGGGAGTTTATTCCAAAGGCGGGGAAAAAGAGGAATGAAAGAGTGAAGGTGAGCAGTGATTCGTGATTTTGGTAGTTTTACCAGAAGGGGGTTGTTGGTGGACCTTGAGCCCCCTGTGGAAATGTGGTGGGGACAAATCACAGAGAGAACAGTGGGGGGGGGGGAGGCTGGAGAGGAGACGGTAGAAGACAGAAAGACCACCGACCAACCTGCGGTGATTGAGTGAGAGGCCCAAAGTCTCAGCCTCATTGCGGGAGATGCCAATGATCCGAAATGCCTTGGTTTCTACAGCGTGAAGCCGAGAAAGGTGGGAGGCAGGAGCACCAGCCGAGAGGGGAGAGCATTACTCCATCAGGCTGCGGACAAAAGCTTTGTAAGTGGTCAGGAGCTCAGGTGGGATGAGGAAGGACCTTGCACGGCGGAGGATTCCCAGTCGGCGACTGGCTTTGGAGGCGAGGTTTGAAATTTGGCTTTCCCAGGAAAGGTCATGGCAGATAGTGAGACCCAGAAGCTTGAAAGAAAGGACTTCTTCCAGAGGAATGTTGAGAAAGTGGATGGGGTGGTTTTCTAAACGGTCCTTTCGGAGAGACATTGTGAGAGTGTGAGATTTGTCCAGATTGAAAGACATGTTTCATGTGTTGGACCAGTTTGTGATTTTTATCCAGATCAGCAGTGAGAGAAGAAGCTGTTGCTTGCTGGTCTGAGGGATGACCGATAGTACAGCAGAGGGTGGAGTCATCAGCAAAGAGATACAGAGGATTTTCCAGAGGAGAGGTCATTGATGAAAACCAGAAAAAGAACAGGGCCCAGAACGCTACCTTGAGGAACTCCAGCCTGGACAGGAAAGGGGGATGAAAGAACTCCATTTAGGGCCACACGTTGACTGCGACAGGAGAGGAAGTCTGCGAGCCATGAGTGGAGATGGCCTTGGATACCATAGGAAGAGAGTTTGGTGAGCAGGGCAGGGTGCCAGACTGTGTCAAAAGCACGTGATATATCCAGGGATACGGCTCGGATTTCCTGTCTGGCATTGAAGGCTTCCATCCATTGTTGGGAGAGCAAAAGCAGCATATCCAGGGTAGAGTGACCTGGTCTGAAACCAAATTGATGATCAGAAATAAAGCCATTGGAGAAGAGGAAGGATTTGATGTCTGAAGCGATGATGGATTCCATAACCTTGCTGATGATTGGGAGAAGGCTGATTGGTCTGTAGTTGCAGGGATCTGTTTTTGCACCTTTTTTGTGCAAGGCAGATATGTTTGCTGATTTCCAAGCAGATGGCAGATGGCAGATGGCCTTGAGCAAATGAGAGGGCGAATAGAACAGAGAGAGGATGAGCAAGAGCAGAAGAGCAGGCTTTGAGGACAGGTGGGCTGATGCCGTCTGGACCGGTTGCAGAATCTGAGTCGAGGTTTGATAGCAAGCTCTCCACCTTGTCAGGAGAAAAGGACACAGAGTCCAGGAACAGTTGGGTGCAACTGGGTAAGGGGGGGTAGAGAAAGTGTTGGGTTTTGGACACAAGATTTAGCTGCAAACACCGAGTTTAGGCATTCAGCTTTTTCACGTGCGGTATCAGCAGTGCTGCCATTTGAAGTCAAGGAGGGGATGGAGGGGGAACATACAGCAGAAACAGATCTGATTAGATGCCAGCAGGATTTTGAGGAGGGAGAGAGGTTTGAGAGTTCAGACTTGAGATGAGAAAGATGTTGTTTTCTGGCTCTCCTGAGGGTAGATACACACTTGTTCCGAGCTTTATGGAAGGAACTGAGATTGACCTCAGTTTGGTTTGCTTTCCATGAGGCAAAGGCAAGTTGTTTCAGGACAACTGCCTCACCACAAGCTTCAGTGAACCAAGTGCGGGAGGAAGGGTAGGATAACTGAAGATGATAGGGGATAAATCTGTGCATGAAGGAGAGCAAGTTTCTTTGAAAGAATTCCTAGGAAGAGTTGATGTTGGAGAAAGTAGCGAAATGAGACCAGTCTATAAGTTTGAGGGCTGCTTGGAGACCCTGCCAGTCGGCTTGAGTGAAATGCCAGACTCGACGGCGGTGAGGTGGTTCTCTGATAATAGCCAGAGAGATGTCCACTTTGACAAGGACGTGGTCAGAAGAACCGATTGAATCGGAGGAAGAGCAGCAGATATTGTCAGGGAAATTTGTCAAAATCAGATCCAGAAGAGATGGAGTACCATTGGTTGAGATCCGGGTGGGGAAGTTGACCGATTGAGTTAGTCCCAATGAGTCGCAGAAAGCTGTTGCTGAGGTGCCATGACAGGTGAGAGAGGAACTCACACCAAGCCAACTGGAATGATGACAATTGAAGTCGCCACATATGAGGAAGAGAGAGTTTGGATGAGAATATAGAAGTTGGTCCATGTTTTCAGATAGTGAGGTGGAGATGGAGTCATCACTGTTTGGTGGACGGTACAGTACACATATAAACATGAGGTGGGAGTTGAGGGGAAACCGTAGCCAGAGGTATTCCTGGGGGTGTGGGGGAGTGAGGGCAGTGCATGGAGAGTGAGGAATAGAGTCTTTGATGAAGAGAGCAACTCCTCCACCAGGGCAAGGCTCAGGTCTGTCAAAGCGGAGGAGGGAGTAACCAGGGAGAGATACTTGGGAGTCAGACACGTCTTGGGGGAGGAAAGTTTCTGTTAGCCAGATTATGTCTGGTTTGTCAGTCGCAACCTGTATGGAAAGATGTGAAAGGTTTGAGCTGAGGCTCCGGATATTTGAGGTCCATACTTTTAATGAAGAGGTAGGGGAGGAGGCTTTGGGTGCAGGGGGTGGGGGGGAGGGGGAGGGTAGGGGAAGGGACGAGGGGGGAGGTAAGGAGTGTTGTTGAAAGAGTGTGGGCGATTGCAGAATAGCTAGGGGAGGGGGCCGAATGAGGAGGAGAAAAGGCTCTGTGGTGCTGGGGAGAGAGGGGACAAGAGAGGGGGAAGAAGGCAGTTGAGGATTTGAGGAGGTGGAGTGAAGAGATGGAGGTGAGAGGGCAGTGGAAGGAGGCAGCTTTGTGGATGGGAGGGGGCAACTTTGGGAAGGATGAGTAAGGGGGATGAATGGTGGGAGAAAGGTGAGGGGAGTGTTTGAGAGAGGTGAGAGGGAGGCTTGGAGGGAGAAGAGTGGGATGGTTGCTTTGAGAGTGAGGGGTGAGAGGAGTGAGTTGGCACTGAAGTTGGAAAAAAAAGAATGGTTGATAGAAAGTGAACATTCATAGCAAACTGGGTTTTTTTAAGTTTTAGGTCAGTTATTCGATTAAACACGTTTCTTGATGGATGCAATAAAGGCTAATTCAGAGAATGGAGAGAAGAAACGCTGTAACAGTTGGATTTTTTCGGCAAGGTATGAAGGAAAGGTCGAATTGAGAGCAGTCTGTTTAAATAGCAGAAGAGTAGTGCATTCTGATGCAGTAAAGAGTACCACACGTGTGAAAGAGGAAGATGAAGCATTATAAGAGATCGTTTTTTGTTCTTATTATTATTAATGCTTGAGTATTCAACAGATTATGTCATGGAAGTGTTGTAGAAAAAAAAAAATCGAGGAAGAATAAGAGGAGATGAAAAAGAGGAGATTAAGAAGAAGAAGAATCGGAGAAAAGTAGCGGTTTTTTTATTTTTTATTTTTAAAGATAAGAAATAGAGTGATTCGTTGGGATGGGGGACGTTAAGAAAGTGGGAAAGATAGAAATTGAAGATAATGGGGAGAAAAAACAAATAAACATGATCGTACACCGAGGGGAACAAAGGGTAGGCTTCAGGCCTCAAAGATAGGCCTCAAGCACCCAGTAAGAACAAGCTCGACGAAATCTCACAAAATAGCACGATTTTTGAAACAAAACCGAACAAGGAACACACAGTAACATGCAGGTGAGAAAATAAACAGTTAAAATGGGTCAGATAACGACCAGAAACTTACCTTTGAGATAGTCAGCAGGGAGCCCCCCCAAGGAGACCTGTCGACACTCCAAAACCAGAACCGACCATGCTGGACCAATGAAGGAAAAGATGAAACAAACTGCCTGCATTTACAACACAAGCAATTCATTTACAAGGGTGAGGAAACGTAGTTGTTGTTCTCCTTTCGGCTGCTCCCGTTAGGGGTCGCCATAGCGGATCATCCATTATGATCCGCATACTGATTTGGCACAGGTTTTACGCCGGATGCCCTTCCTGACGCAACCCTGGTCGCATCTTATGACACAGGGATAAGGATTGGGTTTCGTCATGTTTCCGGGCTGCCCTACACCCTCTCAAAGTGCGGCCCAGCGCAGAGCAAAGGGTGAGGAAATGTTTATGTCCAATAATCAAAAGGGTTTTATTCGGCAATATGTACAGCAGGGACAGCAAGGATTTGTGGGATGTGGGAAAAGAAATACAATTATGGACAAAATGAAGAGATGGGGCAGAGCTAAACCAATATAACGAACTTTCACAATCTTATCATGTGTTAACGTTACAGGCACCATCAGACACACACCCGAGGAAATTAGAGGGCAAGAAAGAGGAGAGATCGTTGAGGGGTTTTCGACCTGTTTTAGTTCCTGGAAAGGCCGATGGACCGAAGCTTCTCGGTCGCTTCGGAGGGGGGGGTGGAGGGAAGAAAAGTGGGGGTGTCTGCGGTGCGTGAGTGGGAGGTGCAAATGTGATGCAAATGAGGTGTAGAAGAAGAAAAGTGAAGGGATGTATGTCTGTAATTGCTCTTTTCGTAATTTGCATCAAAGCAGATGAGACAGTATATGGGAGGAGACAGAACAAGTGAGAGGATAGCTTGACGTGGTGCGAGAAAGTGTAAGTTTCAATTGTAATGAGGATTGGCTGTGGAACGCAGTGGAAGCCGAGCACTGATGACCCGGTGATGACCCAGCAATGATTCAGAGACTGCACGCTGAGTTCAGACTTGGTGACTGACCCAATGACCCGATGAATGATGCTCTGCTCAGGGAATGGCACTGTCAGCGCAGGCTTGGTGAGCCACACTGCTCTTTCGGCTCAGTTAATGTCACACTCACTCGGTGACTGATGCTCGGCCTGGAGAGTGAGTTTTTCGGTCTCGGCTCTCTGCCGCTATATTTTAGAGACCAGGCAAACGAGGAGCCACAGAGTGGATAAAATGCCCTGGAAGCATATCCTCACGTTATTTTTGGCACGCAGATGCCACCCTGAGAATTCGCCCAACCCCAACAGACTCCGGAGCCGAAAATGTCTTTCTTTGCTCTCAAGCTTGGCCACGCAACAAAGCTCTGGGATTTACATAGGGTGTGGGTTTTTGGGAGCACTCTCCGGCCATGAACGGGCACTGGGCTCCAATCAAACTTTGTAACCGAGCAGAACACTGTGGCGACCCAGATGTGGCCGAATGAGCCGCAACACACATTTGCGCTTTGAGTTGCATGCCAATGCGTGATGACTCATCGGCACAGCAATATCCTCTGTACCCCAGCATACCAAAGGACCACAGTGAGCATCCGGGGAATGAACTGTGGTTGCGGAGGTTGTAGTGAGGTGGAGGTAGCACGGCGGTGTTCGTGGAAAAGTCGTTGGAGCATTGGGAATGTTTGAAGCAGTTTTGGTGAGGAGGTTGAAGTGGTTGTTGTGGGGGTTTTTTAGGAGGCGTTGTCGTGATTATGGTGAGGGTTGTAGCGTCGTGCTCAGCATGGTGAAGGTCTCAGGTAAAATGTCCGTTGGTGAATGGCGTGCAGTTTGAACGTGAAAATGACATGCGTTTGCGAATGAGGCTCTCTATTGACGTCACCTGTTTGGTCTGTGGCGTGCATGCATGCGTGAAGAGGTCGTGTGGAAGTTAAAGTAAAATAAAATAAAATAGGTGAAAGAATAGCAATTGGACTTGAAGGCCTAATGAAAAGCCCGATGCAACGCATCTTGTCCCATTTCCTCACAAGACAAAAAGGAAGGGCGAACTGAACGAATACTAATGAAATAACTGCCTCAGGACTGCTCCATGTTGGGTGCCATTGTGTTGGGACAATGCTGGCTTCACAGAGCCACAACAATACTCTTGACTGTTGCTTTGAAGAATTGGATTTTGAGATTTTGTGGCAATTCTGATTTCCATGTTTTATCCATCCTTATACAAATAGCATTCAGTCTCAGCATGCACCTGTCCCTCCTTCCTTCCCTCCGTCCATGTGACGAGATGTCTATGATATACATACCTTTGGAATGTACCTTTCGAGGTTAGACTGCTGAGACCTTTGAAGACCCTCTAAGACCCTAAGGATGCAAAAGACCCCAAAGAACCCAAAAGAGCCTAAAGTCCCAAGAGACCCCAAAAGGCCCCGGAGCCCCAAAGTCCAAAAAGACCCAAAAAACCTCAAAAGACACCAAACAGCCCAAAAGACCCCAAAGCTTCCCCCACAACCCTCCCTCCCAGAGCAACCATCACACTCTTCCCCCTCCAACCTTCCCTCTCACCTCTCAAAAGCTCCCCCTCACCCTTCTCCCCCTCTCCCCATTCACAAAGTTGCCCCTCTCACATCCACAAAGCTGCCTCTTACCCCTGCCCTCTCTCTTCCATCTCATCCCTCCATCTCCTCCAATCTTCAACTTCCCTCTGCCCCCTCTCCCATTACTCCCCACTGTGCCTCATCCAATCACCACCGAGCCTTTTCTCCTCCTCAGCTGGTCCTCTCCCCTATCTCTTCTGTAATCCCAAAAACTCTGTCAACATCTCTCCCCACTCCCCCCCCACTCCTCTCTTGTTCTACCCTCCCCCTCCCCTCCCTTCCTCTGCACCCAAAGTCTCCTCCCCTCCATCTTCCTTAAGAGTGTGGACCTCAAACATCTGGGGCTCCAGCTCAAACCTGACAGATCTTTCCAAACAGGTTGCCACTGAGAAACCAGACATCATCTGCTTAACAGAAACTTTCCTCCTTCAAGACGTCTCTGACTGCCGAGTATCTCTCCCTGGTTATCCCTCCTCCTGTATGACAGACCTGAGCCTCGTCCTGGTGACAGAGTTGCTCTCTTCATCAAAAACTCTATTCCTCACTCTCTATGCACTGCCCTCACTCCCCCACACCCCCAGGAATACCTCTGGCTTTGGCTTCCCCTCCTCTCCCACTTCATGTTTACATGTGTATTATACTGTCCACCAAAGAGTGATGACTCCCATTTACACCTCGCTCTCCGAAAACATTGCCCAGCTTATATCCTCTCATTCCAACTCTCTCATCCTCATATTCGGTTGTCATCATGCCAGTTGGATGGGTGTGGGTCCCTCCCTTACCTGCCATGGCTCTTCAGCAAAAGACTTATTAGAACTGACACAATCTGTCAACTTCCTGACCAGGATCTCTACCAACAGTACTCCATCTCTTCTGGATCTGATTTTGACCAATTTCCCAGAAAACATCTGCTGTTCTTCCTCTGCTCCAATCGGTTCATCGGACCACATGCTTGTCAAAGTCGACATCTCTCTCGCTGTTATGAGAGATTCATCTCAGCGCCATCGTGTCTGGCATTTCACTCAGGCTCGGCTGACTGGCAAGGACTTCAAGCAGCCATCAAACTTCGAGACTGGTCTCCCTTCTCCACTTTCTCCGAGATCAGCTCATTCTGGGAATTCTTTCAAAGAAATTTGCTATCTCGCATGCACAGATTTATCCCATCTCGTCTTCAGTCGTCCTTCCCTTCCTCCCACCCATGGTACACTGAAGCTTGTGACGAGGCAGGTGTCCTGAAACACCTCATGCAGGGCAAATCCAACTGAGGGCAAACTCAGTTCCTTCCACAAAGCTCAGAACAAGTGTGTCTCTTTCCTGGAGAGCCAGAAAACAACATCTTCTAATCTCCAGTCTGAACTCTAAAATCTGTCTCCCTCCTAAAAATCCTGGCGGTGTGTCGTTAAGTCTGTTTTTGGTGTAAATTCCTCCTCCATCCACTCCCTTACCTCAAATGGCTGCTCAGCTGACACGGCACATGAAAAGGTTGAAAACCTAAACTCAGTGTTTTCATCTATATCTTGTATCCGAAACCCATCAATTTCTGTACACACCTTAGCCAGTCACACCGAGCTGTTCCTGGACTCTGTGTCCTTTTCTTCTGACAAAGTGGAGAGCATGCTGACAAACCTCGACTCAAATTCTGCAACCAGTCCAGACGGCATCAGCCCACATGTCCTAAAAAACTGCTCCTCTGTTCTTGCTCACCCTCTCTCTGTTCTATTCACCCTCTCATTTGCTCAAGGTCATCTGCCATCTGTTAGGAAATCAGCAAACATTCCTGCCCTGCATAAAATAGGTGCAAAAACAGATCCTTGTAATGACAGACCAATCAGCATTCTCCCAATCATGAGCATGGTTATGAAATTCATCATCGCTTCCGACATCAAATCCTTCCTCTTCTCCAATGGCTTGATTTCCGATCATCAATTTGGATTCAGATGAGGTCACTCTAACCTGGACTTGCTGGTCATGCATTCCCAACAATAGATGGAGGTCTTCCATGCCAGACATGAGATTAGAGCCATATTCCAAGATATATCATGTGCTTTTGACATGTTTTGGCACCCTGCCTTGCTCACCAAACTCTCTTCTTATGGTATCCAAGGCAATCTCCACTCATGGCTCACAGATTTCGTCTCCTGTCACAGTCAACCTGTTGCCCTTCATGAAATTCCCTCATACCCTCTTCCTGTTCAGGCTGGAGTTCCTCAAGGCAGTGTTCTGGGCCCAGTGGTTTTCTGGTTTTTATATACAATCTCTCTGACTCTCTGTAAAATCCTCTTTATCTCTTTGTTGATGACTCCACCTTCTGCTGCACCATCTGTCATCCCTCAGATCGGCAAGCAGCAGCCTCTTCACTTTCTGCAGGTCTGGATAAAATTAAAAGCTGATCCAACACGTTGAACATGTCTTTCAATCCTGACAAATCTCACACTCTCACGATGTCTCTCCAAAAGTACCATGTGGAGCCCCCCCCCCATCTACTTTCTGAACAGTCCTCTTGAAGAAGTCCTTTCATAAAAAATTGAGCCTCACTTTCTGCCATCATCTTTCCTGGGAAAGCCACATCTCCAAGCTGGCCTTCAAAGGCAAAAGCGGACTGGGCATCCTCTGTCGTGCAAAGTACTTCCTTGGCATAACTGAGCTCCTGACCAAGTACAAAGCTTTCATTCCCAGCTTGATGGAGTAATGCTCTCCTCTCTGGGCTGGTGCAAAGCCTCTCTCCTTTCTCGGCTTCACACAGTGGAAACCAAGGCATTTAAGATCATTGGTATCTCGCACGATGAGGCTGGATCCTTGGGTTTCTCACTCTCTCACCATAGGCAGGTCGGTGCTCTCCAATTCTCGCCACCCCTGCTCTGTCTGCGATTTGGCCCCACCATATTTCCACAGGGCGCTCAAGGTCCAGCAACAACCCCCTTCTGGTAACACTACCAAAATCACAAATCACTGCTCAACTTCACTCTTTCATTCCTCTTTTTCCCACCTTTGGAATAAACTCCCTCAATCTGTTTAATCATATTCTTTCCTCCAGGCCTTCAAAACGGCTGTTCACCACCACCTTTTATCGTCACCCATCCAAATCCTCGATCTTTTCTACCCCGTTAATCCACCCGAAACCCACCTCCTTCAAATTCCCTGCTTTCTTTCCTGGAAGTCTGTATATGTCCATCATGTACACCCCCATGTCATCCCCCCACCCTCCCCACCAATCCCTCCCCCTTCCATAGATCTCATGTCACTGTTCCCCACTGTTTTGTCCTTCCCACTCCTGCCCCTCTTGATGTGTGTTGTGTGTTCGCTCTCATACGACCCTCAACAAGGTCTACAAAAAAGCAAAACCAAAAAAAAAAAAAATCCAAGGCCCCAAAGTCCCCAAAACACCACAAATATCCCAAAGTCCTAAAAGACCCCAAACACCCAAAAGACCCAGAAGACCCCAAAATACCCAAAAGACCCCAAAATAACCCAAACACCCAAAACACCCCAAAGATCCAAAAGATCCCAAAGACCCAAAAGACCCTCAAGAGCCAAAATACCCCAAAGATACAAAAGACCCAGAAGATCCAAAAGATCCTGAAGACCCCCAAATACCGTGAAGAGAAGACCCCAAAGACCCAAAACACTCCAAAGTCCCAAAATCGGCAGAAAGTGGATGCAGCGACTCTCCGACTCTCTGGAAAATCCTCTATATATCTTCTTTTCTTTCATCTTTCATCTTTCATCTTTCTTTCATCACCTCTTCCTGTCCAGGCTGGAGTTCCTCAAGGCAAAGTTCTGGGCCCTGTTCTTTTTCTGGTTTTCATCAATGATCTTTCTGATTCTCTGGAAAACCCTCTTTATCTCTTTGCTGATGACTCCACCCTCTGCCGAACCATCTGTCAACCCTCAAACCGGCAAGCAGCAGCTTCTTCGCTCACTGCAGATCTGGATAAAATCACAAACTGGTCCAACGCGTGGAACATGTCTTTCAATCCAGACAAATCTCACACTCTCACAATGTCTCTTCGAAAGGACAATTTAGAACCCCCCCCATCCACTTTCTCAACAATCCTCTGTAAGAAGTCTTTTCTTTCAAGCTTCTGGGTCTCACTATCTGCCATGACCTTTCCTGGGAAAGCCAAATTTGAAACCTCGCCTCCAAAGCCAGTCGCCGACTGGGAATCCTCCGCCGTGCAAGGTCCTTCCTCATCCCACCTGAGCTCCTGACCACTTACAAAGCTTTTGTCCGCAGCCTTCCTTCCTGAAAGTCCCTGTAATGTCCATCTTCTCTTCCCCATGCTCCCCGTCCCATCCCCATCCCTCTCCCTTCCACAGATCTCCTAATGTGTTTGTTCCCCATTGTTTTGTCCCTCCCACTCCCGCCCCTCGTGTCTCATGCCCCCTTGCTGTGCGTTGTGTGTTAGCTCTCATACGAGCCTCGACAAGGTATAAAAAAAATTAAAAAAAAAACCCAGAGAGTCCAAAGACCGAAAAGATCTAAGGTCAGGTCAGGTGTGGGAGCATGCGCCAGGGCCACACGTCACTGCATCCACTTTCTGCCGATACTCCAGGGGCCTCCATCTGGCCATCCCCCAGGCAAATGCCTGGTCCATCCCCATCTCCTTGAGATGCTGATCAACCTGCTGCAACCAAGAGGAACATGGTTGGCCCATTGGCCTCCTCCACTCATGAGGCTCCCTCGCCGAGATAATTTGGTGAGCAGGATCAGTGTCAGGAAAATGAGCCGCATGTCCATACAGCCACAGCTGACGCTCACGAAAATTGCAGGTAACAAATCTCATTTGAGTCTTTCACCAACTGCTCATTGGACACAAAGTCAGACCAGCGTTAGCCAAGGATTCTCCAAAAAGACCTGATGTCAAAGGAATCAAGTCTCTGTCTCAGATCCCTGGTCAGAGTCCAAGTCTCACATCCACAGAGCAAGACAAATCACCAAGGACCTGAAGACTCGGACTTTCGTTGTCCTGCACAGGTACCGACAGCGCCACACCCCATGATCCATTGAATCCATGACTGGCCAGGCCCAACCCAGACGTCTGTTGACCTCTGGCTCACAGCCAGCAGAGACATGAATATCACTGACAAGGTAAGTGAATCTCTCCATGACCTCAACATCCTCATCACAAACAGGTACAGACAGGATCGCAGCATCAAAGATGTCATTGAAAGCCTGGATCTTAGATTTGACCCAGGAAAACCATAATCCCAGTGGCTCCAACTCCTCAATCAGCAGCGGCTCCTCATTCAGCATCTCGAGTACTCCCAAAATGATGTCTGGAGTCTCCGAAAAGATAACTGCATCATCTGCGAAATCAAGGTCAGAGATCTTGACATTCCCAAACAATGCACCACAGCTTGATCTCTCCGACATCCTCCCCAGAATCCAGTCCATGCAAGTGCTTAACAGTGTGGGGGCCAGTACACACCCCTGACGAACTCCAGTAACAACTCGAAATAAGTCAGAGATCGTACCACCACATCTCACAGTTCTCTCAGTACCAGAGTATAGTTCAGACATCAGATACATCAGTTTTGGTGGCACCCCACAAAGACCAAGAATCTTCTAGATGGTATCCTGATTCACTGAATCAAACGCTTTACAGAGATCAATATAGGCTGCAAGCAGCTTCTGCCGAAATTCTCGTCTGCGTTCAGTGAGGACCCGAAGAGTAAGGATATTGTCAATCTTTGACCTCTTTGGTGTAAAGCCTGCTCTGGTGTAAAGCCTGCACAAACAGAGACTGCTCTGGATGCTGGTGCTCAAGCAAATGGTGGTGAACCCTATCAAGATTTATCCAAGGAAAGACCTTGCCCGGCACTGAGCACAGTGTCACCCCTCGGTCGTTGTTGCAGTCTTGGCGATCACCCTTCCCTTTCCAGAGAGGGACATAACGAACTTTCACTATCTTATCTTGTGCAAACATTCCAGGCACCATCAGACACACACCCGAGGAAATTAGACAGCAAGAAAGAGGAGAGGCAGTTAGAGTCCAGCAGCCAAAGGCCAAAATGTCACCTAACCCTAACATCTCTGATAAAGTTTTTTTTTCTCTGCTGATTATTCACCCTTGGGGTGTATCTAATGATATCCATGTGGGTGTGAACCTGTCACCCTTGAGCAACTTTAAATATTCAAGATGGCGTCCAAGATGGCTGCCACAATGGGCTAAAATTCTAAAATTCCAATTCTTTCAATGTAGTCGGCCAGAAATCAATGATTTTATTGTTCAAATATACGTTTTGAGTTTCAACAATATGTGTAAAATAGTTTGGGAAATATCAGCTGTACTGATGCTCTGGTAACTATTAATATGACTACCGTTATGTCAGTAAAATATAGAAAAGTGGCAATCTGCCATATATTTCAAGAACATGTTCTATACAACATTGTTTTTTTTTTTTTTTTTTTCTTTTTTGGCAAATGCTCTTGATCACTGCATTGAGTAAAATAGGATGATGAATTGCATTTTTCTGTTGCCATGGTAACTATCTAAAATGATTACTCTGATTAGTTTGGTGTTAAAGATGCACAGCATATAATGTATGTACTTGTACATTTTATCTTATTTGTTTTCCACCTCATAAACCATATGGGGGCCGATTTGGTAATAAACTATATGTTGTCATGGTTACCACAACGATGCCACTGTAAATTGGTACCGAATGTTTTTAATCATGCTTTTTTTACTACAGTCCTGCACCAGAAAAGGAAATTTGAGCTGCACCCCAAATTTCTTGATGTGATTATTTTCTCTACTTCATATGAATCTTCGTGATGTATATTATGATATTCGGTGGGTGTGACCTTCTCAGCCCTGAGCAACTTGATGAATTCAAAATGGCGTCCAGGAAATGAGGAAAAAATACTAATTTTTACATGTCGATGACCATATCAATTAAAAACACAATGAACAATACTTTATATCATTTTAATGACAGCTAAATTCTTCTGAAAACTTAGTTTTACATATATTATATGATTAAAACGAAATTACTTATTTAGGTCACAATGGCCACAAAGAATGAAAGATTAATATGTTTCTGATAGATTATTGAGAAAATCAGAAAAACAAGTGACTGGGATATCAAAAAGATATTTTTGGATGAAATATTTATTTCAAATTCATAGCTATTCAGAGTGCATACAAATGCAATAAAAGCCACTAAGGCTTCTTTAAGGTAGTTGGTACACATTCCATAAATAATGGTGACTACATCAAATCAAACATTGTATCTTGTGGGGCTGAAGTTTGTCTATAGATTCTAAATAAAGACGAGTCTTCTTCGTCTTCTACTTCCATGACTTGCTTTGTGTACTCATTAAAACAGGCATGGCTGCCTTGGCAGGAGCAGAAAATGGTACAAGCAACAGTTGAGCTGTTGCAACTGCAGCGTCGTGTCTTACACATTTTCACTGCTGCAGGTGCACCTAATCAATTTGAGAAGCTCTTCTGGAGCAAGAGGGACATTCTCAGGTCATGGAGTAGGTGAGAGATGATGAACCCTGCTCATGATACCAACCATATACAGTGGCATCTAAGACTGGTTGCATTGCATCTATTGCCTTCTTCCATACTGCAACTTGGAGATGGGCGCGAGCAACATTCTTCATGAACGCTTCATCTGTTGGAGGAAGAGATGGAAGTTTCGGGGCATAAGCGGTACTTCTGCCTACTTTAGAGGCCCACAGTTTCTGTCGTGCATTTGTCATGGACTGAGATTCCGGTACACCATAGCACGATGACATGAATACTGTGGCTTGCTTTCTTATCTCAAATATATGTACACTGGTGTCCCCAAGGAAACTTAGAGAATGACGACCAGTACGTAGCACCTTTAAGGCAATTCCTTTGCCAATTCCAAAGTAAGTGGTGACGGTATCACATCCTGTGAGTCCATGGGTTGCTAGTAAATCTGGAATAATCTCATGATGCTTTTCCACACTGGCTCTGATGTCGCCAGCAGCACAACCCTTCACTGGAGACACCATCGTGACAGGGCAAGAAATTTGTCCATTGAATGTAAAGTGCAGCAAGAGTACAAATATATCTGTATAGTCTGCTACCATGAGTGCCTAGTTAGGCTTTGCAGATGCGATTTGCTGCACAATGATGGTATCACCCTCTTTCTGGTTTGTGGTTATATCACAACGCCTAATAACCACACTTTGGTTGATCTCCACTGGACAGAGTCACTTCCAGGAACTACCAGCTTATGGTGAGGGATGTTATTTTTGTGGGCTATCAAATCCTAGCAAATGAGTGAAATAAGTTGTTTTTTATTGGCCGTGACTGTCAAGACTATTTTCTGCTTTGGTAGCTGACCTGTGTTGCGCAGTGAATATACCCTGCTTGCTCCTTTATCTCTGCCAACCCGAGTTGATTCCTTGGTACTTCCTTCTATGTAACTGCAAAAAAAAAAAATATATATATATATGGTTATATCATTTCTTCAATGGGTGATTCTCTGTCATATTGAGAACAATATGTAAAATGGATAAACATTTGAACAGTGCATGGGTCCATGATTAAACAACCCTTCCATCTAAAGGTTCAGATGACTAACAATTACAGCTAAGATTGTATTTATGTTTTAAAATAGTGATCAAATACAATACTATTCAAGGAAGTGTGCCATTGAATGTAAACTTTACTAATGATTGTTATTAATAATTCATTAAATTTGGAAATTTCGACTTAATCAAATATTAAACCAGACTTGGCTGACTTGCCAGTCTTTTGAGCTAATAACTGCTTAGTTAACATACCAGTCGAATATCAGGTAGACATCACTTGTTTTGAGATGATTGCAGATGTAGCCACGGAACAGATAAAGGTAATCCTGCACAATTCCTGATCTGGGCCAAGGTACTACCCACAGCGCAGCACAGCCATCAACGAAAATGGCATCCACGTCCTTCTCTGTAAGCCTACTTGCTTGATGATTCCATTTTTCGAGCATTTTTCAGGTTGGATTTGGTCTGTGCTTCACGCATTTGGCCATCTGTATCAAACATTGATGTGGGATGGGGTGCCAATTCATGGGCCAGTAGGTGTTGTGTATCAAGACTGCGGGAACTGGAATGTAACCCCATGGCTCTGGCATAGATAGTTTATGTGTCAAACACTTTCATGCCACCGACATTGATGTGCTTACGTGAAAATGCTGGCGTGTTGACCTGCTTTTGTATTGTGTCATGGAAGCCATCTGGCCAACTCTTTTCAAATGATTCCATTTGTGATTTACCCAGGTGAACGGCATTATCAACATTCACAGACGGATGAGACACAACCTTACCACCACAATATTTACCAGTCCATCTGGATGTAGATCTGTGTCGAGTGGATCAATACAGAGCTCCAGTTTTTCCTGTGGAGCTTTTCTGTCCTTAGCATCAGTTTTTATTCTTGGCACTGCTTCTTCCCTGTGAAGCATTACGGCATTTGGTTGCTCTGTATCTCGCATATAATTTAGGTCTTTGGTGATGCTCTCACATGCATGCAAACTGTACGCCCAAGTCTTCAACATATCTGGCCTGGTGGTGATCCCAATTACACCACTGCTTCCATGCCCATATCTCATGAAGGTTGTTTCTATCGCCATGTCACTCCAAATACCATTAAACAAACCAGCAGAATGATGAATTGTACGTTCTCCATTCATGAAATGTTTCAGAACTTCATTGGGCATAGCTTCCATTGAACGGATGTAGTACAAGGCATAGCATGCATAATGCATATGTCCTGCAGCAAAAAACAGGGGTATCATGTCCTTGACAGTGTCCATATGGAGAGGCCAGTGAGCCTCTCGCTCTGCTCCTATGTATCTGAGAATAGTGAAAACAGGCCTGATCAGGCAATCTACCCAAAGTTTTGAGGTTTTACTCTTTGACGATACATTATCCAGGAAATTTTGGAGGTCAGCCATGTTATTTATTTCATGCGTTTCAAAGTGAGGGCGAAGTAGCTCTTCGACTAACATCCTAACAGCTCTTACATTTTGAGGATACTTCTTTCCACACCACCAAATGGGACGCTCAGAATATCTACTATTCCTGATTCGGCCATCAATGTACCAGTGCATCCACAGTAACTCATTAATTAATGCATTCCACCTAATCTAAGGTAAACGTTGCTGAATTTGTCAGTGTCATCCTAGAGGAAATGAAATGCAACTCTGTATAACTGCTGGTCAGCTGTGAATACCACGAATTCCTGCCCTACACTTGTTGACACTTCTTGTGCCTTTAGCATGCCAGTCATCATGGCAGTAGGATCGGCGGGGGATTTGTCTATCAGCGGTAGGTAAACAACTCTTGTCTTCGGCTTCAGAGAATGGCCTTGCTCACGACACAGCTTGGTGTTGTAGCCATTGAACTCTGGAGAGTCACGTTGAAAAACAATGTCTCAAAAGAATGCAAAGTCAGTTTCTTCAGCCCGGCTTCGCGAAACATCTTGATATTTCAGGAAACTTGAATGAAGTATCCCTACGGGAACATATGGCATTACAGGTTTATTTTGACCAGTATACAAGGACGAATCACTAAGCTGTTCCTCTACTGTAGGTTGAGACATATCTTCCTTTTTAAGGCATCTGATAGCCTTGTCTGTACGGTTCTGATTTCCATGAACTTGCTGTGTGATGATCATTGCTAATGAATGCGTTGACAGCTTTCCATTGGGGGAGTATATGTCTGCATCAAAATTATCAGATACCATTTGAACTTGCATCTGATATTCCTTGTTGGCTGAGCTTAGTTGCTGCATCAACTGCAGCTGACTTTTTGAAGCGAAGTAACTCATCATAACTGTAGGTGACTCTGTAGTCATTCCTATGGCAGACAGTCTTTCTTGAGTCCCTGAGTAACACACCAAGTGCTATTTGAAGATCAGTTGGGTGATTTGTTATAACACTTGTTACTATATTTCCTATCAGGATGGCTGGTAAGGAATTGTCTCACTTCTTGGATACTGAAGATAACAGATCCTGCAGTGTCACTGATACGCTATCAGTTGCTAAATTTGTGTCTATGTACCTTCTATACTGAGATTTATCATGAGTGATTTCCTTGCATTCCTTTAGAATCCACTTTGCAACCTTACCAGCACTACTTTCCAAGTCATCTTCATCATCCTTTATGACTTTCAACCCAACTGTACCACTATTTTGAAAGGCAATTATGTTTGCATATCCAGGCGATGACAGGACAAGAAGCTCATCCGCAAAATGACTGCTTAGTTTAGCGATCAAACATTGGTGTGACAACCCAGAACCACAGTGACTCGTATACTCTTTGAATCGGTCAATGGAATTCCAAATCCTACATTTATCCTCTGACATCATTTTTGCCACATATTCTAGAGCTTGATTCTCTACCTCCTGATAAGATTTGGTGTCATTGTCATCACAGACAATATTTTGGTTCGCCATGAACCGACAGATGCAGTCCCTGTGATAGCGAGCTTCTGCTGCATGCAGGTCACTTACGGCAACATCAATACGGCTTCTGACTTCACTGGCCCATCTATCACCACTAGCATCACACTTCTCCTGCATGTACAGTTTGTATGATTTTTGTTCATGCTGTGAATATGTTGTATGAAACATATATGCTGGCCTCCATCGCTCTGGACTTTTGGGATCTCTGTTAAGATCACACATCTCTCCACAATAAAGACAGTTCATCTTAAAATCAAATAAAGGGCAGGAATTGCGTAATTTCTTGGGTGGTTGAGGACCAATATCTACAGTTTCTGGTTAAGGCAAATGGGACTTGGTAATGTATTTAGATACACAGTTTTTAATGGTATTTTATTGTGAGGCTTGGGTTTTCTGCAAGTTGTCTTTCAAGGTCAATGTGCAGGCCATCCCTATATGCTTTGCTTGCATTGATAACACTGGTCAACAACAAATTTGTTGTCTGCATTTTTTAAGATGATTTAGGACGAATCTGATGCGCTGAATCCAAAACTCACATTAGTTTTGTTCAATCAGGTCAAGTTTTTGAGATATGGCCACATGTCGTTTTTTACATTTTTGTTCACATGTACGCATGTGTGGAGCATTTTAGAAGAAGTTGGTGGGGGTAAAATATCATGTCAAATAATTGTTTTGATTGGAAATAATAATTTTAATGACAAGAAGTATTCAGGTACGATAGTTCTGGGTGATTATGTCGAAAAGGGATCAGTTTGAAGTCATAAAACCTCAAAATCTTCCAAAAATTGGTGAGGCAAAGCATAAAGTTCGTGGATCAAAACTAAAGTTAATGGGGCAGATTTTGTAATAATGTGATACAAAAAAGTTGTATTTCTTGAAATAACGAACTCTGAAGAATGTACAATACCTACATGCGCCAATTTATGACATGCGCTTCTGCTCAAGCTTGGAGTGCCACAGTACGAACCCAAAGATTGGAGACTGTTCATTGACAGCAGCAAGCGATCACTGAAATGTGTTCTGCTACACAACGGCAACCAGTTTGCCTCTGTACCCATCACTCACTCGACTACACTGAAGGAGAAGTATGAAGCGGTGAAGTACGTGCTGGAGAAAATTGGTTATGATCAGCATAAGTGGTTTATTTGTGTTGACCTGAAGATGGTGAACTTTTTGTTGGGACAACAGTCTGGCTTCACCAAGTACCCATGTTTTCTGTGCATGTGGGATAGTAGGGACCGTGCTCAGCATTACACGAAGAAGGACTGGCCTGTGCGGGAGGAATTGGTGCCATGCAAAGAAAGGAACGTCATCAACGACCCTCTGGTGGACAGAGACAGAATACTCTTCCCACCGCTGCACATCAAGCTCGGCTTAATCAAGCAGTTCACCAAGGCTCTGGACAAAGATGGTGACTGCTTCACTTACTTGTGCCAGGCTTTTCCAGGATTGACCATGGAGAAGTTGAAAGCTGGCATCTTTGATGGTTCTCAGATCCGTCAGCTCATCAGAGATCCAGAGTTCAAAAACTCAATGAACGAAGTGGAACTGGAAGCGTGGAAGACATTTGTTTTGGTAGTGAAGAACTTTCTTGGCAACAATAAGGCCAGAAACTACGCAGAACTTGTCAACAACATGCTGACTGCTTTCAGAAACCTGGGCTGCAACATGAGCATCAAGATGCACTACCTATTTTCACATATGAACAGGTTTCCTGAGAACCTGGGTTCAATGAGTGACGAGCAGGGGGAGAGACTCCATCAGGACATGAAGGAGATGGAGACCAGGTATCAGGGTCGCTGGGACGCAGTCATGATGGCTGACTACTGTTGGAATCTGAAGAGAGACCTCCCTGCCGCTGAACATTCCAGGAGTTCGAAGAAACGGAAGTTCAAGCCCTGAAGTTTGAACAGTGGTGACGCAACATGCAATTTACTTGTACTTACCTTTATCAATGCCCACCATTCAGATGACAGTAATCGATGTTTCTATCATGTAATCAATAAATGTTGTTGGCAAAACATTTTTTTTTCTTAAAAACATGTTTAGGATGATATGTGTTGACAAAAATCAGCTGATAATGCCACAAAAATGTAATTGATTTTGTCACAAGATCTGATTTTTTCAAATCAACTTAGCACAAAAACCTGACCTGATGGAGAGAAACGGATGCCATTTCCTGATTCAGCAGTGCCAGAATACCCTAATTCACTTGTAGAAATCTAGACAACATTCAGAAAGTAAAAAATTGTTGACCAGTGTAATTGTATGCAGCCATGCTTGTCCAGAACTTTGTGAGCATGGCTTTGTAGCATCACATTCGCCTCCATATCTGAAATCGATGATGCATATATCATCCATTATTCACCTGAAAAGAAAGAGAAACAAATCTATGCACTACCTATATCTACATCTACTGTACAAAGCATTCTTAACTTATCTATCAAGTGATAATTGAAAGTTGAGTGGTTCGTTGTCTGATGAATGCATTTGCCCATCCAATCTAAATTTGAAGATATAATAAGGTCCATTATCATTCTGAAATGAAAAAAAATCTTTGCATTAACATTAATGTTCAAAGCATTTCGCATTAACTTATCTCACAAGCAATAATTAAATCTTTAACAGCTGTATATCTTTTGTGAATGCAGGTGTCAGCAGTTTGGCTTCATCCATGTTAGCCATTCAGTCAATGGTATCTTAATTACAAAACATTTTGTTCAGGCAGCAATAGTTTTAATTGGTTTCTGATACCTTAAAAAAATTAGAAAAAAATGCATTACATAACTTGTTATCAAGCCTGGTTAAAATTATACACACATATTGGAGAGTCAGTGATCATATTATTTCACTTGCGACCATATTGGATTCTTCAGATTGTTCATGCATGACATCACAACCACCTGGATATTTTTTATCTATCCTAATAATATCCTATTGAATAAACAGCAAGTAAAAATAGACAAAATGGCTGCCAGACTAAACAATAAATGTATTTATCAAAATATCATAGAACACATTCTTAGTAACATTTTTGTGGTTACCATGGCCACATTAAACAATTTATTAATCAAATATAACCCACCATGATCTAAGAGTTTGAAAACATTTAACTTGGATCAGAAATGCACAGTTTTATGTTATATATCTTCAGTGCTTATTTCAAACATCACAATTGCATTGGTTGTCATGGTTACCATGGCACCATAACTTCATTACTCATTAATTCTATTTTATGGAAATTATTGTCATTTGTTCATGTATAGAAAAACAACAAAATAATGCAACAATAACCATTTTCTTGAAATTATGGCAATTTGGTTGTTTTAACCATCTTTTACCAACATAATCGTAGTTATAATTGGTAGTTAGTATAGTAACGGTCCAGCAAATACTTCACAAACCCTTTTCTTTAAATTAATGGACCCTAAAACATATATGACATCCAAAAAACTCATAGGTCTAGAGCAGAAAACACTGAAATAACATGAATTTTCTACTTTCAGTCGATTTTGGCAGCCGTCTTGGACACCATCTTGAATATTTCAAATTGCTCAAGGGTGACAGGTTCACACTCACCTGGATATCATTAGATACACCCAAGAGATGAATTATCAGCAGAGAAAAAAAACTTTATCAGAGATGTTCGGGTTGGACTCGGCTGCTGGACTATTGAGGGGTTTTTGACCTCTTTCAATACTAGAAACGGTCGACGGACCTATGATTCCCAGTCGCTTAGGAGGGAGGAGGAGGGAAGAAAACTGGGGGTGTCTTTGGTGCTTGAGTGGGAAGGGGAAGAGTAAAGGAGTGCATATCTGCATATCTCTAATGGCTCTTTTAGTAACTTGCATCTGCAGCAGACGAGACAGTAGATGGGAGACAGAGAACGTGTGAGAAAGTCTAAGTGTCAATTGTAAGGAAGATTGGCTGCAGAATACAGAGGAAGCCGAGCACCGATGACCCGGCAATGATTCAGAGACTGCTCGCTTGGCTCCATCTCAGTGACTGGCACTCGGCTCGGAGAGTGAGTTTTTTGTTCTCGGCTCTCTGCTACTATCTTATAGAGCCCGGGGGAAGGAGGAGCCAAAGCACGGATGAAAATGCCCTGTAGGCATATCCTAGCGTTATTATTGGCACACAGATGCCACCCTGGGAAGTAGCCCCGTCCCGCCAGACTCCGGAGCCGAAAATGGCTTCATTTGCTCCCTGGCTTGGCCAAACAACAGAGCTACAGGATTTACATGGGGTGTGGGTTTTTGGGAGCGCTCTCCGGCCATGAACGTGGGCCGGACTCCAATCAAACTGTAACCCAGCGGAGCGCCAGGACCACCCAGATGTCACCAAATAAGCCCCAGCAGATATTTGCACTTTGAGTTACACTCCAATGTGTTCCGACTCGCAATCATCAGAAATGTCTTCCGTTTGCCGGCATTCCAAAGGACCGCGGTGAGCGTCCGGGGAACCAACTGTGGTTGCGGCGGTTGTAGTGAGGTGGGGGGACGTGCAGTGGTGTTCGCAGAAAGGATGTTGGAGTGTTGGAAGAGGTTGTGGTGAGGAGGTTGAAGTAGTTGTTGTGGAGATTTTTATGAGGCGTTGTGATTATGGTGACGGTTGTAGCGTCGTGATCAGAATGGTGTGGGTCTTTGGAAAAATGTCCGTTGGTGAATAGCGCACAGTATGAATGTGGAAATGACATGCATATGCTCATGAGGCTCTCTTTTGATATCACCTGTTTGGTGTGTGGCTTGCATGCATACGTGAAGTGGTCGTGTGGAAGTTAAAGTAAAATAAAATAAAATAGGTGAAAGAATAGCATTTGGAATTGAATACCTAATGAAAAGCCTGACGCAATGCATGTTGTCCCATTTACAGACTTGACACAAAGGAAGGGCTAACTGAATGAATACTAATGAAATAACTGTCTTGGGGCCACTGTATGTCGGGTGCCATAGCCTGCCGGCTTCGCAGAGCCACAACAATACTCTCGCCTGTTGCTTTGAATAATTGTATTTTGAGATTTTGTGGCAATTCTGATTTTCATGTTTTATCCATCTTTATTTAAGCTCCCCATACGAGGGCCTTCCTCACTTTAAAGGAAGTCATGTTTACTACTCTTAATATTGGATGCAAGATACTGGAAATCATAACCATTTTCAAGGGTATTGTTGCTGGCAGTTTTAGCTTCACCATTAACATTGAACATCATGAAGTTTGTCTTATCTGCATCTTATCTTATCTGCCAACAGTTTTGCAGAGGATTCTGTTTGGCTTCGAAGCTTTTGGAAAACATGAAGAGAGTTGGAAACTGGGGAAACGTCATCTGCAAAATTTAAGTCACTAATGCTCAATTTGTGAGCTTGTTGAAGATATGTCTGAACAGGATGACCTTCATCTATGACGGTGCACACTACCGACAAATATTTGGCACAGCTATGAGTTCACCCCTCTCTCTGCTGTTGTAGCTAATTTGGTGATGAAGGAACTCGAACGAAGGATATTTGAGTCTCATGAGAATTGGGTCCCGTGGTACTGAAACAGATATGTAGATAACACCTTTGTCATTGTGTGAACAAACATGGTAGACCACCTACTGGGACAACTTGGTCAGGTGTTCCCCAGCATCAACTTCACAATCAAAATTGAAAAAGAAAGCAAATTGGCCTTTTTGGATGTGGAAGTTCACCGTAAGCCTGACGGCTCCCTAAAGACTTCGGTCTTCAAGAAATCAACACACACCAGCAGATTACTGAATTTTAACTCCTGTAACCCAATCTCCAAAAAACAGTGCAGCACAGACCTTAGCAGCTCGGGCACGGATGTTGTCATCTTCCAAAGCCAAGGCAATTAAAGAAATCAGATAAATTATAAGAGTCTTGCTCAAAAATGGGTACAGCAAGAGGATACTCCCCACCTTGGAAGAACCAAAAAGGACAGAACAGAAGGAGCCAGACACACTTGGGCACTGTGTACTGCCATACCACCCGGACCTTTCTGAAAGGATTGGCAGGATAGTACATGGTGCATGGATTGGCGTAGCCTTCAAGCCTCTACACACCATCCGTAATGTCATCTCAAAACTAAAGGACCCAATACCAACTGGTGATAAATCTGGAGTAGTTTACCATTCATCACGTAAAGACTGTGACCAATTCTAAATTGGTGAAACTGGAAAAAATTTAAAACAACAGCTGGATGAACATGATAGAGCAATTTGGCTTGGAAAGGTGACCCAGTCAGCCATAGCACATCATTGCCTGCAATCTGGCCACAAATTTGACTGATGGGACCCTTGTCCCAGACACTACATCTAACAAATGACACAAGTTGATTTTAGAAGCGTGGCAGGTGAAGAGCCGCGGGTGGCCTAACTGGGGAGATGGTGGACATACCCCACACAATACACACCTGTGATGCAAATGGCGAAAACTAGATGGCACAAACGGCTGGATAAGGTGAGCAACAAACAACACCCAATCCCGAACATCACATCCACATGTGTACAACACCCAACGAGAATCTCAACACTCACAAAACCAACACTTCGTCATGCCCAACCCGGACACGTAACCAGCAGTGTTCGTGCCCCGCAAACACAAAAACAAGCGCACACACGTGCTCACCCACACACATACAACACGCAATCATGTGTAAATAAAAACAAAAAAAAAGAGGAGAGCACCCCTTCAATGATGTGATTTGATGTTTGTTTTTGCAAAATAAAAAAGCACTCCTCCATTTGACCTCGAGCATAAGCACGTGACCGGAAATGAGCGGTTGTATAAAAATAAAAACCGGACACGTGCCGAGTCTCGGAGTCTATTGTGCCTCATGACTGAAGCCAGCGAAAACTTGCCCCGAGTCCAGATCTGCTGTCGCTTTTTTGCTCAAATTAGTGGAGTCGATAGAGTTTTTACTTTTGGTTGGAAGCGCCTTCTTCTTCGATAAAAATGTGTCATCCCAACCGCCCCAATATTATTCAAATGTGTGTGTGTGTGTGTATATCCAAAATATTAATTTAAGAATTTACCTCACTAAAATAATTAATTCATTATTATATTAGTACTGTTGCAGTCACCGGTACCGAGACACCAGCTTGTCACTGAGGGGGATTAATCCCTGGTTGTCCTCGGTCGAGCCGGACCTGGGGCCACCGCTCACAATTAGCGTTATGGTACGGTGGGTTGTTTTAAAACCACGAACGCCACACAGTCAACCACGAGTTCCAGTGTCCGCCGTCTAATTATTCCGTTTAACTAGAGGTCACGTGGTTACTTGAGCGGGGAGCGCGCCCTCGGCAAAGCACCAATATTATCTGATTAGATTTTAATTCGGGCGGTCGAGCGTTTTAACCGCTGGTGCGTGCCGACAATTTTTTTGGTCAAATATGTGGTAATTACCTCCCAGTCTATCTCGGTTCTGACAATGCTAGACCAATAGAAGGAAAGGACAAATGGGGACAGGTTGGAAATCGACAAATAATTTATTAATAATAAAATAAATAAATGAAAAGAACCTTTTATTTGCTGAGATAAATAAAGAATTTCAAGGCAAAAATCAATCAAAATGCCAGGAAAGATAAAAAGAACAGATGCTTATCAGAGGTTGACTTACAGCTAAAGCAGACAAGGGTACCCAGCAGATCATTCAGGGGGAGGGGAGGGGAGAATCATCTTGCTCACCAGAAAGTCATCCGTGAAGCGAAAACGTCCTGAAAATGCGTGCGTGCGTGTCACGTCAGTCGCCAGCACCCAGCTTTGCTGTGCACCCTCTCGCGGGGCAGCCTTGAACGCCAGTCGTCTGGAGGGCACCGAGAAAGTCCGTCGCGGGTTTAGATCCTGGTGTTGTTGGTGACCGACCCGTGCCTCACTTGTTGGCGACAATGCTCACACCCATACGCGCACCACACGCTTGCTTGCCGAAGCACTGGAAGGGCGAATTGTCTCCGGCGCAGGTTAGACACCCGCTTCTTGGTCGCTTCTCTCTCCCTTTGCTTTTTCCTCTCTGCACTTTTTCTCCTCAGAGAACGTCCCTCTTTCGCTCGTTTTTATGTCTCAGAACGTCTCTCCTCACAGAAAGTTTTTATATACTCGGGCCGTCTCCACGGGGTGCCGTCCGCCCCAAGCTCACCCCACACCCTCCGGGGCACGGTAACCATGACGACCCGTGCGCTCTCAAAAAAGGCGGGTGTCGGAGCTCGCGAAAGAATGCTGCTGAGGAAAAATGAGGGCGGGCTTCAGAGCTTATGAAAGAAATGTTGCTGAGGAAAAACGAGGGTGGGCTTCAGAGCTCATGAAAGAAATGTGTGTGAACGTGTCTGTCGTTAAGAAAAAGGCTTCCCATAAGAGAGGGGATCTATCCTTTGCCCTTCTCAATGCATCACATTTCAGATCCCATTAGACATGGGGATAGGGATAATCTGAACATGCATTTAAGGAAATAACTGTTTGAGGACCTGGATATGTGGATGCATTCATCAGACCAGATTCTGAAATCCGCAACATTACGCTAAGCCATATTTTGTGGACGGATCTCCTCCGAAACTGCCGGACGGATTGTCAACACTTTAGGCATGTGTGTTCTCTGTGGTCTAATATACAGCATAGGCTATGTGAGATCACGCCAGACAGACAGGTTTGGGAATTTTTGGCGATTTTCTAATTTTTACATTTGTTTGCATGGCGACGTGTGACGTCACCGCTGAGAGGCGTAATGACGTCATGACATCATCGCTCATTCGCTGAGGTCTTTACGTCTGTCGTTGACAGACCGTCACCGCTGAGAAGCGTAATACCACTCCTAGAAAACAGCGTCTGCAATGTAAAACCCTCTTCTGCGCATGCGACTACCTCAGAAGGTGTATTTGACAAAAAAATATAACAAGAAACATTGCATGCAAAGAAAAACTCTTTAAATCACGTTGTAAATACTGGATATATTAACGTCCTAACAAACCCTCACTTTAGAAACTTCACGTGGAGCGTGGGTTTGGCTTGTTATTATTATATCAAATACAATGCAAAAGGAACTTGTTTATATGAAAACCAACCAAACTTAAATGAAAGGTGACAATGGAATCCTAAAGATATTCTCACAAGACCTGATCAAACAATCAGCGCAAATATCCTGTTTTACATGATGGAAAAAAACCTTCTCAGCATGTTCCACAAAATCATCCTTTACTGAACAAATTCTTGCAAATCAAAGTATCTGAGATGAAAAGACATTGTAACCCATTTTAATTGGTACATTTTTACCTGGAAAGGTGTCCAAGACTTGAGGGAAACTGAAATCATCAATTTCATGATATACACTTGTACTAAAACCATTCTGTCCAACTCTAACCAACACATCCAGACAAGGAGCAACTGTGCAATCATTTCCACTTCTGTTTCCAAACAGATTATCTGGATAAATATTGTGAACCTGCCTATCGCAAAAAAATGTCATAAATCACACAAATATAATCTTTATTACGACATGTACGAGATATTTTCGCTAATCCAAATTATTTTTCTCCATCAGTTTCTGCATGAATGAAAATTCACAGAAAATAAGAAAAAATATACGCTCGTAAGGGGAGGGGGGGGTTACAATTCCCACCCATGGGGATACCCTTAATCTGTTGAAACATTATCCCACAAAAAGACACAAAAGTATGAAATACAATACTATTCACAGCATCCTTAAACATCTGCTTATCAAAACAATGAAAACTTTAGTATTTATTTTTGGAAAAGAATGCTCGATCAAACCTGACACATAAAAAAAAAATTATTAAAAGAGTTAAAAACCTTGTCGATCACTAAGAAGAGTGAATCCCTCACTGGTTCCACATCCAACTGACTTGATATTGAGGCATCCAATTCTATCCGAGAACTCGAAATAAGAATTAATGTTCCAGGAAGTGGTAATACCAGAATTCTTCTCAATGACTAAACCACATTTCCTGAACTATTCCAACCGGGCGTAGTGGCGTGCGCCTGTAATCCGGCTACTCGGAGGCTTGGGTTGGAGGATCGCTTGAGGACGGGAGCCCTGCACTGGGCCGCGCTATGAGAGGGTGTAGGGCAGCACGGAATCATGGTGAAACCCAATCCTTATCCCTGTGTCGTAAGAGGCGACCAGGGTTGCGTCAGGAAGGGCATCCGGCGTAAAACCTGTGCCAAGTCAGTATGCGGATCATAACGGATGATCCGCTGTGGCGACCCCGAACGGGAGCAGCCGAAAGACGAACAACAACATTTCCTGAACTATTCCCCAACAACCTGTAAACATGAGTTAACGAGAACCAATAACTGTTCGGTGGAACACTGCCTGGCACCCGCTATAAACCTATACCTTATGTGCGGGTTCTTATGAAGCTTAAATATGTACATTTTCCCAGATTCTGCCCGGTCTAATGAGAAATAACCCAGGTCAAAAAACCAGTAAAGACCAGTAGCTTACTGGTCAACTGGTACCAGTTGAAAACCAGTAGCCAACTGGTACCACTAAAGCCAGTTGGTTTCTTACTGGTTTTAATATGGAAATTGGAATAGAGTGATATATTACCAGTTGAAATACAATTGTATTTAACTAACTGGTATCAACTGGGACCAGTACATTGCAACTGGTATCAACTGGGACCAGTACATTGCAACTGGTATCAACTGGGAGACCAGTACATTGTAACTGGTATCAACTGGGAGACCAGTACATTGTAACTGGTATCAACTGGGAGACCAGTACATTGTAACTGGTATCAACTGGGAGACCAGTACATTGTAACTGGTATCAACTGGGAGACCAGTACATTGCAACTGGTATCAACTGGGACCAGTACATTGTAACTGGTATCAACTGGGACCAGTACATTGTAACTGGTATCAACTGGGACCAGTACATTGCAACTGGTATCAACTGGGACCAGTACATTGCAACTGGTATCAACTGGGAGACCAGTACATTGCAACTGGTATCAACTGGGAGACCAGTACATTGCAACTGGTATCAACTGGGAGACCAGTACATTGCAACTGGTATCAACTGGGACCAGTACATTGCAACTGGTATCAACTGGGACCAGTACATTGCAACTGGTATCAACTGGGAGACCAGTACATTGCAACTGGTATCAACTGGGAGACCAGTACATTGCAACTGGTATCAACTGGGACCAGTACATTGCAACTGGTATCAACTGGGAGACCAGTACATTGCAACTGGTATCAACTGGGACCAGTACATTGCAACTGGTATCAACTGGGAGACCAGTACATTGCAACTGGTATCAACTGGGAGACCAGTACATTGCAACTGGTATCAACTGGGACCAGTACATTGCAACTGGTATCAACTGGGACCAGTACATTGCAACTGGTATCAACTGGGACCAGTACATTGCAACTGGTATCAACTGGGACCAGTACATTGCAACTGGTATCAACTGGGACCAGTACATTGCAACTGGTATCAACTGGGACCAGTACATTGCAACTGGTATCAACTGGGACCAGTACATTGCAACTGGTATCAACTGGGACCAGTACATTGCAACTGGTATCAACTGGGACCAGTACATTGCAACTGGTATCAACTGGGACCAGTACATTGCAACTGGTATCAACTGGGACCAGTACATTGCAACTGGTATCAACTGGGACCAGTACATTGCAACTGGTATCAACTGGGACCAGTACATTGCAACTGGTATCAACTGGGACCAGTACATTGCAACTGGTATCAACTGGAACCAGTAAGACTTTAACTGGTACAAATATGAGCTACTGGTTTTTTCAACTGGGAAATTGGAATTCTGACTGAATTTAACTGGTACCAGTTGAAACCAATAGAGACCAGTTAAAGACCAATTAGAACCAATAGAGACCAGTTGAAAATGTGTGCTGGTTTTAACTGGTTTTTCGACCTGGGAAAGCACAAAAAAACCTCATCTGCTTAAGGCATCACAGAACACACTTTTACAGCGAGATAAGAATGCAGGTTGGACTTCCCTTTGTCTGCAATGAACAAGGTGGACGCAAGGACTCAATCCAACACGCTTTGGAAACCAAGAGGCTGAGAGCCGGTGATGAAGTCGGTCCAAAGACCAAGAAAACCAAGCACGAGCAGCTCCTCAACCAGGCCTCATGGCCTTCTTTGTTCTCTCCAAATGAGGCCACCTGGTCCTCTTCAAAAACAGGGTGATAGCAACTTGAGTAAATGCCAAAACTTATTCAGAGCAAAACAACATGAATGCCCTGCATCACAAGTTCCTCCGTGCATCATTTGCTCGTCCTCCTCCCACACGAGGCCTTCTCCTCTCTGCCTCCTGGTTTTCTGTGACCAGGCCTCCTCTGAGCCGGCCACAACAAATAACTATAAAAGTACTATAAAAAGTACAATCTTTTCATCACAGACCAACAGCGCATTATGCTGCCATGGCTGGTACACAGTGGCTGGAGCAGGGGGTCGGGAACCTGCGCGTCTTGAAGGACTGAAGTGTGGCTCCCGAGCCCGATCGGTAAAATCCCCCTTTTTCTCAATATAAAATTATTTTCAGAAAAATATTTGTGAGAATCGTGAAAGGATAAAATAATACTTGAGAACGTTGGCCGAGTGATAAACAGGAAAATACAGCCGATTGTCAGCGAATTCTGTGAGCAATACTTACACGTCCACGCACAGCCTGCTCTCCATTTCGCGGTGATTTTCGCCATCTTGTCGGCAATATTATTGCTTCAACCTGTTTCGCAGTCTCAGTTTACCATTCGACCCCCCCCCCCTTCTTAAAAGTTAAGGACAACCTGATCCTCACTGGGGAGGTAAACGAAAATCCCGTAATGAACGACTTGTATGTAAATAACAAACGAGATGTTGTTTTGATAGCTCGCTCCTTTAATGAGCGTGCGTGTGACGTCACCACGTTTGCTGTCCGCCATCTTGGAGTACCAACAAACAAAACAAAACGACATGTGCACTGCATCATTGTATTTACATTTGTTAAAATGGTGAATTTTTGCGCATTCTTTTGTTTTGGCAATTATTTTTGCCAAACTTGGAGGCTTGACTTGCGAGTTATGAGGGATGTTAAAGAAGGATTCGGAATGAGATTGCAACGTCCAAGAAAGTGTGTGTGCGTGTGTGGAGATTTCACTTCATGGCAGACATCACCATTCACCTCACTTTTAAATGGCCGAAACAGAGGGCTGCAAGGAAAGGGAAACACATGCTCACTTCCTTTTTGAAGAGGTGCTATCATTTGAGCGAAAACTAGCATTGTTTATTTATTTGTTTTTTTTGTATACCTTGTCGAGGCTCGTGAAAGAGCGAGCACACAACGCACATCAAGGAGGGGGGCATGAGAAAAGAGGGGAGGGAGTGGGAGGGACAAAACAGTGGGGAACAGAGACATGAGGAGATCTGTGGAAGGGAGAGGGATGGGACGGGGAACATGGGGAATAGAAGATGGCCATTACAGAGACTTTCAGGAAGGAAGGTATGGAATTTGAAGGAGGTGGGCTTGGGTGGATTATAGGGGTTAGAAAAGATCGAGGATCTGGATGGGGGATAAGAGGTGGTGGTGAACAGCTGTTTTGAAGGCCTGGAGGGAAGAATGGAAATGAATAGAGTGAGGGAACTTAATTCAAAGGCGGGGGAAAAAAAAAGGGAGGAATGAAAGAGTGAAGGTAACCAGTGATTCGTGATTTTCGTAGTTTTACCAGAATGGGGTTGTTGGCGGACCTTGAGCACCCCTGTTGGAATGTGGGGACAAATCGCAGAGAGAGCAGGGGAAGCGAGAGAGGAGATGGAATCAGACAGAAAGACCACCGCCAACCTGCGGTGATTGAGTGAGAGACCCAAAGACTCAGCCTCATTGCGGGAGATGCCAATGATCCGAAATGCCTTGGTTTCTACAGCGTGAAGCCGAGAAAGGTGGGAGGCAGGAGTACCAGCCCAGAGGGGAGAGCAGTACTCCATCAGGCTGCGGACAAAAGCTTTGTAAGTGGTCAGGGGGTCAGGTGGGCTGAGGAAGGACTTTGCACGACGGAGGATTCCCAGTCGGCGACTGGCTTTGAAGGCGAGGTTTGAAATATGGCTTTCCCAGGAAAGGTCATGGCAGATGGTGAGACCCAGAAGCTTGAAAGAAAGGACTTCTTCCAGAGGATTGTTGAGAAAGTGGATGGAGGGGTTTTCTAAACGGTCCTTTCGAAGAGACGTAGTGAGAGTGTGAGATTTGTCCGGATTGAAAGACATGTTCCACGTGTTGGACCAGTTTGTGATTTTATCCAGATCTGCAGTGAGAGAAGAAGCTGCTGCTTGCCGGTCTGAGGGATGACCGATGGCACGGCAGAGGGTGGAATCAAAGAGATATTGAGGATTTTCCAGGGAGTCGGAGAGATCATTGATGAAAACCAGAAAAAGAACAGGGCCCAGAACGCTACCTTGAGGAACTCCAGCCTGGACAGGAAGATGGGATGAAAGAACTCCATTTAGGGCCACACGTTGACTGCGACAGGAGAGGAAGTCTGCGAGCCATGAGTGGAGATGGCCTTGAATACCATGGGAAGAGAGTTTGGTGAGCAGGGCAGGGTGCCAGACTGTGTCAAAAGCACGTGATATGTCCAGGGATACGGCTCAGATTTCCTGTATGGCATTGAGGACTTCCATCCTTTGTTGGGAGAGCAGAAGCAGCATAACCAGGGTAGAGTGACCTGGTCTAAAACCAAATTGATGATCAGAAATCAAGCCATTGGAGAAGAGGAAGGATTTAATGTCTGAAGCGATGATGGATTCCATAACCTTGCTGATGATTGGAAGAAGGCTGATTTTCTGTCGTTGCAGGGATCTGTTTTTGCACCTTTTTTGAGCAGGGCAGCGATGTTTTCTGATTACCAAGTAGATGGCAGATGACCTTGAGCAAATGAGAGGGTGAATAGAACAGAGAGAGGGTGAGCAAGAGCAGAAGAGCAGGCTTTGAGAACACGTGGGCTGATGCCGTCTGGACCGGTTGCAGAATCTGAGTTGAGGTTTGACAGTAAGGTCTCCACCTTGTCAGTAGAAAAGGTCAAGTGATTCTCGTCCTGCTTACAGGGGAATTCACGCATTGTGTTCATCCAAGCCCATCCGTTGGTGTACTGCATTTAGAGCAGAGGGTGATGGGCTCCTGACAGAAGAGTCCGAAGTGAAGACCCGCTGGACGGGTTACTTTGAGCAGCTGTACCAGGCTGATCCACCAGCTATCGAGTTGGTCGTCAGGGGTGTTACAATAACTGTTGCTGACCCTCCAATCGTTTGTGGAAACACAGACTGCGGTGAACCGGTTGAAATGGGCTTATGCTCCTGCGATCTGTGGCATCCATGCTGAACTTCTCAAAGCGGGTGGAAATGCTGCACTCGTGTCATTGCATGCAGTTCTGTGCTCTTCCTGTGACACAGACATCATCCCAACTGACTGGAAGAGAGGCCTTGTTGTCCCTCTCTGGAAAGGGAAGGGTGATCGCCAAGACTGCAACAACTACCGAGGGGTGACGCTGCTCTCAGTGCTGGGCAAGGTCTTTGCTCAGATAATTCTAGACAGGGTTCGCCACCATCTGCTTGAGCACCAGCGTGCAGAGCAATCAGGCTTTACACTAAAGACGTCAACGATTGACCGTATCCTTGCCCTTCGGGTGCTCACCGATCCAGACGAGAGGTTGGGTAGGGGCTCGTTGTCGCCGATGTTGATCTCCGTAACGCATTTGATTCAGTGAATCGGGATGCCCTCTGGAGGATTCTTGATCTTCGGGGCGGGGGGAGGGGCACCAAAACCGATCAATATGTCTGAACTACACTCTGGAACTGAGCGTGCTGTGAGATGTGGTGGTACCATCTCTGACTTATTTCCAATTGTTGCCGGAGTTCGTCAACAGTGTGTTCTGGCCCCCACACTTTTCAGTGCTTGTATGTCCTGCATTCTGGGGAGGATGTCAGAGAGATCAATTTGCGGTGCATCGTTTGGTAATGTCAAGATCTCTGACCTTGATTTCGCAGATGATGCATTCCTCTTTGTAGTGACTCAAGATATGCTTTTGGGGGTCCACAAGGTGCTGAATGAGGAGGCGGAGCTGCTGGGATTTTGGGTTTCCTGGGTCAAAACCAAGATCCAGGCATTCAGTGAAGTCTTGGATGTTGCTCTCTTGTCTGTACCTGTTTCTGGTGAGGATTTTGTGGCCACAGAGAGATTCACTTACCTTGGCAGTGATACTCATGTCTCTGCTGGATGTGAGTCAGAGATCAATAGACGTCTGGATCAGGCCTGGGGAGTCATGGATTCACTGGATCATGAGGTGTGGCACTGCCAGTACCTGTGCAGGAGGACGAAAGTCTGAGTCTTCAGGTCCTTGGTGCTTCCAGTCTTGCTCTTGGGATTTGCGACTTGGACTCTGACCAGGGATCTGAGATGGAGACTTACTTCCTTTGGTACCAGGTCTCTTTGGAGAATCCTTGGCTATTGCTGGTTTGATTTTGTGTCCAACGTGCGGTTGCTGAAACAGACTCAAATGAGATTTGTAACCTGCGTAGTCCGTGAGCATCAGATGCCACTGTATGGACATGTGGCTCATGTTCCTGATGCTGATCCTGCTCGAGATTCTCTCAGCGAGGGAGCGCCATGAGTGGAGGAAGCCAATGGGCCAACCACGTGCCTCGTGGTTGCAGCAGGTTGATCTGCATCTCAAGGAGATGGGGATAGGCCACACATCTGCCTGGGGGATGGCCAGACGGAGGCCCCTGGAGTACCGGCGGAAAGTGGATGCAGCGACGAGCTGCTCCCATACCTTACCTGAAACACAGGACTGTTAGATGAGACAAACAGCAACTGTGCCTGGGGGAAGTGTCCTCACTCCCTGGGGTCATCTCGGTCCCAGTGAAGCCACAACAATGGGGATTCTCCTTGCTGTTATAATTTAAAATGCTGAACCTCAAGCAGGGAAGCAGCATGTACTTTTTTATGTCTCGACCAAAGTTTGAACTCCCAACTCCATCCAAACTTGGAGTGAATGCTTTAAGCATTGCACCACCAAAGGTAAACAACTAATGAAACTTTATTGAATGAAATTTACTGCTTAGTTCATCACTATATACACAGCAATCAAACCAACAAAGTTTATTACATCAAGATAAATCCTTCACAATGAAGAAATTAACAATTCCTTCACATTTAACAATTCCAAGTAACTGCGCAACTCACAGACCCATACTAAAAAAACATCCAATCACAAGACCAGCTGCACCCATTCCTTGTACTTTACTCTTTTCATATCCACATAAGGCAAGGCAATTGAGCATCCATTCATTGTTCAATATCTTGTTTGTTAAACAAGGTGGTCCAGATGTCTTGTTACCTAAGCTTGCAAATAATGTTCATGAAGTGAACAAAAAACGGCAATGGATAAATATATTATATATTATCATGAAATTTTGTTTGGGCAAGAAAGCAGTATGTACACAAGTGTAACAGGGCAAATGAACCACTGCAGAATAAACATCCCTTTGGCAAAACCTGTTTCATAAAAAGTTCAACGTCACGTGCATTACACATTACAAGCCGTCGTTCAGGCTGTTGGTTCCACCTCACATTCATAATAAGCAGAAGAATCAGCACAACCAAATGGTAGTCACAAAAAAAAAGTAAAAACAATCACCAAGATGCCACAAGTAATCTCGTTTGCAAATCGTTCGAGGAATCCTTTGAGTAGCCCAGACAAGAGTACCTGAAGCTAATAGGTGAGAGTGCAAAGAAAGTCAATATGTTACAGCACCACAATTCACAAAGGGTCAAATGATGCAAACACGCAGGTGTTGGAAAATACCCCAAGATTCCGCCTTTGTGAGAGCCACGTTCTAGCATTCCGTACAACTGCAGATAGAAACTTGCTTTCTTGTCAACAAAGAAAACCAAGAGCAGTTCTTAACCTGACAAACCACAATTTCTAGGATCCATCCTATAAATTAACCCACATGATTTCAGCCTCCATGGTGATCGTATTCCTTCCACCAAGTGAAGTCAGCAAGGTCCTTAATCAAATCCTGGGGATCTCCTCCACCTCCTAACACCGGCCGGACAATCATCAATCATCTTCGTCATCTCCACGGGTGATCCGGTGAAAGTGCATGCTCAGGGCCTCCTCCTCAGCTTGGCTCGGCCGCTTCCACTCGGGCCGAGTCACAATGTATCCCACAACCACGGAGAATGCCACAAGAAGAAGCCCCAGGCTGTTGGCCAGCATAGCTTCCACTGGCATATCTTTGTAACTTTTACTAAATGAGAAAAAAAGAAAAGAAATAAGGATCAAGTGAAGTAATAGACCGGTGTGCAACACTTCGGTTCGAGCAAAACGCGCGAGATATACTTTCCATTCACAAGATTACGACCAGAACCCACAAAAAGAAAAGGTATTTTACAGATAATTGTGAAACAATCTTTTTTTTTTTTACACAATACGACATTTTCAATTCAATTGCATTGTTATTTGTTTCATTGGAATGAACCGGTTTTTTGCCCCGAACAGGAAAACATTCACGTATTCTTCAAATATAAACCACAAGAACCCACACAAGCATGTTGAAGCACGTGATGATACATTCAGATTATGGCGTCAAAAGGAAACCGCTTCATTTCTTTTTGTACACAAAAGGGTTTAGGCTCATGGAGGAGCCAAACAACAAGGGGTAGCAAGTTTACAAATTACCAAAGCGTTTTTATGCCTCCGCTGATGAAGTCGCCGGAAGCATAATGTTTTGAGGTTGCACGTCCGTCCGTGCAAATTTTCTCCATTTTCTCTGCAACCGTTTATCCGATTGACACAAAAATTCGTGACGACTCGTGCGGAATGTTTTAATGATAATTATGACATCATAGGTCAGATGGAGTGGCATCCATGTTGGAAAAAAAAAAAAAAAAAACTGTTCCTCTATCCCTGAAAGTGCTCCATGGAAAAAGTTGAAACTTGGCACACGGCAAGTACTCCCTATGGGAAACAAGTGTGATTTCTTTTTTTTCATGATGTCATAGGTCACATGGTTTGGTAGCTTTGACTTTTTTTTTGAAGAATAAAACTTTTAAAAACCCCTTCTCCAGAACAGCTTAAGAGATCGAGGGGAAACTTCACTCGTATGTTCCCCAAGCCTTGGGAAAACCAGTGTGTAAATAATTAATAGGTCACATGGTTTGGCAGCCATATTGGATTGAGTGAAAATCTTTTTTTATTTATTTCTTCAACCACTTCATCAATTGACGTGAAACTTCACAATTATGATTTAGTCGTCATGTAGAATGTATGTTTTAAATTTCGACCTCATTGGACGCATGGTCTGGCAGCCAGAATTATTTAATATATTAAATCTGGATTCAGGGACATAAAATCAAACTTGGTACAAGTATGTATAATGATGTAACAATGTGGGCAGAGGCATATCTGGCAACGTCGTGACGTCAAAGAGTGCCGTTATAGTTTATTATATTTTTATTATTTTTGTGGGGGGGGGGGTAGTGTGAGGTTATCTTGACCACAGCTAAATGGCACAGATTAAATATAAAGGCTTGTAGTTTGGCTGAATTATGGGCACTGCAATATACATCCCAGTATCCATTGGTTCAGCTTTGTTGCACTTGTGAGGGATTCACAGAATCGTCCTCCATACGATCGATTTTGCCCAAATCGTCATCCATCCTTCAATAAAACCTGCAAACAATAATTTTCCTCCGTCTCAGGCCGGTTGATACGCTGCCCATTCACTATTCCTGATGAGAATTTCATTTTGTATTGCTTCATATGATTTTATATATGTACCACACATTGCTGTCATGCTTCACCTTATTTTTCATTTTTAAATTGAGAATCAAGGGCTCAGGTGTTTGGGACGAGTCACACAAAGCACCATTGCTAAAGGGATGACAACACACATATACCTTGGAGGTGGTGTATTTGTGTGTATGTGTGTTGATGTGTGTGTGTTTGTGTGTGTGTGTGTGTGTGTTGATGTGTTGGTGGTGATGTTGGGTGGTGTGTGTGTGTGTGTTGATGTGTTGGTGGTGATGTTGGGTGGTGTGTGTGTGTGTGTGTTGATGTGTTGGTGGTGATGTGGGTGGTGTGTGTGTGTGTGTGTTTTTTGAGGTGAGGTGAGGTGAGGTGAGGTGAGGTGAGGTGAGGTGAGGTGAGGTGAGGTGAGGTGAGGTGAGGTGAGGTGAGGTGAGGTGAGGTGAGGTGAGGTGAGGTGAGGTGAGGTGAGGTGAGGTGTGGTGTGGTGTGTGTTGGAAATGGAAGTGGTCCATTGAAAAAAATATTCATAGCAGCCAAGTCTGAATTGCAAATATAGAACAAGAAAACATTTAAAATTGCAAATGTAACTAAAATTGACACACTGAGAATAACATATCGTAGTGTTCACAGTTCATAAACACCAAATAGGAAAGCCAAATTTTCTACATTTCCGTAGAAGTTGATTTTCAAGTGTAATGGTATCAGATGGTGGTTATATTCGTGAAAAGCAAACATTCACTGTCAAACATTTCTTAAGATACCGACACATGTACCCTCGACCAATTTGTGCCATTCCTTGGTGATTACTGGAGTTAACTTTGTGGGTCTCTATCAAATTAAGGTTATCAACCTACTTGTAGTGACAGTATATCATAACACCTGCATCACTTCCAGTACCGTCATAACTTAACTGCATCATCGACAAGAACACAACAGGTCCTAGTTTAGTTCCTTGGGGCACACATGAGTAAACTACACATGGATCAGACAAGTTGCTTTTGTAAATCAAACTTTGCTGACTATTACAGAGGAAATCTGCAATCCAAGCCACATGAGACGGACCTACACCCATGGTTAGTTTCATGACTGCGATTGAATGATCAACAAGATCAAGAGTTCGAGAGAAGTTGGTGAGGAGCACAGTTGATATTGTATGGCCCACATCTGTCGGGAGCTGCTCGTTGAAATGTTTGTCTGGATGTGATGCAGGATTTGAGACAAATATCTTGAGGACAAAGTCACTGTAGTTACGTGCACACCTCAGCAATCAGAAAATTGTCTCAGTGAAACAGAACAAAAACAAGAAAGAGCATTCAGAGATTGCAGACCCTCACCAGGACGTGTGCTGTTTGTGTACTGGTGTGTTACGTAATTAAGAAGAGACAATTAGAACTGTCACTTTATAACTGCTAGCAGTGATGACCGGGTACCAAGACATCCCGCTTTGATCGGACACCTGACCCTGACCCATGACGTTTTTTTTTATTACTCAATTGAACTTCGAATGGGATTAAACGAAATTCAATTCAAATCAAATGGAAGACCAAAATAGGTACAGTCCTGCATTGGAGGAATCAGAAGGAACAAGCAAAAAGCAAAGATGAAGTCATCAGGAGGAACCTGGATAGGATTCAAAATTCAGCTGCTATTCCTCTACCCTCAAACCTATCCAGGCACAGCCAAGTGAGCCTTATTCAATAAAAAAAATTACAATAAAATAACAATAAAAACAACCCAGATCAAAAAAATAAATAATTCCGCCTGCCAGACAATGTGTCCGATCAAGTTGAAACTCAAAAAATGTATTTCCCATCAGCAATAGATCATAAATTTGAAGTTTCACGTCGATTGATTAAGTGGTTCAAGAGACATCATTTAATATTTTTCTTCAATCTAACATTGCTGCCAAAACATGTGTCCTTTCAATTATTCCATTAACGTGTACACTCAAGGCTTGGTGAACATTTGTGTGAATTTTCCCCTTGATCTGTCCAGCCATTCTGGAGAAGAAGATTTTTTATAGGTTTTAGGGTAAATCCAATATGGCTGCCAAACCAGGTGACCAAGGACATCATATGTGTGGGTCTTTTGTTCCTCATGGAAAGGCAGTCACACATGTAAAGTTTCACCTGGATCTGTTCAGCCACTTCTGAGAAGAAGATTTTTGAAGGTTAGAGCAAAAACAACAAAAACCAATGTGGCTGCCGAATCACGTTACCAATGACGTCATCATTTTTTTTTTCTGTGGACCATTATATCCCTAGATGATGCACAAACAATTTCATACTGATCAGATGTAGTGTTCTGCATATGCAATTATGACGTCATAACGAAGGCACCTATGACGTTATTTTTAAAAACCAAAAAAAAAAAAAAAAACCATACTCATTCCCCATGAGGAGTACTTGCCGTGTGCCAACTTTCATTTTTTTCCTTGGTGCAGTTTCAGAGCATTAAAGCAGAGGTCCAAAGTTTTTCGGTTTTTCCAACATGGCTGCCACATCACGTGACCTATGATGTGATAATTATCATTCAAACATCCGACATGAGTCTTCGCCCCTGCGGTGAAAATTTTGTTTCAATCCAATAAGCGGTTGTGGAGAAAAACACTATAGTTCCCTGTGGACAAACAGACAAACAGACAGACAGACAGGGGAGAATGCATTGTTGGCAGGGTGCAGAAATGTAGGGAGGAGGGAGGGGTGTTGGTACTTAGGGAATGGGGGAGCTGAGAAATGGTAGGGTTAGGCTTAGGCTTAGGGTTTGTCTACCAAAAAGAGTGGCAAGACACCACTGTGTTTTTCAGTTAACGAAGGAGCTGGAATGTCTACAAAAAAAAAAGTGATGGACATCTGGTATCTACAGCTAAACACATTTTTAGTGTCCTTTCTCCAAGATGGCTGCCTGTTTGTAACATATCTCAGAAAGTTGGCTATAACTGTTAATTGGTTGATCTGAGGCATACGAAATTCAGGAGAATTAAGAACAAAAAGGTGCTCAGCTGTGGAGGTGCTCTTTTGTCTTTCTTCTTTGGTAGTCAAATCTGGTCTGGCTCATGGACTAACAGGACGACTTACCTTCAGTCTTATAGAGATGTCAACCGAGCTGGAAATATTGCATCAAATCATGTACATCAAATCATCTTTGCACCTTGAAAACATTGCCCTTATCCTTGATTAGACATTGTTGGCAAAAGCAACAAGTTGCATGGAGATACCCAAAGAAATTTTGAAGCATCGTGCAGGGAACTTCCACACAATCTGCAAGTTGATGTCCACGATTGGCAAGATGTTTTGTGAGGCTGAACTTTGAGGCATGGCTGTCAAGTCAGGAGTCATCGCCGACAAGTCCATTAGCAAAGTTCTGGATGAAAAGCAGGACAACCAAGCTGTCCATCTTCATAAGCTGAAATATGAAGCTCTGATGGGGTTAGCCTGGATAGGCTTTGAAGAATGGCTCCAAAATAATCATGCTGAAGATCTCCCGAACCTGCATGACACAATTGGTGTGGTGTACAAGCTTCTTTACAACACAAGTCATGCAACACGTAATGCTGCTTTAAAAACAAATCATGCAAGAGGATTCTTGACATGTTCCTCTGTTACCTGGACGTTTTGCAGCATGATAGAGGTCCACTTGCAGCATTTTGGATGACATAAATGGCCACGGTTGAGATTCATGTCGGACTTCTTCGAGTCGTCCGAGAGGGTGACTGGTGTTTTGGTTACAAATATTAGGCTGAGATGTCACGGTTGCACGAAACCTGTCCACACTTGCAGGAACACTTTCAAAATGGTGGATTCGCAGTTCAGCTAAGGAATACAAATCCATTTGCTGGGATTGCTGTAGATCAGATGACTGAGGAAACGGTGAATAAAGATATACAGATTGCAAGGGGGACACGTGGCCTCAGTCTCAAACCAGGTAGAGTTTCCCGTTATGAGCTCACTGCTGAGCATCGGGCAGCCACATTGAGGGAACTTCAGCATCAAATCTCCACCCAAAGTCCTCAGCTCAGCAAAGTCAGACTTGGCCCAAGCTTCTCCAGGCTGACCTTACAAGATAGGTGGGATAATCGGAACTTTTAAAGATGAAGAATAAGAAGACCATATATTCACGGATGTTTTTTTTTTCTTCTAAAATATTACATTTTTACTGTATGGCAAAAGGAATATATACCTGATGTTGGCTTAATTGTTAGGTGGTGGGCTAGGGGTCCTTGGATCCTGAGTTCAAATCCTGCTCGGCTGTTGAATTAATACCAGGTGGGGTCGACTCTGCCCGTCATCCTTCCGTGATCAGCAAAATAAGTACCAGCTTGCTGGTATCCTGTGTCGGGGCGGCGACCTGTCCAGTATTGTGCCCAAAAGCCAAGGAGACTGCTTAGGCAGCACCAACGCTCTGCACAGAGTATGGTCCCAATGGATGGAATAGGAATATATTTCTTCACACAATGATGGCAGAGATAAAAGTTAGTTTTCAGGGCAATTTTTGTTGGCCATTTCAGATTTTTTTCAATTATGTTGAGTTCTCGTTAACTGTTGTTTATATAGCATGCATTGTCATCTGCTAAATTCCATACTGAACACATTTCGTCAGAGGTTTCATGTGCCTCAGATCAACCAACTGAAAGTTACAGCAACTTTTCTGAGATATGTTACAAATAGGTGGCCATCTTGGATAATGGCCACTAAAAAGGTGTTTCGCTGTGGATCCAAGACATCAATCACATTTTTTATTTATTTATTTTAGACATTCCAGGTACTTGGGCAACAAGGCCAACTGAAAAACACAGTGGTGCCTTGCCACTCTTTTTGGTAGTCAAAGCTGTACATTCTCCACCTATCTCACGGACTAATGGTGTTTTCCTGACGGAGAGAAGGTAAATGAAGCATTTAAAAAATGTGATTAAAAGCTTTCAAAGCAAGAAGCAAATAATTTCAAAAGAAGAGGGACGTTAGTTCAATCGGGAGGTATTGAGAATGGAAGTGGTAGAGAATGAACAAAATGAGGAATGAGTTCATGATTTTTGTTTTTAAGTGAAGAGCGAGATAATAAAATTAAGTTGAGGAGCATGAAAGGAGAAGACATAGGATAAAAAGATTAGTGAGGCACACGGCATTGCAGTACAGATCCAATTGGCACGCCCACGAGCTGAGGCCTCGGAGAGCACGCCAGACACTCACAGGGACAGGAATTTGACAATGCACCGCGACAAAGTAGAGGAAAACATAACAGAAAGATACGATGGATCTGGTCAGGAAAACTGAGCTCTGATGAACTCCAAGGAAGCACGCACGAGCCAACATCCAACATGCTCACACCGGGAACCGGAAGTCACATCATTACTCACATCTCATACGGCCTGTGACTACAAACAGTGATCATAAATGTACCTTTATGACAAAGATTCAGCTTCGTTTTTACACCACTCTTATAAAAAATATAAAACTAACCATCACTATACATATATTTTTTTTGTTTGTTTTGGTTTTTTGTAACAGCAAACAACATTACAGTACAATGCACAATCAACTTTTTGAAAGTGCAGTCTAAATAATTAAAGCAAGAACAAAATTGGTGATGTTATAACAATTCACACCACCAGTCGGCAACCTATGCCTGGTGTTGGCTTAATGGTTAGGGTGGTGGGCTTGGGATCCTAGGGATCCTCGTGATCCTGAGTTCAAATCCCACTCAGCTGTTGAATTAATACCAGGTGGGGTTGACTCTGCCCGTCATCCTTCCGAGGTCGGCAAAATGAGTGCCAGCTTGCTGGTATCCTGTGTCGGAGTGGCGACCTGTCCAGGATTGTGCCCAAGAGCCAAGGAGACTGCTTAGGCAGCAACAACACTCTGCACAGAATATGGTCCCAATGGATGGATGGATGGATGGATGGTAGGCAATCTGAACACCATTCATCCATGACAAAATATGACTACAAGCATTACTTCTCTTTTGCCAATGGATGAGTACCATTCTTGGTGTTGAGCTGGAGATAAAAAGAATTTTTTTTCAAACTTCCTCAAATTTCAACTACAATTCTGCTTTGCCAATTCGTAAGAGGAAATGGCATTTGGAGTGTGCGACCTCCATGAGTCGGTCAATCCAACAGTGTGGTATCAAAGGAATATGCAAATGAATTGAAGGAACAAGGTTTTTTCATGAATATTGCAGTGCGTTTTGAATTTAATCAATGTGTATAGTCAGAAGTTAATCAACAGTTTCCAAAATCTAATTAGTTTGAGTTCAGAAAGTTACATTTCTACAGTAATGGCAAGATACTATATTCATGCTGAACTCATGGAAGGGCTAAATGACAGAGGGGAGCAGGTTCACAGGCTGCCCGGTGCTCAAAGGGGATACAAGGGAGACAAAGGCATCACACAAGTGGTTATCAGGGAGGAGACGAGGAGGAGGATGAGGATGAGGAGATGGGAGAGGGTCTATAGAGGGAAGAGGAGGGGACGGATGGAGGAGGAGAAACCTGGTAGGACGATGAACGATGAAGAGGGGGATGGGGGGGTAGAGTGGTGGGGGCAAGATGGGGAAGGGTAGAGGAAAGGAGGGAGGAAGGGAAAGGGAAAGGGAGAGGAGTGGGGGAAGCCCCACAATGACAAAGCCCTGCCTGGTCCAGCACAGATATACAAGGACGAGCTGTCTGACACACTGAGGAACCCGTAACTGCCATGCCAAACCAGCCTTGCTTGACTGCCACAAGTTATCTGTACGAGTTGTGGCCTGGACAAGTTGCACTGACCCAGGCTGACCAAAGAGTTCTGAGGGCAGACGGCAGCACGCACACACACGCACGCGCGCAGACACACACACACACACACACACACACACACACACACACACACACACACACACACACACACACACACACACACACACACACACACACACACACACACACACACACACACACACACGATTCCATATCCCCCATTTCCTCCCCCCCCCCCACTTTGGATCAACGCAAGCCCACCTGCTTGTGTGGGGGTGAACAAGAGGCTGTACCTAAGCCTTGTACTGCTTTCTTTCTTTCTCATTCTCTCTACTTTTCCCATTGCAAGTGATACGCCTGTCTATCTCTGGATAAATAAGATTGTGTTGGGGATCTTTACGTGCTAGTGGATAATTGCTGTTATTGTGTGTCTTTGCCTGCCTGCAAATAAGTGCCTCGTGAATATCAGCTTTTATATTTGGTAAACTGCTTCAAACCTGCTCGGGTTGTCTTTTCCTTCATTGGTTTGACATTGCGCGTACGTAATAAATAGACGGGAAGTTGTGCTCCACTGATTCGCTCCAAGAATAACCAGCGCCCCACTTACGATTTCGCTCAGCCAGACCACAATAGGATGAGGTGGGACAATGACAATGCGGTTCCTCATCTGAGAGGAGCTAAATCAACGGTAAGGTAACGCAAGTCTTATTGCAGGGACCCTGCCAGACTTCGCCTTCTCAGATGGCATAAGTGATTGCTCAGCAACCCGTGGAGTCGCAGAGTTATCTGTGGCTTGCAGCTTCAAGGTTGGAGGTTGAGTAGCAGGTCCAAGCAACCCCCTCATGAACCCCACGCTCACACCAAAACCCATTACAATATTATGAAGCAAAGCACTCCGCATGATTTTAGTGGCTTACTTTAGAGAAAATAGAAGCTTCTCTGTCATTCCAGTCAGGGAGGAAGCAATGGCGAGGGTGAAAATTGCTAGGCCAAAGAAAGTATGCAGTGGCAGGTACCAGGCACGCAATGCCGCAAGACCGCCAGGATACAGAAAGATGAGAAATCCTATAATCCACTGTTAGAGACAAGAGAAAAACCTTGCATAAATGTGTGGAACAAGCAAGTATTACAAGGCAAACAGTATTTAATGTCTGGTTTAAAATGTGTCAATCAGCAACTCATGCACATTACAAAGGGAGCGAGAGAAAAAAAATAAATCCAGGGGGAAAATAAATAAATAAATAAAGGAAACTTGACAGAGGAAGGCAAACAGTACTTGGATGCAACAATGGAGTTAGGAAAACATGTCATTACCTGCAAGCCAAACATCACAACAGTTGTGAGGCCCAGCCAGCTGTGCAGGCTGTACAAGTTGGGAATGTTCTTTGCATCGTGGAAGTGAAAAACAGCCACAAAACCTAAACCAAGATGGTCGCCGATATCGTCACATTCTCAACGCCAACTCAAACTTGGGAATCAGTAATGAAGTGTTTAAGGATCAATGAAACACTTACCAATGATGGTAATAAGGAGAGCACCAAGGTGGATAACAGCATGAACAATCTTAATGCACTTCTTGCTCTCTTGACGGAAAATGCGGTACACCATGATTGCTGAAAGTGCAGCAAGAGGAAAGGGGGTGAAGAACACAGATTGAGGGGATGAGTTGTATTGGTGGAAAAGGTTTATAGAAACGTGTCAATGTTCTCATGAAACAGAGTTTGACGAAACATTTACTCTTAGCTGACTGTGTCACATCATTTCCTCAAATGTGTGGAGGTGAAGCAAAACACATTGATGTCAAAAACACACAATTCCTGATTTGAATGAAGAAGAACCTTCCGCTTGTGTTTTCAGTTCGAGTGGATAAACTTTTCTTTGAACTATTCTTAAAGAATTCAGAGCGGATATTTATTTGTTGTTTTGAAATACAAAATCGAGGCAAACGGAAAAAAAAAAGAGCTGGGTTAACAGTGAACAGTAATTATATGAATACTAAACAGGGTAATGAAACAGTGAACAGTAATCTATATGTAATGTAGCAAGAGTTTGTGATCATGTATGTATGTACTGTATGTACATATGTATTATGTACGTCCGCTCTTCACCCATTGGTTGGATAGCTGACCTGATGCCACCCACAATTGTCACCTGAAATACTTCACTGAAAGTACCCTGAAGACCAAAAACACCCCAAACACCGAAAAGACCCAAAAGATCTCAAATACCGCAAAGATCCCAAAGACCCAAAACACCCGAAGAGATCCTGAGGAACCAAAACACCCAAAAGACCCCGCCTGAGTACCAAAAAGACCTAAAATACCGAAAGAACAAAGAAAACCCCAAACACCCAAAGGGCCTAAAAGGCCAAAAGGATCCAAACGACCCAACAGGACTATCTGGGACTGATGGAAATTGTGCATAATGTAAAATGTGACTTCAGGTCCCAAACCACACACACACACACACACACACACACACACACACACACACACACACACACACACACACACACACACACACACACACACACACACACACACACACACACACACACACACACACACACACACACACACACACACACCAAAGTACTCAAGCCCCCTCCCAACTCTGTCCTCTCTCTGCCCACCCGCAACCACCACACCCGAACCACGTGCTCCTCCCCCTTTTTTAAACCCTCATACCCTCTCCAAACCCAATGTCCTCAGCTCATCCCCCCCTCAAAAGCCACAAACCCCTTAATCCCAACTCTGTCCCCTCTTTGCCCTCCACCCCCCACGCCATCTGTCATCATCCCATCCCCCTTTCTTCTTCAAGTCCTCAACTGCCCCAAATTCCCAGAAGTCAACCCCAATTCCAACCCCAAGTCCTCAATCCCTACCCTTCCCAACATCTCAATCTCACTCTTAAAACTCCCTGCACCCTCATCCATAACTCTCTGTCTTCCTCTCCACATTTCTACCCATTCTTAACGTTATACAAATATACACAGGGAACTTTGGCGCATGAGAAGGCCATCCGGCCTATCATGCCTGTGTTGTTCCTGTCCCCGTTTAAGAACAATGTTTAAAGTAAAAATATGGAACGTAAAATTTATAATTACTTCCGCCTTTCTTCCCTTATCCTGATGATAAATTCATGGACCGATGTTTGTGTGTTCGATCGTCGCGCTACTCCTCCTTCAGTTGTGGGCCGATTACATCCCAACTTGGATCAGCATGACCCCAATTAGTACATGGGGATGTTTTATCTTTGCTGGTGGTCTTGGGGGTGGGGGGGGGATAATCAAATTATCGATGTAAATGTGTATAGTGTCACACCACCTCCATGTGGGGGAGGGTCCCGAGTAGATTTGCACAAGCAAAAATATATTTTTCCCCTTTTTGTTTTGGTATTTCAGTGCTATTTAAAAACTAATTTTCCCCCAAATATAGCAAAAAGATAGGTTTCCTTTCCGATATTTATTTACTATTTTGGAGATTTTGGTGGTTGCAGTGCTATCTTTTTGCCTTTTTCCCACAATAATTTGTTGTTTTACATCAAATTGGTTGCTATTTTTTCACTATTTTCCTATACTTATTTTTGTTCCAAAACTGGCTATTTAAAATATATTTTCCCCTTTTTGTTTGGTATTTCAGTGCTATTTAAAAACTATTTTTCCCCCAAATATAGCAAAAAGATAGGTTTCCTTTCCGATATTTATTTACTATTTTGGAGATTTTGGTGGTTGCAGTGCGATTTTTTTTTTTTTTGCCTTTTTCCCCCCATAATTTGTTGTTTTACACCAAATTGGTTGCTATTTTTTCACTATTTTCCTATACTTATTTTTGCTCCAAAACTGGCTATTTCAAATATTTTTTCCCCCAATTTTTTTGTTCCAAAACATTTTTTTTCTATTTTTTTTTGTTCCAAAACTCGCAATTAAATATTTTTTTCTGTTCCAAAACTCACTATCACTACAATATATTTTTTCATATGAAAGAAAATAGAAAAAAAACTTTTTTTTTGTAAATACTTTTCCTATTTTTCCCCCCTTTTTTGATGAGGGGTATTACAAGTCTCCACCATTTACAGTGCAGTATTCCTGTCCTCATGTTTTCCAGAGCAGTGAGGTGTTTTGAATTATCAGCAGAAGGTATGTTTTTGCTTCATGTTTTGAATTTTGGGCTATTTTTTTCACCTGCACAGCGGTTGCCAATACACCACCCAAATAAAGGTATGCATCAGAAGAACGTGTTGCATGCTTGGAACAAGATCGCCTGTCAGGCAAATATTCTGCTCGTAATACTTATACTAAACAAGACAAATAGTGATCAATAATAAAACGAAAGAATAATACTGAACAGAGTAAACGGTGAACAGTTGATCAGACTCGGTGTAGTGGTGAGTGTCTGTGAGCTCAGAGTCTGGGAAGTCGGTGGTTCAAACCCCGGCCAAGTCACAACAAAGAATTCCTTGCCTAATGTTCAACATTTGAAAAGGATACAGCACGGACAATCCCCATCGGTTGGCATCCATGGGGAACAAGAAATGCCCTGCTGAGTGTGGTGAGAAAAGTGGAGTGGAGCCATTGTTATGACGTCACTGCTACCCAGAATATCCTGGAAAGTGACGGCACTTTCCCCAATAGTCCAAGAGCATTAGGTCAAAATAGGCCCTAACCTGGACATTTTTGGTAACAAGCTGATTTTTTCAGGATAGGTCCAGGAATATGTCTAGAATAACATACTAAAAGTCCTCATAAATCCTCCTTGAGCGTTTTCCGCAATCCAAGATGGCGTCCAAAATGGCCGCCTCTTCTGTTTTTCTCATAACTTTGCAAGCAGGTTTCCCCAAAACACACTTTAAATGTCTACATATATGTTTTGAAGTATGAGGAACTCATTAGAATACATCTTAAGAGATGCTGAAGCACGCAAGTACCAATAAGACCTCTTGAGTTCTTCCAAAAGTCCAGGCAGAAGCAGACGCCGACACCCTGATTGTCTCCACAGCACTAGCACTGGCAGAGTCAGAACATGTGCCAGTTGCTGTTGTTGGTACGGACACAGACTTACTGGTAATGCTAGTTGCTCGGGCAACCTCTTCCACAGATGTGTACATGCTATGCCGCAGTAATCCTGTCACGGTCTTCAACATTCATGAAATTCAGCATGCCTTAGGGGACACAAGAAATCACTTGATGTTTCTTCATGCTGTGACGGGATGTGACACGGTCTCTGCGATCTATCGTCAGGGCAAGCGTAAAGCTTTCAACATGGTGCACAAGAAGCGGGACTACGACTTGCTGGATACCTTCACAAACAGTGGAAGCACCCATGACGAGGTGGAAAAAGCTGGGGAAGGCTTCATTCTTAAGCTTTATGGAGCCAGCAGTTTTGAATCTCTTGATGACTACCGTCACATCGCATACAAACGGGCAATCGGTCGCAGTTCCCTGAGTTCATCCTTTCAGCTAGAAAGTCTACCTCCAACTAGTGCTGCAGCAAAGCAACATTCATATCGCGCCTATCTTACCGTCCAGGAATGGATGGGTAACTCCTTATCTCCAACAGAATGGGGCTGGCGATTTCAGGACGGGACTCTTACCCCGGTAGAAACAGACATTGCTGTTGCACCCGACACTTTGCTGAACATGGTGGCATGTGGGTGTAAACCAGATGGTTGCAGAAGCATGACATGTAGCTGCAAGAAACTTGGGCTCTTTTGTACCTCAATGTGCAGTAAATGCAGTGGTCTCAATTGCAACAATACAGCACCAACTCTTATAGATGCCGACGATGATATTACCCCAACTTCAGAGGACATCAACATTGAAGATACAGCATCCGACGATGAAGACAATGACTGATGCAACTAGGTGTGTGCATGCGTAAGGTAAAGATTCATCTGAAACTTTTGAGGTTTGAATCTCTAGCATGATCTTGTTTTGAATGTCTTTGCCTCTTGAAACAGGCTAAAACAGCAGTGTGTTGATAAGTGGCGGACATTTTGAGCACAATTTGAATTTCAGAAAGAACTTCAGCGGTTTTATTGTTTCCTTTGTACTTCAAAGTATCTGAATGAGTTCCTTATTTCTCAAGACATAATATATTTAGAGATTTAAAGTGCATATTGAGGTAACTTAGTCACAGGGTCATGAGAAAAACAGGAAATTGCAACCATCTTTGGCGCCATTTTGGATTTTGGGACTAGTTCAAGTAGTTTTATTGGTATAGATATGCATGTTTCAAATCTGCAAATAAGAATTTATCTAGATTCCTTGACTCCCATAACATATATAAAGACATTTTAGTGTGCTTTATTGGGTTACTTAGTTGCAGAGTTATGAGAAAACAACAACAGGAAAAGGGGCATTTCGGGCGCCATTTTGAATTTCAGGATGAGCTCAAGTGTTTTTATTGGTAAATGCGTGTTTTTGAAAAATTCCCAACAAGTATATGATTCATTTCATTGAGTCGCAAAACATATATTAAGACATTTAAAGTGCGTGTTGAAGTACCTTGGTGTAAAACCAGAAACTGCAGCAATTTCAGACGCCATTTTGGATTTCTGAAAGAGCTTAAGCGGTTTTATTCATTTTTGTGTGTTTCAAAATCTTCCGATATGTATTGTATTGAGTTCCTTATACTTCAAAACATATGTGTAGACATTTAAAATGTGTTATAGGTAAACCTACTTGCAAAGTTATGAGAAAAACAGGAAATGGCGGCCATTTTGGACCCCATTTTGGAGTGCGGAAAACGCTCAAGGAGGATTCATGAGGACTTTTCGTATGTTATTTCACACACATTCCTGGACCTTTCCTGAAAAAAATCAGCTTGTTACCAAAAATGTCCAGGTTAAACCCTAATGCTCTTGGACTACAAGGTCAGAGTGGCTGTTAAGTGTGCGTGTGTCTGTGTGTCTGTGTGTCTGTGTGTCTGTGTGTCTGTGTGTCTGTGTGTGTGTGTGTGTGTGTGTGGCAGCTGCATTACGAGCCATCCACCTTGTATACGAAGAAAAAAATAAGAAGAAGAAAAGGACAGCTGATTGACAGTGGGGCCACAATTGGATACAAGAAGCAAGGAAATGAGGTAACAACAAAAGTGGAGGGAGATGAGACATTAAAACACAGTAATCTGCAAGTAAAAGTGTTGTGAGTTTAACCAAGAGGTTACTGGAAGAATGAGTACATCCAGGAGGATCTGGGCAAGGTTGGAGGACTAAGAGCAGAGGGAGAGCTACACTGGAAGAGAGGAGGTATAAAAGAGAGACCACAGACCTGCCTGTAATGAGACAGCATCAGGCCTTTTGCTTCAGTCTTATCATGGGAAATGCCAATAATGTTGAGAGCGTTCAATTTCACAGAATCTAGGAGTGAAAGAGAGTGAAGTGATGCTGAAGAGTTTTCAGAAATTATCATATATTGAGTTATTGTTACCTCCATCACCGAAGGTGGATAGAGGTTACGTCTTCACCCCTGTTTGTCTCTCAGTGAGCAGGATATCTCAGTAAGTTATCGATGGATTCAGACATGAGAATATATAAAAGTGATTCTTCACAAATGAGAGATAGGGCCAAAAACGATCATATATAGCATGATATTTCTAAAGTGGTGTGGACGGATTTGGCCAAAACTTGGTGGATGGGTTGGGTTGGATCGGTGACGAGAACAAGCCGATTCGATTTTGGTTCGGGTCCGGATGCAGATCTGACCTATCAGTGGGATCAAAATGTAAACTGTTCAGCCTGGTGGAGGTATGCGTTCAACCAAGCGTTATTCTAATTACAGGTGTATCAAAGCTGTCATTTTTTAAGGACTAGTTCACAATATTGCAAAATTTTAACTGCGGACTCAAGCTGTGGACCAGGTTGGATATCTCACCTTTGAGGCTCAAAGATCATTTGAAGCAAAATGATGGAATTCCAGGATTGCAGGAAATCAATGGCATGAGGGAATACACACAATTTTCTTGTACTTTATAAGTTTCCTTGTATCTGTCGGCCAAGATCCGAAATCTTTCAACAGTTTCAAAAGTCGGAAGAGGGAATAAGGGAAATGGCTCATGAATTGGGAAGCAGCAGAATGACGAAAAGTCACTTATCAGTTGTTCAGCCATTAATTTGGATCAAAATTGAGGAAGTTAAAAGGAAGGTACACAATTTGACAAGGCCACAGCTCTTTTTGGAAACACAGAACCATGACGATCATGCGTGTTACAACCTCGGGTTTTCAATGCCATTGTACAGACAGATACAATGGCAAAACGACCAATCAGAATTTTGATGAATTATTATTATTATAATTTTTTTTTTTAAAGATTGATGCAGCTGTTAATAAATCCATTCTTCATCAAGTAGTTATCATTGCACACGTTTTGATCTTGAAATTCCAGAATGCCTGGCCAGGGCAGTTAAACTGTATGTGCAATCTGAAGCCAAAAATAAACTATTCAGGAAAACAAACAATTTTTTTTTTTAATAAAAATGCATAACAACAAAACCATTATAAAGACCTCCCAATCAATCATTCTCCACAAATATTTTCTTTGAAGATATCAGGAGGTAAAGACCAAGAAAGTATTAGCCACACTGGAGCTATCAGAATAGTTTAGAACGACATCGATACAGTCTTAGCCAGCACTCACCGTCTCCATACAAGAAGACCATCCCAAGGATCATGCACAAGGGATGAACGTTGAACTCAAGCTCGTCTCTATTCCAAGAAAAACCACCACGGTAGTGACCCATCCATATCCCTACAAGGACAACACAGCCGATGCCCAGGGCCTGTGAGCCTGCCACGAACCAGGGTAACTGCAGCGTACTTGCCGAGACCTCGTCTGAACTTGGAGATGCCATTCTTGCAGGCCTCCGAGAGATGACAAGCAATCTTCAAACACCACTTTTTGCTGCTCACCCCGTGCAATGCTGAACGGTTTGCTCTGCTACTGAGAAGAGGGTGTGTGAAGACCTGAGGGGACAATGACACCACAAGCATGTACAAAAGGGAAATCAATTGTCATTAAGATATATGTAATCTTGTCAAACAGTCACACAATAATCCCAAGCTCATTTATCTATCATTTAGTCTTTCTGCACCACCCCCCCCCCCAACTTCTGCTTCTTCCCCAGCTTTTCCTTTCACTTCTATGATTGAGAGTTTGTGCATCTATCCATCCTGCAGACCCCCATTCCTCCAAGTCTTCCTCCACCTTGCTGTTGGTGTGTCCCACCATTTCTACTGTTCTTTCACAGCCTTTTCCATTCTGTGTACTAGCTCCTCCATGAGCCTCGACACACACACACACACACACACACACACACACACACAATTAATGAAGAAGCAATGTCGATACCAAGTGCACCAACATACAAAGGAACTGCATTTTTACAAATCTCACGAAGCGCTCCTTCGTACAGCCATGAATCTACAAACCTTTCAGCTTCTCCGATGGCAACTCAATCAACACGACCCTCCCTTTATTTCCACTCTGATACTCCTCTGTAGATCCAGTAAATGGCACTGCGTCAGTGCGATGTGTGGATGCTATGGCAACACTGCATGCACTCTTCTCCACCCCCTCCACCACCACGTGGTCATCTTATTAGCACAACGACAGTTCACACCTATATCCGCCATTCACAACCGACAATTCACGGTGAACTTTGACCTATCTTGCCTCAATGAGGCAAGGAATAAAAATGGAACAAAATTCATGGATCTCAAGTCAATGACATGGGCAGGCAAGAAATTTCATGCAAATTTGCAAAATTCACCCATTCTACCAAATAACGAGCCGAGGTACAAAGAATTTCCCTTAATTGCTCCCACCGAGACAACAAACAAGATGCATGTGTCCATTAATGTAGCCCAAGCAGAACAATAATGAGCAACCACCTGTTTTTAATGGATCGGGAAGTAAAACATGGCGACCGATAACCAAATATAGATTGTGCAGTGGCAAGGTCTTGCTCACTTGTAATTACATTTCTACTTACAGAAAGCTTCCCAAATCAAGTCTGGTGCCTCCCATAGATCCAACAGGCAGATGGTCTGTTTCAAAAACCTGCTCCATATGCCATGTGTGTGGATACACACACACACACACACACACACACACACACACACACACACACACACACACACACACACACTAATGAATAGGGTTCAGGAAAAAAAAAAACCCAAAAAAACCTACATGAATTTCAACAACAAAAAACAGATGGATAAAACAGGTATATTTGTTCAACATGGAATTTAAATCCATTTCTGCTCGCAATGGAAGAAAGTGTTCAGAACACATCACTCAAAACTTCTCCAATGAAAGTAAAGTTCAGCTTCAGTGACGAGTCCTTGTTTTGTGAATGAGGAAGTACAAGTCCCACTTCAATACAGTAATACTTATCTCTGCAGGTGTTAAATTCCACACTTCCTCTCAAGCCCACTATCCAGGAACAGGAATCGAGGATTTAAGTGCATTTAAACTTCTCCAAAAAAGAAATCTATTTAAACTTCGAGCTATTGGCCAAAATTTTTCATCGATATTTCATTTCTAAATTGAAGTATGTGTGTATATATATATATCCACACATATCCATATACATACTGGGGAGGGTACCCATCCCAAGTGACAAGAAAAGCAAGCAAAGGTGTCCGTTCCCAATGACGGGAAAGTTTAAGTTAATCTATCAATATAAAATAATATTTCATGGACTTAAAAAAAAAGTCAATTGTGTTGCACTGTTTTCGCTCAGAACTACGTAAAGCTCCGAGCTACTTATACCACCCACCGCAAGATGGTGGTGCAACATCTGATGGTGGAGGGTGAATTTGTCTATTTAAACAAAATTTAAAAAAAGCGGAAAAAAAAAAAAAAAAAAAGAGGACAAAATATCCTGCTTGTGAAATAAAACTTGACATAAACATCACTCATGCCTGTTCTCCCATCATTTCAAAAGTGAATGTTCAGATTTCCTCAAGCACCGAGGGAAGCAGCCGCCGTAAACGGGAGACAGACTAATGCACGGACAGACACCATGGGCCACAAAATATAATGGATGACTTCCCTTCCAAGGAACTTAAACCTGGACGAATCAGCCCATCAAGTCTGTGCAATGGTTGCCAACCTATGGCATTTTTTTTCGATAAAGAGTCAAGGCTCGTGGAAGAGCTAGAACACTAAATGTATCAGGATGCAACAAGACAAAATAAACAGTAGTGAGAGAGTGGGGGGGGGGCACCAATAGTAGCGTTGAAGGACAAAAGAGGGAGAATTGGACAAACAATGGGGATGGGAGGAAGGAGGTGGATAGGATGGATACAGAAGGAAAGTTTCCCCTCCCCCCCCCCCCCCACCGATGCCCTCCAAGATCAGTTTGAACCACTTTTTCAAACTGCACTGCAACCAGACTAATCCAAACAAAACAGCCAGAACAAGTGGAATCCAACCTCGACACCAGGTATATTTATAAACAAAGCAAATGTTAGGGGGAAAGGATCACATGAAGCAATAACCATCAGTATGAGAGCTAGATAAATAAACCAGGAGAAATAAAGTTAAAAATAAATTGTACATTTTTTAGTGTTCTCCATATTATCACAATAAAGGTTTGGTTAATATTTGATGAAAAAAGCTCAATTAGTAAAAAATGTTACGGCCTGGACAGACACACTGATGTTCAATGGTAAATAAATAAAGGGACATGGAAGTGATTTGGAAAATAATGGAACGACAACCTTCGACGTCACGCCGTCACGAGATATGCCTCTGCCCACATTAATACATCATTATATATCCTTGTACAAAGTTTGATTTAAATCCCTGAACTCAGATTTAAAATATTAAATAATCTTGGCTGCCAGACCATGTGACCTATTAACTATTTGTGAACACACAGGTATCCCCAATGCTTGGGGAATACGTAAGTGAAGTTTATGCTCGATCTGTCAAGCCGTTCTGCAGATTTTAAAATGTTTATTGTTCAAAAAAATCATACCTGCCAAACCATGTGACTTATGACATCATCGGTGGAGAGCTTTTGGTTCCTCATGGATAGGCGATAATACCTATATGGTTTAGCCTTGATCTGTTCAGTCATTATGAAGATTTTTGAAAGTTTTATGTTAAAAACAACACGGCTGCCAAACTATGTGACCGATGATGTCATCAATTTTTTGCCAATTACAATTTAGCCCCAGATAACCCTCAAAAATTTTCATACCAATCGGATAAAGCGTTTGACATATGAAATTATGACATCATAAGGAAGGGGTATATGGGTATTGGGGTATATCATCATGAAAAAAAAAAAATCACCCTCGTTTCCCATGGAGAGTACTTCACATGTGCCAAGTTTCAATTTTTCCCATGGCACGGTTTCAGAGATACAGAGGTCCGAAGATTTTTGTATTTTTTCCAATATGGCTGCCTCTCTTCTCCACCCCCTCCACCACCACGTGGTCATCTCATCAGCACAACGACAGTTCACACCCATATCCTCCATTCACAACCGACAATTCACTGTGAAATTGGATCTTAAGCTTGACAAGCTGAAATGGGGCCAAGAAGGGCTAGTCACTAAGACTTTGCCCTTTTACATTTTGACCCAATTTTTAATTATTTTCTCCATATTATCATAATTCAGGTTTGTAGAATATTTGATGACAAAAAAGTTACGGTTTGGCAAAACTCTCTGTCTCTGTCTCTGCCTCTCTCTAAACCCCATCTTCTGCTGCGCAGGGTGACAGGCTTTTAAATGATGCACCAGTAAACAATAAAATCACCCCTTAAACCTTGCCGATACGTGCCCTTGATACACACCAAACTGCGAGGCAGGTTCCTTAACTATCCCGACTTTGGGTCTATAAACCACATGGTAAGAGATACATATAATAGGGAATTTACAGGACAATGTCGAGAACCTACTTTCAAACCCGGCGGCAAAGCCATGCAGGAATTCTGGGCAGTTTAACTCTCTTGGCAGGGAAATCACTCTGTGACCAGAGAGAGAGAGGGAAGTTCACAGGCTAGTCCGCTGGTGTTTATCAGCCAGTTAGCAGTTCAATCCCCTTGCAGATCAAACTCCTTAAAAAAAAAAAAAACAGAAGAAGTGAAACTCGGATAGCCACTGCCTTTGTCTTCCCTCCTGCAGGTGTGAGACTCATTTGACTGTAACTGGTGTCGACTGTTGCAGCATGCCTACCCTTCCAATCACTCTTATCTCGGTGGCTCCTTTGGCCATTTTTAAAGTTGCAGCACAATTCAGCGCAAATGGCTTTTTAAGCTCAAGTTGCATTGCCATGTGTGTAACCAGTTTTTCCATGGAAGGGGGGGGGGGAGGGGAGGTGGGGGTAGACAATGCAGTTTCAACACACCTATTCATTTTTCCATGGCATCTTGAGCTTCAAGGCTGCTGGGTGTACTTTTGAAAAGAAACATTTAAAACATCCAGAGGAAAGGAGCATAAAAAAAATTAAAAACGAATTGCCAAAGGTGCGGTGTAGGCTGCAGGGGAAGAAAGAAACTAGGATGGCAGGAAGACGAACATCTACCTGCACGTTATACAGACACATATCTAACCTCACAATTTATTAGGTTATGCTTAATCAAAACAAATATAACCGAGATAGCTGTACTATACCAAGCATTTTTACCCCCACCAAGTCATTCCCACAACACTACCCCCACCTTCCTCCATGAATCATACAGTACAACTCCCCTCCACATTCTAAACCTGCAAAAAAAAACTTCAAAACAGTTCAGTTTTGCTAATGCTAATGCATCGCTCCACGAAGGCTACTCATTCACTCATTATACACGAACTTAAAACGACTACATCCGGATGGAATTTAAACACGGAGTTGGGAAAGGGAGGGGGGGATGCACCAGGAGGGTGGATTCTTCTTTCTCTAAAGAGCGTTTGATGTCTACAAGGTCTCTGGCCCCTCTTACCCAATGTTGTATATTAGGGTCCTGGGTACTGGGACGACAAAAGTATTTGGTGGTCACAGGGCCTTTCAGCAACCGGTGCTTACCAATGGCCCAAATAGACTATCCACAGTAGCGTTCTTGAAATAGCCTGGAGGGACCAGAAAACCACAACAAACCGAGTCTTCTGCCAATAAACAGGTCTTCTTGCCCCATGTGGCAGAGAAACAAAATGGCACAAGGTGTCTTCATGGCCTGTATGGCCCATAATAAAATGGCAAAGTTACAGGTAAGTAAACATGGCACAGCAGGTTGGCATGGCTGAACAAATGGCCCAGCTCATTGACAAGACTGACAGATGAGCGTCTGCAGACGTTTTGATGGCAGGAGCGTGTGGTAGGTAGCAGCAGGTACGATGGCCAGCTTTAGCCATACCCTATCCTATTCCTACATGCCACACTAATCCCTCTATCTGATGCTAGCTCCTGCCCCTTTAAATCCCTCTGAACGAATCCATGTGTCTTGAGAGGAAGATCAAGGCATGCATGGTGACAGTAAATAATGAGGTGATCCACTTATCACTGAAACACTGATCCAACCAAGAAATTCCAGTTTTGTATTTTTAATCAATTTTCTGAAATTTGTAGAATTTGTTTTTCACTTCGAAGTTGCGGGTTACGATGTGTAAATAAAGGTGGAAAAAGTCTGTTTTAACACAATTAATTCCAGGCTATGAGGCAACAAAAGGTGAAAATGTTTAAAGGGGCGGTGTAGACTTTCTTTTGGCACTGTACATGCACATACATATCCACATGTATCATTAGGCAAAGATTTGTTGAAGATCATGCATAATAGTGGTCGACTGGTGAGGACAGGATGCAAGACCAGCATCCCAGAGGTTGTGGGTTCAAATCCAGCTTAAGGCAGCTTAAAGAACTGGAATCGCATTGAGAATTGAGAAGAATTCTTATGTTGTTATTTGATTACCAGGACAAATAAAGGTCACAACGACTTTCAGCTGCTGTCTGGTCTCATTTGCCTGATCGTCTGGTCTGGTCTTGTCGTCATGCGTCATCAGTGTACACTTAATGGTTAACTCATTTAAATTCTTCAGGACAGCATGGCATCGGCACCAAAACATCACATATGAAAAGACAGGAACCACACACAACCCCTCCTGGCAAATAAACATAATAAATGATAGTTATGTTGTTCTCCATCAATGTTGATCTGATTGCCTAAATCAGAGTTAAACAGCTATACAAAGCAAGAAAATTATCACAAACCGAGTTTAAACCCGAGGTAATAAAATGTACTTGATTTGGGAGGGAAAACAATGTCCTGTCTTGTCCACAAAGGCTCTGTTTGAATCATGAAAACAATTGTACAATTAAACTGAATCAGCTGCTCCAACAGGGAGACAGGTGTTGAAAACCTTGGACGACTCAGACGACAAAGTGATTATTTAGTGAACGATTCACCTGATCAGATAGTAGGTCACTAAAATGGGAACTGTCAGGTGTCTGGTCAAAGGAACTCAGATTTAGGAATACAATCGAATATAAATAATAAGAAATCATAAATTGTCAAAAAAAAAAACGTTGAAAAAGAAAATATTGAGCAATCATTTGTTATGAGAGAGCTCGCTACGCAATTAGTACACGAGCCAGTGGGGTTGGTCGGTCCCATCTGGGGGGAATAATTCTCAGTGATATTTGGTAAGGTATACAACCCTAGAGTTAGAAAATACTTGATAGTATTGCATCGGTGGTAGCTTTTTGTGTGTTATCACCCTGTTTATATGCCGACCCTTAAACAAGCGTTTGTGCAAAATGGCCAGTACAAGGTAAGACATCCTACTTCAGCTTAACAACATTTGTTTTTTTATCAGTCAAACATTAACATTGAAATTTGTCTCACCTTTTACTCGGATCATTTGCTTCTCAACAAAAAGTGCAAAACATGCCTCGGTTGAAAGGTGCGTCATTGGTGACACTTATGTATCAGTGTCTATTTCCTGTGTGATAAATCATACCGCCTTTAGAAAAGTATTTGTCTATAATTTACTGTGGAAAGTAAATAAAAGTTCTGGAACAATATAATTTCATGGGTGTTTCGCAAATATATGAAGAAATCCAAAAATCTAAATTTCTTTTTTGTATGTTGTATATTAAGATCAGTATAGTAGACAATCTTACTCCACCCCCCAAATGAAAAAATACCTAATTTTGATGGATTTACGTAGTTTGGTCAATGCCATTATATTTTCCCTGTTGTTATTGAAGGATACTTTCCAAGAATCAAACAAAGGTCAATGATAGCATGTTCATGAACAAGATTAATTTTTTTTCCCTGTAATTTCTAAAAAAAAAAATACAGAATTTTAGGGATTTCGATACTCAATAATGCACATATGAATGTATCAAACACCTGTATTACACAACATAAACCAATAAGACAGCAGCAAGATGGTTAATCATGTGCAATCTGATGAATGAGTCAAAGGTGAAAATGAAACACAATCTTCTGTTGTTGGGCATAAAATTACAGAATAGAAACACAAATGTGGTGTTCCACACTAACAAGGCCATTACCTAGGCCCAATGTGTTGTTGATAAACATATTGTCTAATAACCAGATGGGTCCTTTATAGTTTCTAAGACACCTCTGATCATATGCACTGACTCTAAGTGATATAAAATGTTCAAGATGAACTTAAAAATCATAATCCTTATCCAGTTCTTCAATATCCTCATCTAAAAACTTTTCCCATCGTCTGACTCAAAGATGGATGCCTGGTTCTCACAGTCTGGCAGTCTGCACATATCAGTGCATTTCAGTCCGTTTGACAAACACACACATTGTGGTAGTGAACACTTCCTTTTACAAAATGGGACCACTAAGCGGCTAATAACACACAAAAGGCTACCACCAATGCAATGCGATCACATCGTTTCTGACTGTAGAGATGTATGCTGTCAAAAATTACGATGAGTATTATTCCCCTCGGATGGCACCGATGGCCAAAAATTACTGGGTCTGGCTCGTGGCCTCATTGTACTTTGTATGCATGAAGAATGAGGGAGGTGTGGTTTGAATGAAGAAAAAAAAATTGAGAAAACAGAATGGGTGAGGATATCAGAGATCAGAGAAGAGAGAAGAGGGCATGAAAGTGTGGGAAAAAGGAAGAGCTGAGAGTAAGATGAAGGGAACGGCGAAGGGAAAGATTCTGCCATTTTTATTTCTACCCCCAATTTTGGTTTACACAGCCCGAGACCAGGAAGAATAGCAGACTTACAATCAGGGAATAACCATCAAGAGGACTGACTCATGACTTTTATTTCACAAAATCGATACATTTTTTGAACAAATATTGGCACTTTGTTCTGTTTTGTCCTCATGGAAGGCACTTATGGAGGGCCCCTTATGGAGGATATGACCCCACTCTGAGCTGGAGTGCCTGCTCTGGCACTTCTTGATGCAAGGATCACTGGCATTAGAAGAGGATCATACTGAGAATCGGGATATGCTCCTGTCCCACCATTGGTTGGCAGATTGAGAACTTGTTTAAGAACTTGAGAACAAACATAATCGACTTTGTAATGTTTATTGAGGCTCAACACCAAGTGTACATGTCATTTATGGTGGAACAAGAATGACAAGTATCATTGAGAGAGATTTCTCCTTTTTCTTTCAGGAGCAACAGTCATGGAAGAGCAATGTCCAGTAGATCTGACAATGGGACAAACATCAAGGGAACAAACAAACAAGATAAGAGGAAAGGGAAGGAGGAGGAGAAAACACTGAAACGAGCAAGTACGATGGTTGTGATAGGAAAGGATAATGGGGGTAATTAAGATCATGGGACGGAATTAGGGATGACAAAAGATGGTGATACAATGCTTGCTCAAAGACCTGGATGTAAGAGTGACATACAACAGCCTGTGAAAGGTGGTTCCATAGACAGAAGTGAGGAATAAAAGTTAAGGTGTGCAGTCAACCTGGATTTTGGAAGTTTAACCTCGATGGAGATACTGCAAGAACGTATGCATGCTGGAGTAGATATCGGAAGGGTCAACGACTGAGGAAGCAGAGGGACCAGTATTGGAGAAGAGGTGGTAAAATAAATAAATAAATAAATAAACAGACAAACCACCGACATATCTATGGTGTGAAAGCAACAGACCTTGTGCCTCATCAATGGAGAGTCCAATAATTGAGAGCTCAAGTTTCCACAGAATCCAGAAGAGACAGATGTGATGCTGGAGCACCAGTACAGTGGAGAGAAATATTCCAGTGTACTATGAACAAAGGCCTTGTACATTGTGAGTAGCTCTGATTGTCCAAAGTCCAAGCAGACATGGATTGAAAAGTTTGTTTTGGAGGCAAGCATTACCATGTGGTCAGCCCCAAAAAGGTCATGGCTGATAAGTTCAAGAGGCTGAACCTCTTCCAGTGTATGACCAAGGAAATTAACAGCAGGGTTCGTTTGACGATCCTTCCAGAGTGATAGGGTGAGATTGTGAGATTTTCCAGGATTGAAGGGAACATGTTGGTGAGAACAACATTTATGTGAATGTTGCATTTATCAAAGCAGTGTCTCATCATTTCTAGATCAGCAGCTACTGTCGACCGAGCAGAGAGATGGGGGTAGTATATGACAGTGTGGAGTCTGCACAAAGGAAGAGAGGGTTTTCCAGAATATTGGAGAGGTCATTTATATGGATGAGGAACAAGAATAAGACCAAAAAAACACCGCCTTGGGAAACTACAGCCTTCACTGGGAGGTGGGAGGAGAGGGTTCCATTTTATATGGCAAAATGTTGACTGAGCGCAGGGAGTAAGAAATCCAAGAGCGAAGGCGGCCTTCTGTGCCACAAGCGGAAAGCTTGGCAAGCAAAGCAAGAGACTATCAAATGCCTGACATATGTCTCGGAACACAGTCCTAACCTCGTTTGATATTGAGGGCCTCCAACCATTGCTGACAGAGGAGAAGCAGAGTTGAGAGACCAGGCCGAATCAAAACTGAGGGTCATAGATCAGGCTGTTTGAAAACAGGAATGACTTGACAGCAGCAATTATGGATTCCATGACTGTTTATAATTGAACTGACCGATGCAGTAGTTGTTACGGTCTGTTTTGGCACTCTCTCTCCCTTATGGGGTGATGACACATAGTATAGTTGACAGTGGATACGTCAGGGTAAGATGGGGACAGGATGGGATCGGTTGGCTACACAAGATTTGGAAGCAAAGACAGTTTTGACATTCTGCCTTAACTTGGGCAGCGTCTGCAGTGATTCCATTTAAGGTGAGGGATGGGATGGAGTGAGAGCATACACCAGCCTGACTCGACAGGGCACCACCATGATTTGGAGGAAGGAGACTGGTTGTCTCCTTCCACGACAGCCTTGAGATTTGCAAGATATTTTTGGATACAAGATATTTTTGGATATATTTTTGGAAGAAGACAGCCTTGAGATTTGTAAGATTTTTTTGATTCCCTCAGGATGAATATACGTTGTAAACGTTGAGAATTGAACGAAAGTTACCCGTATTTGGTTTAGTTTTCAAAGCTGAGAAAGCAATCTTCTTGACTGCAACGGCCTCCCGACATTATTTATGGCGAGGATAGATATAAGAACGATGCAGAGGAAATGGGATAATCCGGTGAAGGAATTAAAGTATTCCCAGGTGGACTCAATCTCAGGTGCTGTGGTTGTTGTGGCCCAATCCTTTTGTGAGAGCAGACTGAAGTCCTTGCCAGTTCCCCTGTGCGAAAAACCATATTGTGCATCACCGAGGTTGCTCCCTTACAATAGCCAGAGAGATGTGGTCACTGCTGAGCTTATCCCACTGCTCATTTATGGTGCCAGTGGGATCATTGGGATGAGTTGGTAGCTTGATAGCTGGATTGGCAGAAAATTGTTCTTGAACATCTGCCTTTGCGAATGCTGCGACATCAAGCGTCCTCAGGACCTAACAGCTCGAAGGTTTGGATGACAAAGGTGCATCCCGCTCGAGAACATTCAGCACCAAGCATCGCATGGGTGACTCCAATGTCAGAAAGATCAGTGTTTTGCGTGAAAATGTAGTCGAGAAGGCGCCATTTTTGGAAGATGGTGTTGCCATGATAAGTACCACTGATCAGGAAGTTGACAGCAAGGTTGCAATAAGCACACATGGAGAGCAATGGCCCATCATTTGAATTTGTTGCTTTTTCCACATTTCCCAAGAACACAGACGATAACATTGGATTACACCGACAATAACAGATAACAATGGATTCACGGCGGTCCGTTGGTTCTTTCCCATGCCAAAAGGTGTATTTGCCTTCATACAGACAACCAGGACCCTGAATGTGCGTTTCAGACAATGCCGAGATGTCGATCTTGAAATATGCCAATTCCCTTGAAACTAGCACACCCTTTGAAAGGGTGCAATTGAGTCAGCATGGTCCATTAGAGTGATATACACTACATGGCTAAAAGTATGTGGACACCCCTTCTTCGTGGATTCGGCTATTTCAGCCACACCCATTGCTGACAAGTGTATAAAATCAAGCACACACCCAT
>NC_140963.1:8529525-8624525 GCF_056783735.1 Eptatretus burgeri
TATACATATACATATACAAATATATATATACATATACATATATATATATACACATATATACATATATATACATATATACATATATATACATATACATATATATATATATATATATATATACATATATATATATACACATATATACATATATATACATATATACATATATATACATATACATATATATATATATATATATATATACATACAAATATACATATATACATATTGTTACGGTGGTGGATATTTACAGAACACCATTCAGGTTCCCCAGGGATCAGTTATTCGATAAGTACGTGTTTCAGGTTAGGTTCCCCCACTCAGGTCAGGTTCGATCTGTGACCTGCTACAGGTACCATGTAAACCTGTACTAACCTGTTCCATGGTCGGGTTGTCGGCGACTAAACCGTCTCCCCAACCAGGTTTTCTGGTGAGGAGGGTGTTTGGATATGGACACCCAGCAGGATTAAAAACAAAACCTGTCAAAGGGCGGAGGAGCTCCTTGTGAGCCAACGGCCATCCATATCTAGTGCCCAACTGTGTCTGCGGACGTCCTCCTGCAGTTGGGTCACTTCTTATGAGGAGGTTGGTGGCAGGATTTGCACTCCGGCCACCGTAAAACCCTTCATTCCGCAAAACGCAAAAACGCAAAAAAATCTGAAAACCCACTCCGTGGGAGTACCTCCTGTGCAGCTTCCCTTCGCAGGGCAGCTCACCGGATGACGGGATTGGGGCAAAGCCTTCGGGACCCCCAATCTTTGATAGGAGGGAAACCACGGGGTAACATCCCTGGGTCAGATTGCGGGAGAGTGTGTCGGAGTGGTGCTGAGGTGTCATCCACCAGACGGCGGTCTCCTTGGGTTAACCTGAGGCGGTCCCTTCGGGTGGGTGCCTGGAATGTCCTATCCCTAAGAGAGGATGATCACCTGTCTCTGTTATCATCTGAGCTCAAGCATTTGGACATCGGGATTGCAGCTCTCTCTGAGGTTCGGAGACCGGATTGCGGAGAGATAATGGTGGGTGGTTAGACCTACTATTGGTCTGGTCGCTCTGATGGTTACCATACCCAAGGAGTTGCTGTAGCTGTGTCCAATAAGCTGACCCCAATGATAATTGAGGTAACACCGGTCAACGAGCGTATTATGAGATTAAGGATTCGTCACTCCTTAGGTGTCATTTCCCTGGTCTCTGTTTATGCTCCGACTGAGGCGAGTGATCTCACCGTGAAGGATGCATTCTACACCACGCTCGAGTCTGTGGTTGATCGGTGCCCCAGACGAGATACACTTCTAGTCTTGGGGGATTTCAATGCATCAACTGGAACTGATAGGGACGGTTATGAGGTGTGTGTTGGTCCCCATGGGTCAGGAACTATGAACCAGAATAGCACTAAGTTCCTTGACTTTGCAAGAAGTCATGGACTTAGGGTGGCTGGTTCATGGTTTCAGCGCCCACAAGCTCATCGCTGGACTTGGTATTCCAACGCTGGCAGTGTGGCAAAGGAGATTGACCATGTCCTCATTGACGGTCATTGGAGGATGATCCAGAACTGCAGGGTCTACCGGAGTGCTCAGTTCCTCAATACTGACCACAGGCTTGTTGTAGCAACTCTAAAGCTGCACCTTAAATCCTGGAGAATGGTACCATCCCAGCCTAGGCTGGATGTTGCCAAGCTCAGGGATGAGAGAGTAGCTGAGGAGTTTGCGAACAGGCTGAGTGGACACTTGGGAGGTCTGGGTGCTTTGGGGGGTCCTGAAGAGTTGTGGAGCGCCTTCAAGACCACCGTCCTTGATGTTGCCGGTGGATGCCTTGGAGCTCACCGCAGGGCAAAGAAGAATTCTGTCTCTCAAGGGACACTGGATACCATTGACCAGAGTCGCAGGGCCAAGCTGAATGGCAGAGCTGAGCTGTTCAGGGAGCTGAGGCGTAAAACTGTACGTGCACTGAGGGTGGACAAGGAGGCCTATGTGCGAGGAATCTGTGAGGGGGTAGAGCATCACCTGTGGACAGGTGACTCTCATCCCGCTTACAGGGGAATTCGCTTATTACGTTCATCCAAGCCCATCCCTCGGAGCACTGCAGTTCGAGCAGAGAGTGGTAGGCTCTTGACAGAGGAGTCTGAAGTGAAGGCCCGCTGGGCTGGTTACTTTGAGCGGTTGTACCGGACTGATCCCCCAGCTGTCGAGTTGGACGTCAAGGGTGTTACAATCCCTGTTGCTGACCCTCGAATCAACTGTGGTCCACCTTCGCTTGTGGAAACACGGGCTGCGGTGAACCAGTTGAAACGGGGTAAAGCTCCAGGGATCTGTGGCATCCATGCCGAACTTCTCAAGGCTGGTGGAAATGCTGCACTCGTGTCGTTGCATGCAGTTTTGTGCTCTGCCTGGAACACAGGCATCATCCCAACTGATTGTAAGAGGGGCCTTGTTGTCCCTCTCTGGAAAGGGAAGGGTGATCGCCAAGACTGCAACAACTACCGAGGGGTGACGCTGCTCTCAGTGCCGGGCAAGGTCTTTGCTCGGATAATTCTTGATAGGGTTCGCCACCATCTGCTTGAGCACCAGCGTCCAGAGCAGTCAGGCTTTACACCAAAGAGGTCAACGATTGACCGTATCCTTGCACTTTGTGTCCTCACCGAACGCAGACGAGAGTTTCGGCAGGGGCTGCTTGCAGCCTATGTTGATCTCTGTAAAGCGTTCGATTCAGTGAATCAGGATGTCCTCTGGAGGATTCTAGGTCTTCGTGGGGTGCCACCAAAACTGATCGATCTGATGTCTGAACTCTACTCTGGTACTGAGAGTGCTGTGAAGTGTGGTGGTACCATCTCTGACTTATTTCCAGTTGTCACTGGAGTTCGTCAGGGATGTGTACTTGCCCCCACACTTTTCAGCACTTGTATGGACTGGATTTTAGGGAGGATGTCGGAGAGATCAAGTTGCGGTGCATCGTTTGGCAATGTCAAGATCTCGGACCTTGATTTTGCAGATGATGCAGTCATCTTTGCGGAGACTTTAGACATCCTCTTGGGGGCACTCGAGGTGCTGAATGAGGAGTCGGAGCCGTTGGGATTACGGGTTTCTTGGGTCAAAACGAAGATCCAGGCTTTCGGTGACATCTTGGATGCTGCTGTCCTGTCTGTGTCTGTTTGTGGTGAGGATGTTGAGGTCGTGGAGAGATTCACTTACCTTGGCAGTGATATTCATGTCTCTGCTGGCTGCGAGTCAGAGGTCAATAGACGTCTGGGTCGGGCCTGGGGAGTCATGGATTCACTGGATCATGGGGTGTGGCGCTGCCGGTACCTGTGCGGGAGGACGAAGTCCGAGTCTTCAGGTCCTTGGTACTTCCAGTCTTGTTCTATGGGTGCGAGACTTGGACTTTGACTCAGGATCTGAGACGGAGACTTAATTCCTTTGGTACCAGGTCTCTTCGGAGAATCCTTGGCTATTGCTGGTCGGATTTTGTGTCCAACGAGCGGTTGCTGAGAGAGACTCGGATGAGATTTGTTACCTGCATAGTCCGTGAGCGTCAGTTGCGGCTGTATGGACATGTGGCTCGTTTTCCTGATGCTGATCCTGCTCACCAGATTCTCTCAGCGAGGGAGTCTCATGAGTGGAGGAGGCCAGTGGGCCGACCACGTGCCTCATGGTTACAGCAGGTTGACCATCATCTCAAGGAGATGGGGATGGGCCTGGCATCTGCCTGGGGGATGGCCAGATGGAGGCCCCTGGAGTACCGGCGGAAAGTGGACGCAGTGACGCGCTGTTCTGGCACATGCTCCCATACCTGACCTGACCTCCCCCACTGATGTGTAAAGGGCTGTGAATCTTGGAGTTAGCCGTTATTCTTTTCCTATCTTTTATTTTAAACAAACATCTCCTCAGCAACAAACTCTACAACCACACCACAACGCCAACAACTCTACAACCACGCCATCCCCACCACAATGCCATCAACCTGGCGACACCATCACACCCTCAGCACAGCAGCAAAATGCTGTCGACGCGGACACGCCGCGCCACCATAGGAACGACATTCCAGCGTCCATGTGCAAATCAGCCGTGAAGATGGCCGATTTGCATAATCGGATCAAAACGGCCTTTGCCTTGAAGGGAACTGGCCAATCAGAGGTGAAAGGGGCGGATCCAGCCTGGGGTGATGGTTCAAGAGTGAAAGGGGGCAGCGCCGGTTTCGGATGAAGAAACCTAAAGCACCCCCCCCCCGCCCCCGGGGCTATAAAAAGGCACGTTGGGACACCAAGAGTGCGGTTCGTTGGAGAAGCGAGTCGTTGGTGGAGGGCAGCTCGTTGGAGCCCGTCGAGGAGAGCGGAGCGTGTCTGTCGGGCGCGCCGCCAGGCCCTGGCCAACCAAGCCCAAGTGTCGTCGAGGAGAGTGGAGCGTGGAGAGTCAGGCACGCTGCCAGGCCCCTGATCGACCAAGTCACCATTCGAGCCGCTGCCGCGTTGGCAACGGGCCAGCGAGATGGAGACACCAAGGGTCGCCGAACCGAAGACCGAGTCTCCACCAGGGGGCGGCCAGGTAACTGGCCCGGCCTCTCGGAGCCTTCCAGTCATCCCGGCTCTGAGTACATTAAAGGCTTACGAGCCCGTTTCTTTCCTTCGGTTTTTAGGTGAAAGTTTGTGGCGCCTTGTCTTCCATAATGTAGAACTACCATAAGTACGTGCTTGTATAGAAATATAGAACTCGGCGGTAGGTTTTTTGCTCGTGTCTTGTCCCCACCCTCCCCCCCCCCCCCGCCCATTGATTATGTGCTTACTGTAAATAAATGCCCGATTGTTTGAATGTCGACCTGCTCGTTGCGTCATTTTCTGCCATTGACTGCCACGGAGCGCTCGGGATGTTAACTGGCTATTACGGCCGATAAAAGTGATAATCTGGTCCGACAGAGCTTGGCAATTTAAAACCGCTCGGCAAAACGCACACGGGACGAGCACGCCTGGCGGCTCGTTCCGTACAAGTTCCCGTCGAGGTATAAACTATCAGTATTTCTGTCCGCGCGAATAGTTAGGTATGTCGACAATTCGGAGTTTAACCCTGTAGCGCATGGACAGAATAATTGACAAGTTTATGATGCGTTAAAAGGCACCCGTAGCTGGTTTTCGGGGATGTCCAGAAAGCTACAACTGGATTCCGGCCTTCGGTGGGTGCGCGACTGCGATTTGGCTGAAGCGGTCGTCTGTGGAAATCTACAACAATGTATATATATATATATATATATATATATATATATATATATATATATATATATATATATATATATATATATATATATATATATATATATATATATATATATATAAAAAATATATATATATAAAAAATATATATATATAAAAAATATATATATATAAAAAATATATATATATAAAAAATATATATATATAAAAAAAAAATATATATATATATATATATATATATATATATATATATATATATATATATATTGTTACGGATCTGGAAACCATATGCATTCAACATACAGATGTCCCAAAAGTTAGTTATGTCGTTAAGTATGTGTGGAGTCAGATCCCCTTACTTTTGTCTCGTGGGAAAATCAAAGGCGTGCGTTGCGATTTATTTTAGTTTAGTTATTACATCCAACAAGCCAGCTGACAACCATCCCATCCCCCATCACAATCCACCGCCAACCGGCTGCCTTCTCGCACCCTGACGTGCCGAGGCGGGATCTCGCGGTTCCAGTTTTTCGGCTTCTACAAACGTTGTAACTCTTTCACAACAACCTTTGCAACATTGATGCTGTTGCTCGACAAGTATGAACCCGCGTGGAAGAGTGGGTGGGATTTCCTGGCAGAGGCTGAAACCCCGCCCAGAAAGGGCGAACCCATAAGAGCCTGTCCAATCAGGGCGGGGAGTGACGTCTGTTCAAGCGAGCCCCGCCCTGTTGAGGGAGGTCCATAAATTCCCGAGCACTCTCTGAGGCAGGGGGTTGTTACGAAAGTTGTTCTGAGGTTTTTGACAGGGTTGTGGTGGTTGAGAGTCGAGTGAGGAAGAGGGGTCTTCGAGGAAGTTCTCCACCGGTTTCTGACAAGGTTTTGGATAGGGCTCTGAGGGTTGTTGTTGAGCGTGCAGTTCTTTTGAAGCGGAGGGTTGAGCAGAAGGTCGTGAAGGCGGCGAATGTGTCTCTGCTGGCCCACTACAAGGAAAGGAAAGAGCGACCCTGACCCCCTCCGTGGACCCCGCTATTCACCACCAGAGCTCCACCACGAACCACGAGTCCCACACGTACGACTGGGGACCAAATCAACGACCATTGTCAGGTGCCACACCATGGAGCACCCCATTCCTCCAACGGTCAGGTACCCAGCTGGACTCTGACCCCCAGCTCGTCTCTCTCCTCGGCTGCGAGGGTCCAATAAAGAACTCTGGGTTTATTTTCATTTGTGTGTGTCTGCGTGTGGGCCCGTCTTGTAAGTAGAACTGAATAAGTGTTTTTGGATCATTGTCAATATTTCTTGTTTATTCACGATAAGTCTTGCCCTGTGTCTTTTTTATGTGTAAATAAATTACCATCATTAGAAATGTTCCCAGTTCGTTTCTGACCTTTCTTGCATTGGTCCAGCATGGTTAGGATTTGAGTTTAGCCGGGTTTTTATACCCGATAATCCGTTCATTCCAGCCGGCATGGCTTCAGCAGTTCCGCTCGACTGCACCCGAACCAGAGTTGGTAGTCGGTAGTTGGAACTCTACCGCAGTTGGTAGAGTGACCCGGTTCGAGCAAGACGTGCTGAGGGTGTGGTTCCCCGGTAGTCGAAATCGCGTAATTAATTAAGTAAATTAGTTCGAGACAAAAAGACCCTACGCTACGCGGTTGAGATATTGGCGTCCACGGTCAATTCAGCGACCCGCCGCGTCACAGAAATATCCGGAGCGACGGCCGACAATTCCGGGGAATCTGGTGGAGACTATGTAACCTCCGCCACCTCGTGGTCGCTCTCGCCACTGATCCCCGGCCTACAATATATATATATATATATGTATACATATATACACATATACATATATATATATATATATATATATATATATATATATATATATATATATATATATATATATATTGTTGTGGTTACCAAATTCGCAAACCACCATTCAGGTCCCTTAGGTGAGATATCTCAGTAAGTATATGTGTAGTTAGGCCCAAACCCGTTGTCTAGTGGGAATACATGTCATTTATGCGTGCTGCGACTCTTCAGGATAGCCGTTTTTCTTTTACTATCTTTATTTTGGACCAACCGCCATTGTTACCACCACCAACCACAACATCAACCACCCACCGCGGCGCCGCTTCAAGTCACACCTCGCAACCGTCGCATCGCCACCGTTCTTGCGCCGCTTGTGGGTACCGGTGTTGGACTCGTGCAGGGCGCGCGCCGAACAGCGTGTACAAAACCACGGATTTTCAGCTCCAAAAACGGATCAAAAACGACACACGCCCACTTTTGTTCCGTCCAATCGGTGAGCGAGGGGCGATTTGGCCCCGCCTCCAGGGCGTTGGAGGGCGGTCGCTATATGCAAATTTATGGATCAAAAAGCATTCACGCCCACTTTTTCTCGGGCCAATGGGGAGCGAGGTGAAAGGTCGAAGGCAGGGGGTCAAAGATGAGAGAGCGAAGCCACGGGGCTTATATAAGCGACCGCGTTCGTCAAGTCGAAGGGTTAAGACTTCGCAGTCGGTGGAGTTGGGAAGAAGAAGCAAGAAGGAGTTGGTCGTCGTCGTGTGCGTTGGAGTCGGAGCGAAGGGGACGGAGCTGTGGAGAGGCGGCGAAGGCAGACGAGGGGGTGCTCGCGTCGTGCCGGGAGCTGCACACCAGGGAGGCCGACGGCGAGACCTGGTCGAGGTGGAGACGCTCGTCGCGGGACTCGAGGCAGAGTAAAAATCCTCCTTTCCCCCCGAGCATCAGCAACCCCCTCCTGTTTCCCCCCGCGCTGAGATAGTGCGACCAAGGGGGCCCCTTTCCCACCCCCTACCAGACACTGTCCGCGAGGCCCGCGGAGTTGAGGCACCATCGCCGCTCCGCGTCTCATCACCAGACGGGTAGGCCCGACCCGGTCTCGGCCTCAGGCCCGCCTCATCTTTGAGGGTGTTCTTTTTCTTGGTTTTGGGTATGTGTTGTCGGCGCCATCTGTGAAGTAAAATTGTATAAGTGTTGCCGTGTGCTCGCGTAGTCGGAATTAGATCTGCATTGTCGCATTTGCTTTTTGTGTAAAATTGCATTGTGTTTCTTTTCCTTTTCTATGTGCTTTTGGTGGAATTGAATATGTGTGCTTTCCGTTCATCGCGAATAAATGTGCTTTGTGTTGAACTGTTTCCCGCTTCGCTTCGTCATTTCTTTCATTGAATCCTCATCTTGCTTCACGTAAAGGGTTGGTAGTGGGCTGAATACGCCCGATAATTAATCGAACTGTCGAGGCCGACGATAACACCGCTCGGTTATCCCGATAGTACGGAACGGGTCGCTTAAGTGACCCGTGTCCGAAGTCGACCTGCGGCGAGGTGCGATCGCCCGGTCTACCCTCCGTGTGGGTACTTAGGTAGGTCGAATTTGGCGAGCAACCCTATCCCACGCGGGGGCTGATTGGCTCGATCGCGGTGAGACCGAAAGGTTCACCCGTGACTGGTTCCCGGCGTTAGTCCGAGAGGGTCACGACTGGATTGTCCGTCCGGTGGGCGACGTGCCGCGATTCGAGTTACGTGGCCGTCAGCACGCCGGCGGGCGCGAATCCGTAACAATATACATATAGATATATATATATATATATATATATATATATATATATATATATATATATGTATACATATATGTATATATATATATATATATATATATACACATATATACACATATATATATATATACACACACACACACACACACACACACACACATTAAAGGTAAAACTCAACAAGAAATGAGCGCATTTTCAACGGAGTTTTTCTGTCTATTAAAATGTATAATTTGGGTCATTATAATTGTGCATTATGGAGATGCGAGTACTAATTCCCCTAAAATACAAATGATGTCCTCAATGGACAATAATTATTTTCAGTGATTTAGTATTCAAATCGACGGTGGTCTCCTCAAGTTAACCTGAGGTGGTCCCTTCGGGTGGGTGCCTGCAATGTCCTATCCCCTAAGAGATGGGGATGGGCCAGGCATCTGCCTGGGTGATGGCCAGACTGAGGCCCCTGGAGTCCCGGCGGAAAGTGGACGCAGCAACGCGCAATAAAAGCACATGCTTCCATCGTATGTATGTGTACAGTCAAATCAAGGTTGATAAGGAATACAATTTCACATTTCAAAATCCTGCACCACTGACCTGAAAGTTGAATTACTGCCTTGGCCTCACGTCTAAGCCATTTGAACTTTAACCCAGTGGAGTTTATTGTTAAATTAATTTATGTTCCAACCTCAAAAAATATAAATAATTGTGCCTTTTATAGAGAAATTCTGTACCAATCATACAAAAGCACGATCCAAAGGTCAATTCACAAAGGACGCCATAAAAAAATCCATGATATAGTAGATGAGCAGTGAATGTAGTTCTGGAATGTGAACTTGACCAAGATAAATAAATTCCAATCCCTACCCAGCACAAACACAATGCCATCTCTCAACGCATGTTTCTCCATTAAAAAGCCTGGCATCCGAACACATTTTAACCATGGGCCTGCGATTCCCCTCGCACGACATGTTGCATGCAGTCCAATTAGCAGCACATTATTCCAGTTTGCACTTTACACTTTGAATGCTGCAACGGACACCTCCTTTGCAGATAGTTGCACAAAGTAAAGTTAAAATATCGAGGATGGAATGCTTGTATATTGGCTGTACGTTGGCAGAACACATCACAGTCTGGACTGACATAAAAATAGGGATTCTGGCCTTTATTCCGCATGAACAAGAAGTGGCGCAGCAGGGAAGCAACATGCCGGCAGGTGGCATGGTGCACAACTAAAATGGCACAACAGACGGCATGGCTGGCAAGCAAGTACAGGCTTGACTGGCAGGTGGCAGGCAAGTGGCAAGTCATGGCTGTGGCTAACAGGCAGGTCAGGTGAGTGGCCGGCAGATGGCATGAGGGTAAGTAGCCGCAGTCTTCGAACTCCAGTTCTCCCGTCTTGCCCACTCTCCTCTTTCAGCTCAGCTATCCCCTTTTCAAGGCAAGTACCATGAAACCTACCCCGTTTATAAACTCCATACCTCCATTCTTCTCTTTCCTTGCCATGTCTATCCAATCTTCTCTCATACTTACTTAGTTTTATGTCGGTCCAGACCCTGACGTGTTCTACCAACCCACAGCTAATATACAAGCATTCCACCCTCTATATTTTAACTTTACCTTGAGCAACTACCTGCAAAGAAAGTGTGACTGGCAGCATTCAAAGGGTAGAGTTCAAACTGGAACAATGTGCTGTTAATTGGAGATATGACGGTATGCAACACATCGTGCAAGGGGAATGGCAACATTTTTATAAAACGGGTGTAACACCAATAATGAGCAATGACAGATCTAGGCCAGAGACAATGTTTGGTCGGAGTGGTGTTGGGAATTAATTTCCGAATGCACTTCATTGATTGCCATTTTCTCATGACACTGAATATTTTCACACTGTCAAAGGGTAAACCTGTCGTTGACCTCCAATCACAGACCTGCAAAGTGGAGACATATTGTGTGGCGAACCGCGGCAGCCATAACGACCTCTGAGAAGTCAGCCATGTCGTCGGCTTCATCTTTTATGTCCAATGGCCTTTCACAAGCTCCTCTAAGGGAGCTTGCTCAATCGCACTCCATATCGTATACTCAATCCCATCTCACCTTCCTTAAAATAAAATAAAAATCAAATAAACATTTTGTTGTTGCATAACGGCATTTCTTGGATGAGTGAAATTTTCATTGTTGTGAACAACGACAATCTCTGCAAATGTGCTTAAATAAACATAACGTTTGCAAAAAATATATAATTGAATCCAAAGGTGTGAGTTTTGGTATGGCTGAAGCAGATTGCTTATGCGACGTGAGTCGTTATTTTTTGAATCAATTTTGAAGATATTTTAACACAAGTTTACCAAAAAAACCCAAATTGTGTGATCATATTGTAAACAACACTAATCTTACCAAAATGTTACCAAGTATGATAAGCTGTACCCCAGTGTTTGTGCAGTATTATCCAAGTTGTAATTTTCATAATGTATTCAGAAGGATAAGCAGAAGGCATTTGTAAAGAATAAAACAACAGGACTAGAATCCGACCCACGTCAGGATAAGAGTAAACGCAGACTCGTTAAAGGGAAACCCAAACACAATTTTATTGTTTTTTTTTTTGAAAACCATTGAGAATCATGAATCAGGGTCGAATTTACAGGGGCGGTGGGGGGGGAAACTTCAAAAGTTTTCTTGCCAATCAGAAAGTGTCGAAAAAAGTGCTCGTGTGTCAATTTTCAATTTAGCTCGTGACATCACACCTTGAAGCCGTATTGATCAGAATATCAGTTTACATGGAGAAACAGTGCAGGTCGAGGTTGGATTAAGGAACTGATTTGGGACTGTGAAGGTTCTGAAAATGTTGAAACTTATCATTGGGATTTTGAACAAACGGTTGGAGACAAAATTAGTGATGGAAACGCTTCCGAGGGGATTATGGAGCTGTATCGTTTCAAGCCTGTGTGAGCAATTCAGACGAAGAATGTGGAAGTGGAAGTGAAGATCAAAATGGTGGTCACATGATCACTTCTGTTCGTAGTCAATAATAAGTAATTAATAATAGACGTCCTCACGGTCCAACTCACGCTCAAACAGTACATAATTAATTCACTCGCAAGGGTCGACCGAGACTTCACTTCGTCGAGGGTTCACCATCCGCCTGTGTTTTTTGGTTTCTCTTCCAATATATTGCGACGGTTATGAAACCGGCCCACGGATGAATGAACATCCATGACAATGAGGAGCTCCAAAGTCAGTTATATCATCAGTATACAGTGATTTCAGAAAGTGTTCAACCCCTTTGCTATGACACTCCAAATTGAGCTCAGGTGCATCCAATTTCCTTTGATCATCCTTGAGATGTCTACAACTTGATTGGAGTACACCTGTGTCCAATTCAATTGATTGGACATGATGAAGAAACACACTATATATATATATATATATATATATATATATATATATATATATATATATATATATATATATATATACATATATATATATATATATATATATATATATATATATATATATATATATATATATATATATATATATATATACATATATATATATATATATATATACATATATATATACATACATATATATGAGCCTGGTGTGTCTCAGTGGTTAAGGCGGTGGTTTGGGATCCTCGGGGTCCTGAGTTTGAGCCCCACTGGCCGCTGAGTTAGCATCAGGGGGGTTGACTCAGCCTGTCATCCTTCCGAAGGTCGGCGAAATGAGCACCAGTATACTGGTAATTATCCCTACAGGATCGAAGGAGACTAAAGGGTTGGTTGGCATCAGGAAGGGCATCAGGCCGGAAAAACATTGCCACAAGAAAGGGTACCATGGTTGGAGCCTGTAAAAAGCTGACCCCTGCTCAGGGATAAAGGCTTTCAAATGGTGTGATGAAGATATATATATATATATATATATATTTTTTTTTTTCCTGGCAAAACAGTTCTCAGTGCATGTCAGAGGAGAAATTCGACCACGAAGTACAAGGAAATGTCCGTAGAACTCCGAGATAGAATTATGAGGAGGCATAGATCTGGGGAAGGGTATAAAACAATTTCTTGAGTTTTGAAAGTTCCCAAGAGCACAATGAGCTTCATCATTAGGAAATGGAAAGAATATGGAACTACCCAGACTCTTCCAAGAGCTGGCCATCCGACCAAACTGAGCAACTGGGCAAGAGGGACCTTGATCAAAGAGGTGACCAAAAACCCAATAACCACTCTGACAGAACTTTTGAGTTGCTTGGCTGAGATGGTGGAACCTGCCGGAAGGACAACAATCTCTGCAGAACTTCACAAATATCGGCTTTATGGGAGAAAGGCCAGATTGGTGGGGTGCCTGGACACTCAATCATTTCAAATTGATGCAAAAGTTTGTTTTACTGCTAAATTGAAGGTAAGGGTCTATAGAACGATTTTGGTTCGAGTGTCAAGAACTGCGATAATTTGGGGGGTGGAGGGAGTAGTGGGGGGGGGGAGGCATTTTTCAATAAAAGCGCATTTAAAATTAGACTTTAAAAAACCTCATGTTGTACTAGAACGCTGACAGACGTTTGGCATTGGCTCTATAATAAGAAAAAAAATGACAAAATGCTGAAAATAATATTTTCCCCGAAATTAGTTCAAAAGTTGGGAGGGTAAGGGGGTGGGGGGGTAATAACTCACAGCTCACACCACTCCAGTCTGAAAAAATCTATTGTATCTTTCTTGCTTTTTTTTCCAGAATATTTTCGAGATGGCAGGGACAACGAGTTGGCATTTGTGCATGCTATGCCAAAAGCAAACAGAGGAAGAGCTTGTTTGCCCTCTCGCAAATCCCGTGGCTAGTCGTAGAGAGGGAGCCAACACAGAAATAACCAGCCTTGTAAGTCAATTCAGAGCAATTGGTGCTGCTCCATACCCAGACGAAGAAATTCCAGATGCAGAGTCCATGCACAAGAATCGTGCATCCTGGCACAAATCCTGTCGTCAGCTTTACAGGACATCTGCCCTTGACCATGCAAAAAAGCGTCATTATGAAGGACTGCCTTCAGTAAGAAAAAGATCCCTACGGACCAGCACAGCGGTAAATCGTAATCTGTGTCTCTTCTGTGGTGATGAAACAAATGCAACAGACCATTCTTTCCAGACGGTCGAACTCACTCCACAGATACACAACAAGGCAGTTGCACTGGGAGAAGACCGTGTCATGGCACTCATGGCAGAAGGTGATCTGGTCGCCATCGAAGCAAAGTATCACAGGAATTGCTACACACAGTTCAACCGCCGTTACGTTGCACTTTGTAAACAAGACGCTGTTCGTGAAAACCTTGAAGCCACAACAGAAAATGAATTGCTCCAGTTCATAAAGGAAGAAGTCTCTGGAGGTCACAGATTCTTTGCATTGCAAGATCTGACAGATATGATGACAGAGAGATTGGAACTACATGGAATACAGAAAGCTGTGAACCGGACACGCCTTAAAGAAACAGTTCTTGAACACTTCCCGAATTTGACGGAAGAGAAGGGTGTACGAAATCGAGTTTTCCTTGTTTGTTCGAAAACGGCCAGAAAGATCATTTCAGAAGCAACTCAAACACCAGATGAGAAAGCACGTACACTACTAATGGCAGCATCGATTCTCCGTAAAGCTGTTTTGGATCATGACACGCCGTTCAAGTTTGAAGGTTCATTTCCCAACGGTTGCGAACAATCATCTGTTCCACAGCGTATGAAATATTTCTTCCGCCAACTCCTCGAAGGACCCAAATCGTCACCCGAACAAGATAATTCCAGGAAGATCCTCTCTGCGAGTCGTTGCGATGCTAAATATGACTTCTCTTTCTGCGAACTTGAGTTGCGAGCCTCCCCTTGTAGTATTCCTGGCCCTCAAATTGCATTCCCAAACAAGAAGTAAGAAGCTTGTAGAACTACTGCACAAATATGCAGCTGAGCGTGTCATATAAGAAAGTCCTCACCACTGAAGTTAGCTTTGCACAGGCTGTTGCAGATAAAACGAGGAATAACGGTGATATAGTCTGTCTTACAAACTTGCATCAGCACATTTTCACAGTTGCAGCCCTGGATAACTTGGATCACAAGCCTATATCACGCACTGCCAGCTCTTCCTTCCATGGAACTGGGATTTCAATTTTTCAGTTCCCTTTATCACAGCAGCCTGGGTGAGATCAAGCATGTCTACGAATCACCTCTTACAAAACAGCAACAGGCAGAAGTGGACCCATCCTGCCTCGTTCATATACGTTGGTACCACCTGTGGGTAGGAATCTTGTCACCCAACCTCCGGTAAAGGATGTGCATCCAGTAGCAACGAGTACATTCGACGAGGAGAAACAGCACGAACAGGCATGGATGATTGCAGTACATGACATCCTATATGAGGATTCTGATGCAGAAAATAAAAGGACACACCAACAATGTGGTCTTCATTCCATGCTGCTTGATCAGATGCTGTTGGACAACCTGAAGAAGGCATTGAAGTCCTCCTGCCACTATTCCATGAGAAAGCAGCCACTCCAGAAATGATTCGACATGGAATGGAGCTGGTGAAAAAAAAACAACTGACCACCTCAACCCACACCACATACCTGTATTGGTTGTGGACCAACCACTCTATGATCTTGCAAAAAAAAAATGCAGTGGACCTTCCCGGACATCTTTGGACAAGACAAGTTTGTGGTCATGCTAGGTGGACTCCACATTGAAATGGCTTTGTGGAGCACCATGGGAGACCTTCTGCATGGGTCTGGATGGCTTGAAGCCCTCAAAGAAGCTGGGCTAGTGAAGACAGAAGCAGCAGCCACATCTTTTCTGAAAACGTCCAATGCAATGAGAACAAGATATGCTCATCAAGTTACTGTTGTGGTACTCGACACCCTTCTGAAACGAGCCTACAAGGACAGTGGAACAGAGATGGCCCTTGAGGAATGGGTCGTGCTAACTTCTCAAGAGAGCCCAACGTTCCAATTCTGGCTACTCGTACACAAGTACCAACAGATCATTCTCATGTTCATCCGAGCACATCGGGAACGGAAGTTCGAACTCATGATCACTACCCTGCGGAAGCTTGTCCTCTGTTCTTTGCTCTCGATCACCAGAATTATGCCAGATGGCTTCCAATCCTTATCCGAGACTTGGAAGATCTCCCAGATAGCATCCAGGTCAAGTTTGAAATGGGACACTGGACAATAACTCGAAGCAATCGACGTTTCTCATCCTTACAAATTGATCAAGCACATGAGCAAGCAAACAAAAGGGTAAAAGGAGTAGGTGGCATTATTGGTCTCACAGAGAACCCCGAGATGCTGGAATGCTGGATCGTGACAGGTCCAGAAATCAGCCGTGTCGTTGAGGACTTTACTGGTGTAAAAGACAACGATGATGATGAACAACTCCCTCATCATGTCTCAGCACCGATTTCAACACCATGTCAAAGATCTGATAGAGGTGTTGCTGAACAAGGGGAGTCCTTTTGAGGAGCACAGCGAAGACCTGGTTACATTAGACAACAAGGTATGTGAGTCTGTGACTGCAGCGTATCTGTCCGTAATTTCGAGTCTATGGGACAAGAGCAGTACGACAACTTGAGGAAGAATGTGCTGGACTCAAATGACACACTTCTGACAGTACATATCAAACAAAACAAGTTACTGTTGTTTCATGAGAAGAAAACACAGAAGACGACTGCAGCTAAACTTAGAATGCAGCACTTCAAACGTCATGCGGAGCTCTATGGACAAGCTTTTGTAGCACTGGACAGCCACGGGGGTGATTTGGAGGAGTTTTTTCGTCATGAATCCATACCCACCTGCATTATCCTCAGAAGGGTCCCTCAACCCTTGTACTAAGTCAGATTTTATTGTATACATCATGGAAACCAGTAAAAGCAGTATTATTTCTGCTGATGAGGAGCTTACTGCACCAGATGTTTAAAACTTTGTTGTTATCGACGGTGGAGTGTTGATACACTCCCTTCCTGGTACAAATGTCCAAGGCAAGACCTTCGATTCATATTTTGACAAGGTGTTCTGCCCAAGAGTTCACCACGACTTGAAACGATCGACACAAGTCGACATTGTATGGGACGACTATCGTGCACTCACAATCAAAGGAGGTACAAGGGAAAAACGAGGAACAGGCACCCGGCAGCGTGTATGTGGCACTGCCAAAATCCCTGGAAACTGGCAGAAGTTTCTGGTGAACGTTGATAACAAGAAGGAACTGTTCGCATTCCTGTCAAAAAAGATAACACAAGAACAGTTCCCAGATGACAAGGATGTCTACATCACTGCAGGTGAACAAGTACACGATGCTAAAAATGATCCACCAATGGATCAATGTAACCATGAGGAAGCTGACACTCGTGTTGTAGTACATCTTCTCCATGCCCTCCAAACATTGTCACTTGGGATGGTCCATACTGGAGACACAGATATTGTGGTCATCCTTCTGAGCAATTTCCATCACATCAAGGCTCTGAATCCTGCCGCAGAAATCTGGATCTCCTTCAAAGCTGGAAAGACAACAAGAATGATCTCCCTGAACACTATTGCCACAAACCTGGGTACGACAACATGTAAAAACCTTGGCCCTCTTTCACGCATTCACTGGATCAGACAGCACGTCTTCCTTTAAGTTCAAGGGTAAGAGATACTGCTCCAAGGTGATGCAGGAAGTACCGTCCCTCATGGATGAATTCGCAACGATCGTCGACACTCTATTCCAAACATCGCCAAGACTGAAGTCATTCCATCTGAAATCACCAAATTTAAGATAATGTTCCCAGTTGACCCCCTCAGATTTACTTTAAACTTTCATAAATAGCTCCCAGGTATCAAAATGAAGCTGCGTAAAATTTTAGGTCCATAGATGCGGTCAACTCCGAGATATCGAGGGTTGAAAATGTGGTTGTGGCCCTATTTTTATGGTCGTTGCGAGCATCACAAAATGAACGGCTACATTTAAATTCCCACAATTTTTTAAATATTAATGCTAGAGCCTTGAAATTTTCAGAGATTATTCTTCTATAACTGCTCTGTAAGAAACAAACATAAAACGGAGTATACCTCTCTTAAATTTTATGACCTGCTCAGTTGAAATCAAAAAAAAAACATGTTGGTTTTGTATATAGACCCAACTTTGAGACCCCATATATTTTTATTGACCCATCCCAGAAGCTTGAAATTTTTTCATGTCATAACTGTATGGTAGTAGTATTCAAATACATTAATACATGTTTACTTTTCTTCATCAGTTATATATATAATACAGTCATGATCCTTCAAAAATTGAAATTTTTCATTTTTCCCCGAAATTCAGGTGAGGATTGCAAATATATGACAAGGTATACCACTTCAAATTGTTCACCTTTGGAAAGAGCATATTCAAGTTTACAAAAGTGTCAAATATCAAAGTGGTATATTTTAAAAAGATATATTTTCGATTTTTTTTAAAAACTGTTGTTAACACAGTCGTGAATACATGAAGTGTGTGCATGGTGTGGGCACCATGGTAATCATGAATGATTAGTTCTATGATTCAAATTAATAATACAAAAATATATCAAATGCTGCAATAACAATGTATTAAAACATTTCACGTAGATTATTTGAATAGGTCCTTGATCTGCATTTCCAAGTCAGGTGCGAGCTTGTACTGCCTCCCAGTTGATGTTAGGGGAGCATCAATAACTTTCATCACATGGACCAAAGGAACCCAACAAATGTCCTCCCTTCAATGTAACTTTATACACTGCTGACATCAGCAGATCAGCCACTATTCCTGAGTTCTATTTTTAGCCCCAGCCAGATGAGTTCAGCTCTTGCTATTTACAAATGAGAAACAAAGAATTACAAGTTCAAATTTCAAAGTATTGTGTTCATGGTATCCTAATAGCAGATGATATACATGTACATTGTATATACATGTACGACACATATGTACATGTAAAAGGACTGTTCATTAAATAGCACACACAATGCACACAGCACTGGCAGAACATCATTTATTCAAATATTAAAAAACATATTGATAGAAACATGATACCACTTTGATATTTGACACTTTTGTAAACTTGAATATGCTCTTTCCAAAGGTGAACAATTTGAAGTGGTATATACCTTGTCATATATTTGCAATCCTCACCTGAATTTTGGGGAAAAATGAAAATTTCCAATTTTTGAGGGATCATGACAATTATATATGACTGATTAAGAAAAGTAAACATGTATTTCAATACGACTACCATACAGTTATGACCTGAAAAAAATTCAAGCTTCTGGGATGGGTCAATAAAAATATATGGGGTCTCAAAGTTGGGCCTTCATACAAAACCAACATTTTTTTCTGGATTTCAACTGATCAGGTCATAAAAATTAAGAGAGGTATACTCCGTTTTATGTTTGTTTCTTACAGAGCAGTTATAGAAGAATAATCTCTGAAAATGTCAAGGCTCCAGCATTAATATTTAAAAATTTGTGGGAGTTTAAAAGTAGCCATTCATTTTGTGATGCTCGCAACGACCATAAAAATAGGGCCACAACCACATTTTCAACCCTCAATATCTCGGAGTTGACCGCATCTATGGACCAAAAATTTTACGCAGCTTCATTTTGATACCTGGGAACTATTTTAGGAAAGTTTAAAGTAAATCTGAGGGGGTCAACTGGGAGGCCTCCGGTGATATGAGGTGGAATGACTGAAAGAAGTAGCAACGAACTTTGTCTGTACGCTCTACTCCAGTGTTTCTCAACCGGGGTTCCCCGGAACCCTAGGGTTCCGCAAGAGGTCGCTAGGGGTTCCGCGAGAAACAGTCATAAACAGGCTAATGTATTTTTGAGTAGTTTTTGTTTGATTTAATATTCGTAATTTTACTATACACGTACGGCATATTGTTGGAAACTCCTTGGTTATTATAATAGAGGCTTCAACCTCTTATATTATTTACAATTATAGCAACCATAGGGAATGTATTTAACGATGTCTATATGGCGCCAGTGTGAAACCGCCCTCACTGGTTAGTGGACGTCCTGTACGCGGCGGATTCGTATATCATTGAGTGAGTGACTCAAGTACGGGACGCATGCACGGTGTCCATCTATCTTCTCTGTGCTTCCTAGCGCGAAGTCTCTCTCTCTCTCAAGGTTAGTTCTTCAGCTTTGTTTGTTTAAGTTTTGTTCATCAAGTTACATGAGGTGTGTTTTTTTTTTTTTGATTTAAAAATTTTTTTTGTGAATTAAAACCTCAAGGTGAGGTCTTATAAACGAGCAGTATGTTTTTTTTTTTTTCATTGCCAATAAATTTGGCAAAAAGCGGGTCATTTTTTCCTAAAACCAGGTATCTGAAAAAAATATATTATATTTACCACGTGAACTACAATAAAAATATGAAAGAGCTTGATATTAATAATGGTATATAATAATTTTTATGCAGGGGTTCCCTGAGACATGAAAACTATTTCAAGGGTTCCACAAGGGTAAAAAGGTTGAGAAACGCTGCTCTACTCCACACACACACACACACACACACACACACACACACACACACACACACACACACACACACACACACACACACACACACACACACACACACACACACACACACACACACACACACACACACACACACACACACACACACACACACACACACACACAAGCATTTAAAGGCCATTTTCCCTGCTAAAGCAGGGGAAAGCCAAATGCTGCTCTACTGCAATGATCCAAATGAGGACAATGACGTTGACCTCCTCCGAATGAGGTTGTTCTCACAGAAGACTAGGGACGTGGAGAGAATTCCCCTAACAAGTGATGCTTTGGGTCAACATATTAAAAGAAGTGTCTTCGAGGCTAGCATCGAGACAACAGCACACATGTCAATGATGGCTGTCAACAACCCCCACTTACCATGGATGGAGGGAAGAGGATGGCAAGCTACTTCCCATTTAGATCTCGCTGCCCCTCGCAAAGGATGTATTTCATCTGGATGTGAAGTGCACTTGTACAAGTGCCTGCTCTCGGTGCAAGTGCACGAGGGCAAAGTTGAAGTGCACACGTCTTTGCAAGTGTCAATGCAAGAAGTAGTTGGCCAACAATTGGCCGACTGGTGTATGTATATAACTGATTTATTTGCAACTTTCATATTACTTTGTTCAGGAAGTTATTCAAGCAATTGAATAACAAATACCAATTGAATAACAAAATAAACAAATTTCACTTTACCATTGAGTCAAAGCAGAATTGTCATGTTATTAAAACAGATTTTACCTTAGTAATCTTGCTCTATTTTTGTGGATATGCATCAACACCGGCAAAATGACTGCGTCTTTGGGCAATCTGCTTGAAATACAAGTTGCTTCGCTTGATTCTGAGTCCAGAAGTACCCCATATGTTCAGATCGACTCATTGAATGAAAAGTTAAAGCAATTTTTATATTTCGCATAGGCAGCGGAGGGGGCCGCCCAGCCCCGTATACCCATTTTTGATGTGACAGCTTGACACTCGAACTAAAATTGTTCTATAGAACCTTACCGTCAAATTGGTACCAAAAAAAAAACTTTTGCATCAATTTGAAATGAAAAGAAGTAAATACCCATGCATCCCCCCCCCCCTTACTAGATGGAAACCACTCCTGAGAAAAAGCACATTGCAGCACACCTGGAGTTTGCAAAAAGTTATTATGAGAGACTGGAGAGCATGAGGCAAAATATTCTGTGGTCTGATGAGATGAAAATTTAACTCTACCTCTTAGGCCTGAATGCGAAGTGCTATGTCTGGCGAAAACCAAGCAGAGCTCATCACCCATCTAACACCATTCCTTACCGTGAAGCATGGTGGTGGCAGCATTGTGCTTCGGGGATGCTTTTCAGCAGCAGGGACTTGTAAGAATAGAGGGAACAATGAATGGAGCCAAATACAGGCAAATCATTGAGGAGAACCTGCTTCAGAGTGCAAAAGACCTTAGACAGTGGTGAAGATTTACGTTCCAATAGGACAACGACCCCAAGCATACAGCCAAAGCAACACTGGAATGGCTTCAGAACAAGAAAGTGAAAGTCCTTGAGTGGCCCAGCCAAAGCCCAGACTTGAATCCCATTGATAATTATCTGTGGAAAGACTTGAAGATTGCTGTTCATCAATGTTCCCCATTCAACTTGACAGAGCTTGAACAAATCTGCAAGAAAGAAGGAAGAAACTCCCCAAATCCAGATGTGCAAAGCTGATACACACATACATACCCAAAACGACTCAAAGCTGTAATCACTGCCAAAAGAGCTTCTACAAGGTATTGACTCAGGCGGTTGAATACTTATCGACGTAGGACATTTCAGCTTTAAATTTTTCAACAATTTGTAAAGGTTTCTAAAACCATGTATTCACTTTGTCATTATGGGGTATTTTGTGCAGATCAGTGATAATTTTTTTAAAATTTAATCTATTTTAAAGTCAGGCTTCAACACAACAAAATGTGACAAAAGTTGAGGGGTGTGAATACTTTCTGAAGACACTGAACATCCCCAGACAGGCCTCACCCACTGTCTAAACTCTTAAGGAAACGGGTTATATACGTTGTGTAAGATATAGTCAGTCTTCTTCATTCTCTGACTCTATGTTGTTGTTCGTCTTTCGGCTGCTCCCGTTCGGGGTCGCCACAGCGGATCATCCGTTATGATCCGCATACTGATTTGGCACAGGTTTTACGCCGGATGCCCTTCCTGACGCAACCCTGGTCGCCTCTTACGACACAGGGATAAGGATTGGGTTTCAGCATGATTCCGGGCTGCCCCACACCCTCTCATAGCGCGGGCCAGCGCAGAGCTCCCGTCCTCAAGCAATCCTCCAACCCAAGCATTCGAGTAGCCGGATTACAGGCGCACGCCACTTCGCCCAGTATTCTCCTACTCTATACACCTCCTATTGTTTCCTTATTCCTCCTTTAAATTTTCTGTTATTCACAGCTCACATATGGCGATTGCCATTTCATGCACCACACAGTTCAATTCAGTTCTCCCTATTTACAAAATTAACATTTAACATTCTGCAAGTATTATTTATATATATATATATATGTATATATATATATATATATATATATATATATATATATATATATATATATATATATATATGTATATATATATATATATATATATATATATATATCGAGCATCGAGACAACAGCACACATGTCAATGATGGCTGTCAACAACCCCACCAACCATGGATGGAGGGAAGAGGATGGCAAGCTACTTACCATTTAGATCTCGCTTCCCCTCGCGAAGGATGTACATATATATATATATATATATATATATATATATATATATATATATATATATATATATATATATATATATATATATATATATATCAAACCCCACATCCGTAACCAATATGTGTTACGTGTCACCACACGGGGGGGGGGGGGGATGTTAATTAGCTGGGGAGAAAGAATAAGTTCCCCCAGTATGTAATTGCCCCTCTGTGAGTTTTCCCTATGTCTTTATAACCAAAACCATGATAAGAAACAAGCAAAAGCGTCGAGCAGGAAGAAACCCCGCCTTCAAGGGTGACAGCGGGCGAAGTCACACCCCCGAGGCTGATGACTGATGGGCGTGACGTCAGAAGCTATCCGAGCAGGTGGACGCCCCGCCTTCCCGGGTTTCGTGCGAGCAAGCCATGCCCCAGAGGAGGAGACGGTGGTAAGGCGTGATGTCGGAGAGGAGAGTGGAGTGGAGTTCAGGGTGAGCACATGCACGAGGCAGAGTTGAGTTGAGGGAAGGGCGCACGCAGTTGAGAAATAACGTAGTTAGATGGCCTGCAAGAACAGAGCTTTACAGCTGGCTTTCCTTTGACACACGAAGAGGATGGCACGATTCTTGTCTTCGTGTTGAGGCGATTTGGCTCGCATGGTGAAGTAAGACGCTGGCCTTTAGCTCGTGGTTGGTTCGTGAGGAACGGACCCCGAGCCTCGTGTATGCCAAATAGCGGGTCGGTGAGGACAATCGACGCACGAAGCAGCTGCAGTGGGTATCTGAGCCTTGGAGTCGAGTGCCACTTGCAGATTGCCTGGCGTACATTTGTCTTGCTACGAGAGAAGAGACTTGGCGCCATTTTGCGCGCATCTGCACATGCTGGTAGAAGCGGCTCAATTCCAAGTTCCACAAAGACCAGCTCTGGGCCAAGCTAAGTACACGAATAAAGGAAGGGTTTTCTTTTTATTTTGTTTCCCTTTGTCTGCATTCAAGTCTGTGTGGAGGCGCCTCGACTTTAGACTTTTATTTACATCACGTTATTATCATTACCTTTTGATTATTGTCCTTTGTAAATATTTGTCTACGTTTCACTAAATGTGTTAGTTTTAAGTAACTATCATGTATTTGTCAGGGGTTCGAGTATAAATCCCCCATGCTGTGCTCCTAAATACCATCCTAAACCCACCATGCTGTGCTCCTCCGCCATTACGTCCTTTTCCTGTGCGGATTAAACTCTGAGAGTTTTGGCTGTCGGCCTCCAAGGGAGAAGTTCGAACATCCAGGGGCTGGCAGTGTTAACCGCCCGTCACCACAAATTGGGGCGGGGGGGGGGGGTTAAACTTGAACCGGCCACCCCCGCAACTATATTATACACACACACACACACACACACACACACACACACACACACACACACACACACACACACACACACACACACACACACACACACACACACACACACACACACACACACACACACACACACACACACACACACACACACACAGTCTGGTGTTGGCGCAGTGGTTAGGGCAGTGGCTTGGGATCCAAAAGGTCCTGAGTTCAAGCCCCATTGGGCCACTGAATTAATACACCAGGGGGTTGACTCAGCCTGTCATCCTTCTGAGGTCGGCGAAATGAGTACCAGTATACTGGGCCGGTGTATACCCCGGTTAAAATAGGTGTACCATATCCCTGTGTCGTAAGAGGCGACCAGGGTTGCGTCAGGAAGGGCATCCGGCGTAAAACATGTGCCAAATCACTATGCATATCATACGGATGATCCGCTGTGGCGACCCCTAACAGGAGCAGCCGAAAGAAGAAGAAATAAATATATATATATATATATATATATATATATATATATATATATATATATATATATATATATATATATATATATATATATCTATCTGTACTCCAATGTTTTTTTTTCTGTGCAACTGCTTGTCCAATCGATGCGAAACCTTAAAAGTGGGAGAGACTCCACATGGATAAGATTTTGAAAACTCTAACATCATAGGTCACATGGTATGGCAGCCATATTGGATGAATGGAAAAAATTAGGGCATTTTCTCCAAATCCGCTCAATTAAATAAATAAAAATTTAAACTTGGCATGCGTCATCAACTTCCCATGGGGTATGTAGGGAAATAACGATGACATCTGTGAAGTGGTATTCCAGCCATAATTGATTGAATCCAAATCTTTATCCGAAGAATCTGAAACTTCATATATCTGATGTACGACCCAATGTGAGTGGATAATTAAATTCATGACATCATTGGTCTGACAAAAAAAAAATTAATAAGTAAATAAATAAATAAATAAATAAATAAATCTCCAGAACCGTTAAGAGATCGATGCAAAACTTCATACATAAGATCGACAAGCCATGGGGAATATAGTTTGAATTTTTTCTTTATATTAATCTTCATTTGACACAATTTCACCTTAATGTGCACAAAAGTGATCATTAAATATCCAAATAATCAATCAATAATCAAGAAAGCTACAGATAATGCAATGTGCGCGACATCATAGGGTGCATGGATGGATCGTACGGATATGTGGGCCATAATAGCTGTGTGCCATAACCGGCACGTGTCGAGTTAACAACGGTATTTTTGTTCAGAATGATTGTGCGAGGTGAGACCATGCGCTATACTGAGTGCCGTTCTAGTTTGATCACGAATCGGAACATGAACCTGTAGTTCATCAATACTTTTCCTCTGAATTTGTTCTGATCGTGCATGAGCAAAGAGGAGCAAGACAATTTATTTACCCTATCTGTCTGACTTGCAATCAAAGTTGAAAATCATTCCAAACAGAAACTTGCTGTTTATAATGACGTCATGAAGGACAAAAACAGCAGGAACGAGAAACTAATGTAACATGTTGAACAAGGTGTTGTAAAAGATGATGCATCAACGGCGGTTAACTTCGGAATTTTTTTTTTCTTCGACCGGAAATCGTGGAGATATCAATTAAAATCTTTATTTAATTTTAATTGAATGATACAATTCAACAACGTAGAACACAAATCACCTTTATGACACTTACAAAAACCTTACGTTGAGCAGTAAGTACTTGGACAAAATATTCCAGCATTTTTGCGGTTGTACTCACAGTTTGCGTGGGAACTTTATGGGTGGTTAAAAATAAATAAATAAAATCATACTCCTCGACACCAAACATGTTTGAATTCCTGGAAGCGATGGAAACCGGGATTGCAAGTCATAATAGAGTACACCATCGACATCATACATTGTGGGAATTAACCCGGCCGTAATGAAGGGATATTTGCTCGTTACAATGGCAACTAGCGGGTTTGTCCGGAATTTTCACCTCCAACCCCACTAATCTGCCAAGGCTGTAATAAACCCACGTTTGAGTTTCAATGAACCTTGCTTGCATTTCCAGGTAAAAAGTAAGCATCACGCAACAGCCAATCAAAATGAGGCTTTCATGAATCTTGCAACAGTGAACGCACGGAGTTAAATACCATAGTACTTCAACATCCACTTCAGTACAGATGGCAGCCTCTTCAACCTGAGACGGCTTCTGGCAGACCAAGACCTCAGAGATCCTCTTTGCTGATGACTGCACCTTCCTGGCCCACACAGAAAAAGCTCTCCAACACACAGTCAACTGTTTCTCTGAAGCAGTTAAGGCCATCGGCTTCACCATGAGTCTGAAGAAAACCGAAGTACTGCACCAGCCACCGCACTTCCCTGAACAACCCACCCAACATCAACATCGACATCAATAGCCACGAGCTAACTGCAGTTGAGAGCTTCACTTACCTGGGCAGTGTTATTGCAAAATGATGCTAGTGCCCAAGGACATCGACAACAGACTGTCCAAGGCAAGCAGCTCCTTCAGTCGCCTCTCCAAGCGCGTCTGACAGAACCATGCACTCAACATTCCCACCAAGATCAAGGTCTACAGAGAAGTAGTCCTTACAACCCTGTTGTCCGATTCAGACATGGGTCCTCTATAGAAGACAAATCTGCTTGCTTGAGCGCTTTCATCAACGCTGCCTGCGTTTCATCATGAAGATCAAGTGGCAGGACTACATTACAAACAATGCAGTTCTCAACAGAGCTGGCATTCCCAGTGTGGAGAGCACTCTGCTACAATGACAGCTGCGCTGGTCTGGCCATGTTGCACGGATGCAGGACTCAAGAATGCCAAAAGCTGCCTTCTACAGCCAATTACGTTCCGGCAAAAGCAACAGGGGTGCTCCCCGAAAGCGTTTCGAAAACCAGCTCAAGAGACAGCTCGCCTTGGCTGGCATCGACCACAAGACTTGCGAGCAGGATGCTGCAGACAGAGATGGCTGGTGGTCAGACATCAAGAATGTGTGTTGTCGCTTTGAGGTGGACAGACGTGAGGCTGCAGAGGAAAAACGCAGGAGGAGGAGGAGGAAAGAATCAGCGGCAACTCAAAACCCTGCAGGACAGGATTTACGGTGCCCCAGATGCTCCAGGCCCTGCAAATCCAGGATTGGCCTTTTTAGCCACCAATGAGCATGGCCAACAAGTCTTCCCTTGATCTTCATCTGCGAAGAACTGCCATCATCATCATCATCATCACGTCTTTATTTGGTTTTTCTGAACATAATGGATCTAGTTTGCTGGTGGCTCCACCAAGACGCGAAAAAGAGAGTTCATTCATTCACTTACAGCGAGATCCCTTACTTCATCTGGTAAACAACGATGGTAAGAAAGCATCGTGTACGGTCATTCAATCACTTTGTGTCCAGGCTGCAGCTGCTGCTTGCATCATTGCTTGGAGCACGGTTGTGTCATTAATGCAGTGCCCCCTGTATGTTAGGGCCATGTCACACCTTGACGTTTTAGCCAGCGTATGGCAAGGTATCAAAATGTATGTAAAACGCTGGTGTACGCTGAACTATTTATTTTTTTTTTTAAGTTTTGGGCGTATAATAACGTGTTGGACATATGCATAACGTATTAGTAACGTACACAGAACGTTTCAATCACATATAGATAACTTATACCAACGAATGCTGAGCGTGTTGTCGACGTTCACAACCTATGCCCAACGATAGTCTAACTTATGCATAGCGCGGCAGCGTATCGCCGACGATCACGTGGCGTAGGCTCTTCATAGGCTGCGGCTCGACCATTCAAATCATAACCGCACGAGACATCGAAGTGTGAAGCCGCTGTCACACCTTGACGTTTTAGCCAGCGTATGCCGACGTATGAAAAATTTGCCGAACCAAGCTGGCACACGTCGAATACGTTATGGGTAAGTTTTGTACACGTTAAGAGCACGCTGGCATATGTCGTAGTACGCTGGCAGACATCGTAGTATGCTGGCATACGTCGTCATACGCCGAGTACGTCGAGAAATTTTCAGCATGTTGAAAATTTCTCGACGTATGACACACGTTCCGCATACGCTGGCATAAGTTGTAGGCACGTTATGCGATCGTTGACACACGTTACTTGTAAGTTACTCATAAGTCGAAACACGTCGAGGTAATGGTTAGCGTCAGTGTTCCAGATTCCCTGGTTTTTTATTTTCTTCGGTATGACGGTGATGTTGAGACTTCGATTTCTAGTGCGGTTATGATTTAAATCGTTGAGCGGCAGCCTATTAATTATATTATATTATAACCGCACTAGAAATCGAAGTGTCAACATCACCGTCACGCCGAAGAAAAAAAAAAAACTAAGGGAGTCTGGAACACTGACACTAACCATTACCTTGACGTGTTTTGACTTATGAGTAACTTACAAGTAACGTGTGTGGACATGTGTCAACGATCGCGTAACGTCCCTACAACACGTCACTCAAAGGTTAGAAATAAGTTTCGGGTATGTTAAACATTATCTCGACGTGTTTCGACTTATGAGTAACTTACAAGTAACGTGTGTCAACGATCACGTAACGTGCCTACAACTTATGGCCAAGCGTATGCGGAACGTGCGAGTCATACGTCGAAAAATTTCAAGCATGGAAAATTTGTTGAACACCTCGGCGTACAACGACGTATGCTAGCGTAGAAAGACGTATGCCAGCGTGCTCTTAACGTATACAAACTTACCCATAACGTATTCGACGTGTGCCAGCGTGCTCTTAACGTATACAAACTTACCCATAACGTATTCGACGTGTGCCAGCGTGCTCTTAACGTATACAAACTTACCCATAACGTATTCGACGTGTGCCAGCGTTTTAGCCAAATTTTGCATACGTCAGGCATACGCTGGCTAAATCGTCAAGGCCTTTAGGCGACAGGGCCTTTAGGGCAGGAATTTGTAATTTGTTTATCACACTGGCAAGAGCTCTGGACTCTTCGTTGTGGACACCGTGGGATCTTTAACGTGTACCAACTAATGCCGGAGATGGGACGCCCAGTTTAACGTCGATCCGAGGGACGGCACACACATTTATGTATCGCCACACCTGCGAAACACCGACATGGCTGGGTAGGGATTCACACCCAGGCTAGAAGGCTGAAGAGACCTCTCACCATCCTGCCAACCCACTTTTCATAAATTTTGGTTGTGGCACACCAAGGCAAGGGACACGGAGTAAGACCACACAAAGGGAATGAACATTAAAAGATGCCAAGCAGCACCAGCCAATGACGATCCATCATTTGCTGCAGATACCTGGACAGACAAAGCGACTCTGCTGAGGTGAGATTCACAGGTAAACGCAGCAACTCACTCAGTGTTTCACCTCCTTTTTTTTGTTTTTTTTTACCCCCGATTCAGGAAAACGTTTCCCCGACAATGCCACGCCAACAAATACGATTCACACTGCCACAAAAGGTAGCAGCCACAGTAAGTTCCTTGGACTTGGGACAAACATGAAGTTATTCATCGCTTGTCGAAAAAATCATTGGGATCAATGGGAGCCTAGATTTGTACATCATGCCACTCGTGGGACATGGCACACAGGAGAAGGGTCCGCGGGGTAAGAGGACGGGGAAGTGCCAAGGGTTTTATAATAACTCGGCACCACGAGGTCCGACTCACGCTCATCATCCCGACCCCGAGCACCTTCCGAATCCTCAACACGGGGTGTCCATTAAAACCGGGAACCACTTCAGGTACCGCCTCAAACGATCGATTGAACTCGATAACGAACACTGGTCATTTATACACCGCACAAAACAGCACGTTCCTTGATTTACCTTCAAGCCGGGCCGTGTGTGGGGCTGGGGTGATCGACGTGGCGACGGCGATGAAACGGAGTTTTGATTTCAATCGATATTTGTATTTACAGTACGGAAAATGAAGCGTGGACACGTCACCCGATTTGCACTGCGGTTTCCAAATAAACAAACAGCTCGCTGTGGGCGGGGATTGGGTAAGGAGTGGGCGGAGATTGGGTAAGGCGTGGGCGGGGATTGAGAAAGGCGTGGGCGGGGATTGGGAAAGGCGTGGGCGGGGATTGGGAAAGGCGTGGGCGGGGATTGGGAAAGGCGTGGGCGGAGATTGGGTAAGGAGTGGGCGGAGATTGGGTAAGGAGTGGGCGGAGATTGGGTAAGGAGTGGGCGGAGATTGGGTAAGGAGTGGGCGGAGATTGGGTAAGGAGTGGGCGGAGATTGGGTAAGGAGTGGGCGGAGATTGGGTAAGGAGTGGGCGGAGATTGGGTAAGGAGTGGGCGGAGATTGGGTAAGGCGTGGGCGGAGATTGGGTAAGGCGTGGGCGGGGATTACGCGAGGAATGGGCGGGGATTGGGCCCACATCGACACAGGAGGGATATTAAATCCTAAATCCCAGGACACGGCTGTCAGTGTTATTATAATGAATGATAATTTTATGTGATATATAATAACAGGCTCCTCCATTATCTTCCTGCACCCGTTTCATCGCCTTGTTTGTGTTCCTCCTCCTCTCGTGGTACCACGACGTCTTCCCCTGTAAATGGATTGGTGTTTGCCATCTTAGTTTAATGTATTATTTGTATTTTCTGAAGAAGAAAAAAAAACACAACAAATAGAAGGAACAAACAAATGTAGTACAAGCAGCTCACACCTTGTCCTGGGACTTATGACTCACCATGTTGGTGATGGTCGTATGGCAGCAAAGCTGCCGGGGTAGCTATAATTTACTTGAAGCGCGACTGTGTCGCTGATGCAGTGCCCCTCTACGAGTACAGTACACACACTGGAACTGGTACTCATTTCACCGACCTCGGAAGGATGACGGGCAAAGTCAACCCCCTGGTGTATTAATTCAGCGGCGGACGGGGCTTGAGCTCAGGACCCTTGGATCCCAAGCCGCCACCCGAACCACCGAACCAACACCAGGCTCACTCACCATGTTGATATACTGTATGGTATGTACTGTACAGGATGTGCACATTGTGGTATGTACTGTACAGGATGTGCACGTTGTGGTGTGTACTGTACAGGATGTGCACGTTGTGGTATGTACTGTACAGGATGTGCACGTTGTGGTATGTACTGTACAGGATGTGCACGTTGTGGTATGTACTGTACAGGATGTGCACGTTGTGGCATGTGCTGGACGGGATGTGCACGTTGTGGTATGTACTGTACAGGATGTGCACGTTGTGGCATGTGCTGGACGGGATGTGCACGTTGTGGTATGTACTGTACAGGATGTGCACGTTGTGGCGTGTGCTGGACGGGATGTGCACGTTGTGGTATGTACTGTACAGGATGTGCACGTTGTGGTATGTACTGTACAGGATGTGCACGTTGTGGTATGTACTGTACAGGATGTGCACGTTGTGGCGTGTGCTGGACGGGATGTGCACGTTGTGGTATGTACTGTACAGGATGTGCACGTTGTGGTATGTACTGTACAGGATGTGCACGTTGTGGCGTGTGCTGGACGGGATGTGCACGTTGTGGCGTGTGCTGGACGGGATGTGCACGTTGTGGTATGTACTGTACAGGATGTGCACGTTGTGGTATGTACTGTACAGGATGTGCACGTTGTGGCGTGTGCTGGACGGGATGTGCACGTTGTGGCATGTGCTGGACGGGATGTGCACGTTGTGGTATGTACTGTACAGGATGTGCACGTTGTGGCGTGTGCTGGACGGGATGTGCACGTTGTGGCGTGTGCTGGACGGGATGTGCACGTTGTGGCGTGTGCTGGACGGGATGTGCACGTTGTGGTATGTACTGTACAGGATGTGCACGTTGTGGCGTGTGCTGGACGGGATGTGCACGTTATGGCGTGTGCTGGACGGGATGTGCACGTTGTGGCGTGTGCTGGACGGGATGTGCACGTTGTGGTATGTACTGTACAGGATGTGCACGTTGTGGCGTGTGCTGGACGGGATGTGCACGTTGTGGCGTGTGCTGGACGGGATGTGCACGTTGTGGCGTGTGCTGGACGGGATGTGCACGTTGTGGCGTGTGCTGGACGGGATGTGCACGTTGTGGCGTGTGTGCTGGACGGGATGTGCACGTTGTGGCGTGTGCTGGACGGGATGTGCACGTTGTGGTGTGTGCTGGACGGGATGTGCACGTTGTGGCGTGTGCTGGACGGGATGTGCACGTTGTGGCGTGTGCTGGACGGGATGTGCACGTTGTGGCGTGTGCTGGACGGGATGTGCACGTTGTGGCGTGTGCTGGACGGGATGTGCACGTTGTGGTGTGTGTGCTGGACGGGATGGTTTTACTGGATGGACATAATTACTAGCGGCCCATTCGGCTCGCTATACCCGTCTCCCATCTGGGTCGGTCCGTCGTCCATGCACTCACGCAGGCCATGTTACTCACATTGCTCACACATTCCAATACACTCGCACCACTCCCACACTCCGGGACAATCACATCAGGGGTGGGAGTGTAAATAATATTGCCAAAAGGATATGATTTTGTGCTTGAATCGCAGACATTGAGGAGTGAATGTAAACAGCTCCAGCAATTCCCATTCATCAAGAAACAGAATGAAACTGGAACACACTCAGTGGAGAACACACCTCCGCCAGGTTGAACAGTTTACATTTTGTGTCCCACTGATGGGCCAGATTCGGATCCGGATTTAAACCAAAATCGAATCGGCTTGTTCTGGTCACCGACCCAACTCATCCACCAAGTTTTACCACAACTCTTCTACAACTTCTTGAAATGTCATGTTATACTGTTGTGGGGCCGGGTCTCGGTGGCGAGCCCGACCGCGAGATGGAGCAGTAGAGTCGGCTCCACCGAACACCCAGAATTTAGTTCGTACCTTTCAGATAAATCTGAAAGGTCACAGGTCCCTTATCGGACCGAAGATCGCCAATAGGTCAACCACATGAGATAGGGTCAATTGCCAATTGACATATACCTAAATACCCACGTCGTCCAAAATACTGGGGAAATTCACCCTCGGCAGGATCTGTCTGATCCGAGTCGCAGGTAACGGCTCGGATCTGGCGTAACCGAGCGGAGTTACCAGAGCCGCGCCGGACCAAATGAACAATTTGCTGCTTCACTATTTTCCAACACACACCATGCTAAGCCAATGAAAGAAACACAGAAACGAGCTGGTACATTCAACAAAAGGGGGATATTTATTCATAACAATAATCGGGGAGGAGAACACACAGAGCGGAGTTATCTGAATATGAAAATGTAATGTACAAGGAACACAGGCACTTCACAGTTTATACTTATCAGACGGGGCCCACGAACACAGACACAGACACACACACACACACACACACACACACACACACACACACACACACACACACACACACACACACACACACACACACACACCCAGAAATTGACCCATCGGGTCTTTATTGAAGGCTTCCAGCTTGAGGAAAGGTGAGCTGAAGACCAGAGCTAGCTTTGACCTGTCTGCCTCGTGCAGTCTTCGACATTCTGGCTCGGCAGGACTCGAACCCGCAACAACGATGCCACTCCAAGCACCAGGGACGGAGGGTGAAGGACAGACGCCAACCAGCACGAGGACGGGCAAGGCAGCGAGCGCCAGCAGGCAAGGCGAGACGATCCGAGACGATCACGCAGGCAAACCCCAACTGCCCCCATTCGGATCGTGGCGATCAATTATTCACTTCCCGTCCAGGGGGGAAGGGACTCCCTCTCTTAACCCCCCCCCCCTTACTGGACGGTTTTAGCACTCGATCCGCTCGTTGCCCCTGTGATTGGCCAAAAGGGGCGCCAAGTCCACTGATTGGACCGGGGGGGGGGGGGGGTGTGGCGGGCGTCACGGCAGACCGCCCCTCAAACAGGAAGATGAGTAATATTGTCCTGCTTTGGCTCCCATTGACTGAACGACGGCAAACTCGCTCGCATCTCTGATTGGGGGAGAGAGAGAGAGAGAGAGAGAGAGAGAGAGAGAGAGAGAGAGAGAGAGAGAGAGAGAGAGAGAGAGAGAGAGAGAGAGAGAGAGAGAGAGAGCAGGAGAGAGAGAGAGCAGGAGAGCAGTAGAGAGAGAGAGAGCAAGAGAGCAGGAGAGCAGAGAGAGAGCAGAGAGAGAGAGCAGAGAGAGAGAGAGAGAGAGAGAGAGAGCAGGAGAGAGAGAGAGAGAGAGAGAGAGAGAGAGAGAGAGAGAGAGAGAGAGAGAGAGAGAGAGAGAGAGAGAGAGAGAGAGAGAGAGAGAGAGAGAGAGAGAGAGAGAGAGAGAGAGAGAGAGAGAGAGAGAGAGAGAGAGAGAGAGAGAGAGAGAGAGAGAGAGAGAGAGAGAGAGAGAGAGAGAGAGAGAGAGAGAGAGAGAGAGAGAGAGAGAGAGAGAGAGAGAGAGAGAGAGAGAGATATATAGACGCCAAGTCGTTCATTGAACTCCGCCCACCGCGAGCATTATGGCGTCAGGATGGGGCGAGGCGAAGGTGTTGTTGTTGTAGTTGAAAATGTAAAAGAAAACCCTGACTCTCAAAATAACTCCACAGCGCACGAACATTTAATCATCCATTAGACAAAGGGACGGGACCCTGACTACAAACACATTCTTACCGATATAACTGATCTTTGGGACCTGAAAGTTGAGTGCTCAAGGTTTCCAAATTCGTAACAATACATCGTTTTGGCCCAATCTGTCAAAGGTGAAGAATAATGTCATAAATTCTCGAATCCGGATGTCTATCTTCACTGAAATCGAATCAATTCTTCATTGTAGTACACCGAACCTATCCACCAAGTTTCGTCCAAATCTGTCCACAACTTTTTGAGGTACAGAAAGACAGATAGACAGGGGTGAAAACATAACCCTTGGTGGTGCAGGTGACGAGGATTAAAAAACCATTTGATAAGGTACCAAATCAACATCTGTTAGCGAAGGTGAGGGCTTGTGGAATGGTGAACTGGAGTTGTGATAGGAAACACAGTGGCTGTGAGTGGGGGTGATAATCAACTACTGAATACTCCATTCCAGCAATGTGCACTGTACGGTGCACTGTACAATCGATTCCAGCAATGTGCACTGTACGGTGCACTGTACAATCAATTTCAGCAAGACAGAATCGACGTCGATTCCATGTACTGTCGGACCCGCCATTCACGGATTCGCTATTTGCGGACCCCGCGTATCCACATGTCATAAAAGTTCCACTGCTTCTCCATTTGCACTTTGCTTTCACAGTTTTTTTTTATCATTATCATTATTATTATTATTATTATTTTTATTTTATTTGAAGACACCAGGACTGTTCTCCTGTATCTACCTGGGAAAATTGGAATCAGCCACCATCAATGCATTATATAAAAAGGTGCAAAAACAGATCTCCTGAACTACAGCCCAATTAGCTTCCTGTACTTCCAATCATCAGCAAGGTCTTGGAATCCATCATCACAATTAACATAAAATCCTTCCTTTTCTCCAACAACCTCATCTCAAATCATCAATTCAGATTCAGGCTGTAATAGGCACGCCGATCACCTGCAGGCTGTAATTGGCATGCCAATCACCTGCAGGCTGTAATTGGCATGCCAATCACCTGCAGGCTGTAATAGGCATGCCGATCACCTGCAGGCTGTAATTGGCACGCCGATCACCTGCAGGCTGTAATTGGCACGCCGATCACCTGCAGGCTGTAATAGGCATGCCGATCACCTGCAGGCTGTAATTGGCACGCAGATCACCTGCAGGCTGTAATTGGCACGCAGATCACCTGCAGCCTGTAATTGGCACGCCGATCACCTGCAGGCTGTAATTGGCACGCAGATCACCTGCAGGCTGTAATTGGCACGCAGATCACCTGCAGTCTGTAATTGGCACGCCGATCACCTGCAGGCTGTAATTGGCACGCCGATCACCTGCAGGCTGTAATTGGCACGCCGATCACCTGCAGGCTGTAATTGGCACGCCGATCACCTGCAGGCTGTAATTGGCACGCCGATCACCTGCAGGCTGTAATTGGCACGCAGATCACCTGCAGGCTGTAATTGGCACGCCGATCACCTGCAGGCTGTAATTGGCACGCAGATCACCTGCAGGCTGTAATTGGCACGCCGATCACCTGCAGGCTGTAATTGGCACGCCGATCACCTGCAGGCTGTAATTGGCACGCAGATCACCTGCAGGCTGTAATTGGCACGCAGATCACCTGCAGGCTGTAATTGGCACGCCAATCACCTGCAGGCTGTAATTGGCACGCAGATCACCTGCAGGCTGTAATTGGTACGCCGATCACCTGCAGTCTGTAATTGGCACGCAGATCACCTGCAGGCTGTAATTGGCACGCCGATCACCTGCAGGCTGTAATTGGCACGCAGATCACCTGCAGGCTGTAATTGGTACGCCGATCACCTGCAGGCTGTAATTGGCACGCAGATCACTTGCAGGCTGTAATTGGCAAGCCCATCACCTGCAGGCTGTAATTGGCACGCCGATCACCTGCAGGCTGTAATTGGCAAGCCCATCACCTGCAGGCTGTAATTGGCACGCCGATCACCTGCAGGCTGTAATTGGCAAGCCCATCACCTGCAGGCTGTAATTGGCACGCCGATCACCTGCAGGCTGTAATTGGCACGCAGATCACCTGCAGGCTGTAATTGGCACGCCGACCACCTGCAGGCTGTAATTGGCACGCCGATCACCTGCAGGCTCTAATTGGCAAGCCGATCACCTGAGGGCTGTAATTGGCAAGCCAATCACCTGAGGGCTATAATTGGCACGCCGATCACCTGCAGGCTGTAATTGGCACGCCGATCACCTGCAGGCTGTAATTGGCACGCCGATCACCTGCAGGCTGTAATTGGCAGGCCGATCACCTGCAGGCTGCAATTGTCAAGCCGATCACCTGCAGGCTGTAATAGGCATGCCGATCACCTGCAGACTGTAATTGGCATGCCGATCACCTGCAGGCTGTAATTGGCACGCCGACCACCTGCAGGCTGTAATTGGCAAGCCGATCACCTGCAGGCTGTAATTGGCACGCCGACCACCTGCATGCTGTAATTGGCACGCCGATCACCTGCAGACTGTAATTGGCACGCCGATCACCTGCAGGCTCTAATTGGCAAGCCGATCACCTGAGGGCTGTAATTGGCAAGCCGATCACCTGAGGGCTATAATTGGCACGCCGATCACCTGCAGACTGTAATTGGCACGCCGATCACTTGCAGGCTGTAATTGGCAGGCCGATCACCTGCAGACTGTAATTGGCAGGCCGATCACCTGCAGGCTGTAATTGGCACGCCGATCACTTACTTGCAGGCTGTAATTGGCACGCCGATCACCTGCAGGCTGTAATAGGCATGCCGATCACCTGCAGGCTGTAATTGGCACGCCGATCACCTGCAGGCTGTAATTGGCACGCCGATCACTTGCAGGCTGTAATTGGCATGCGGATCACCTGCAGGCTGTAATTGGCACGCCGATCACCTGCAGGCTGTAATTGGCATGCCGATCACCTGCAGTCTGTAATTGGCACGCCAATCACCTGCAGGCTGTAATTGGCATGCCGATCACCTGCAGGCTGTAATTGGCACTCCGATTACCTGTAGGCTGTAATTGGCACACTGATTACCTGCAGGCTGTAATTGGCACACTGATTACCTGCAGGCTGTAATACAGGCAACAAATCGACCATTATGCATGGTATTAGAAATTTTAACAACTTATCGTCTTAGTCTTGAAGAGGTCCAGGAGCAGAGTTTGGAACTACTTCGGGAAGAATAAAGAAGACAGTCCAAAAGTTCGATGTTTTCTTGTTCAACAGAGATCACTCATCACAACACATCTGATACGTTAATACATATGAAAACCAAACACGAGATGAAGTACAAATGAGTGACTGTTGAGAATGTGAAATCAGATTTAGAAAAACCTGTAACAATGAGAACAAGTTCTCAATCAATCATTCTGAGCATCCCACCATTAATTTGTAATTGGTCACTTGCTCAGACACCAATACAAATTTTTATTACAGACCCTAGGCATCAAAAAGCAACACGTATCGAACAAATAGCTTCAAATGGAGCACCTCGCCACCCATTTGAGCATTTAAATAGCATCAGATGTCGCAATAAATGGGAATTGTTTCTCCCAGCTTGCCGGCTCGATGACAGAAGACGGCATTTGTATTTTTGCCTCCTCCATCCCCAACCCGTTGAGAATCCCGTGGGGAACGGACAACTTGCTCGTGTTCTGTAAAATGTCAAACTGCTCCAGGTACGGCGCTGATTCCCCTCTACGTGATCTCATTATTAACCAGGTGTTGATAAATGTGATTGTGAGGCACATGAAGCCTACATCTGTTGTTGAAGACTCTGGCTTGAAAGACGTTGTGGGGAGTTTGGACTATAAATATAAACCTCCCAGGTCGTCGCACCATCATGCCTGAAATCTGCTTCCTGAAGTGTGTCGAGAAGCCTGGTGAAAGCTTGCTCGGATGATTCATATTACCCTCACAAAGCATGTCTGGACACCTTGTGTGTCAAACCTAGGTGTACATCACTCTCAAAGCACACCTCCTTGCCAATTCGATTGGGATTTTCATGCTCTTGTTCTTGGCACGTTGCATATGAAACCCCCATACTCCATCCCCCCAAAACCAAATAAAAAGAAAACGAAAAAAGTGCTGGGAATTGTACTCGATTCCACAAAAAAAGTACTGGGAATGGAAGTGATTACAAAATTCCATGAATCGCCCATCTCTACCTGTGAGTGGGAGGATGTCTGCCTGGGAAGATGTAAGTCGTGGGGTACCTAAGCCCTCCTAAGGGATCAGTACTGGGACCATTATTATTCATAATTTATATTTACAATTTGGATAGTGGGGTTAAGAGTAAGCTTTCTAAATTTACAGATGACACAAAGCTTGGAGGTAAGGTAGATAGCAGAGAGGAGGTGATCAGATTTAGGAAGGTCTGGATACTTTGATAGATTGGGCAAAAGATTGGCAGATGAAGTTGAACAAAAAGAAATGCAAAGTGCTGGGGATGGGTAAGAATAATGAAAATAGAGATTACATGATACAAGCGGCAATTTTGGAGTGCGTCACACAGAAGGATCTGGGGAGGTAATACACACGGGCGGTAAGTACACAGTACCGTGCCAGGGGAGCCACAAGGAAAGCAAACAGAGTTTTAGGTTCTATTAATTGGGGGATAAATTATAATCAAAAGAGTTCGTGTCAACATTATCTTGAGCTCACCTCGGCTTTAGTCGGTGAGCTTATGCGATCAAGCAGTGTCTGTAGGTAAGTCCGTGAGTGAGTCGCTCAGTGAACACTTCAGTCATTATCGCTGGAAACAAACACACAATTTTGATGAAACTTGGCCACAGGCTTCATATCTGATACCTAATAAAGGTTTATCAACCGCATCACAAAATTTGCACTCGCTGAGGAGGTCTATAGGAAGTATGGGGGGGTGAGGGTTGGGGTTGACCCCCCAAAATAAGGATTTGCTCTATTCTCCAAAACTACACACACAATTTCAATGAAGCTTGACCACAACCTTCATCACCTGTGATGTACCAAAGTTTGTTCACGGCATTGGAAAAAAAAAATCAATGTCTGGGGGGGTCTGTGGGGGGTTTGGGTGACTGTTGCTCCTGATCCATAAAAGCTTCAGGATCTGTGGTCCTATTTTTAATGTGAGGCCTCATCTCAAATATTGTGTCCAGTTTCGGTCACCACAACTGAGGAAGGACATCGCTGCCATGGAGAGGATTCAGGCATGGCACTGGCGTACTATGATGTAAAGCAGTTCCTGTGGCTCGATCTGGATCGTGTTGATCTTGCAAGACCTGCAATGCTGCTTTGGTTTGGAAGAAAAGACAGTTATCTCACATGGTGACAGAAGTTAACCGGACCTGCTGCTTTTTAACAAACGACCATCCATTAATTACGGTATGGCGTTTCCGTACTTTGAATACCTGACTATCGATTGGGATGCAGCGGATTTATTTGGAGAATTAACTCGGTTTCGAGACCACGTTCAGTTCGCGTACGCGGGCCCGCTAAACTCAACCCAAGGCAAAAAAGCCGGATGGCTGGGCACGTGGATTGGTGCTCATGGCCGTGGGGGTTATAAAACGTTCACATGGGAGTATACTGAGAAAGATGATCCTCACAAGGTATTCGATCATTCTGAAACGTATGTGCGACCGAGAAAGAACAAGCGGATCGCCCGGCACCGACTCAAGCACCGAAAACAAAAGAGTGAGGCGACCTTTGATAAATTTGTAAAGGACCTGAGGATGATTCTCATGGACTGCGAGTATGCCGACCTGAGGACATTCTAATAGATGTGATCATTGATGGCATTTATGAATGCAGGGTGCAGGAAAGATTACTGGAACAAGGTGAAGGACTGTCATTAGGAAAGGCTCTGGAGATTGGACAACAGTTTGAGTTGTCATGCAAGCAAATCCGCATCGTGCGGAATGAAGATATCTACAAACTTGGAGTGTCAGCTATCACATCAGAGCAGACCGCATCCCGAGCCTTGTGTCTATATATATATATATATATATATATATATATATATATATATATATATATATATATATATATATATATATATATATATATATATATATATATATATATATGTAGTCTAAATTGAGTGAGTCACAGACGTAGCTTCTGGTCAATCTTTATGGAGACAAGCTTTCTGCCAAATAGACCTTCTTCTTGGTCTCCCTCAATGATAGCGAATATACAGTGGTTTGTATATCTGTATGGTAATGCAGGTGTATCCAAACATCCAGGTAGGTATATAAAACTCAAGCTGCACATTTGGCACTGCTATGTGAACAACGTCCTGACTTCAACTTACTGTCCCATCACAGATGCCCTTCCTTTCCACTCTCTCAGAATGAGGAATAAAGAAATTACCATGATACATCAGACCACGTCTATTTATTATGTGCGCACGTGGAGGGCTTGGTGGGGAGAGGGCTCAGATTAGTTTTAACTTCTTATCTGTGTTCCTAAGAAAATGAGCCACAGATAAGTCCTATTGTGTGGATGTCCAGGTTAACACAAGATAAGAATCATGAATCTTGGCAAGAGACCAGGTTTGGAGCCGGGATAAAAAAAACGCTGGTGTGTTGTTGACCTTGTTCCATAGACCGACACCCTTGTGCAAATTAATTGACTCACAAACGTTTTTTCATGTTTTTCGAACATTTTGTATTATCCCTCCATAATATACCCGTTTTAGCAATTAAATTCATGTTTATTATTATCTTTAGGTCATTGGCGTTTGTTAGAGCTTTTACAGGAGGAGTTTGGATCTAGCTGTACTGCACATGCACGAACTTTGGGTGGGTGATGCAATAGGGATCCTTACGTCAGCCCCATTGTTTCACTCGGCATTCAACACACCGCTCGTGAGAGACGATGGACATCACTCCTCGGAAGCGGACAAAGATTTTTACACGATTCGAGCACTCTGAGAAGTCACAGTGAGAGAGATCCCAACGATTGTAGGTGTCAGTCAGCGCTCCGTCTCACGGATTATATATCAACCAAGGCGTTACAATTGGATCGTCACCAAAGCTTAAAGGAAAGTGTGGAAGAAAACTTAAAACGACACCGAGAAACGATTTGTTTTTGATTCATCAAAGCAAACTTGATCCTCGAAAGACCAGCGATGATCTGCAAAAAGATCTAGCCAGATCAAGAGTCGCTGTGACTTCCAGCACTGTTCGAAGAAGGCTCCTGAATGTTGGACGGAGAGCCCGACGACCAGTCAATAAACAACTACTGACGAAGAAAATGATGGGTAAAAGATTGCTACGGGCCAAGTAGTATCAGAACTAGACGAAGGAGGACTGGCAGAAAGTGATGTTTTCCGACGAGAACCACTTTTCGTTCAAGGACACAGGAGTCAACATGTTCATCGTTCCCCAGGTGAGAAGCTCCGTGAATGTCACATCGACCAATGCGTAAAACACTGAAAATAAAATGTTCTGGGGTTGTTTCAGTTATGCTGGCGTGGGATATTTTCATCCCATCCATGGGATGATGAATTCTGTCCATTACATTGAAGTGATGGAGGAAAAAGCGGCTCCAGGCATGCGGAAGGCGTTTCCTGATGGTTCGGGGGTGTTCAGCAGGATCTTGCTCCTTGCCATACGTCGAAGGTGGTGACCAATTTCTTCAAAAGAAACAAGATCAAGGTGTTGAACTGGCCTGGAAACTCTCCGGATTTGAATCCGATCAAAAATCTGTGGTCCATCATTCCATCTCGTCTGCACAAAATGGACTGTACCATGAAAACCAAGCTAATAGAGGCCATAATGCAGCTCTGGAAACCATGACGAACAGATCAAGGAAAACTGTGAAAACTTGATAGATTCTATGCCAAAGCAAGTTCAAGAGGTGATAAACAATAAAGGCGGAATACTTCTTTTTAAAATGTGACAAACGTTGACGAGATTATACGAATAGATGATCATTTTGATTGAAATTCTCATTTTCATTGTTTTTAACGTTTGAGTCAATTAATTTGTACAAGGGTAGATAAAATGAGTAACGATGATAAAATAGACTTGATACAACACCGTGTCAATCACTCCAAATCAAGACGATTGTTGTTTCTCAATAAACACCATCAATTACCAATCAGTTACTGGATCCCAAAAACCCACGTCAGATGAGGTTCATCATCGCAAGTACAAAATGCAGTTTAAAATCATTGTCAGTTACAGGTAGTCTTGCAGGGGCGATGAAACAAATTTATAAATGCTTGAAAAACTACCATTAAAGGCGAGGTTTTATGATGGTATTTAAAAATTCTGGATAATTGATAATTCCAAACCTGTAATCGACATTATCCACATCATAAATAACAAGGGTAACGCTAAATGTTTATCAACTTATGATTTTTCCACATTATACACAAACGTTCCACACTACAAGCTTGTAACCGCATTGGACCGAGCGGTTGATAAAGTATTTGCAGGAGGTAATACAGCACACATTAAAGTCTATCAAAAAAAAGAGCAAACTGGTCTGCAAAGGAAAATCAATATTCATGAAGTTTTTCAAAAAAATAAACTTAAAGAAAGTATTCGATTTCTCCTTAACAAAAGTTTCTTTGCATTTAGTAACAAGATACTCCAACAGACAAGCCACGGGTTCAGATCCGGCCCCTTTCTTTATAAATATATTCCTCTACGTGTATGAGTCTGATTGGGTCCAGAACATGTGCAGGAATGAAATAACCACTGTGTGAAGGTATGGAAACATCTTTAGATTCATTGATGATTTACAATCAATTAATGACGGGTTTGTATTTGATCAGATTCATGATGATAAATATCCAAAATAACTCAAATTTAAAAAGGAAAACCAAACTCACACTTCAGTTTCTTTTTTAGAATTACAAATCGATATCACTAATAATAATAATAATAATAATAATAATAATAATAAATTCCACACCAAATTATTTAATAAACGAGATGGAGGGTCAACGTACAAGGGTGCATCTCAAATAATGTTAATCAATCTTGACGTAAGCAATGAAGGTGATAGTTATACTAATTTAAAACATTAACAAAAGATAACAAATATCGAGATATTATGAACAGAGCCCATAAGTACAACGCAAATTATACACTCGAGTGTTGGTGATAGGCAAACGTGACGGAATAATAAAAGTCCACATTCATCTGACACACTCAGAATGCGAGCGAGCCGTTTTATTTATCACAAGCGCACACCAAACCATGAGTCATTATCCAAGCGATAATATATTGCACACTTTTTGCTGGTTCGTAAGCCAATGATTACCATGGGTATGAATAAATTTGTGCAAACGTTAGCACAACGTACGATGGAACGGTCAAGTAGTCGAACGACAGAGCAGAATGAAAGCATCATTTTTATCTGATCAGATTTGTTTTGTGATAAAGTAGGTCAGAGTGGAGTGAGAGAAAGGGTGTAGGGGTCAGTGGGGTTAGAGGGGCTGAGTAAAAATTCACATAGTGTGCAATCCAACCGCACTTTCGTAATACGAGCGGCACCGTCCGATTCTTCATGACGATTTAAAACGAGTTTGTGGTTATGGTTGTCCAAGTTGTAAAAAAAAAAAATGCGACGCAATTAGAACACGTGAGCAGCAACGCATCACTGTGTGCAATTTACAAAGCTCAATGAAACAAATGTACAAGAAGGAAAAATAAAAATAAAAACCTTCCAAAGGGTTGAAAAACAAAAAGCAAGTTCAGTGCCACCTGCTTATGCATCTTGCATTCAGACCAGAATAAAATCGACAGATTGTACAACCTAACTCATTTGCATCCGCTTATCGTAAGACGTCGTCAAAATTCAGCAATTCCATAAATAAGTTCAGAAGAGAAAAAAAAAAATAAACTATGTACAACATTTCACATATATAGCAAAGGGTATTTATGTACACATTGCAGAGGGTTAACCCTTGCTCGAAGCAAACAAAGACAGTACGATGATTGTAAAGCGAAGTTTACAGCTCACATTAGGGTTAGGTGTTCCGATTACTTGATAAGGAAAACCCAACAGCAAGTTGTTAGAAAAATATTTAACTTGACGTCAACATTCATTACAAAACATGATTGTACGGCCACATCAGTGGAATAAAACCGGAACATATAATATTTTAGTATTTAATTATTTTGTCAGCAGAACGTAGAGCGTCAGTTAACAAAGCCACAGAGGCACCGTTCATTCGGCAAAAAAAGAAGGTAAAAAAAAATTAACACCCAAACTATTTCCTTTAGATTTCAGAATGGCTGATGAGGTTATCGTCAATTAAATGGCCAACATATCCACTTCGTTCATTAAATTAGAATACATAATCAACGGGATTGCACATTTCTGAAAACATAAGATGGAGTGCATAGTTGTTTACAAATTATTTAAATTATGATTCATGGTACTTATATATGCCAAAAACAATATTTCTACATCCAGTTAAAAAGCAGACTTAAATGGACCTAAACTCACTTTAACCCAAAATGTTTAAAAAAAAAGGTACAGGTTAAGTGTACTCCATTGACTGAACCGTAAAATCTCAACATGTGCGTACAGACACGCATTCTCTCGAAAAGCAAACATGAAGTTTACAGCAGCCGAGTAATAATATAGTGCCATTTATTTATAACCAACAGTTCATGTTCAAAGGAGGCCGGAAGGATGGCCGAGAGGTATGCACACTCACCTCCAAGCTGTCTAGCCTGGGTTTGCATCTCGGCCCAGATACAAACTGTCATCCCGATGTTTCACAGGCAGGGCGATTCATCAATGTGTGTGCCGTCCCTCGGATGGATGTTAAACTGGGAGTCCCGTCTGCCGGAATTAGTTTGCGGATGTTAAAGATCCCATGGTGTCTTTCGCAAAGAATAGGCGATCTATTGCTGGCACCATGAACAAAATACAAATTCCTGCTCTAACCAGTAGAGGGCACTGCATCAGCGGCTCAGCCACGCCCCTCAACCGACGATGCTATTCCGCAGCTTTGTGGTGCATATGAAGGAGTATGTTCAAAGGAGGCACGATCAGAAAAGAGAGTGTAGGCAGTGTTAGATGTGAGGGCACACTATACAAGTACTGGCCATTCACTTCCTCGGAAGTAATTTTGCTGTACGTCTGGCTCCTCGGTCAACAACCTGTTGTCTCCGAGCGATGTATGCGGCGAGGCGGCTAGTGTTGAGACCAGAGCCTTCAGTTGGGCCAGGTGGGAGCAGCCAAGGGTGCTGCAGGCATCCGTGGACACTGGGTCTGTCCTTGGGACTATTTGCCAGCGTCATAGCAATAAAGGAGCAGGCAGCTTGACTGACTAAACCAAAATATTCCTCAGGGAAGGAGTAATCCAGACGAGTGATGTTGAGGCATGTTTCATCAGAGCTTTCATCCAGGAAAGGAGACACACCACTTAACATAAGATACGTCAGAACGCCCACGCTCCACACGTCAGCGGGTGCAGTGCCAGTTTCACCACGCACCACCTCCGGAGAGGAAAACTCAGCACTGCCCAAAGATTGCCTTGGCCGTTGACCTCCATGCTGGTTTGAGGCATCTCCAAAGCCCACGAAATGAACCCGTGGCAGGCGATGGTTCTGATGTATCAAAAGGCTTTCCGGCTGAAAGGTAAAGAAAAACACGACACCACCATATGTAGTCTATTGGCACAATGTTCTCACGGAAATGTGTCGACTAGAAGATGCGAACTGCACTGTTGCGAATCAGAAACTCAGCTTATTTTCCAAGAAAGGTGCCTGTACACATGTTTGGTTCCGTTATCCAAGAAACAAAGTAGTAGTGTATCGTGAAAGATCATTCTGCATCTGTCGTACTTACATGTGGATTTGAATCTTTTCTGATGGCAAAGCTATTCCACCGATACAGAGAGGAATTCAAAATTGTGGCCAGGGTAAAATAAATAAATAAATAAACAAACAAATGAAAAATCACTCATCGAGTGACAACTTGGCAAAACAGCACAAAGTAGAATGGCACACAGTATAACGCATACCTCTGCCAGGTGGAACAGTTGACGTTTTGTATCCCACTGGTGGCTGGATCCGAACCAAAATCCAATCCACTTGTTCTCGTCACCTGTTCAGCCCATCCACCTTGTTTTGTCACAACTCATCTACAACTTTTTGAGATCTCGTGATAGATTTAGTTTTTAGCCCTATCTATGAATTTTAGAAATCAGGCCTGTGTTGACTTTTTGATCTTAAAATTAATTGGTAGTTAAATTCAGTGACCTGACATGAAAATGCTCTTCAAATTTCAACTCACTCGGATGAAAATTGGGCCCAAATTGGCCTTTTGGCCTATTTTGACGTTTTTGGTCTAAGTTGACCTCAAAATTAATAGATGGTTGAATTTGGTGACCTGATATGTAAATGGTCTCCAAATTTCAAGTCAATCAGATGAAAATTGACAATTTTAGAAACAATTAAAAAAATTGGCCTATTTTAGGTTGACCTTATGGCCTATGTTGACCTTTTGGTCTACGTTAACCTCAATAGCAATAGAGGATTGACCTGATGTGCAAATCCTGTTCAAATTTCAAGTCAATCAGATGAAAATTGAGGATTTTAGAAAAAAAATTTGCTCAAATTGGCCGATTGGCCTATGTAGACTTTTTCGGTCAATCACATTTTACGAAACTTCAATGCGAGACGGTCGCAGGTTCGGTGACATTAATCTCTGAAAATTTCAGAACGGTCGGTTGAGCCGTTTGGGCTGGAGGTGAGCGGACTGACTGACTGACTGACTGGCGTGCGCACGCACGCACGCACGCATGCACGCACGCACGCACGAACGCACGCACGCACGCACGCACGCACGAACGCACGCACGCATGCACGCACGCGCGATCAACATGCTTGTCAAAAAAAAAAGTTTTTTTTGACAAGTAATAAATAAACAAGAGTTCCTTTTCAAGGAACTTCAATGCAGGAGGAGGTCATCAGGCCCATCAAAGCCTGCACTATAATCGCCAACCTGTGGTTGTTTGTCCATGCTCACTCCTTTTCAATGCTGAGCGTCAAGCAAGGAAGCAGCACGTACCATTTTTAAAGCATTTGGTATGACTCAGCCGGGGTTGGGTTGGAACAGCCGACCTCTCAAGACTCAGAGCTGACGCTCTCACCATGACCTCACCAATTCTGGTACTGGTGCACAAATGGCCTACTCTTTTGGAAAAGTACCATGTTAAAAAAAAAAAAAGTAAAAAATCAACATCCATTTGCGAATACCATCCTTTGGATGGGTCATTAAGCTGGTACTTAATGTCCCTTCCAAAGGACGTCACGTTCAATGTTTGTGAAGCAACACGAGATGGGAGTTAATAAAGTTGGTTGTGATTTAAACCCAGATGAGATATTTTCAAGACAACTGAGCTGCTGCCTCTGAGCTATCCTGTCACTGTGAAATATGCTTCTATGTAATGTAATGAGAATGTAAGCACCTGTTGGGTTGTGCTGAAAGAGCGAGACTCACTTTGAGGTCCAGATGGGCGACATGAAGACCATGGAGGTAGGTGAGCACATTTAGCGTGTCCTGCACAAAATGTGACACCTTACGCTCTGTCAAACCCCCTTGTTTCACCAGGAAGTCCAAGACATGTTCTCCTTCCACCCTGTGCAGACAATACAAATGCCGTGCAATTGATGGCATGAGTGTAAAAAACTTTGTAATAAATCTGTGTTCCGCAAACAGATACGGTCTGTTGAGGGCCTAAGATATTATGGTCATAAGATTCTTAAAAGCACTGTGATATCAACGTGTTAGCAACAATACGTTACTTTTTTCCAGAAGTTATTAAAAACTTTTCGTTACGGATATGAAAAAGGGTGGACTTAGCAGAAAGAGGAACTTTCAGAAAAGGGAAGAAAACATGTTGAGTCAAGCAAGGCCAAGGTTTCCAGGTCTTGAGAGGAAACTCATTTTTATACACCACTTGCAATGTTCAGTGGTAACAAAACAAGATACTGTGTTTGAAATGCAGTTTTCAGAGTGTTGATGCCGAGGGTGCTTAATGGTGAATTTATTTATTTATTTGTATGCAGCCTATGGCTGCTGCTTGGCTGCTTCATTTTCTGAGAACACAGCCGTGCGTGCCACTGATTACCAGCATCTTGATACTCATTTCGCCGACCTCGGAAGGATGACAGGCTGAGTAAACCCGCGTGGTGTTAATTCAAAGACACGACAAGGGGATTGAACTGAAGACCCTAAGATCTCAAGCCAGCCACCCTTACCGTGAAGCCAACACCAGACTATTGGTGAATGATTTTCGTGGAGGGTTTGCAGCTCAATGATGATCAAAATTTCAAATACATGAAGCAGGTTAGCTTCAATACCCACGTTTTAGATTTCAGGAAATAAATGAAATAAACATGATTGCATATTCAAGGTGTCCATGACACCCTGCCAGAAATTAGGTTGATGGATGTTTTTATTGTAATAAAAGTCATGATCAGTTTACATCTTATCATTTTGACATCGTTGGCAAATTGGGGACATTGTTATCGGTTTGACTCGTCGATCAGTTGTAAGTTGTTGACAATATGGAATGAGAATGTGTAGAAAATAATTAATAATTAATAATGGAGAAAAGCCCTAATCAGAGTCTCCACAGCGCGTCAAGTGCAAGACAACCCGTTTAATATATATATATATATATATATATATATATATATATATATATATATATATATATATATATATATATACATATATATATATATATATATATATATATATATATATATATATATATATATATATATATATATATATATCGTTTCCATGTTTATTTATTTACCACAATTAAACAACCCATACCCCACTGTTGGGAGTATTGAGGGAGGGGGGAAGGAGAGAGAGAGGAAGAGAGGGAGGGGAAACTCGGAAGGGGGGGGTAGGTTTCATCGAAATAGAGTGTGGTTTCGGAGAATAAAGCCAATACATATTTTGGGGGTGTTAAAGATCCTATGGTGCTCTTCGTTCGAAGTCAAGGCAAGGTTGGGCAGGCCAAAAAAACATGGCAGCTCTGGACCCCAGCAAGGTTACCTGAGTCGACCCGCCTTCAGACCACAGCAAGACCCCAGAGAGCGAGGTGGCCGAGGATCGCCTGATGAAGGATATAATTAAATAAGGCCGTTAATTATCTTCAAAGGGGGTGTTTTAAATAACCAAAACACCCAATTTTTACTCTTGCACTTCATTGGAGTGCCCTTGGTGTGCATGCAAAGTTTCAGGCTATTAGGTTTCATGGTTTTGATTATTCTTCCTCATTAAATTGTATAATTTGTGATTCGTGAAGACTTTACATGTGGAGTATTGGAGCGCTGGAACGTATCTATCTCCTGTATTTTCGTTAATTTTTATGGGAAATAGCCGATCAGTTTAAGTCGTGTTTTTTTTTTCCAGGAATGTAACCCCGACCTAAACTGATCATCACCAGTACCATGCCGACAACAACATACCACATGAAAGAAAAAAAAACAATAAATTATTTTTTGCATTCTCGACACCAAATATGGTGGTAGATTTCTCTTCGACTCTTGTTGACCTACGTATAAGAGTATTTGTTTACAGAAAAAATAACAGACATGACAACAGCTTGCTTCTGTCAAGGCTTCTTCTTTCATACGCAGCACATGGCTGCGGGTGGCATAATTTGCTGGGGGCACAGCTGTGCCACTGATGCAGTGCCCCCTGCAGGTTAAATCAGGTCGTTGTAATTTGTTCAGGCTGCCGGAGATTGCTCGCCGACTCTTCACGGAGCACACCGTGGGATCTTTAATGCCCACCAACTAATGCCGGCAGATGGGATGCCCAGTTTTAGGTCCCTCCGAGGGACGGCACACGCATTGATGAATCGACCTGCCTGCGAGACATCAGGGTGGTAGTTTATACCTGGGTCGAGTTTGAAACCCAGACACGATAGCTCAAAGGCATGTGTGCATACCTTTCGGCTGTCCCGACAGCCCTTATGTAAACGTATGTTAAATGATGGACGGTAAACTCACAGGTCAAGAACGAGGACAAAAGCGGCAGGCGTCTCGTAAGCGGCATGGAAGCGAGGCAGCTGAGGGTTTTTCAGAGAGAGCAACAAACTTGCTTCCCGGCTCACGTCTTCACGCTTCCTCAACCTTTTCCACACAAACTTGACGGCAACATCGTTCTGGGCTCCAACCCTCCGACATCGTTTCACCACAGAGAAACGTCCCCTAAAAGAGGGATAGCCAGTTTGAGAAGACATCAGGATGCTCCGTCCTACAACGTGCAGGGCCGAACTTTGGCTTCCGGCAATCACAAGCACCAGAACCAAAAGCCTTTGTACAGGATACCGGGGCACGTGTGTTTGAACAGAGAACGAGTAAGTCACAACAAATTGCCTTCACCGTTAAAAATACAGAATCTCTCTGATGGATGTGAAACAAATTTATTCCAAATTATACACAATGGTATCAAACAATGCCAATGTGGTACCTGCCAAACATAATGTCAAACAAGTGCTTTGTTTTCTGAAATAATGGCATCAAAATGACGCTGGGTTTATATCTGAATGGCCTCTTATTGCTACTTGTACAATTCCTGTCCTGCTATTCATCTGAGCATTAATTCACTCACAGACTCACTTAACCTTGCCATTGTCTCAGGCAATGTGCGTGCCTCACTCGTTAAACTGGCACCACTCAAAGCCCAATTCAAAGGGATCACAAAAATGGTGTTTTCCTTGTATCAGAATGCTCACACAGACACACGGACAGTTTTCATATTACCGTCCAATCTCCGCAACCTCTTTGTAGATCGAGTCAAATTTGTCCTTCCAAACGATCTTGGTGCCGTTCTCTCTGTCTGGAGAAATTTCACAGGGGAATGAGGGAACAAGTGAGAGGGAAAGGTAAACGCAGGCGAAATGATCAAATTCACGAGACAAAGTGGCCAGGAAGCGGAATGTGAGAGTAAATGGTGAGAAACTGTTACTGGGGAGAAAAATATTGTTATTTGTAAAAAAAAAAAAAAAGGCGACAAAAATAACTGCATTTGACGTGTTCTTTCGAAGGAGATTTTTGGCAAGACTTTAAAACTGTAAACAAGAATGAGAATTTCTTTGCAATATATGTCTCCTGCAGATGTCAATGGATGTTCGGGAGATAAAAAAATTCGTTTGCGTTTAATGCATGCTCGAGCTGATACCAGATCCAAAATGAAGAAGAAGAAACTCTATAACCCACTGTGTTTCGTTTGTTTCTCGGCTTTGCCTATTTCATCTATCTATAATTCCAGCAATCTGTGTGCGTGTGCGTGCGTGCGTGCGTGTGTGCATGCGTGTGTGTGTGTGTGTGTGTGTGTGTGTGTGTGTGTGTGACCGCTGTTTCTCGACAACCACTGGTCCGATCTAATTGAAACTTGCCAGGTATATTGCTGGGGACCTGAGTATGTGCCTTTTCAAGGTTTGATATTAATCGGACAAGTGCTTCCCAAGTTATGGCCATTTATTTACCAAACCAATGACAGGACACGTTGCTGCGTAGGCTTGGCCATTGGGGAAGAGATCCTCAACCACGTTCCCCATTATGGGTTACAACGTACGGACTTCCGGATAGTGATGACTTACTGTATTCCAATAATTTCTCGATTTCTTATGCGCATTTATAGATAAACACAATGCCCCAATCCAGTCGTCGTTTATGAGAGCAAAGGAACAGCCTGTGTAGTTGTTTGAAAGTTTTTTTTTTTGCACGTAAGGCCACACACTACGGCTACGCACGTACGGGCACGTGAGAGCGAAGGAACGGCCTGTGTGGTTGTTGTTTCTGGCACGTGGTTTGAAAGTTTGTTTGTTTTTTTTTGCACGTAGGGCCACGCACGTACGGGCACGTACTAGTATTAAAAATAACCCGATGTACATACATGAAGTAAAAAACATGCGCACGGCTTATGTGCACATTTAATACATCATGGTTATATACCTGGGATCATTCCAATTGCACTGGGCCATGGACTAACACCTAGGCCAAAAGCCTGAGGCCTGCCGATGTGTGCTGCTTCATCCAATGGCAACTCATGATTTTGATGGGGCAGAGTCAGGCCAGCTGTCCAGCCAATGGGTGTAAAGCAGTGAGATGGAGTCAAGGCAGCTGAACACTGACCCATGTATAATAAGTGATATTTTCTCAGTTTAAAAAAGGGAATAACTCTGTGAAAAATTGACAAAACACCCTGAAACTCAAACTTGTTCTGTAACTTATCATAATAATGCCATGTCCCAAGTTTCAGTTGAATATGTTAAAGGGTATGGGAAAAACGTGTCAGAAAAACCACAGGTGGGATGAACGGATGGATGGACAGACGGAGAACAAACCTCGAGTTCCCTCTGATGAAACCGGTAGGGGACTAATAAGGCACTCGGTAGTCACTAGTCAGCACTGAGTCAAGTAGACGGTTTCAGAATAACAGGATCATCTAGATTTGGTCAGAGCTGATGGAGGGGGGTAGTCATGAAAGTGAAAAGTAAAATACAAACAAACACAAGACAGTGAGGGACAAAGTCCCCCCCCTCAATAATTAGTCAGAGTCAAAGATTTTAATGTTATTCCAATGATATCAGGAAACTCATCTGCCAATGGGAAAAACGTGCGGCACTGGTGAGAAATCACGTGGAAAAGGACGAACAACTAAGCTGAGTTTTGGTTGTCAGGGGAAAATAGTTTGACTCCTTTTCATATGCACTTTCACACATCATTTTGGACTGAAAACCCCGTGCCACTGGTGTTCAACAAGATCATTCAACCGTAGGAATGGAATTTGTCACTGAGAGGATACGAGGTGTACTGAGCCCGTCTCTCACCTCCTGTCGAACTCAAATCAAGCTGTCTTTTCTGAAATTGATAAATCCACCACGATCCATCCTCTTTCTTCTTCTTCCTCCAACTCCTCCTCCTTTCTTTCTTAGTTGGTACAACTGCAACTCAAATTATTCATTTACTAACAGAGTACCTGCCCTACGGGCGATCATATTTCAAGCATGCAACATGTTCTTCTGATGCATACCCGTATTTGGGTGGTGTATAGGTAACTGACAGCTCTGTTGAGGCAAAATAAATAACGTGGGTTACATGCATGAGGCAAAAACATACCTACTACTTATAATTCAAAACACCTCACTGCACTGGAAAACATGGGGACAGGATCACAGGAATACCGTCCTGTAAATGGCGGAGGCTTGTAATACCAGCGAAAACCTGGAGGTGGCACTACACGATACACATTTACATAGCGAACTTGTGTCCCACCCCACTCCCCTCTCCCGTCCACAAAAGACCACCGGCAAAGATTAAAAAAAACACCCCTATCCATTCATTGGGGTCACACTGATTCCACTTGGAAAATCTGGATGCAATCGGCCCAGAACTGTAGGAGTAGTAATATATTTTGGGTATTTTTGGGGTCCATTGGGTCTTCGGGGTCTTCTGGGTCTTTTGGGTATTCTGGGTACTTTAGGTTAAGTATTTCATGTTGCAATTGTGGGTGACGCCAGGTCAACTGTCCAACCAATGGGTGAAGAGCGGATATACATTCCTACATACATACATAATCACAAACACCTGCTCCATTATATATACGTAGAATATCGAGTGAGAATGAAGGATTCTGATTTGATCTGTCCGATGAGCTGAAAGATCATTGAGGTACCACATTGGTGTTTCTATAAGTAAGGAGAGCTGTCTCTTCTCGAGGCCTAGTTATGGCAGGAATTTGGTCCGTGTCCCATCACACAATGGCCGACTCTATTTAAAGGGTAACGTAGGATCTTTACATTCACTGAAGAATAATACCAAGGATGTGGATTGCAAAAACGTAAAATGTCCATCCAAAAAAAGATAGATGGTTGTGGTGCACTCACACAGTTCATGAGTGAGCAAGTGAGTGCATTTGCCATATCTTCCCACCCCCTGCCCCCAAAAGAGAAGGAAGCTGACTGTATTTTCTACTTTAATTTGCTTAACTCACCCATTGATATGATTACACCACTACAAATACAAATGGCATCATGAACATCATCATGGCCTCTGTGCATGGTTAATGTTGAGTCGTAATTGTTATTCTTATTCTTCTTTTTCCATTGGTTTTCAACTGCAGTCTGCAAACAAACATCTCCCCCGCACGCGAAGCGCAAACTAGGGTTTCATTAAACAATTGGTCCACTCTGTCTGTCTACATCGAGGAATTATACTTCGTGTCAATTTAATATTATATTTTGAACACTGCAGAATACGAATCGGAACATGAATCGAAGAACACGAACTGGCAGTTGAGCAGCCATTTGGCTCAAAATTTGGCAAATTGTATACGAACCTCGTCTCGAGCGCGCATGCACGGAGAGGATTAAGGTGATTTTTATTTTTTTACACTGTCTGCCTGCCTGGCACTCAATCAAAATTGAAAATCATTCCAGACAGGAAACTTGGTGTTTTTAAGGATGTCCTACAGGATACAAACAACAGGCACAAATAACTAATTTAATGTGTTGAGTAAGGTGGTGTAAAAGTGGGTGTATCAACGGTGAAACACTTCTGAAAAAGTTTGCATTTTTATTTTTCTACAACCTTTAAAACTTTTATTTTATCATGGAGTACTGTTTCGTTGTACGACATCTGTAGGGATGGCACAGGAAAACAATAGCCACCCCATCAAATGTGTCCAAAATGATGAACTGAAAAGCCACTGTTGAGTGAAGTCACAAGCCTAAAAGCCATACCTTATGTTCTCAAACGTTTTCATAACTAACAAGAATGAGAAAGCTGCCAGAATACAGCACGGAAGCACCAAATCTTCTATCCTCTGTCCAGTTAGTCTATCAGGTATTACCTCCGCCACCGAAGGTGCACAGAGATTAAGTTTTCACCGTCTGTCTCTCGAAGGACCCAGCAGGAGTAAAAACAAAACATGTCAAAGGGGGAGGAGCTCCTTGTGAGCCAACAGCCATCCATATCTCATGCCCAAATGTGTCTGCGGATGTCCTCCTGTCGTTGGGTTACTGTTTATTTTTAGGAGGTTGGTGGGAAGATTTGCACTCCGGCCACCGTAAAACCATTCACTCTGCAAAACATGCAAAAACACAAAGAAAACTGAAAACCCACTCCATGGGAGTACCTCCTGTGCAGCTGCCCTTCGCAGGGCAGCTCACCGGATGACGGGATTGGGACAAAGTCTTCGGGACCCCCACTCTTTAATGATAGAAGAGAAACCATTGGGTAACCTTCCCGGGTCAGATTGAGGTAGTGTGTGCCAAGGTGGTGCTGAGGTGTCGTCCACCAAACGGCGGTCTCCTTGGGTTAACCTGAGGCGGTCCCTTTGGGTGGGTGCCTGGAATGTCCTATCCCTAAGAGAGGATGATCACCTGTCTGTTATTATCTGAGCTCAAATGTTTGAACATCGATATTGCAGCTCTCTCTGAAGTCAGGAGACCAAACAGTGGCCATGGCAGGTGGTTACACCTACTAATGGTCCAGCCACTCTGATGGTCACCTTGTCCAAGGAGTTGCTGTAGCTGTGTTCAATGATAATTGAGGTAACACCAGGCAACAAGCTTATTATGAGACAAAGGATTCGTCACTCCTTGGGTGTCAATTCCCTGGTTTCTGTATATGCTCCGACTGAGGAAAGTGATTTCACCATGAAGGACGCATGCCGTGCTCGAGTCTGTGTTGACCAGTGCCCCAGGCGAGATACTCTTCTTGTCTTTGGAAATTTAAATGGATCGACTGTAACTGATAGGGATGGTTATGAGACATGTGTTGGGGCCCCATGGGTCTGGAAGGGTAAAACAGAATAGCATTAAGTTCCTCAACTGTACAAGAAGTCATAGACTTAGAGCGGCTGGTTCATGGTTTCAGCACCCACAAGCTCATCGCTGGACTTGGTATTCCCACACTGGTGGTGTAGAAAAGAAGATTGACCAAGTGATCGTTGATGGTCGCTGGAGGATGATCCAGAATCGCAGGGTCTACCAGAGTGCTCAGTTCCTCAATACCGACCACAGGCTTGTTGGAGCAACTCTGAAGTCGCAACTTAAATTTGGGAGAATGATACCATCCAAGCACAGGCTGGATGTTGGCAAACTCAAGGATGAGGGGGTCGCTGAGTGGGAATTTGGGGGGTCTGGGTGCTTTGGGGAATTCTGAAGAGTTGTGGAGTGCCTTCAAGACCACCATCCTTGATGTTGCCAGTGGATGTCTTGGAACTCACTGCTGGGAGAAGAAAAATTTGGTCTCTCAAGGGACACTGGATAACATTGGCCAGTCGCAGAGCAAGGATTAATGGGAGAGCTGAGCAGTTAAGGGAGTTGAGGCATAAAACTGAACGTGCACTGAGGAAGGACAAGGAGACCTATGTGCGAGGAATATATATGAGGGGCCAGAGCATCACCTGTGGTCAGGTGATTCTTGTCCTGCTTGCAGGGGAATTCACGCATTGTGTTCCTCCAAGCCCATCCCTTAGTGTACTGCAGTGGTGGTGGGCTCTTCACAGAGGATCCGAAGTGATGGCCGCTGGGACGGTTACTTTGAGTGCCTGTACCAGGCTGATCTACCTGCTGTTGAGTTGGATGTCGGGTGTGTTACAATCCCTGTTGCTGACCCTTCAATCAAATGTGGTCCACCTTCGTTTGTGGAAACACGAGCTGCGGTGAAGCGGTTGAAATGGGGTAAAGCTCCTGGAATCTGTGGCATTCAAACTGAACTTCTCAAGGCCGGTGGAAATGCTGTACTCATGTCATTGCATGCAGTTCTGTGCTCTGCCTGGAACACAGGCATCATTCCAACTGACTGGAAGAGGAGCTTTGTTGTCCCGCCCTAGAAAGGGAAGGGTGATCACCAGGACTGCAACAACTTCAGGAGGGTGATGCTGCTCAGTGCTGGGCAAGGTCTTTGCTCGGATAATTCTCGATAGGGTTCTCCACCATCTGCTTGAGCACCAATGCTCAAAGCAGTCCGGCTTTACACCAAAGAGGTCAACGATTGACTGTATCCTTGCTCTTCGGGTCCTCACTGAACGCAGACGAGAGTTTTTGCAGGGGCTACTTGCAGGCTATGTTGATCTATGCAAAGCGTTAGATTCAGTGACTCGGGATGCCCTTTGGAGGATTCCTGGTCTTCGTGGGGTGCCACCAAAATTTATCAATCTGAGGTGTGCATTATACTGTGTTACTGAGAGTGCTATGAGATGTCGTGATACCATCTCCGACTTATTTCCAGCTGTTACTGGAGTTAGTCAGGGGTGTTTACTGTCCCCCACACTTATCAGCGCTTGTATGGACTGGATTCTGGGAGGATGTCGGAGAGATCAAGTTGTGGTGCATCCTTTGGGAATGTTAAGATCGCTGACCTTGATTTCGCAGATGATGCAGTCATCGTTGCAGAGACTGGATATTGGCCTCCCATGGGGGGCCGGGATAGCGTAGTGGGCACGGGTGCGCCCGCATGATGTGGGGGCCCAGGGCGCCGTTAGCTGCGTGGGCAGTGTTGTGGGCACGGGTGACCCTCGGAAAGCGCCCCGGGAAGCCAGCCTGCCACGTGAGCGTTTCAGGGGAGTCGCCAGGGAGGGCACTCCCCGGTGTTTAGGGAGCTGGTAGGCTTGGAGGCAGTGTAGGGCCCGGGGGTGCCATTGTTAGAGAATCGGCAGAGGGAAGTGCCTACCAAGGGAGCCACGCGTCCCAGCCATGAGACCATGTGAGGGCACGGAAGCAAAATTGGGGGGCGAGGCCCAAAATTGTGAGGACACCAACACAGGCGATGGGAATCCTGGTTGTTAGAACCGATAGATTAAGCGAGAGGTGCTTGTTGAAAGCCCCGGGATAGTTTAAGAGTTAATGGTTAGGGTAGATTAGGAAGTGGACCCCTCTGCATCATCCATCCCTTCGCTCACGTTGTGGGCCGCTGGACCTACTTTGGGTTAGATCGCTGAAGTCTGGGGAGGCCATCCTGAGGCTTGAGTTGGGCCTCGACGCAGGATGCTAGCTCTCCCTTATTCCCCTCCAGGAAGGGAACGTAGGGGTTGGGAGTAGGCTAGGAGACGATAGGTTAGCCGAACAATGACAATAAAGGGGGTTAGGGGACGAGTTCGAGTAGGGAGTAAAAAGGAAATGAAAATAAAAATAACAAAAAAATAAGTTTGGGCTAAATTGGGTTTTACAAATGAAGGGAGTGGGTATTGACAGTGACAGGCAAAGGCGATAGGTGGGAGGGAGACAGGTAGGTTGATCTGAGCCCGCCTTTCGAGTGGCCAGCACCACCGCACTCCCTCCACCAACCTGCAGTGCATGGCGAGAGGCTGGCCAACTTCGTCTGCAGCTGTGCTTCAAGGCCTGTGCCGGTCGGATCGTCCGCCGGCTGTGTTTGCCTGCAGCGGCCTTGTGCTGCCGGCTTTGTATGCTTGTTCACCTTTTCAATGCCATGCCCACTGCCCACATCATCAGTTTGCCACCGTTCAATTATGATTTGCCCCCCCCACCCCGTTCATTACCATGTGCACCAGGATTGTCATTCAAGCTGCATGAACTGTCCTGTTGGTAACTACAACACGGGCCTGCAGTGGCGGCCCGTGCACTGGTTGACTTTTGTTTTGCTCCATGCAGAGTCCATTGATCCTCGGCCATGGTTAGTGTAAATTTTGTAAGTTGTTAGGTTGTGAATTGTAAATATGAGTGCGCCCCGGCATGTATGTGTTAGCGCCGACAATTTTATTTAAGTCGTCTGTATGAGTGGGTTTGTTTAGTTAGTTACTCAGCCCTCAGGTTATTTTGGGGACACGAATACCATGAATGTCGCACTCAGGGATCCGAAGGTAAAACGTATTAGGGGAGAACTACACATGATGGCACACGAGAATTTGACGACTTGGTACGAGTCTGTAAAAAGGGGAGGGGTAGTGTTATGGCTGTGGAAATTCGCATTTCACCATAAAGGGCCCTCAGGTGAGATATCTTCATCGGTACATGTGTAGTTAGCCCAAACCCATTGTATAGAGGGAATTTATGTGATCCATTCGGGCTGCGATCCTCCAGTTAGCCATTTTTCTGTCCTATCTTTTATTTCAAACACACAGCATCTCAACAACCATGCCATCCCATCACAGCGCCAACCACACTGAAACCACGCCACCTCCACCATCTACGCCACCACATCTTCGCCACTACGTCCGCTTCCGAACGGCAAACAAAGGCGCCAAGGAGGGAACTGCGAGGATGCACAGGTTTCCCCGCCTGTTTCTCCCGTTTGACTTCCCCGCGCTTTGGAGTGGAGGAGGGGTGATGCAGGTCAAAGGTCAGATGTCATGTGAAGGAGGGGTCTCATTTTTGGGGAATAATTCTCTGGCCCAGAGCCAAAAACTGACTCCCCCGGCCCCCGCACGGGGCGGGGTGGAGGGAAAGCGTGAGGGAACGCCCTTTTCGGGAACCCTCTTGAAGGAAGGTGGAGCCGAGAATGGGGCGGGGCGAAGGGCGGAGCCCCGCGCTATAAAAGACGGACACGGGCGGGCGCAGTCGCCTCTTCCTCTTGGGCCGCTTCCTCTTCCGCCTCTTCCTCTTCCGCCTCTTCCGCCTCTTCCTCTTCCGCCTCTTCCGCCTCTTCCTCTTCCGCCTCTTCCGCCTCTTCCTCTTCCGCCTCTTCCTCTTCCGCCTCTTCCTCTTCCGCCTCTTCCTCTTCCGCCTCTTCCTCTTCCGCCTCTTCCTCTTCCTCTTCCGCCTCTTCCTCTTCCGCCTCTTCCTCTTCCGCCTCTTCCTCTTCCGCCTCTTCCTCTTCCGCCTCTTCCTCTTTGTCTTGGCTGGTTGGTCTTCGGTCGGTTTTTGTGGAGTTGGTCTGCGGGAAGAGGTCCTGCGCCCGCGCCTTGGCGAGCGGCCCTGTCACGAAGGCACGGACGGGAGACGCGGGAGCGCCAGTAGTGAGGTGGACCTGCGCATCCAGACGGGGAGTGCCGGAGAGGGTTCGCCGACCGCGAGAGAGGTCGGGGCCAGGCGCGACCACGCTGACGGTCGCTGGAGAGGGACTCACCAGCCATAAAAGGGAAGTCGCGACTTCTTTCTTTCTTTTCCTTCCTTTGCTTTTTGTATAAATGTGTGTGTTGGCGCCGTCTGTGAAGTAGAACTGTTTAAGTGTTGCCGTGTGTACGCGTATTCGGTTGTAGCTCTGCATAGTTTCTTTTGTTACATTTGCTTTTTGTGCATTTTTGACTGTATGGCTGTATATATGTGCTTGTCTGTGTGTGTGTGAATAAAATGCTTGCTTGTTGAACTGTTCCCGCTCTGCTTTGTCTCTTTTCCTTTTTTTTATTGACCCTCCATCTTGCATCACGTAAGGGGTTCGTAGTGGGTGCAACATCCCGGTAATTAATCGGAACCGTCAAGGCCGACGATAACACCGCTCGGTTATCACTGTCGCACGGAACGGACCGCTTAAGCGGTTCGTGTCCGGAGTCGGCCTGTGGCGTGGTACGATCGCCCGGTGGACCATTCGGGGGGGGGGCAGCACACCGTCAATCAGCTCCTGTCTGGTACATCAGAAAAACTTGATGAATGTAAAAGAAAAAAGGAAAGTTGTTGAAATTTGTCCGAAATGTAAAAAGTTTTCCTTTGAACAGAATGAATCGCTGTTCAAAAGGCTGTTTTTGTTGTATTCATTCATCCTTCATCGTACACCACCGGAGGTTATTACCGCTTGCTTACCAGGGAGGGAAGGCAGGGTTAAGGGCTCTGACGTGACACTTGGAGAACTTAATCCCCAGGTGTAGTTGGCGATGACACGAAAGACATAGGCGTGACCAGGTTGCAGTCCTTCCAGGAGCAATGAGGCGTCTCCTGTCGGTGTCACACTTCGATGCCACACTGACGCTCCTGTTTAAAAGCACAAAACAGGGACAGGCAGGTACGGTGTTTTCAAAAGTAGTTTTGGGATATTAACATGTCATTGCAACACAAAGGAGATATAATCACAATTGTAAAAATTAAAATATTCCCCACGAGCCTCATGTTTAAAAACAACATCAGAGAGGATGTAACAAGGTAGATGCTTTAAACAAAATCATTCACACTGTCATGTTTAACAAACTATAAACAGACTAAATTGTGATCCATAATAAAGCATCAATTTCTTTCCGTGTTTGAAAGCTTGTTTATTGCCATGTTGTTGTTTTTTTTTTAATTTCATATTTATCCACGATGGCCGAGAGATTAACTTTTGCTCAGGCCTAAGTCACATTTGCTCTACGGCGAGGATACGGTGGCCGTACGCCCTCTGAATTGACAGAAACGTGTGGCGGCCGCAGAGTTTCTGAGGTGGCCTCAGGGTGGCCCTACACCATATGACTATATTTTACAGGCCGTAAGGTCGCCGTGGAATTATAACGCGGAGTTATAACTTTTTTCATTTCTACGTTCGCCGAAGCAATTCGACAAGCCGAAACAAAAGAAATGGTAAAAAAAAAAACAAATTAACCCATTCTTTACCGTCCGTCTGGCCGCACTTTTGCCTTAGTATAGGGCCCCCTGCGGTCCCCCTGTGGTCGCCTTGCGGGCACCTTGCGTCTGCCTTGAAAATTCTATGGCCGCCGCAGGAACGCCCTGAGGTCACCGTGCAACATCAAATCAAAGACCGTACGGCAACCCCACGTATTTGCTCTCCACAATTTATAAATACGCCGTGCGGCTCCCCGAAAAATAAAAATATATGTGACTGCTACATTGTATGACCGTGGAATTACTGCGGCCACCGTATAATTGCTAGTGGCCGTAGATTTTGGAGACCCCACGGCCGCCGTGGCAAATGTGACCGAGGCCTCAAAGAGCACAAATTCTTGCAAGGTATGAGGCTTGGCACTCTGTAATTGCAGTTCAGATATGGTGGCGGTTCAGAGTTCAGATATGGTGGTCACCAAACGCTTATAACAGCAGGTTCAGTGAAGGATATAAGTTCAGGAAGACGTACCACAGCGAGATCAACAGAAACATTGACCACGAACGAGACGTGTTCACAAGGAGCCCAAAGAAGTCGATCAGACAAGCGGTGAGGGAGAGCGGAACAAGATATCATGCAATTCAGGCAATTTTGAAGAAGGATGGACAGGAGACAAAACTCATCACGTTGAGCAGTTGTTTCCAAGTGATTGTGACAAGAAAATGGAGTATTGTGACCATTTCCTTCAGTGGATTGATGACCGGCCAGGTGTGATGCAAAACATTATCTGGTCTGAAGAGGCTGTTTTGGTGGTTTTGTCAACAGACATAACTGCCATTACTAGTCAGGAAATTATCCAAAAATGAAAGTCGAATGAAGCAAAAGTCGGCTAAAACCGCTTGTTTGCTGTGGAATGACTTCAACCCAACTCATTGGACATTTGTTGATTGAAAAATGATGTTCACAAATTAAAACTGCAGTAAATTGACTTTAAGGGAATAAAATATATTGGTGTTTACATGAACATGGTATTTCTACTTATATATTTTTGTATATGGAGTCGATGCTCGAGGAAGAGCGAGAACACTGAACGGATCAGAACGCAACAGGGTAAAAGGAACAGTAGAGAGAAAAGGGAGCCAGGACATCAATAGCAGGGTTGAAGAACAAAATAGAGAAAGACTTGGACAAACAATGGGTGCGGGGAGGAATGAAGTGGATCGGATGGATTCAGAAGTAAACTCGCAGGAAGGAAAAACTGGAAATTTGGAAGGAGGTGGGTTTGGTGGTGAGGCTGGGCATTTTGAGGTGGACTGCGGTAGAAAAGATCACGATTTTGAATGGGGGACGATCTGAGATGGCGGCGGACAGCTGTCCTGAAGACCGGGAGGGAAGAATGAGATGGAAGAGAATGTGGAAGTTGATTCCACATGCAGGCAAAAAGAGGAACGAATGAGTGGAGGTGAACATTAATCCTGGATTTGGGGAGTTTCACCAGAAGGGGGATGATGGCGGATCGTGTGTGTGGCCCTCAAGAAACCTGGGTTGGGGAGGGGGGGGGACAAAGCATGGAAAGAGCAGAGGGTGCAATATCACAAAGGAGGCGGGAGAAGACAGAGAGATCACCGACGTGTATGTGATGGGAAAGTAACAGCCCTAGACGCTCAGCTTCGTCAAGGGAGATCCCAAAGATTTTGAGGGCCTTGCTTTCCATGACATCAAGAAGGGCAAGGGATGAAGCTGGAGTGCCAGCTCAAAGGGGAGAGCAGTACTCCATCAAGCTGTGAATGAAGACCTTGTAGGTGATTGGTGTTCAGTAGAAGATGCACTTTTCTTCGAACGAATTGCCAGCAATTTGGCAAAGCCGGCGATGTGGCATCCATGTTTTTCATGATATTCACATGGAATTTCCACACATTTGACGTGTCCTTGGTTCAAATAAGTCATACGATTTAGCAGTTGGCCACTCAAGAAATAAAAAGCGAAGACGATTCCAAATACAATTCCAGCAACAGAAGAGATGAGAATAGAGATTATAGAAACGCAGGAAGAGATGTCTATTCATTTGAATATCGTCCGGAAAATGCTCGGGATTCACACGAGTTGATGCTCATATTGCTGGTGAACATAACGTGCGTGTGAATCACTCTAATTGAATCATTCACATCATTCCGCACAGACAAACCAGCTCATTGTGTAGAACCAGCTTAAGGCCAAAGCAAGCCGATCGATACCATGCATCATGCAACCCAAGTAAGGTGCTCACCATCCTTCTGGTATTCCATCGTGTAGCCTGATAAGCTTTTGATGTCTGGGCCCAGCGGTGCATCCCAGTGCAAATGCACAGCGGTGCAAGTCCACTCCCTGGCCACGGGGCGCCCGGGAATGCCTCCACACATTCCATAAAGAAAGGTGAGGAGAAATGGTACACAATTACTGTAATTGTAAACAATCTTCTCAATGCAACAAACGTTTACACAATACTGTTACTAATCCGCACAGCATTATATTGTAGCCTTTCGAGATGTTACACAGCGTTAAAATCAATCTGACAAATGTAATGGAAAATTGCTCAACATTCATGACCCAGTGTGCAAAATCTGGGCCATCAATCGTAATATCCTCTCCCACCACCACTGGGAGCGGCGCTACACGGTACACATTTACGAAGATAATTTGCGTCGCCCCACCTTCGGAACTCCGAATGAAGTCGCTACTATCTTTTCCATGTGACCAGTAGTCCCCTTTGCAAGTTTAGTTTGTTGAGATTACATAAGTAATGACGAATACATCGACATCAGACAGACAGATCGACACCATATTGTGTATTTTTGTGTGATGACATGTTGACAGGGATCACAGGGGCCGCCACTGGGCCAATATTGCATTTTGCATGGGGCCCACAAATGACGAACACCGCCTCTGATCCTTCCATTGATAGTTTCAACCAAGTTTCCATGAAACCGCAGACAATGGGTGTTGGAAACCCTAGTGATTAATTTGAGTAAATTTGAAGACTTGAACCTTCGGTACAAGTCTTCAGCAAGCAATTTGAGGTGATTTATCAGTCGTAAAAATGAAATTTAAGTCAAAAAAATAGGGGGTATGGTGGGGAGGGGGTGTACTTTGGCACCAATCTGAGGAAAATGAGTAGTGCACAGAGGGATTACTGAAATTATACACAATCTTCGAAATAAGAGACGCACAGACTGTTGTGTTTTTCATTGGAGGAATCCATGACCTCATACGACTAAATTAGGGTGGCAGGATAGCTCAGCGGGTAGAATGTTTGATATTTATCTGACTCGTGTGCATTTGAACCCTGTTGGGTCAGGTTTAATTAAAAACTGCTATGGCCTGTGAAATCATGAGCACGGCCTACCTGTGGTTAGGAATGCAAATCCTACCATGTCGATGTTTAACTTTTGGACGTTAATATTTCAAAAAGGGTTGGCTATTGTGCATTTGTGCCTTGGCCAAGTTATCGATTTGTGGTTAGCTGTATGATTAGCACTACCTGAGATAATCACCTGAGAATACATGGGAATACGGTCAATATGGCACAGAAATGATTGGCAAAGGTTTCCTTGCATCGATTTATTTTTTGATTTATCCCACATACAACGGATCGTGGCTCACTTTCACACTCACCCCCAAACCAATTTTCCTGAGTGTTTGTCGACAAACATGAGACGAAGTGCATGGCGTACCATCACAACTCCCCACGCTTCCCACCTCGATAGAAGATGCAAAAGGTTCCACCAGGAACGTCATAATGTCAAATCTTGAGTTTAATTTTTTTCTGTTTTGACCCCTGTAAACCCAAGACCCATCCCCTGGGGCATGGACCGGGGGTTAACTCCAAAACATTGTTCCATATTTCATGCATACCCCAATGTTGCGCGCATATACAAAGTTTCATAAAAATATTTTTCAAAATGTTCTCGCAACAAGTTTTGGGAATTTCTGCACAACCGTTTCGGAGATAGCGTGACAGATGGACGGACAGACAGACGGAACCAGTTACAATATCCCTATCCCTCCCCCCCTCCCGTTGTTTTAAAAAAGTGTGGGGACAAATTAAAACATCTACAATACATTTTCACCTGCAGGCTTCAAGTGAATATCTTGTTTAGCATTTCAAGTCTTACCTCCCATAAATTTTCAAAGGTTGTATAACTTGACGTAAATGTACCTTGAATCTTCAGTTGTGCCGACGCTGTAATCATCCCCAGCTTTCCACTCACTACGCAGGTGTAAAAGCCAGTGTCTTGTGGAACTACATTGTGAATTTTGAGTGTCCACATCCCATCCTCACTGCCAAAAAATGTCAAACAACATAACATAAAATAACTCGCACAATTCCATGAGACAAAATCTGGCAAAGGTAATAGTATTGAAAAGCAAACCGAAATGTTTTAGTTCAATAAGGTTTTCAAGAACAAGAATTACATCTTCGTGAGTCTACGACAAAGTCGAGAAGAGATATTAAAGCCTTAACGATGTCATTCCTTCCTTCCTTCCTTCCATCAACATTTTTTTGTTTTTTTTTTCTCCCGACTCTTCCGAGGTGCCTCAACGGATCATTTTGGAACTTGCCATGATGATTCATGATGTCAATGCCCAAAAACGAATGGAGCCCTTTTTAAAATTTCCATCCAGGCGGTGATAATTAGTTAATCCTCGTTTTTTAGTTTTAACCTCTTCATCCTCTTAATTTAAATTGACCTCAATCATAATTTAATTTAACCTCTTAATTTAATTTGATCTTAATCATGGTTTCATTGAAACTCTTGATTCAATTTTAACCTCTTAATGTCATTAATGTCCTCTTGCTCTGAACAATGAGAAAGAAAGGGGGAGGGGAGGCCAGAGAGTTGGGATGGGAAAGGCGGGCAAGGGGGTGGGGGAAGCAGAGGGGGGACAGTCCTTTTTAGTCCTTTTAAGACCCGATAGACCCCTTCAAACCCTAAGGTCCCTTTAAGTGGTTAGAATGCGCTCATCCACAGCTTGTCCACAGGCCTTCAACAGCACATGGTCGAGAGTTTTTGCAGTGTGGGCTGCAAGATATCAACTTTTTGGACGAGCTGATTAGGAAGTTCTCCAAATCTTTTCTTGTGCAGAGGCATATCCCTTTCTCGCAGGACCCCGAAGACCCCAACAAACTGAGGCACACCCCTTTCTCACAGGTACTTTTCCAAGTATTTTCGGCTTATTTTAGAAATTTTGTGAGCCATTTTAGATAACAATGCTGGACTTTATCGACTGAGGCTGGTTAAGTGGGTCATTCAAAGAGTTTTACAAACGATCGATACGTTGCACAATAGCCAAACAGAATGAAAAGGTATAATGAGGTGTATATACAGACATATATGTGGCCCTTCCCTTCCGACCTGATAAATGCATCACGGCATTTTAACGAGCGCATGTGTAGCTTCGCTTCCTGCACAGATAGCTTCAGCATTACATACTCGAGTCTATTTTAAAGACCGATGTTTGAAGGTCACAAGTAATGGATCGTGGAGTCATCGACCATGGTTTAGCTCTTGTTGGGGCTCATCAGGATGACCCACTACAATCGTTTACCTGTGACCATGCAATGTAGTTGGCTTACATACTGTTAGTGCCTCCTAGCTTGTGAAAGCAGTATCTCCCAGCTTGGTAAATGCCATGATGCATTTATCAGGTTGGATTGGGCCACATTTTGGGATATTATTATGCCTGATCGCAAACTCGCCTCTTGGTTGGTGAGGCAGTAAAACAGCGGTCATGTTCTCGTGTGGCAGACGGACATTACTGCCCACTACTTACGCAGTTTCGGCTGCTCTGGGACACAAACTGTGCTTTGCTGCTTTACCAAGCAAAGCGGCACTCACAGTTTTTAATATATATATATATATATATATATATATATATTGTTACGTTTGAGGGGGGGTATGCATTCAAAGGGTAATTAGGATGTTTAATTAGGTATGCCAAGCTGTTCGAGTTTACCAGGATCTCAATGTAATAAGTAGCAATTCAGTGGTGATAAGTTGTCTAGCAAATGTCCATTTCTTCAAGGGGGAAATGGTAATTGTCGCATAATTAGTTAGGGAAACGGGTTAGGGTAAGTGTCTGCGTAAACCCCTTTTAGTATTCCCTGGAGGCTTGCCGTGACGTCACAGGACAGTGCTGCGGATGGCTCCGCCCCGTGATCACGATTGGCGGAGGGGAACGGCGGAGGGCCAATAAAAATGGCTCGATTGGAAGTGACGAGGACGCGAGGATAAAAAGGCTCTGTTCGGGGAAAGGCGAAGAGGAAGAAGATCGGGACAGAAAAACCGTTCTGGTGGAGGATGTTGTGCTGGGAGCGTGAGGTGTTGTTGCGCTGATTCGATCCTGGTTTTCATCGTGTCTCGAGGCCTTCCTGTGCTTCGTGCCTCACCTTGGTTGGCTCTGGGGTTCTGCTGGCTCGGAGTACGGGGTCGAACGGCGGGCGGACCTGCCTCCCTCTCCTGCTCGCAACTTGGCGCCAGAACTGGTTCCCTGGCGGCTGTGAGCGGACTTGGGCCAGGACCAGGACCAGGAGGTCGACAGCACCACGGTGTCTCCTGCCCCTGATGAGCGCAACGCCAGCTCGTCCGACGCCAATCCAGAGACTGTTGCGTCCACACCACGGGCCAGCCTGACCACCAGGACCAGCTACGTTTTTTTTGTGTGTGTGTGTGTGTGTGTGTGTGTGTGTGTGTGTGTGTGTGTGTGTGTGTGTGTGTGTGTGTGTGTGTGTGTGTGTGTGTGTGTGTGTGTGTGTGTGTGTGTGTGTGTACCTGGTGCCTTAGAGGGTTTGAGATTTGTACATCCATTGGAATTGTTTGTGTTTTCCCCACGCCCGAACCCACACCACCATCCCGTTGAATCACCCCGGATCCCTCTTCTTGCCGAGTCTTGTTATTTCTGGTTAGAGAAATAAACATCATTAACTCAGTGAAAAGCGACTCATGCCACTTTCCTCGTCCCGTTTGCGGTAGAGCGATTAGAGCCGCCATCTTTGGGTTATAAATAAATAAACCGCCTCCATCGTTTCGGCTCATTCTACGTTGGCGGGACTGTTCAAGTCCCGTGGACGTCACATTGGTGTCAGGGTGTTGGATGTTCGAACCCCTCTAAATTATATTTGGTATCGGGAGAATATACCAAGATTAAAATCTCGCCACGAATTGGAATATAAAATTACTACAGGAAAGCGCGCGAGCGCGGGAAAACTTTGGCGGGAGTTTTCAAATTAAATTTAATTGGCGGCAAACGGGACTTCTGCACCATGGCGGATGTGCAGATGTTTGAGGAGAAGGCCACGTGTCTGGCAGCGAGTCGGGGGAAGAAGGGAGAGACGGGGTTAGGATTGAAACTTCCCCCATTCCGAGCGTGGACCGTGCTTCATCACCCGTAATGGAGCCGGCAGCACCGGAAACCGGTGCGATGACGATCCAGACACTGTTGGAACGTTTAATAGCGGACATGACGGTACAAATGGAAAATCAATTCGTGACACAGAGGGCAGACATGACGGCACAAATGGAAAATCAATTCGTGACACAGAGGGCAGACATGACGGCACAGAGGGCAGACATGACGGCACAGAGGGCAGACATGACGGCACAGAGGGCAGACATGACGGCACAGAGGGCAGACATGACGGCACAGAGGGCAGACATGACGGCACAGAGGGCAGACATGACGGCACAGAGGGCAGACATGACGGCACAGAGGGCAGACATGACGGCACAGAGGGCAGACATGACGGCACAGAGGGCAGACATGACGGCACAGAGGGCAGACATGACGGCACAGAGGGCAGACATGACGGCACAGAGGGCAGACATGACGGCACAGAGGGCAGACATGACGGCACAGAGGGCAGACATGACGGCACAGAGGGCAGACATGACGGCACAGAGGGCAGACATGACGGCACAGAGGGCAGACATGACGGCACAGAGGGCAGACATGACGGCACAGAGGGCAGACATGACGGCACAGAGGGCAGACATGACGGCACAGAGGGCAGACATGACGGCACAGAGGGCAGACATGACGGCACAGAGGGCAGACATGACGGCACAGAGGGCAGACATGACGGCACAGAGGGCAGACATGACGGCACAGAGGGCAGACATGACGGCACAGAGGGCAGACATGACGGCACAGAGGGCAGACATGACGGCACAGAGGGCAGACATGACGGCACAGAGGGCAGACATGACGGCACAGAGGGCAGACATGACGGCACAGAGGGCAGACATGACGGCACAGAGGGCAGACATGACGGCACAGAGGGCAGACATGACGGCACAGAGGGCAGACATGACGGCACAGAGGGCAGACATGACGGCACAGAGGGCAGACATGACGGCACAGAGGGCAGACATGACGGCACAGAGGGCAGACATGACGGCACAGAGGGCAGACATGACGGCACAGAGGGCAGACATGACGGCACAGAGGGCAGACATGACGGCACAGAGGGCAGACATGACGGCACAGAGGGCAGACATGACGGCACAGAGGGCAGACATGACGGCACAGAGGGCAGACATGACGGCACAGAGGGCAGACATGACGGCACAGAGGGCAGACATGACGGCACAGAGGGCAGACATGACGGCACAGAGGGCAGACATGACGGCACAGAGGGCAGACATGACGGCACAGAGGGCAGACATGACGGCACAGAGGGCAGACATGACGGCACAGAGGGCAGACATGACGGCACAGAGGGCAGACATGACGGCACAGAGGGCAGACATGACGGCACAGAGGGCAGACATGACGGCACAGAGGGCAGACATGACGGCACAGAGGGCAGACATGACGGCACAGAGGGCAGACATGACGGCACAGAGGGCAGACATGACGGCACAGAGGGCAGACATGACGGCACAGAGGGCAGACATGACGGCACAGAGGGCAGACATGACGGCACAGAGGGCAGACATGACGGCACAGAGGGCAGACATGACGGCACAGAGGGCAGACATGACGGCACAGAGGGCAGACATGACGGCACAGAGGGCAGACATGACGGCACAGAGGGCAGACATGACGGCACAGAGGGCAGACATGACGGCACAGAGGGCAGACATGACGGCACAGAGGGCAGACATGACGGCACAGAGGGCAGACATGACGGCACAGAGGGCAGACATGACGGCACAGAGGGCAGACATGACGGCACAGAGGGCAGACATGACGGCACAGAGGGCAGACATGACGGCACAGAGGGCAGACATGACGGCACAGAGGGCAGACATGACGGCACAGAGGGCAGACATGACGGCACAGAGGGCAGACATGACGGCACAGAGGGCAGACATGACGGCACAGAGGGCAGACATGACGGCACAGAGGGCAGACATGACGGCACAGAGGGCAGACATGACGGCACAGAGGGCAGACATGACGGCACAGAGGGCAGACATGACGGCACAGAGGGCAGACATGACGGCACAGAGGGCAGACATGACGGCACAGAGGGCAGACATGACGGCACAGAGGGCAGACATGACGGCACAGAGGGCAGACATGACGGCACAGAGGGCAGACATGACGGCACAGAGGGCAGACATGACGGCACAGAGGGCAGACATGACGGCACAGAGGGCAGACATGACGGCACAGAGGGCAGACATGACGGCACAGAGGGCAGACATGACGGCACAGAGGGCAGACATGACGGCACAGAGGGCAGACATGACGGCACAGAGGGCAGACATGACGGCACAGAGGGCAGACATGACGGCACAGAGGGCAGACATGACGGCACAGAGGGCAGACATGACGGCACAGAGGGCAGACATGACGGCACAGAGGGCAGACATGACGGCACAGAGGGCAGACATGACGGCACAGAGGGCAGACATGACGGCACAGAGGGCAGACATGACGGCACAGAGGGCAGACATGACGGCACAGAGGGCAGACATGACGGCACAGAGGGCAGACATGACGGCACAGAGGGCAGACATGACGGCACAGAGGGCAGACATGACGGCACAGAGGGCAGACATGACGGCACAGAGGGCAGACATGACGGCACAGAGGGCAGACATGACGGCACAGAGGGCAGACATGACGGCACAGAGGGCAGACATGACGGCACAGAGGGCAGACATGACGGCACAGAGGGCAGACATGACGGCACAGAGGGCAGACATGACGGCACAGAGGGCAGACATGACGGCACAGAGGGCAGACATGACGGCACAGAGGGCAGACATGACGGCACAGAGGGCAGACATGACGGCACAGAGGGCAGACATGACGGCACAGAGGGCAGACATGACGGCACAGAGGGCAGACATGACGGCACAGAGGGCAGACATGACGGCACAGAGGGCAGACATGACGGCACAGAGGGCAGACATGACGGCACAGAGGGCAGACATGACGGCACAGAGGGCAGACATGACGGCACAGAGGGCAGACATGGCGGCACAGAGGGCAGACATGACGGCACAGAGGGCAGACATGACGGCACAGAGGGCAGACATGACGGCACAGAGGGCAGACATGACGGCACAGAGGGCAGACATGACGGCACAGAGGGCAGACATGACGGCACAGAGGGCAGACATGACGGCACAGAGGGCAGACATGACGGCACAGAGGGCAGACATGACGGCACAGAGGGCAGACATGACGGCACAGAGGGCAGACATGACGGCACAGAGGGCAGACATGACGGCACAGAGGGCAGACATGACGGCACAGAGGGCAGACATGACGGCACAGAGGGCAGACATGACGGCACAGAGGGCAGACATGACGGCACAGAGGGCAGACATGACGGCACAGAGGGCAGACATGACGGCACAGAGGGCAGACATGACGGCACAGAGGGCAGACATGACGGCACAGAGGGCAGACATGACGGCACAGAGGGCAGACATGACGGCACAGAGGGCAGACATGACGGCACAGAGGGCAGACATGACGGCACAGAGGGCAGACATGACGGCACAGAGGGCAGACATGACGGCACAGAGGGCAGACATGACGGCACAGAGGGCAGACATGACGGCACAGAGGGCAGACATGACGGCACAGAGGGCAGACATGACGGCACAGAGGGCAGACATGACGGCACAGAGGGCAGACATGACGGCACAGAGGGCAGACATGACGGCACAGAGGGCAGACATGACGGCACAGAGGGCAGACATGACGGCACAGAGGGCAGACATGACGGCACAGAGGGCAGACATGACGGCACAGAGGGCAGACATGACGGCACAGAGGGCAGACATGACGGCACAGAGGGCAGACATGACGGCACAGAGGGCAGACATGACGGCACAGAGGGCAGACATGACGGCACAGAGGGCAGACATGACGGCACAGAGGGCAGACATGACGGCACAGAGGGCAGACATGACGGCACAGAGGGCAGACATGACGGCACAGAGGGCAGACATGACGGCACAGAGGGCAGACATGACGGCACAGAGGGCAGACATGACGGCACAGAGGGCAGACATGACGGCACAGAGGGCAGACATGGCGGCACAGAGGGCAGACATGACGGCACAGAGGGCAGACATGACGGCACAGAGGGCAGACATGACGGCACAGAGGGCAGACATGACGGCACAGAGGGCAGACATGACGGCACAGAGGGCAGACATGACGGCACAGAGGGCAGACATGACGGCACAGAGGGCAGACATGACGGCACAGAGGGCAGACATGACGGCACAGAGGGCAGACATGACGGCACAGAGGGCAGACATGACGGCACAGAGGGCAGACATGACGGCACAGAGGGCAGACATGACGGCACAGAGGGCAGACATGACGGCACAGAGGGCAGACATGACGGCACAGAGGGCAGACATGACGGCACAGAGGGCAGACATGACGGCACAGAGGGCAGACATGACGGCACAGAGGGCAGACATGACGGCACAGAGGGCAGACATGACGGCACAGAGGGCAGACATGACGGCACAGAGGGCAGACATGACGGCACAGAGGGCAGACATGACGGCACAGAGGGCAGACATGACGGCACAGAGGGCAGACATGACGGCACAGAGGGCAGACATGACGGCACAGAGGGCAGACATGACGGCACAGAGGGCAGACATGACGGCACAGAGGGCAGACATGACGGCACAGAGGGCAGACATGACGGCACAGAGGGCAGACATGACGGCACAGAGGGCAGACATGACGGCACAGAGGGCAGACATGACGGCACAGAGGGCAGACATGACGGCACAGAGGGCAGACATGACGGCACAGAGGGCAGACATGACGGCACAGAGGGCAGACATGACGGCACAGAGGGCAGACATGACGGCACAGAGGGCAGACATGACGGCACAGAGGGCAGACATGACGGCACAGAGGGCAGACATGACGGCACAGAGGGCAGACATGACGGCACAGAGGGCAGACATGACGGCACAGAGGGCAGACATGACGGCACAGAGGGCAGACATGACGGCACAGAGGGCAGACATGACGGCACAGAGGGCAGACATGACGGCACAGAGGGCAGACATGACGGCACAGAGGGCAGACATGACGGCACAGAGGGCAGACATGACGGCACAGAGGGCAGACATGACGGCACAGAGGGCAGACATGACGGCACAGAGGGCAGACATGACGGCACAGAGGGCAGACATGACGGCACAGAGGGCAGACATGACGGCACAGAGGGCAGACATGACGGCACAGAGGGCAGACATGACGGCACAGAGGGCAGACATGACGGCACAGAGGGCAGACATGACGGCACAGAGGGCAGACATGACGGCACAGAGGGCAGACATGACGGCACAGAGGGCAGACATGACGGCACAGAGGGCAGACATGACGGCACAGAGGGCAGACATGACGGCACAGAGGGCAGACATGACGGCACAGAGGGCAGACATGACGGCACAGAGGGCAGACATGACGGCACAGAGGGCAGACATGACGGCACAGAGGGCAGACATGACGGCACAGAGGGCAGACATGACGGCACAGAGGGCAGACATGACGGCACAGAGGGCAGACATGACGGCACAGAGGGCAGACATGACGGCACAGAGGGCAGACATGACGGCACAGAGGGCAGACATGACGGCACAGAGGGCAGACATGACGGCACAGAGGGCAGACATGACGGCACAGAGGGCAGACATGACGGCACAGAGGGCAGACATGACGGCACAGAGGGCAGACATGACGGCACAGAGGGCAGACATGACGGCACAGAGGGCAGACATGACGGCACAGAGGGCAGACATGACGGCACAGAGGGCAGACATGACGGCACAGAGGGCAGACATGACGGCACAGAGGGCAGACATGACGGCACAGAGGGCAGACATGACGGCACAGAGGGCAGACATGACGGCACAGAGGGCAGACATGACGGCACAGAGGGCAGACATGACGGCACAGAGGGCAGACATGACGGCACAGAGGGCAGACATGACGGCACAGAGGGCAGACATGACGGCACAGAGGGCAGACATGACGGCACAGAGGGCAGACATGACGGCACAGAGGGCAGACATGACGGCACAGAGGGCAGACATGACGGCACAGAGGGCAGACATGACGGCACAGAGGGCAGACATGACGGCACAGAGGGCAGACATGACGGCACAGAGGGCAGACATGACGGCACAGAGGGCAGACATGACGGCACAGAGGGCAGACATGACGGCACAGAGGGCAGACATGACGGCACAGAGGGCAGACATGACGGCACAGAGGGCAGACATGACGGCACAGAGGGCAGACATGACGGCACAGAGGGCAGACATGACGGCACAGAGGGCAGACATGACGGCACAGAGGGCAGACATGACGGCACAGAGGGCAGACATGACGGCACAGAGGGCAGACATGACGGCACAGAGGGCAGACATGACGGCACAGAGGGCAGACATGACGGCACAGAGGGCAGACATGACGGCACAGAGGGCAGACATGACGGCACAGAGGGCAGACATGACGGCACAGAGGGCAGACATGACGGCACAGAGGGCAGACATGACGGCACAGAGGGCAGACATGACGGCACAGAGGGCAGACATGACGGCACAGAGGGCAGACATGACGGCACAGAGGGCAGACATGACGGCACAGAGGGCAGACATGACGGCACAGAGGGCAGACATGACGGCACAGAGGGCAGACATGACGGCACAGAGGGCAGACATGACGGCACAGAGGGCAGACATGACGGCACAGAGGGCAGACATGACGGCACAGAGGGCAGACATGACGGCACAGAGGGCAGACATGACGGCACAGAGGGCAGACATGACGGCACAGAGGGCAGACATGACGGCACAGAGGGCAGACATGACGGCACAGAGGGCAGACATGACGGCACAGAGGGCAGACATGACGGCACAGAGGGCAGACATGACGGCACAGAGGGCAGACATGACGGCACAGAGGGCAGACATGACGGCACAGAGGGCAGACATGACGGCACAGAGGGCAGACATGACGGCACAGAGGGCAGACATGACGGCACAGAGGGCAGACATGACGGCACAGAGGGCAGACATGACGGGACAGAGAGGGCAGACATGACGGCACAGAGGGCAGACATGACGGCACAGAGGGCAGACATGACGGCACAGAGGGCAGACATGACGGCACAGAGGGCAGACATGACGGCACAGAGGGCAGACATGACGGCACAGAGGGCAGACATGACGGCACAGAGGGCAGACATGACGGCACAGAGGGCAGACATGACGGCACAGAGGGCAGACATGACGGCACAGAGGGCAGACATGACGGCACAGAGGGCAGACATGACGGCACAGAGGGCAGACATGACGGCACAGAGGGCAGACATGACGGCACAGAGGGCAGACATGACGGCACAGAGGGCAGACATGACGGCACAGAGGGCAGACATGACGGCACAGAGGGCAGACATGACGGCACAGAGGGCAGACATGACGGCACAGAGGGCAGACATGACGGCACAGAGGGCAGACATGACGGCACAGAGGGCAGACATGACGGCACAGAGGGCAGACATGACGGCACAGAGGGCAGACATGACGGCACAGAGGGCAGACATGACGGCACAGAGGGCAGACATGACGGCACAGAGGGCAGACATGACGGCACAGAGGGCAGACATGACGGCACAGAGGGCAGACATGACGGCACAGAGGGCAGACATGACGGCACAGAGGGCAGACATGACGGCACAGAGGGCAGACATGACGGCACAGAGGGCAGACATGACGGCACAGAGGGCAGACATGACGGCACAGAGGGCAGACATGACGGCACAGAGGGCAGACATGACGGCACAGAGGGCAGACATGACGGCACAGAGGGCAGACATGACGGCACAGAGGGCAGACATGACGGCACAGAGGGCAGACATGACGGCACAGAGGGCAGACATGACGGCACAGAGGGCAGACATGACGGCACAGAGGGCAGACATGACGGCACAGAGGGCAGACATGACGGCACAGAGGGCAGACATGACGGCACAGAGGGCAGACATGACGGCACAGAGGGCAGACATGACGGCACAGAGGGCAGACATGACGGCACAGAGGGCAGACATGACGGCACAGAGGGCAGACATGACGGCACAGAGGGCAGACATGACGGCACAGAGGGCAGACATGACGGCACAGAGGGCAGACATGACGGCACAGAGGGCAGACATGACGGCACAGAGGGCAGACATGACGGCACAGAGGGCAGACATGACGGCACAGAGGGCAGACATGACGGCACAGAGGGCAGACATGACGGCACAGAGGGCAGACATGACGGCACAGAGGGCAGACATGACGGCACAGAGGGCAGACATGACGGCACAGAGGGCAGACATGACGGCACAGAGGGCAGACATGACGGCACAGAGGGCAGACATGACGGCACAGAGGGCAGACATGACGGCACAGAGGGCAGACATGACGGCACAGAGGGCAGACATGACGGCACAGAGGGCAGACATGACGGCACAGAGGGCAGACATGACGGCACAGAGGGCAGACATGACGGCACAGAGGGCAGACATGACGGCACAGAGGGCAGACATGACGGCACAGAGGGCAGACATGACGGCACAGAGGGCAGACATGACGGCACAGAGGGCAGACATGACGGCACAGAGGGCAGACATGACGGCACAGAGGGCAGACATGACGGCACAGAGGGCAGACATGACGGCACAGAGGGCAGACATGACGGCACAGAGGGCAGACATGACGGCACAGAGGGCAGACATGACGGCACAGAGGGCAGACATGACGGCACAGAGGGCAGACATGACGGCACAGAGGGCAGACATGACGGCACAGAGGGCAGACATGACGGCACAGAGGGCAGACATGACGGCACAGAGGGCAGACATGACGGCACAGAGGGCAGACATGACGGCACAGAGGGCAGACATGACGGCACAGAGGGCAGACATGACGGCACAGAGGGCAGACATGACGGCACAGAGGGCAGACATGACGGCACAGAGGGCAGACATGACGGCACAGAGGGCAGACATGACGGCACAGAGGGCAGACATGACGGCACAGAGGGCAGACATGACGGCACAGAGGGCAGACATGACGGCACAGAGGGCAGACATGACGGCACAGAGGGCAGACATGACGGCACAGAGGGCAGACATGACGGCACAGAGGGCAGACATGACGGCACAGAGGGCAGACATGACGGCACAGAGGGCAGACATGACGGCACAGAGGGCAGACATGACGGCACAGAGGGCAGACATGACGGCACAGAGGGCAGACATGACGGCACAGAGGGCAGACATGACGGCACAGAGGGCAGACATGACGGCACAGAGGGCAGACATGACGGCACAGAGGGCAGACATGACGGCACAGAGGGCAGACATGACGGCACAGAGGGCAGACATGACGGCACAGAGGGCAGACATGACGGCACAGAGGGCAGACATGACGGCACAGAGGGCAGACATGACGGCACAGAGGGCAGACATGACGGCACAGAGGGCAGACATGACGGCACAGAGGGCAGACATGACGGCACAGAGGGCAGACATGACGGCACAGAGGGCAGACATGACGGCACAGAGGGCAGACATGACGGCACAGAGGGCAGACATGACGGCACAGAGGGCAGACATGACGGCACAGAGGGCAGACATGACGGCACAGAGGGCAGACATGACGGCACAGAGGGCAGACATGACGGCACAGAGGGCAGACATGACGGCACAGAGGGCAGACATGACGGCACAGAGGGCAGACATGACGGCACAGAGGGCAGACATGACGGCACAGAGGGCAGACATGACGGCACAGAGGGCAGACATGACGGCACAGAGGGCAGACATGACGGCACAGAGGGCAGACATGACGGCACAGAGGGCAGACATGACGGCACAGAGGGCAGACATGACGGCACAGAGGGCAGACATGACGGCACAGAGGGCAGACATGACGGCACAGAGGGCAGACATGACGGCACAGAGGGCAGACATGACGGCACAGAGGGCAGACATGACGGCACAGAGGGCAGACATGACGGCACAGAGGGCAGACATGACGGCACAGAGGGCAGACATGACGGCACAGAGGGCAGACATGACGGCACAGAGGGCAGACATGACGGCACAGAGGGCAGACATGACGGCACAGAGGGCAGACATGACGGCACAGAGGGCAGACATGACGGCACAGAGGGCAGACATGACGGCACAGAGGGCAGACATGACGGCACAGAGGGCAGACATGACGGCACAGAGGGCAGACATGACGGCACAGAGGGCAGACATGACGGCACAGAGGGCAGACATGACGGCACAGAGGGCAGACATGACGGCACAGAGGGCAGACATGACGGCACAGAGGGCAGACATGACGGCACAGAGGGCAGACATGACGGCACAGAGGGCAGACATGACGGCACAGAGGGCAGACATGACGGCACAGAGGGCAGACATGACGGCACAGAGGGCAGACATGACGGCACAGAGGGCAGACATGACGGCACAGAGGGCAGACATGACGGCACAGAGGGCAGACATGACGGCACAGAGGGCAGACATGACGGCACAGAGGGCAGACATGACGGCACAGAGGGCAGACATGACGGCACAGAGGGCAGACATGACGGCACAGAGGGCAGACATGACGGCACAGAGGGCAGACATGACGGCACAGAGGGCAGACATGACGGCACAGAGGGCAGACATGACGGCACAGAGGGCAGACATGACGGCACAGAGGGCAGACATGACGGCACAGAGGGCAGACATGACGGCACAGAGGGCAGACATGACGGCACAGAGGGCAGACATGACGGCACAGAGGGCAGACATGACGGCACAGAGGGCAGACATGACGGCACAGAGGGCAGACATGACGGCACAGAGGGCAGACATGACGGCACAGAGGGCAGACATGACGGCACAGAGGGCAGACATGACGGCACAGAGGGCAGACATGACGGCACAGAGGGCAGACATGACGGCACAGAGGGCAGACATGACGGCACAGAGGGCAGACATGACGGCACAGAGGGCAGACATGACGGCACAGAGGGCAGACATGACGGCACAGAGGGCAGACATGACGGCACAGAGGGCAGACATGACGGCACAGAGGGCAGACATGACGGCACAGAGGGCAGACATGACGGCACAGAGGGCAGACATGACGGCACAGAGGGCAGACATGACGGCACAGAGGGCAGACATGACGGCACAGAGGGCAGACATGACGGCACAGAGGGCAGACATGACGGCACAGAGGGCAGACATGACGGCACAGAGGGCAGACATGACGGCACAGAGGGCAGACATGACGGCACAGAGGGCAGACATGACGGCACAGAGGGCAGACATGACGGCACAGAGGGCAGACATGACGGCACAGAGGGCAGACATGACGGCACAGAGGGCAGACATGACGGCACAGAGGGCAGACATGACGGCACAGAGGGCAGACATGACGGCACAGAGGGCAGACATGACGGCACAGAGGGCAGACATGACGGCACAGAGGGCAGACATGACGGCACAGAGGGCAGACATGACGGCACAGAGGGCAGACATGACGGCACAGAGGGCAGACATGACGGCACAGAGGGCAGACATGACGGCACAGAGGGCAGACATGACGGCACAGAGGGCAGACATGACGGCACAGAGGGCAGACATGACGGCACAGAGGGCAGACATGACGGCACAGAGGGCAGACATGACGGCACAGAGGGCAGACATGACGGCACAGAGGGCAGACATGACGGCACAGAGGGCAGACATGACGACAGAGAGGGCAGACATGACGGCACAGAGGGCAGACATGACGGCACAGAGGGCAGACATGACGGCACAGAGGGCAGACATGACGGCACAGAGGGCAGACATGACGGCACAGAGGGCAGACATGACGGCACAGAGGGCAGACATGACGGCACAGAGGGCAGACATGACGGCACAGAGGGCAGACATGACGGCACAGAGGGCAGACATGACGGCACAGAGGGCAGACATGACGGCACAGAGGGCAGACATGACGGCACAGAGGGCAGACATGACGGCACAGAGGGCAGACATGACGGCACAGAGGGCAGACATGACGGCACAGAGGGCAGACATGACGGCACAGAGGGCAGACATGACGGCACAGAGGGCAGACATGACGGCACAGAGGGCAGACATGACGGCACAGAGGGCAGACATGACGGCACAGAGGGCAGACATGACGGCACAGAGGGCAGACATGACGGCACAGAGGGCAGACATGACGGCACAGAGGGCAGACATGACGGCACAGAGGGCAGACATGACGGCACAGAGGGCAGACATGACGGCACAGAGGGCAGACATGACGGCACAGAGGGCAGACATGACGGCACAGAGGGCAGACATGACGGCACAGAGGGCAGACATGACGGCACAGAGGGCAGACATGACGGCACAGAGGGCAGACATGACGGCACAGAGGGCAGACATGACGGCACAGAGGGCAGACATGACGGCACAGAGGGCAGACATGACGGCACAGAGGGCAGACATGACGGCACAGAGGGCAGACATGACGGCACAGAGGGCAGACATGACGGCACAGAGGGCAGACATGACGGCACAGAGGGCAGACATGACGGCACAGAGGGCAGACATGACGGCACAGAGGGCAGACATGACGGCACAGAGGGCAGACATGACGGCACAGAGGGCAGACATGACGGCACAGAGGGCAGACATGACGGCACAGAGGGCAGACATGACGGCACAGAGGGCAGACATGACGGCACAGAGGGCAGACATGACGGCACAGAGGGCAGACATGACGGCACAGAGGGCAGACATGACGGCACAGAGGGCAGACATGACGGCACAGAGGGCAGACATGACGGCACAGAGGGCAGACATGACGGCACAGAGGGCAGACATGACGGCACAGAGGGCAGACATGACGGCACAGAGGGCAGACATGACGGCACAGAGGGCAGACATGACGGCACAGAGGGCAGACATGACGGCACAGAGGGCAGACATGACGGCACAGAGGGCAGACATGACGGCACAGAGGGCAGACATGACGGCACAGAGGGCAGACATGACGGCACAGAGGGCAGACATGACGGCACAGAGGGCAGACATGACGGCACAGAGGGCAGACATGACGGCACAGAGGGCAGACATGACGGCACAGAGGGCAGACATGACGGCACAGAGGGCAGACATGACGGCACAGAGGGCAGACATGACGGCACAGAGGGCAGACATGACGGCACAGAGGGCAGACATGACGGCACAGAGGGCAGACATGACGGCACAGAGGGCAGACATGACGGCACAGAGGGCAGACATGACGGCACAGAGGGCAGACATGACGGCACAGAGGGCAGACATGACGGCACAGAGGGCAGACATGACGGCACAGAGGGCAGACATGACGGCACAGAGGGCAGACATGACGGCACAGAGGGCAGACATGACGGCACAGAGGGCAGACATGACGGCACAGAGGGCAGACATGACGGCACAGAGGGCAGACATGACGGCACAGAGGGCAGACATGACGGCACAGAGGGCAGACATGACGGCACAGAGGGCAGACATGACGGCACAGAGGGCAGACATGACGGCACAGAGGGCAGACATGACGGCACAGAGGGCAGACATGACGGCACAGAGGGCAGACATGACGGCACAGAGGGCAGACATGACGGCACAGAGGGCAGACATGACGGCACAGAGGGCAGACATGACGGCACAGAGGGCAGACATGACGGCACAGAGGGCAGACATGACGGCACAGAGGGCAGACATGACGGCACAGAGGGCAGACATGACGGCACAGAGGGCAGACATGACGGCACAGAGGGCAGACATGACGGCACAGAGGGCAGACATGACGGCACAGAGGGCAGACATGACGGCACAGAGGGCAGACATGACGGCACAGAGGGCAGACATGACGGCACAGAGGGCAGACATGACGGCACAGAGGGCAGACATGACGGCACAGAGGGCAGACATGACGGCACAGAGGGCAGACATGACGGCACAGAGGGCAGACATGACGGCACAGAGGGCAGACATGACGGCACAGAGGGCAGACATGACGGCACAGAGGGCAGACATGACGGCACAGAGGGCAGACATGACGGCACAGAGGGCAGACATGACGGCACAGAGGGCAGACATGACGGCACAGAGGGCAGACATGACGGCACAGAGGGCAGACATGACGGCACAGAGGGCAGACATGACGGCACAGAGGGCAGACATGACGGCACAGAGGGCAGACATGACGGCACAGAGGGCAGACATGACGGCACAGAGGGCAGACATGACGGCACAGAGGGCAGACATGACGGCACAGAGGGCAGACATGACGGCACAGAGGGCAGACATGACGGCACAGAGGGCAGACATGACGGCACAGAGGGCAGACATGACGGCACAGAGGGCAGACATGACGGCACAGAGGGCAGACATGACGGCACAGAGGGCAGACATGACGGCACAGAGGGCAGACATGACGGCACAGAGGGCAGACATGACGGCACAGAGGGCAGACATGACGGCACAGAGGGCAGACATGACGGCACAGAGGGCAGACATGACGGCACAGAGGGCAGACATGACGGCACAGAGGGCAGACATGACGGCACAGAGGGCAGACATGACGGCACAGAGGGCAGACATGACGGCACAGAGGGCAGACATGACGGCACAGAGGGCAGACATGACGGCACAGAGGGCAGACATGACGGCACAGAGGGCAGACATGACGGCACAGAGGGCAGACATGACGGCACAGAGGGCAGACATGACGGCACAGAGGGCAGACATGACGGCACAGAGGGCAGACATGACGGCACAGAGGGCAGACATGACGGCACAGAGGGCAGACATGACGGCACAGAGGGCAGACATGACGGCACAGAGGGCAGACATGACGGCACAGAGGGCAGACATGACGGCACAGAGGGCAGACATGACGGCACAGAGGGCAGACATGACGGCACAGAGGGCAGACATGACGGCACAGAGGGCAGACATGACGGCACAGAGGGCAGACATGACGGCACAGAGGGCAGACATGACGGCACAGAGGGCAGACATGACGGCACAGAGGGCAGACATGACGGCACAGAGGGCAGACATGACGGCACAGAGGGCAGACATGACGGCACAGAGGGCAGACATGACGGCACAGAGGGCAGACATGACGGCACAGAGGGCAGACATGACGGCACAGAGGGCAGACATGACGGCACAGAGGGCAGACATGACGGCACAGAGGGCAGACATGACGGCACAGAGGGCAGACATGACGGCACAGAGGGCAGACATGACGGCACAGAGGGCAGACATGACGGCACAGAGGGCAGACATGACGGCACAGAGGGCAGACATGACGGCACAGAGGGCAGACATGACGGCACAGAGGGCAGACATGACGGCACAGAGGGCAGACATGACGGCACAGAGGGCAGACATGACGGCACAGAGGGCAGACATGACGGCACAGAGGGCAGACATGACGGCACAGAGGGCAGACATGACGGCACAGAGGGCAGACATGACGGCACAGAGGGCAGACATGACGGCACAGAGGGCAGACATGACGGCACAGAGGGCAGACATGACGGCACAGAGGGCAGACATGACGGCACAGAGGGCAGACATGACGGCACAGAGGGCAGACATGACGGCACAGAGGGCAGACATGACGGCACAGAGGGCAGACATGACGGCACAGAGGGCAGACATGACGGCACAGAGGGCAGACATGACGGCACAGAGGGCAGACATGACGGCACAGAGGGCAGACATGACGGCACAGAGGGCAGACATGACGGCACAGAGGGCAGACATGACGGCACAGAGGGCAGACATGACGGCACAGAGGGCAGACATGACGGCACAGAGGGCAGACATGACGGCACAGAGGGCAGACATGACGGCACAGAGGGCAGACATGACGGCACAGAGGGCAGACATGACGGCACAGAGGGCAGACATGACGGCACAGAGGGCAGACATGACGGCACAGAGGGCAGACATGACGGCACAGAGGGCAGACATGACGGCACAGAGGGCAGACATGACGGCACAGAGGGCAGACATGACGGCACAGAGGGCAGACATGACGGCACAGAGGGCAGACATGACGGCACAGAGGGCAGACATGACGGCACAGAGGGCAGACATGACGGCACAGAGGGCAGACATGACGGCACAGAGGGCAGACATGACGGCACAGAGGGCAGACATGACGGCACAGAGGGCAGACATGACGGCACAGAGGGCAGACATGACGGCACAGAGGGCAGACATGACGGCACAGAGGGCAGACATGACGGCACAGAGGGCAGACATGACGGCACAGAGGGCAGACATGACGGCACAGAGGGCAGACATGACGGCACAGAGGGCAGACATGACGGCACAGAGGGCAGACATGACGGCACAGAGGGCAGACATGACGGCACAGAGGGCAGACATGACGGCACAGAGGGCAGACATGACGGCACAGAGGGCAGACATGACGGCACAGAGGGCAGACATGACGGCACAGAGGGCAGACATGACGGCACAGAGGGCAGACATGACGGCACAGAGGGCAGACATGACGGCACAGAGGGCAGACATGACGGCACAGAGGGCAGACATGACGGCACAGAGGGCAGACATGACGGCACAGAGGGCAGACATGACGGCACAGAGGGCAGACATGACGGCACAGAGGGCAGACATGACGGCACAGAGGGCAGACATGACGGCACAGAGGGCAGACATGACGGCACAGAGGGCAGACATGACGGCACAGAGGGCAGACATGACGGCACAGAGGGCAGACATGACGGCACAGAGGGCAGACATGACGGCACAGAGGGCAGACATGACGGCACAGAGGGCAGACATGACGGCACAGAGGGCAGACATGACGGCACAGAGGGCAGACATGACGGCACAGAGGGCAGACATGACGGCACAGAGGGCAGACATGACGGCACAGAGGGCAGACATGACGGCACAGAGGGCAGACATGACGGCACAGAGGGCAGACATGACGGCACAGAGGGCAGACATGACGGCACAGAGGGCAGACATGACGGCACAGAGGGCAGACATGACGGCACAGAGGGCAGACATGACGGCACAGAGGGCAGACATGACGGCACAGAGGGCAGACATGACGGCACAGAGGGCAGACATGACGGCACAGAGGGCAGACATGACGGCACAGAGGGCAGACATGACGGCACAGAGGGCAGACATGACGGCACAGAGGGCAGACATGACGGCACAGAGGGCAGACATGACGGCACAGAGGGCAGACATGACGGCACAGAGGGCAGACATGACGGCACAGAGGGCAGACATGACGGCACAGAGGGCAGACATGACGGCACAGAGGGCAGACATGACGGCACAGAGGGCAGACATGACGGCACAGAGGGCAGACATGACGGCACAGAGGGCAGACATGACGGCACAGAGGGCAGACATGACGGCACAGAGGGCAGACATGACGGCACAGAGGGCAGACATGACGGCACAGAGGGCAGACATGACGGCACAGAGGGCAGACATGACGGCACAGAGGGCAGACATGACGGCACAGAGGGCAGACATGACGGCACAGAGGGCAGACATGACGGCACAGAGGGCAGACATGACGGCACAGAGGGCAGACATGACGGCACAGAGGGCAGACATGACGGCACAGAGGGCAGACATGACGGCACAGAGGGCAGACATGACGGCACAGAGGGCAGACATGACGGCACAGAGGGCAGACATGACGGCACAGAGGGCAGACATGACGGCACAGAGGGCAGACATGACGGCACAGAGGGCAGACATGACGGCACAGAGGGCAGACATGACGGCACAGAGGGCAGACATGACGGCACAGAGGGCAGACATGACGGCACAGAGGGCAGACATGACGGCACAGAGGGCAGACATGACGGCACAGAGGGCAGACATGACGGCACAGAGGGCAGACATGACGGCACAGAGGGCAGACATGACGGCACAGAGGGCAGACATGACGGCACAGAGGGCAGACATGACGGCACAGAGGGCAGACATGACGGCACAGAGGGCAGACATGACGGCACAGAGGGCAGACATGACGGCACAGAGGGCAGACATGACGGCACAGAGGGCAGACATGACGGCACAGAGGGCAGACATGACGGCACAGAGGGCAGACATGACGGCACAGAGGGCAGACATGACGGCACAGAGGGCAGACATGACGGCACAGAGGGCAGACATGACGGCACAGAGGGCAGACATGACGGCACAGAGGGCAGACATGACGGCACAGAGGGCAGACATGACGGCACAGAGGGCAGACATGACGGCACAGAGGGCAGACATGACGGCACAGAGGGCAGACATGACGGCACAGAGGGCAGACATGACGGCACAGAGGGCAGACATGACGGCACAGAGGGCAGACATGACGGCACAGAGGGCAGACATGACGGCACAGAGGGCAGACATGACGGCACAGAGGGCAGACATGACGGCACAGAGGGCAGACATGACGGCACAGAGGGCAGACATGACGGCACAGAGGGCAGACATGACGGCACAGAGGGCAGACATGACGGCACAGAGGGCAGACATGACGGCACAGAGAGGGCAGACATGACGGCACAGAGGGCAGACATGACGGCACAGAGGGCAGACATGACGGCACAGAGGGCAGACATGACGGCACAGAGGGCAGACATGACGGCACAGAGGGCAGACATGACGGCACAGAGGGCAGACATGACGGCACAGAGGGCAGACATGACGGCACAGAGGGCAGACATGACGGCACAGAGGGCAGACATGACGGCACAGAGGGCAGACATGACGGCACAGAGGGCAGACATGACGGCACAGAGGGCAGACATGACGGCACAGAGGGCAGACATGACGGCACAGAGGGCAGACATGACGGCACAGAGGGCAGACATGACGGCACAGAGGGCAGACATGACGGCACAGAGGGCAGACATGACGGCACAGAGGGCAGACATGACGGCACAGAGGGCAGACATGACGGCACAGAGGGCAGACATGACGGCACAGAGGGCAGACATGACGGCACAGAGGGCAGACATGACGGCACAGAGGGCAGACATGACGGCACAGAGGGCAGACATGACGGCACAGAGGGCAGACATGACGGCACAGAGGGCAGACATGACGGCACAGAGGGCAGACATGACGGCACAGAGGGCAGACATGACGGCACAGAGGGCAGACATGACGGCACAGAGGGCAGACATGACGGCACAGAGGGCAGACATGACGGCACAGAGGGCAGACATGACGGCACAGAGGGCAGACATGACGGCACAGAGGGCAGACATGACGGCACAGAGGGCAGACATGACGGCACAGAGGGCAGACATGACGGCACAGAGGGCAGACATGACGGCACAGAGGGCAGACATGACGGCACAGAGGGCAGACATGACGGCACAGAGGGCAGACATGACGGCACAGAGGGCAGACATGACGGCACAGAGGGCAGACATGACGGCACAGAGGGCAGACATGACGGCACAGAGGGCAGACATGACGGCACAGAGGGCAGACATGACGGCACAGAGGGCAGACATGACGGCACAGAGGGCAGACATGACGGCACAGAGGGCAGACATGACGGCACAGAGGGCAGACATGACGGCACAGAGGGCAGACATGACGGCACAGAGGGCAGACATGACGGCACAGAGGGCAGACATGACGGCACAGAGGGCAGACATGACGGCACAGAGGGCAGACATGACGGCACAGAGGGCAGACATGACGGCACAGAGGGCAGACATGACGGCACAGAGGGCAGACATGACGGCACAGAGGGCAGACATGACGGCACAGAGGGCAGACATGACGGCACAGAGGGCAGACATGACGGCACAGAGGGCAGACATGACGGCACAGAGGGCAGACATGACGGCACAGAGGGCAGACATGACGGCACAGAGGGCAGACATGACGGCACAGAGGGCAGACATGACGGCACAGAGGGCAGACATGACGGCACAGAGGGCAGACATGACGGCACAGAGGGCAGACATGACGGCACAGAGGGCAGACATGACGGCACAGAGGGCAGACATGACGGCACAGAGGGCAGACATGACGGCACAGAGGGCAGACATGACGGCACAGAGGGCAGACATGACGGCACAGAGGGCAGACATGACGGCACAGAGGGCAGACATGACGGCACAGAGGGCAGACATGACGGCACAGAGGGCAGACATGACGGCACAGAGGGCAGACATGACGGCACAGAGGGCAGACATGACGGCACAGAGGGCAGACATGACGGCACAGAGGGCAGACATGACGGCACAGAGGGCAGACATGACGGCACAGAGGGCAGACATGACGGCACAGAGGGCAGACATGACGGCACAGAGGGCAGACATGACGGCACAGAGGGCAGACATGACGGCACAGAGGGCAGACATGACGGCACAGAGGGCAGACATGACGGCACAGAGGGCAGACATGACGGCACAGAGGGCAGACATGACGGCACAGAGGGCAGACATGACGGCACAGAGGGCAGACATGACGGCACAGAGGGCAGACATGACGGCACAGAGGGCAGACATGACGGCACAGAGGGCAGACATGACGGCACAGAGGGCAGACATGACGGCACAGAGGGCAGACATGACGGCACAGAGGGCAGACATGACGGCACAGAGGGCAGACATGACGGCACAGAGGGCAGACATGACGGCACAGAGGGCAGACATGACGGCACAGAGGGCAGACATGACGGCACAGAGGGCAGACATGACGGCACAGAGGGCAGACATGACGGCACAGAGGGCAGACATGACGGCACAGAGGGCAGACATGACGGCACAGAGGGCAGACATGACGGCACAGAGGGCAGACATGACGGCACAGAGGGCAGACATGACGGCACAGAGGGCAGACATGACGGCACAGAGGGCAGACATGACGGCACAGAGGGCAGACATGACGGCACAGAGGGCAGACATGACGGCACAGAGGGCAGACATGACGGCACAGAGGGCAGACATGACGGCACAGAGGGCAGACATGACGGCACAGAGGGCAGACATGACGGCACAGAGGGCAGACATGACGGCACAGAGGGCAGACATGACGGCACAGAGGGCAGACATGACGGCACAGAGGGCAGACATGACGGCACAGAGGGCAGACATGACGGCACAGAGGGCAGACATGACGGCACAGAGGGCAGACATGACGGCACAGAGGGCAGACATGACGGCACAGAGGGCAGACATGACGGCACAGAGGGCAGACATGACGGCACAGAGGGCAGACATGACGGCACAGAGGGCAGACATGACGGCACAGAGGGCAGACATGACGGCACAGAGGGCAGACATGACGGCACAGAGGGCAGACATGACGGCACAGAGGGCAGACATGACGGCACAGAGGGCAGACATGACGGCACAGAGGGCAGACATGACGGCACAGAGGGCAGACATGACGGCACAGAGGGCAGACATGACGGCACAGAGGGCAGACATGACGGCACAGAGGGCAGACATGACGGCACAGAGGGCAGACATGACGGCACAGAGGGCAGACATGACGGCACAGAGGGCAGACATGACGGCACAGAGGGCAGACATGACGGCACAGAGGGCAGACATGACGGCACAGAGGGCAGACATGACGGCACAGAGGGCAGACATGACGGCACAGAGGGCAGACATGACGGCACAGAGGGCAGACATGACGGCACAGAGGGCAGACATGACGGCACAGAGGGCAGACATGACGGCACAGAGGGCAGACATGACGGCACAGAGGGCAGACATGACGGCACAGAGGGCAGACATGACGGCACAGAGGGCAGACATGACGGCACAGAGGGCAGACATGACGGCACAGAGGGCAGACATGACGGCACAGAGGGCAGACATGACGGCACAGAGGGCAGACATGACGGCACAGAGGGCAGACATGACGGCACAGAGGGCAGACATGACGGATCAATTGGGGGTAATGGGGGAACAGTTGGGTGCACGGATTGATTTAATGAGGGATGAATTGGGGGGAAAGATGGAGAAAATGAAAACTGAGATGCAGGAGTGTGTGGATGTTAAATTGAGAGAAATACAAAGTAAATTCGAGGATAGATTGGAGGAAACAAAGGTAGAAATTACATTGGAGGGGGAAAATATACGGAAAAAAATGGTAGATAAAATTGATGCATCTAACATTCGGGTTGATAAAGTGGATGAAAGCCTGGAACGTCATCGTGCCTGTGTGGATGCTCGTATGCAGCTGCAAGTAGAAGAGTGGGGAGAGCTGAGGAAGCAAGGGATGAATTTGGCGGAGGAGGTAAAAGGATTGGAGGCTCGTTTGGACGAACAAGATAAAATTATGAGCCAAGATGAAGTCTTGGATAAAGGCCTGGTGGAGCTCGGGGGAAACTGCAGGATTGATGGTGGGTCGTACACTCGTGGATACACATCAGCCCATGGTAGTGGTCCGGTTGCTCAACCTGTTTGACAGCCCTCACACAGTGAGGGGCGGAGCTGTTATAGCAAAGTGTAGCAGTGTAGTGGAGATCACCAGAGGGGACGGAACCACAGACTCGCCAGGTCAGCCGGAGTCGGGGAAAAATTTTGGAAAAACAAATTGGGCAGAGGGAGTTAGGGACATGGTAAACCGAGCAGAACAGGGGTTAACAGTGGACCAGGTAAGGTCATTGCACAATTTGGTTGGTGCTAATGTGGATGTATTCTCTCTCTCCCGAGGATTTTGGACGCACGAGTCTAGTCAGGCACCAAATTGACACTGGCGAGGCTCGACCTGTTCGACAGCCTGCACGACGTCTACCTCTTGCAAAGAGGGATGAGGCTGAAAAACAGGTGGAAAAGATGAAGGAGGCTGGAATTATTGAGCCCTCGGTAAGTCCTTGGGTGTCACCCATTGTGTTGGTGAGAAAGGACGGGACCATTCGGTTCTGTGTGGATTATCGCCAGCTCAATCAAGTGACGCTCAAAGACTCGTATCCCCTGCCACGTATTGATGATACACTCGATGCCATTTCCGGCTCAAAATGGTTCACTACATTGGATTTGAAGAGTGGCTACTGGCAGGTGGAAATGGACCAACAAGGGAGAGAGAAAACAGCATTTACCACAGGGAAGGGCCTCTGGCAGTTTGTCGTCATGCCTTTCGGATTGTGCAATGCCCCCGCCACATTTGAACGTCTGATGGAACGCGTTTTGATTGGGCTGCCTTGGCAAACATGCCTGATCTATTTAGACGACGTTCTTGTCCACACTCCCACATTTGAGCAGGCTGCCAAAAATTTGGTGGAGGTTTTCAGGCGATTGAGGGGGGCCGGGTTAAAACTGAACCCTGGGAAATGCGAAATTTTTAGGAAAGAGGTCGTTTATTTGGGTCACGTGGTGAATGAAAGCGGTGTGGCCACAGACCCAATGAAGGCAGTGGCAGTAAAAGAGTGGCCCACCCCCAGAAATGTAAGAGAGGTCAGAGGATTTTTGGGCCTCTGTTCTTACTATAGGAAATTTGTGGAAAATTTTGCAAGTATTGCAAGACCATTGCACCAATTGACAGAGAAGGGAGCTAAATTTGTGTGCTCAGAAAACTGCACCAAAGCATTCAATCACCTAAAACAACATCTGATGGAAGCCCCAGTTTTGGCATATCCGGCCGAGACTGGCCAGTTCATCCTTGACAGGGATGCTAGCCAGGGAGGATTGGGGGCGGTCCTGTCTCAAGTCCAACAAGGAGTCGAACGAGTGATTGCCTATTATAGTAGGGCTCTGTCAAAGCCCGAGCGAAATTATTGCGTCACTCGCAAAGAATTATTGGCCTTGCTGTCTGCAGTTGGACACTTTCATCCTTACCTGTACGGGAGGGAGTTTGTGATCCGGGTTGATCATGCCTCCTTGCAATGGCTTCTTCGGTTCAAGGAGCCAGAGGGCCAAATTGCAAGGTGGCTTGAGAAACTGCAGCAGTACAATTTTGTTGTGCAACATCGGCCCGGCAAAACACATGCCAACGCAGATGCTCTCTCTCGGCGACCTTGTTGGCAGCACCAATGCAAATTTTGTGAATGTCAAGAGAATAGGGATTTGATTGGGCAGGAACAAATTGATGCATGCCTATGTGCCGCCCGAGTAACCCGTCGGACTCTGCCACAACCACCTCCCGAATTTGGTAGTGTCGATTGGAAAAAGGAACAGAAGGAGGACCCTGTTTTGGGCCACCTCTGTAATTGGCTAGAGGGTGGAAAACGGCCTGCGTGGGAAGAAATTTCTTCGCTTGGAGCGCAGGTGAAGGCGTATTGGGCACAATGGCAGATGCTCCAGCTGAAGGATGGCATTTTGTACCGGGAGTGGGAATTACTAACGAGTGGAAATGCTTCCTGGTTGTTGGTGGTACCTTCGAAATTGAGAGAACAGGTGATGGGGCTTGTACATGGAACACGAACGATGGGACACTTAGGTGTAACCAAAACACTAGCGAAATTGAGGCAGAGATTCTATTGGGTGAACTCGGGCAGCGACATCCAAAAATGGGTACGTTGGTGCGACCTCTGCCGGGGGAAGAAAACACCACCATGCGCACGTAAGGCCCCCCTCCAAATTTATAATGTAGGAGCACCACTTGAGAGGGTAGCGGTTGATGTGGTCGGGCCCCTACCCACCACCCACCGAGGCAACAAGTATATTCTGGTGGCAATGGACTACTTTACCAGATGGCCGGAGGCCTATGCATTGCCCAATCAGGAAGCACGGCTGGTTGCCCAAGCACTAGTGGAGGGGTTCTTCACCCGCTTTGGAACTCCGAGGGAGCTGCACACAGACCAGGGCTGGAACTTTGAGTCCGAACTCCTACGTTCAGTGTGCGAGCTCCTCCAAATTCACAAGACTCGGACAACTCCTCTAAGGCCACAGTCGGATGGGATGGTGGAGAGGTTTAATAAAACTCTGCTCACCCAGTTAGCTCTCTTTACCTCCCAGAATCAGCAGGACTGGGACGAACATCTCCCCTTTGTCCTGATGGCATACAGGACTGCACAGCATGAGGCCACGCGCTGCACCCTTGCCTTGCTGATGT
>NC_140963.1:8632025-8634525 GCF_056783735.1 Eptatretus burgeri
CTCCGGTGGGTGAGCAGGCGATTGTGAGGTGAGCAGACGGTGATGGCAGATGGCAAGACCCACAAACGGAGCCAGGAAGGAATGCCAATAAGGCTGGCAGGCAGGACAGCCTCCTAAAAACTCCCCTCGGACTCTGCCAACTTCTCACAAGCCTTGTTCTCCTCCCTTAAGTTTTTACCTCAACCGTTTTTTCCCCTCCGACTTTGACGTGCCTCACTGACTCTTTTTGAACTTCCTCACACCCACCCAACTGCCCCGATATGGCTCCGCCCTCTTCTCCCTGGGCAATGCTCCACCTCTTGGGAGGCATCTGTCACTCTGCCCCTGGAGGCGTTCACAGCTCCACCCGTCTCTTCCTCTTGCAAAGTCTCCCGGCACCCCCGGTAGAGGTTTACATCGGGATTTATACACACAATTTCCTTAACCATAATCCCTAACAAATTATTACCTGCACTACCACCTGTATGGTGCACATACAAGACATCTATAAGCTGACGTGTCCCTACTTATTACATCAAGATGGGCTAACTACTCATGCATGAACCATGCTGGTCTATACATTTCTATCTGCTCTATGGGAATATCAAACCTCCCCCCTACCCCCACAAATGTACCAATATGTTTGAAAATGAGATGTCTAAAGACTATTGTGAGCATCTCGTTCATAAAACGTTTTCAATGCCTTTCATGGAAAGACAAATTCTCTCAAAAATTATTTATCAACTTGTATTGCTCTGCCTTTTACAAACAAACGTCAAGGTCAAGTCAGAAACCCCCCTCAGAACAAATGATCAAACCAAGAAATGTTGATCATGACCAATCAGCTCAGAATGCATCCAAAACCAAAAGATGATGAAAGAAAATAAGATTTTAATATTAACAATGATTCATGGGCAGGTAGTACGTATGCTTCCCGACCACCATGCTACCCTATCAACAATGAGTCATGGGTTGTATGCTCTGCTACCCCCAACATAGCTTCCCATTTGTACACATCAAATGGTCAGGGCCCCAATTCTCCTTCCCCTGCTCCCCCCACCCCAAACCTACCACTTGTAAATGTAAATTGTAAATGTGTAATCTGCTGATGGTCTTTTACAGGTTGATCTCTCATAAGACACTCATTAATAATGCAAGGCGAGTAATAAAAATAGTGATCCTGTTATCAAAGTACCTCCCACTTATGGAGTAATGGTCACTAGAAGACAGTATTGTCTGGCCAGGGCTCTTCCAGCTCACAGATGCTGTGACCTGTGGTGCCAGGTGGCAGTGAAAGGTAGCCGTCTCTCCTTCAGCACACAAGACGTCCGACAGTACCTCCAAAAAACCTGATTCTAGTACAAAGGAAAAAGTGTGAAACTTTAGAAGCATAAAACTGGACTGACATAGTTTAAGTGTTCAGTTATAAAATCAATGATTAAATTGGGCAATGAACAATATTGTGAATTATTTTACAAAAAGCAAAGTTCTAACTCGCAATTTAAGAGCAACACTAACCTGATCTGCTTGGATTCAAAGGCTGGAGGAAAGTTTAAAAACACAAAAAAGATTCAAAATTAATGTCATGTTTTCACAAATGGTCCGACAATTGTATTTTATTCGGTTTGAAACAAACGTTATTCAAATATAAGAGATCGTGAATGAAGGATGTAAAAGAAAGACATAATGATGGTAAATCGAGACAACAGAAACCCTGGAAGAGACCCACAGTGGTTAGAACGTACAAATCGACCATAGGACCTCGGTGAGGGGGCAAGTACCAAGTGAACCATCTAATAGCCGGTTCGTTGTGTCGATTCCCTTCGAATAGCTGGAGCCTCTCAATGTGCAGTTTTATCCATCAAGGTGATTGACATGAGGCATTTGGGCTGAAACGATTTTCAACCTCTTCTCAACTTTCAGTGGGTAAGATGGGATTATTTTGTATGCAGAGTCAAGGTGTGTTGCGGAGCAAGAAAATAGAACAGGCATAATAGAACAAAAAGAGTAAAAACAGAGGGAGGGAGACATACCAACAGCAGGATAAAAGGACAAAATAGAGGGAGAGAAATAAGCGATGCGTGGAAGAAAGAGGGGTAAGGAAGGGCACACGGGTGGACAAGATGGATACAGGCGCAAACTCTCAAGAAGTGGAAGGGAAAAATGGGGACGAAGCAGAATGTGGAACAAAAATAAATAAACAAAAAGGTTTTCTTTTATAATAATGAAGATGATAGTGAGGGAACAGGGGGAGAGGGTTGGGGAAATCCAGTAACCTGGAAAGAGATAAGCTTGGGGAGGGTCATTGGCATTTGGGGTAGAAGAGATCATGAGTATGGATGGAGGGTGATTAGAGATGGTGGTGAACAGCTGACTTGAAGCCCTTGAGGAACGAACGGAATAGCTGGAAGAATATCTTCAACGAACTGAATGTGCACTCTGCTTTGAGCAGTCCCGACTGGGTTTGAATCTCGACCCAGCTGTCAGTGGTCACCCTTGTGTTTCCCATGCAGGGCAGTGT
>NC_140963.1:8639525-8682025 GCF_056783735.1 Eptatretus burgeri
GAAAAGGGTGAACTTGCATGTAAACGGAAAAGCAGTAGTGCAACTCTGGATGTCAAGTTTGACATAGTGAAACGAAATAGGAATGGTGAATGACCAGTCGATATAGCTCACTGTCTTGATTTGCCACAGCCGACCGTTCAAACGATTTTAAAGAACACTGATGAGGGCCGCGCAGACGGCACGGCGTGACATGTGGCACGCAAGACGTGCCGTTCGTTAACGCGGCCCGTGCCGCAGGCACGACCGAAGAGGACGTGACGGCCGTAGTGGAAGTGGTGACCATGGGAGCTCTTCATGAGGTGCCTTGTGGACACCGTAGGGGGTCGCAACACTCCACCGTAGGGGGTCGCAGCACAAGTGTGTGTGCTGGCACAAAGGCTGGAGCCTGGGGCCATCGGGGAAACCGCGTGGTTTTGTAGGAAGGATAATTTAGAGGGCGAATAACTGATGCAGGCAGCCTTACAGAGACAATTAGAGATTTCCAAGGTGTAAGACAGCTAAATTATAATTACAAAGTAGTTAAAAGACATGGTGAGTAAGATAAAAAGATGTTTGGGTTTTAAAATTTGTTTAATCAATTGTTTCTTCCTACGTTTTGTGTGTTTCATACCACTTGTAGCAAGGTATTATGTACACATTTTGGACATGGGGGACAAAAAAATGAAAGTCATATGAAAGAGGTCAAGGTCATATGAAATCAACAAATTGATCAAATTGATCAGTGTTCATTCAGGTCATAAATATATATGCACATAAACTTAACCATAGAAATACATGCTGTGATGAACCAAACTAACATCTTAGGATTAAAAGTGCAGATTTCCTAAAAACTTTACGTACTTCCTAACGACCTTTGATGTTCTGTATACTGAACACAAACTGGCCTTTGGTATTGATTTTTATATCATAGGGCCATCTTTGTAAACTTATTCTATTGTTATAAAATCAAGCTTATAGCTACCAGTAATTTTGTAGCAGCTTGGAAAATGCAATTTGTTATGTACTTCCTAACATTTTTGACCCAATCATGGAAGTGAACCTAAAAACTGGTATGTCGTAATGATCCAGGTTGAAACTTGCCATTTTAAATCATCACTTTATGCAGAAGTAAATTGCTATTTAAGATGTTCTATCAGATGCATTTCAAATTTCTGGAATAAGATTTTGTAAGCTTCACTATGACTGGGGGAAATTTTGCACATCTGAGATTTTACACATTTGAAGGTGCCAAGATATGCAGAAGGTCATAAGAAATGTACTGTTTCGAGAGGAATTGTTCTATCCTTATGTATAATGATATATATCAAACAAAAAATGCATTTTCAACCATTTTGGACAACATATACAATCATACATGTAACTCATTTCTAAAAAAATGAGCTATAAAAATGGAAAAAATAGCCTGTGTTTGGATAAAAAAAAAATGCTTTGTAAGCAACTATATCCATAGGACCCATAGCAAAGTATACATTTTCTGAAAGCACAGACACTTGGGCATTATATAACATTAAGATTGTTTATCTTTTTAAAACTCGGTTCAATTTCTAAGCTTTCTCCTCATTTAGGACCACAGTGTACACAATACCATGCTACAAGCCATACTGAACGTATTTTTTGATTGCGAGGCTTGTTGAGTGGTGTTATTTAGGATGTAAACGAAGTGCTGGAATGCATCCCCCCTTAATTACACCAGTCAATCCGAATGGGGAAAAATTCCCCACTATCCATTGTTTCGATACAAGTCCAACTTTTCTGGAATATACTTGGACGTATAAGCGAGGACCCCCTGTATCGTGCTATACATTGCTTTTGGTCTCATCTCTCAATTGTGAAGAATCAATTAAAAAAATTATCATATCTGGATGTTTCTTTGAATTAATTTTTTTTTCTATCCACCATCGAGGCTCGTATGAGAGCTAACACACAGAATGTACAACAAGGGGAGCAGGAGACAAGCGGGGTGGGAGAGGGAAGGAAAAAAACAGTGTGGAACAGAGACATGGGAGATGCGTGGAAGGGAGAAGAATGGAGTGGAGTACATGGGGTAAACAAGATGGATACTCCAGGGACTTTCAGGAGGCAAAGCAGGGAATTTGAAGGAGGTGGGTTTGGTGTGGATTAGAGGGGGTAGAAAAGATCATGGTTTGGGATGGAGGAAGACAAGAGATGGTGGTGAACAGCTGTTTTGAAGACCTGGAGGGAAAAGTGGGATTGAAGAGAGTGTGGGAGTTTGTTCCAAAGGCAGGGAAAAAGAGGAATGAAGGAGTGAAGGTGAGCAGTGATTCGTGATTTTAGTAGTTTTACCAGAAAGGGGGTGCTTACCTTAAGCGCCCTGCGGAAATATGGTGGGGACAAATCGCAGACACAGCGGGGGGGACAAGACCGGAGAGGAGACGGTATAAGACAGAAAGACCACAGACCTGCCTGCGGTGAGAGAGTGAGAGGCCCAAAGACTCGGCCTCATCGCTGGAGATACCAATGATCCTAAATGCCTTGGTTTCCACAGCACGAAGCCAAGAAAGGTGAGAGGCAGGAGCACCAGTCCAGAGGCTGCGTACGCAGTACCCAGAGAGAGGGCAGGACTCCATCAGGCTGCGGACGAAAGCTTTGTATATGGTCAGAAGCTCAGGTGTGCCAAGGAAGGATGCCCAGTCGGCAACTAGTTTTGGCGGCCAACTTGGAAAGGTGGCTTTCCCAGGAAAGATCATGGCAGATAGTGAGACCCAGAAGCTTGAATGAAAGGACTTCTTCAAGAGGATTGTTGAAAAAGGAGATGGGGTGGGGGGGGGGTGGGGGGAGAGGGGGTTCCAGGTGGTCCTTTCGGAGAGACATTGTGAGAATGTGAGATTTGTCAAGATTGAAAGACATGTTGCAAGTGTAAGGTGTCAGGGATGGGAAAGAACAATGAAAATAGAGATTGCAGGATGCAAGGGGTAATTTTGGAGCGCGTCACACAGGAAAAGGATCTGCAGGTGGGAATAGATACGGGAGGTAAGCAGGCAGCACAGTGCCAGGAAGCAAAAGGTAAAGCAAATAGGGTTTTCAGTTGTATTCGGAGGGGGATCAATTAAAAATCAAAAGAGGTGGTGTTAACATTGCACAGGAATTTAGTGAGGGCTACATCTAGAATATTGTGTGCAGTTTTGGTCACCACAGTTCTGGAAGGACATATGCCATAGAGAGGGTTCAGCGCAGGGCTCCGAGATTGATTCCGGGCCTAGCTTTACTGAGCTATGAGGAGTGGCTGAAGGAGACAGGGCTATATTCATTAGAAAGGAGGCGGTTACGAGGAGATATGATAGAGATGCTTAAGATAATGAAAGGTACGATAAAATAAGTGCAGATGAATTATTCAACAGAGTAGACAGTGATAGAACCAGGGGCCATAGCCTGAGAGTAAAGAAGAGGAGAGTTAAGATGGTAGCAAGGCAGGGGATTTTCACTCAGAGAGTAGTTCATGCATGGAATGACCTCCCTGGAAAGGTAGTGGCAGCAGAAAAAGTAGATAAGTTTAATTTAGAATTAGATAGGTACCCGGAAGTTATGGAGATTGAGGGGTATGGGGATGTTGATAAGACTTTTTGGCAGTTTGAGCATTGATGGGTGATTGTGTATGGAGTGCTGTTGGGGGTATTGTCAAGGGGGGGGATTGTTTGGTTGATGTGTCTTGTAAACCAAGCCCATGCAACCTCCCCAGGAGGGGAAGAAAAGGAGAAATAAATAAATAAATAAAACTACAAAAACCTCCCCCCCCCCAAAGAAAATAAAACAACAAAAAGCAAAGAAACAAAAAAAATTTAGTTCATCAATTAAAAACATTTTTTGCATTTTCTTCCTTCGATCTTGCGAAGATGAGTTCGTGTGGTGCTCACGCAGACATGATGGGCTGTATGACCTGCACCTGTGATGGATTTCCTTGTTATTCCTTGTTATTCCACATGTTTGACCTGCTTGTGATTTTATCCAGATCTGTCGAGAGTGAAGAAGCTGCTGCTTGCCGGTCTGAGGGTTGACAGATGGTTCGGCAGAGGGTGGAGTCATCAGCAAAGAGATAAAGAGGCTTTTCCAGAGAATCAGAAAGATCATTGATTAAAACCAGAAAAAGAACAGGGCCCAGAACTTTGCCTTGAGGAACTCCAGCCTGGACAGGAAGAGGTGATGAAAGAACTCCATTTAGGGCCACACGTTGGCTGTGACAGGAAAGGAAGTCTGCGAGCCATGAGTGGAGATGGTCTTGGATACCATAGGAAGAGAGTTTGGTGAGCAGGCCAGGGTGCCAGACCGTACGGAAGGCATGCAATATGTCCAGGGATACGGCTCTGTTTTCGTGTCCTGCATTGAGGACCTCCATCCATTATTGGGAGACCAGAAGCAGCATATCCAGGGTAGAGTGACCTGGTCTGAAACCAAATTGATGATCGGAAATCAAGCCATTGGAGAAGAGGAAGGATTTCATGTCTGAAGCGATGATGGATTCCATAACCTTGCTGATGATTGGGAGAAGGCTGATTGGTCTGAAGTTGCAGGGATCTGTTTTTGCACCTTTTTATGCAGGGCAGTGATGTTTGCTGATATCCAAGCAAATGGCAAATGACCTTGAGCAAATGAGAGGGTGAAGAGAAGAGAGAGAGGGCGAGTAAGAGCAGCAGAGCAGGTTTTTAGGACACGTGGGCAGATGCCATCTGGACCAGTTGCAGAATCTGACTCGAGGTTTGACAGCAAGCTCTCCACCTTGTCAGGAGAAAAGAACACAGAGTCCAGGGACAGTTGGGTGTGACTGGGTAAGGTGGGCAGAGAAAGCGATGGGTTTGGGACACAACATTTAGAAGCAAACACAGAGTTTAGGCATTCAGCCTTTTCACGTGCGGTATCAGCAGTGCGGCCATTTGAGGTAAGGGAGGGATGGAGGGGGAACATACACCAGAAACAGATTTAACTAGATGCCACCAGGATTTGGAGGAGGGAGACAGGTTTGAGAGTTCAGACTTGAGATGAAAAAGATGTTGTTTTCTGGCTCTCCTGAGGGTAGATACACACTTGTTCCGAGCTTTATGGAAGGAACTGAGATTGCCTTCAGTTGGATTTGCCTTCCATGAGGTGAAGGCAAGTTGTTTCAGGACAACCACCTCACCACAAGCTTCAGTGAACCAAGGGCGGGAGGAAGGGTATGACAGCTGAATACAAGGAGGGATAAATCTGTGCATGAGGGAGAACAAGTTTCTTTGAAAGAATTCCCAGGATGAGTTGATGTTCGAGGAAGTAGCGATGGGAGACCAGTCTACAAGTTTGAGGGCTCCTTGAAGTCCCTGCCTGTCGGCCAGAGTGAAATGCCAGACTCGATGGCGCTGAGGTGGTTCTCTTATAACAGCCAGAGAGATGTCTACTTAAACAAGGATATGGTCAGATGAACCGATTGGATCAGAAGAAGAGCAGCAGATATTTTCATGGAAATTGGTCAAAATCAGATACAGAAGAGATGGAGTACCATTGGTTGAGATCAGGGTCAGGAAGTTGATAGATTGTGTCAGTCCCAATGAGTCACAGAAGTCTTTTGCTGAAGTGCCATGACAGGTGAGAGAGGAACCCACACCTAGCCAACTGGCATGATGACAATTTAAGTCACCACATATGAGGAAGAGAGAGTTTGGATGAGAAGATAGAAGTTGGTCCATGTTTTCAGTGAGCGAGGTGTAAATGGAGCCATCACTGTTTGGTGGATGGTGCAACACACATGTAAACAGGAGGTGGGAGTGGAGGGGAAGCCGTATCCAGAGGTATTCCTGGGGTTGTGGGGGAGTGAGGGCAGTGCATGGAAAGTGAGAAATTGAGTCTTTGATGAAGAGAGCATCTTCGCCGCCAGGACGAGGCTCAGGTCAATCATACTGGAGGAGGGATAACCAGAGAAAGATACTCGGGAGTCAGAGACGTCTTGAAGGAGGAAAATTTCTGTTGAGTAGATTATGTCTGGTTTGTCAGTGACAACTTGTATGGAAAGATCTGTCAGGTTTCAGTGAAGGCCCCGGATGTTTGAGGTGCACACTGTGAAGGAAGAGGGAGGGGAGGAGGCTTTGGGTGCAGAGGAGGAGAGGGGGAGGGTTGGATGAGGAAGGAGGGGGGGGAGTTGAGTAGAGTTATTGAAAGAGTGGAGCTCTTTTGGGATTGCAGAATTTGGGGATTGAAAGAGTGGGGGATTGCAGAAGAGCTCAGGGAGAGGGCTGGATGAGGAGAAGAAAAGGCTCGGTGATGATGGGTTGAGGTGCAGTGGGGAGTAATAAGAGAGGGGGCAGAGGGCAGTTGAAGTTGAGAGGAGGTAGAGTGAGGAGAGGGAGGAGGGGGTGGGGAAGGAGGCACCTTTGTGGAGGGAAGGGGGGGGGGCAACTATGGGATGGGGTGAGGGGGAAGATTGGAGGGAGAAGGATGAGGGGGGAGTTTTTGAGAAAGGTGGGAGGGAAGCTCGGAGGGGGAAGAGTGTGAAGGTTGCTTTGTGAGGGTGGGGTGAGAGGGAAGCTTTGAAAGGGAGGGGAGACGATGAGAGCAGGCACGGCCAAGGTGCAGGAGGGTGATGGGAGAGGGGAGAGGGGAAGGATGAGACTTGGTGGAGGTATGGTGAAGACAGAAGCAGGCAGGGAGAGGTACAACATTTGAGGGGTTGGGAAGGGGAGGGGGGAGGTGTGCTAAGAGAAAGGAAGGAGCATGTTTGTGGTGTTGAGTGTAATGATTGCAAGAGGGAGATATTTGTTGGGTTGGAATGGAGCCCACAGTTTTTTGAACACCACACAGTTTGGGACAACAGAGGAGGAGCTGATACTGCAGTAGAAGTCAGTGAAGAGGTGCCAAAAGTGGAGGTAGGATGAGGGGCATGATGGGAGGGGTAAGGAGAGGGAATAACAGGCGAGGTGTTAGGAGGAGGTTGATTTAAGTAGGAGGGGTGAATTGGCACTGAAGTTGGAAAAAAAAGGGATGATTGATGGAACACGAACATGAATTGCAAACTGGAATTTCTAAAATTTTATAGTCAGAGATGTAGTTAAAGGCAATACGTGAAGGATGCAATAAAGGAGGATCAAGAGAATGGAGATCTTCCCCAAAATCGAAAATCAATTTGTCCACATCACACACCCAAGCTGTCCACCACGTTTCGTCATAATCCGTCCACAACTTTTTGAAATAAAGTGCAATATATAGTCTTTGGCCCTGTGTGTTGAATTAATACCAGGTGGGGTGGAATCTACCTGTCATCTTTCCGAGGTGGGCAAAATGAGTGCCAGCATGCTGGTATCCTGTGTCGGAGTGGCGACCTGTCCAGGAATGTACCCAATAGCCAAGGAGACTGCTTAAGCAACACCAACGGTCTGCACAGAGTATGGTCCTAATGGATGGATGGATGGGCCTGTCTCTCAATGGTGAAGAATCACTTAAAAAAAACTTAAAATAAATTCTTGTATCCAGATCCGGATCTTCACCAAAAGCGGATCTATTAGTCCTCGTTACACAACAAATCTGTCCGCCAAGCTTCGTCCAAATCCGTCCACAGCTTTTTGAGATATCCTGCTCACAGACAAATTTGAGATATTGTTTAATGAATACAAATGGCACATGTATTCATTTATCTGTGATGGTGAGTGATGGAAGAAGCTATATATATTATAACCCCTTGTGTAATCATAATTGGATGGTTTGTGTTGGCTTAGTGCAAGAAGGCCATTTTGAGGAATATAATGAAGCCTGTGGTGAGATGAGTTAATGTTGACTTGGGACATACGGATTTTCCCTGAAATCATTTTTACTTCTTCATTAAATTTTTTTAAAATCAATCTCAGCCAAAGCCTTCTGGGAGAGACAAAGTAAACACTGAACTGTGATTACTTCACAGCTGGCAATTCAACACACGTACAGTACCAAACCAGAAATCTGGACACGAGCTGATACTTTCATCTCTGTGGCCAGGATTTCGGGGTGCTGCTCATGTTTGCGAGTGACCGACTTTTTGGTTAAACTGGAATGATAGTCCATGGAGTTTATTGTCATGATGCATCTCTGCTAACCTTGTTTTTTTGTGTGTGTATGTTAAAGTGATGTGGGATTTACTGATATACTGTAGTCCTCATTCTCAAGTTTGTTTGAGCCATCCTGTGACCCACGTTCTAAGTCAGTCGTCCTGATCATTATATATTTTCACATAAAACAGCCCTTTTGGCCATTTCTCAGATGCTGAGGATGGTATTTTGATCATAAATGTTTAATTTCTTTCTGAACCAAAATGTATTGAGCCATCAAAAAACAAAATCTCATTTTGAAGGTGTTATCAGATGATGTAAACGAAACAACCTTTTTGGCCATTAGTCGGTATTTTGGATATAAATACTCATAATCTATAAGGGCATCGAGCCAGATGGCCCATCTTTACATGATGTCAATAGGTGGCTCACCTGTCATTCATAATTTCTTCAGTCCCTGGTCCATTGGAGCTGGGGAAGTTCCTAGTATGGCCCAAAACATAGCCTGGGATCCAGCCCTCTGCAGCAGGACAATGACAGGAAGCCGGACGATGCACCAGGAACATGCTCTGCTGGTTTGAGGTGAGAACCTGAACAGCATCTCCTTGCACCAAGCTCACTTCATCCTCACGCTCTGCTACAAAGTCCTGCGTCACCAGCATGGTGAACAGGCCCAGTGAGACCGGCTCATTGCTGCTGCTGCTGCTGCTGATGGGCTGCACACGTCGCACGTTTTGGAAAGTCTTACATTACTCATAAAGTTTCAAAGAATGAAAAAGTTATTGGAGCAGAGCTAACTCATGTAAATGTATCAGTAAAAACAAAAAAAGAAGTATCTTTTAATTTGGGATGGATTATAAAACAAACTTTGCAGAAACAAAGCAGTGAAAATTAAAAAAAAAGAAGATAAAGAGCCAGAATAGTTTTTGAAATAATAAATCTCAGGAAAGAGGTGTTGTTATGTCGGCATCCTGTGTTCACAAACAAAACAACAATGAAGTCAATGGCGCACCATCACAAATCCCCATGCTTCCCACCAAAAGCAAATTTGAAAGATGGCACAAAGGTTCACCAGGAATGACCCAATATCAAATTTTGGGTTCAATTATTTTCCCCATTTTGACCCCTGTAACCCCAAGTTCCCACCTCCCAACACCCCATGAACATGATGAACAGGGGGGTCAAAATATATATATATATGTATGTGTGTATATATATGTATATATATATGTATGTGTATGTATATATATATATATATGTATGTGTATGTATATATATATATATATGTATGTGTGTATATATATGTATATATATATATGTGTGTGTGTATATATATATATATATATATATATATATATATATATATATATATATATATATATATATATATATATATATATATATATATATATATACACACACACACATACTCTATATATATATATATATATATATATATATATATACACACATACATATATATATATATATATATATATATATATATATATATACACACATACATATATATATATATATATATATATATATATATATATATATATATATATATATATATATATATATATATATATATATATATATATATATATATATATATATATATATATATATATATACATATATATATATATATATATATATATATATATACATATACATATATATACATATATATACATATACATACATATACATACATATACATATATATACATATACATACATATACATATATATACATATACATACATATACATATATATATATATATATATATATATATATATATATATATATATATATATATATATATATATATATATATATTCGGTACATATTTCATGCATCCCCCAATATTGATCTTTCTGCAATTTCATTTAAAAAATGTTTAAAATGAGTCCGTAATTGCATTTTTGGGGATTTCACCTTTTGACCCCAACCCGGGGGTGGGGCCAAAATGACCCTGCTCTTGCACCTTCTCTTGCCATATGATGATCATAACTACCAAATTTGGTGAATTTCTGCCCAACCGTTTAGGAGATAGCGTGAAGGGCAGACAGACAGACAGACAGACAGACAGACAGACAGGTGGAGCCAATTACAATATCCCACGTTTTTTTTTTTTCAAAAAGAGTGGGGATAACAAGATCCTAAAATGAGCGAATAGATTGCTTATTTCTACCTACATTATGTAACATAACAGAACCATTGCTATCGTACCCGTGTGCAAGGCAATTGCTCATCCATCACCATGCAAAACACGACACGACACAAAACTTCACACGACATTCCTAACGAGATGTTCTATGCAATTCCGACATTCAAAATAACGTCCGAGTGAAAAATGAGACGCCTGCAAGGCCGAGGTTTGCGCCACTCACAGCATACTCGGAAGGGACATCACAAACGTCTCCGACACAAGTTCTCAAGGAGTTCTCAGCAAGACTTGCAAGTAGAAACATGGCATTAGTAAGGAAGAGTCGAGTCATGCAGACAGTGGAAGTGAAAATATTTGTGGAAAATGAATGTGAACAATGAAATAAATAAAACAAACAATTAAACCACAATGGATGTGATGCATGGGGGTATAGAGAAAATCAAACGTTAATGATGTTAGTGCCTTTACCTGGCAGTCTGTCAACTCTCCAGGAGAAACTTCAGTAAATAACATCTCAGATGATATTTAAACATCCAAGGACTCAGTAGAGCTAATGGACGAGTGAGGATATCAATACGGGCATAAAAGGACATTTACTTTTACTTCCATGACGGTGTGTGAAAAGAAAGCTCAGACGAACGTTTACCGGGAGGATATTCCAGAGTGAACTCAAAAGTAGGAAATCCTCTCTCATAGAACAGGTAGATTTAGCTCGATGTGACCAGCGGTGCATGAACTGACAAATACTGTGATTAAACGAATTCATGATCATTTGAGATTCTCAGAGTTCTGATATTAATTGGTTTTTTTTGTTGGTTTGAATTTAATTATTTTCCTGAAGATTCAATTTCCATTTAAATCAGGTGATGTTCACTATATTATTGAATATACAAGTAGCATATACCTTGGTACAAACAATGTGCACATCTTTGGTGCTTGTGCACACCCTATCGGCATTGAGCCTGAATTCAATGAGTTACCTGAAATTTCCAGAAAAGGTTGAAACCTCACAATTGTGCTGTTGGTATTTATAAATGGTGCAAGTTGTCCATGTGAAGTAGAGTCAAATCAATATTTTCCACCAATATCCCTGTACATTTATAGCATGAATATGTAAACACAAAAGTGGTGACAACATCTGATTGGACCACCTATGCCAAGGAAAGATGAGGAGATGGATATTTAAAAAAAAACAACTGTATATCCTGACTCAGGAATGTTTGGTGATGAGGAAATAAATCACTGGTAACGTTGATGCGAATTCTTCTGCCTGCGATTGCTTCAAAATTACCTCCGACACAATTTCTCACCTTTTCGAGTTTGCTCAGCAACTGGAGGTCACGTTAACGCCCCGACATGAGAATCGACACCGGCTGACCTGGGCTCCAAGGAAGGGCATTTAGAGCTTAATAGTGAGCTGAATAAACAAGAAATCAGTAAATTCAAATGTATAATCTCACAATGGCTTTCAAATAAGAGCTCAAATGATTGGGGAGAGGGTGATTTGCTAATTTTCTGGTTCTAAAAACATAATGTTCAAAGTGGTTTTGATTGTATTAAAAAAAGAGCTCGTTGGATGAGTTAGATCGGTGACGAGAACAAGCCGATTAGATTTTGGGATATGACAAGGATGAACTGTGATTACGTGTGACGTAATCGAAGAGATGTATGACGAATTCCGACAAAATGGATGAAGAATACTTTGTCCCACCATCACAGGCTGATCAGGTGTCTTCTACGTTTATGGCATCGTCACATTTCATACTTTCCTGGGATGCCATTTGTGTCTGTGGTCGTGTCTGTACCTTTACACCGCCGTGTCCCACTGTCATGTCTGTGTGGCGTGTCCATGCAGTGTCCCACCGTCGTATTCATGTCATGTTTCACCGTCGTGTTCATGCCATGTTCCACCGTCGTGTTCATGCCATGTTCCACCATCGTGTTCATGCCATTTCCCACCGTCGTGTCCGTGCCGAGGTGATTGGTGGCGAAGTGATATCTGTCACCAGCAGAGCAGCACAGGTGTTTGATTCACCACTCAAATCGTCTGTGTACATGTGCTAGCAGCTCGTTAGAGATAGTGTTTCATATTTGAGCGGTGGCTGTTTCTTCTGCTTAATCGTGGAGTTTGCAGCGTCTCTCAATCTTGGTGGATAACCACAAGATCTCGCCATCTCTGTTGTTTCATAACAGTGCTCTGTAAAATGTTCCGAGCACAAAAGCGAACATTTTGTAGGCCCGATGCACACTCGGGTATTTCGGACAAACTTCTGTAAAACTCAGGGAAATTTAGTCGTTGGTGTAGCACGAAACCATGTCGGCTTGTGTTACCACAACCGCCGAGGAGGCATCGACTTGGCAGATTTGTGGAAAATTAAAAATTATTCGCTGTTTGAGTTAAATCGTACCGCGATGTAACCCGAACACAGTATGGATATGGCAGTCGACTCCTCGGTGCAACGTCATGTATAATCATGAAGAAGAAGATCGATTTTTAATCGCAAAATTACCAACTTTATCAATCGCAAATCGGGAAAAGACGTCGTATCTATTTTGTGGGGCATCAAGGGATAGATTAGCATCGAAGTGGTCTGTGCGTTTGGGTTCCCCTTTAAAGATTGAGACTTAAATGGTCACAATCCTTTTCTGTGTTCCTTTACTTGTGTCCATTTAAATCTCAGTCTTTGATGACCTGAGTAACCCCACAGAAGCTACCTGCTATTGGAGGCAAAGTGGCGGATGCGCATGACGTTCAATGTCATCGCTTTCCGGTTGGTGGAGTGCATATACAGTGTGTGTATGTATGTATGTATGTATGCATATAAATATAAATAAATAAATGAAAGAAAGACCCACCCACATCTCTCACCTGTGAATGGAGGGAACAGCCAATCAGCTCTCAACTAATAGACTAAACCCAGATGGCGAGGATTATATCAATAAATTGACCATTCCCATGCTCTTCCAGCCAAAGAAGCTGCATAAAACAACCAAGAAGGCCGACGGAAGGTAAGCGCTTTGCTGTTTCAAACCCTTCCCAGAGTCCCACCACAGCTATAAAGACATTCACAAATCGTACACACATAACAATCCAAAGAAGAGCATGGGAGGTGTCAATTCATATGTATTAATATGTGTATATATATATATATATATATATATATATATATATATATATATATGTATATATATATATATATATATATATATATATATATATATATATATATATATTCACGTGGTACGCTTACACATTGTAAGCAATAACGAACCGTGCTTCCCCATTGTCTTGGGTTGCTCACCTACATTTGTTTTTTTTCATTTATTTATTTTTATTGATTTATATTTTCATTTACGGATGCTTTCCAACAGTTCTGCGATTTTTTTCCCGGTGTATCGGCTTCGATGTCCATCGGTACACAGAATTTCAGTGTTGTACGTCACCCGGAAGGTTCCGATCTTGAATATCAGTCAGTGGTTTGAATGAGCTTTTTATGCATATTTATTTATCAAACCCATATAAAAAAATAATTCCCAAGAGATGTATTTTCATTCCATCTTAAGCTTTTGGATTACTTTTGCACCAGACATGAAATCCACCGTTCCGTCCTCTAATTTTGCCGTATCGTAACGCGTGCATATTTCAACGGCAGCACATGATTGTTAGAGACAAATTCACATTTTATTACAAAAGTATCATGAAGTTTAGAGGTTAGACATGAAATGAAGCAGATGTCAACAGCATTACACAGCGAGGTTAAAATGAGCACCTCCTTCTTGTGAGGTTTTGCTATGGGAGGCAGTTCCATCGATGTATGTTATTACCGAGATGACCTTGAGCAGGAGGAAAACACACAAACAGCACGCGTACGGCTCTAAAAAAGCAAGCAATTAAATCGCGTTAGAAGCGGCACATAGGTTAGAGAGAAGTACATGGCAAGGTTATGTACAGACGGGTGTTATTCTGCAATCTACAGTATACAAAGTGCAAGCATGCGGATAGCAAGTTCACTCCACAGCGCGTGCGGAACTGCAAACTGCTTCACGTAGAGGGGGAGACTAAGATTGAACTTGAAGAAGAAGAGGAAGAATCAGAAGAAGAACACACCTGAAATCTGTGATAAACAAGACGTGAGATACAGTGCACGACCTTAGTGCTTCTATACACAAACCGCTTTAACGCCATTTCATTTGTAAAAGTCAAATTAACATTAAATACTTTATAATACAGTAACTTCATATTTTTGAAGTAAGAAATCTTACAGGCCAACAAACCCTGACAACTGTATACAGTCAGCTAAGGAACAATATTAAAGATTAGGCATCATTCTGACTACACAAACGCTTATGTTACAGGTAATATATATACAAAAATTGGCTCTTTCAAATTCACAGCAGCAAGCTATCATCCGATATAATTGTTGTCTTTCCAGCTGTGCTTCAACTCAGCCCTCCACCCGGCACAGCGAATAATAAATACTGACAAAACCATATTCGTCACGGCTGCCCACCGTGAAGCAACCACAACGGTCCTCCCAAAACCTCGATTGACAAAAAAAGGGGAACGAAGAAGATTTGCTCGCAATTATTTGATTGTAACCCACGAGATTACTGATACGACATCTCGCTCCACTCCCTGTATTTCCACTTCCAAATACGTTACAGTTCATTGAGGAAAAGGAGAGTTTGTACAGAGACAGTGCTCTGTGGCAGGAAAGAGGAAAAGGCAGAGGACTGAGGCACCAAAAGTCCTCGCGGCAGAGGAGGCATGAAATAGACTGTGCAAGTTGTTAGTTTCAGGCCTACACGACAATTCTACACTCCTGTCAAATTGTTAGCCATCTGCAGTGAATGGGTGCCAAAGATCAGCCACTGTTGTTGAAGACTAATTCAGCGCTGGGGCATAGGTTCAGGAGGCACCATGCGGTTGTGGTCGGACTCCGGCAGAACGTGTTGGGGGCGGTGGTGGTGCTGGATAGGCTCGAGGAAACAATACCGTGGTACCGCTGCCTGGACAGGCCTCCCTTACCCCATTGCTCTGGGATGCCTCAACAGGCACAGTGCAGCCTCCCAGGCGCTCTCCGCCAGCTTCTTTTGAACGGGATGGAGGCATCTGCCGAGCAGAAGGTGAGCCTTCCACCGTTGGTCCAACAGCACTTGCTCGCTGCCGCCCATCGCGGCTATATGGTGAGGCTGGATAAGAACTGGCTGGTGATGTAGTGTTAATGGTGCCAGCACGAGGTGAGGAACGTGGAGACCGTCCGTCCTCATGGATCTGTACGTCTGTTCCATCCATCTTACGAGCACGTTCCCTTGGTGTGCCAGATCCGGGTGTCGAGCCACTGAATGAGCTCGAAGAACTAAGAGATGGCATTGACACCTTACGACCAGTTGTCCCAGGAGCAGCGCTGGATGGTCGCTCGCCTTCAACTGCTGTGGCCGAATGGGAACGTAGACCATGGTGGATTGGCTGTGGTATGCGGGAGGGTCGGGATCGTCCTCCGCCACTACTGTTGCCCCCAGAGTTTGCGACACCTCCACCTCCGGTGGCAGCGATGTGATTACGCTGGTATTCAATCGGAGATGCAAGTGCTGGAGATAAAGGCAGAAGAGAGTGTGATTATTCGTCAATATAATGTTAATACAAGGTAGTACATACTTTATGACCTATAGGTAAGAAAATTGTGGATAGGTCAGTTTTATCAACACTCTCATCAAAAGTGCTGCATCAGACTTTGCCATTTATGCATTGAGATGCTCAAGTGTTATGCTATCTCAATATAAAGAGGGATTTGGTGGAAGAAAGAGACAAACAGATGTTTCGCCCCAACCTCTCAGTGGGTGATACCAGTTCATTAGCTGGTGAATGTTCATTAGCTTTGGTATGAATCACATTTCAGGAGGAGGAAGGGGGTTAAACCTGGGTTCCACACAACATACACAAGGGGTACAGAAGGGGGGGGGATTAAATCGAACACACAGCAATGAGAGCTTCACAGTTGAAAAGGCTTTGGCTTGCAACCAAGTTCTACCAAGGAGAGGTCATGGATAATAGGCCCAGAATTTCAAGAGAGTGTACTTCTTCCAGTAGTTAGTACGAGAAGACAATAGGGCGATTGGCAAATTAGTGTTTCGGGTTTGATAAGATAAAGCTCGGCTCAGTCTGTTTCTTTTTGACCTACATCTCTCCAAATGGCAGCCGATCCCTTTTCGACGTGGTTATGGCAAACCTCCCCTCACACATGTCATGCTGTTCCTCTGTTCCTCTTAATTCTTCTGATCAGGTCATCGTGAAAGTGTATGTCTCCTTGGTGGTCTACATCGCACTTTCAAGGCAACGATGTGAATGGCAGTTCAACAAAGCAGATGAGTCACCTACAACCAGTTATCTCCCTCATAGACAGACTAGTCCGTTATCTTTTTGGCACTTAAAATCAACAGTTGCTGGAATTCTTTCCTCAACAGACTGCTTTATCTCCTTCACCAATAATTCATCCCCTCACACATCCAACTATCCGAGTCAACATCCAAACCCTGGTGCACTGAGCCTATGGTTAGGCAATGGCCCAAAAACCTGAAAACAAATCTCAGACATCATATCAAGGACATGTTGCTTCTTTTAACTCAACAATGGATAGATGGTCTGAATTGTAAATGAGAGGTCAGGACGATCTCTCAAGACATTTTTGGTGCTGTCTGGCCCACCAAAGGCCAACTTATCATCCATATATATATATATATATATATATATATATATATATATATATATATATATATATATATATATATATATTCTTCACCAGTCTGTCTGTCTGATTGTCTGTCTGTTCAGGCTGGGGAGAGGGGCTTCAAAATCAAATCGTTGCCATTTTTTTCTGAGCATAGCTCTGAGGCTTCATCGGCCTCTGGTGTACATTTGAAGACTGAACAACGTGTCTTCTATCATTAAATTAAGGTATCGTTTTGAAGAAACAAAGGGACATTTTGATTACAACTCAAGCAGAGGAAATGAGGCAATGCGTGTTTTGTTCGGAGCGATCGCGGCAGTGATCTAATATACATCGCCCAATGAAGGTACGTTCTCATAATGCAGAGGAAAGAAAATAGTGAAATCTTCAACAAAAATAAAAAAAACTTTTTCGTTTTCATCCGACTTTTCAAGGAATTGAAAGCTGGTTTTATATTAATTATTTACTTTTCCCAAACATGGTTAAAAGCGCTTTATTCACCGTGAGCGACACAACATACACCAGATTACAAAGATAGCTGTTTATTGGTGAGTAATGAGGAGCTTTCATCCTGACTGAGAGTTGGGAAGGGGAGGTTGAGACTTTCAAGGGGGAGGGGGGTTGGGTGAGGTTGAGACTTTGAGAGGGAGGTTGTTGGTGAAGGTTGGTGGGGGAGGGTGTGGGGAGATTGAGGAGTTGTGGGAGGAGGGACTGGGGAGGGGGTTTGAAGGCTTGGTGTGGGGAGGTGATTGAAGCCTTTGGGGTTGGGGGGGGTGTTGAAACTTGGGGTTTGGGAGTGGGGGGGACTTGAAGTCCCAGTTTATGATATATATTTAAATATAATAATTAATGTCGTTTTCTGACCTGAGACAAACGTCGTGACGTCACCACCATAACACACGTACTGTCCGAGGCTCCCGGAAAAGCCATCTCACAGCACTAATTACCAAGATGGAATTTCAGATAGATACTATCACAAGTGCATGGAAAAATGCAGTTACCGGCCGGTTTCGCCCTCATTAGGGCATCATCAGGGCAACATAGCAAGCAAGCTTCCATACACCTGTGACTGAGAACGTTTTGGTTATAAAGCAGATACTGTGCGACTCCAAACCATGAGTGGTGAAAGCGTCAGCACTGTGTCCCATACAGCCCCTGCTGCACGATGCCGGGAGCGATAAGTTCCGCCTGCGACATGGAACATTATCTCCCGCTTTCCCAAACACAATCTGGAGTCTTCTTGACACAAAATACACCAGAATACCGAGATAGTCATTCATTGACGAGTAATGATGAGGAGGTTCCAAGTCAGACAACTTCAAACTCGGTGATTGTGGTGACAATATAAAATATTTAATGATCGATGGAAGAATACACTTTTGCTTTTATGAGCGAGAGGAGGGGAGAAAGGAGGACAGAGGGTTGGTGGTTGGAGGGGGGGAGTGCAAAGATGGGACAGAGTTGGCAAGGGGAGGTGAGACTTTCGGGGGCAGGGTCAAGTTTGAGGTGTTGTGGTGGAGGTGGGGGGGGGAGGAGAGGGATGTTGGGGATTTTTGGTGGGGGTGGAGCAGGGAGGGGGTTTTAAGGCTTGAAGTGTGGAGGGGATTGAAGCTTTCAGTTTGGAAGAGGAAGGTTAAAGACAGGGTTTGGAAGAATGGGTTGGGGGGGGGGGGATGGGGACGGCGGGGAGTGGAGATTCGACTTGAATAACATTTTCCATTGTTCGGATGTTCCGCAGATACCTGATTAATTCACTGGTCAACAAGATATCTCGTGCATGGAGTTTTTAAACGGATTCGAGCTAACTTTTGGGTGCTGAATCCAAATCTCTCATTAGTTTTTGCCTATCACATCAGGTTTTTGAACTATGAAAAATCAATATTTTTGAGAAAACAGCAATTTTACACTCGAAGTTGAAAAAACACTGTTGCATTAGAAGATCGACAGATGCAAAAATGTTTACAACGAAAGGTACCTACTTCAATTACAATATTTAACCATACATTAACATATAATCCATGCTTGCTTGCACATATTTTTACACATTTTCTCGATATTTTTAATGTATGAAAAGTTTACAAATTTCACTAAACTAAGTTAAATATATCGGCAGAAAAAGTTCCCCTTAACATGGTGTACATCACTTAGATACAAGGCATCACTCAAGCTCAAAGCATTTTTCTGAGTTTTGTGACTTTTCACGACATTCAGAATGCAGCAATAAATGCAAAAATATGCGAATATAACAAAACAAGTACTGGTACTTGAAAGCGTAAGTATCCAAAGGCGCAGGTGTAATCGTATTACAACATAGTAAACCTCGTCTTTGTGGACAATCTCTTATGTACAGCATCTGGGACATCCCTCATCAAACTCCAGCAGTAATCTGCCATCATATTTGAGTCCCAACGACCTTGATAACATTCTTCCATCACTTTAATGTCTTGATGGAAACGTTCACCCTGTTCCTCCCTTTCATCTCCAAGGTTATCTGGAAACTCGCTCAGGTGACTGTGCAAGTAGTGCACCTTGATGCTCATTCTGCACTCCAGAGCTCGCAGACTAAGGAGCAGCTCCTCCACAATCTCTCAGTAGTTGTCATCTTTCTTGTTCCCAAGAAAATTCTGCACCACATTAGTGAATGCATTCCACGCTCGAGCTTCGACAGCGGTCATCGTCGTAATGAAGTGTGGGTCCTTGAGTAATGTTCTGATCTGAGGTCCGTCCAATATCCCTGCTTTTTTCTTCTCGTCGCTAAGACTCGGAGAGTTTGAACATATGTAGCCAAAGCAGTCTCCAGTGTGATCAAGAGCTTTAACAAACTGCTTCATCAGACCGAGTTTGATGTGCAATGGTGGAAGGATGATATTTTTCCGATCAACCAGTGGTTCATTAATGATGTTCTTGTCACCAGGTATCAAACTATTCCTTGATGGCCATTCCTTTCGCACCCAGTGCTCCTCCTTAGCCCTACTGTCCCAGTAGCATAGGAAACAAGGGTATTTGGTGTAACCTCCTTGTTGCCCCAAAACGAAGTTCACCATTTTCAAATCCACACAGATCAACCATTCATGATCGTGGTACTTCAATCGTTCAAGTACAACCTTGCTGTTTACATACTTCCCCTTCAGGGTCACTGAGTGTCCTATGGGGATGGATCCATAGATGTTCCTATTGTGAAGTAAAACACATTTCAAACTTCTTTTCGAACTGTCAATAAAGAGTCTCCACTCACTTGAATGATACGCAGGCAATCCCATCGCGAGAAGAAGCCCTTCAACATCATTGCAGTATACAAGTTGACCATCAGAGTGGAAGTACTTCCTCAGTTCTGCCTCTCTGTTGAGATAAAATGAGACACTTGTGCCAGGTTTGAGAGGGTTTTTCTCTTGCAGTCTGGAAGCCAACAACTCAGCAGATTGTTTTGGCAAATTCAAATCTTGGATCAGATCATTCAATTCAGGCTGACTACACAGAGAAGGTTGATAAAAAAAACGAATCCAATGGCTTGTACTCTGCATCTGCTTCTTCATCATCATCATCATCCAATAAAGATGTGGATGAAGTAAGTGCTTCCTCATCAATCTCTGTGAGCTCGGTAAAAACAGGTACAGGTATTTCGTCACAATGAGGAACTGGCCGTATAGCAGAGGGTATGCTCGGGTATTTCATGTTTTGCTTGTTTTTCTTCTTGAATCCTTTGACATTTACAAGGCAGAAGTAGCAGTCATCTAGGTGGTTTTTTGGTTCTCTCCAAACCATCGGCACACCAAACTTGAGCTTAGCATTCTTTACTTGAGACCATGATCTCAGACTTTCGACACAAGTCGTGCATTTTTTATGAAGGGCCCAGTTTTTGTCCTGTTCTCCAAGCGGTACTTTAAAGTAGGCACGGTACACCCTCTTGACGAATGTAGTGATGTTGCGTCTTTGAGGTGCTAAAGTGAAGCATCCACAGATATAGCAGAAGATATCTGGGTCGTTGCAGCACTTTCTTCTCTTTGAAGGTGTAGACATAGCTAGCTTAAAGTGTAAGGTACCAGGTACCGGTATAAACAACCCCACTGAGTCAGCTGTGCCCGCACACTGACAATCACGTAATACACTAATGCTCGCAACTCGCGAGATTAGGTAGAGTCTTAACAGCAGATTAGGTAGTCTTCACAGCTGCAAATCACAAATACATCATAGACGTAAACTACTGATGCATACGTTGATTCTTTTAAGAGAATCAGACAATAACTCCACTTTGCTCATGGCAGGCTGTTTACCATAGCGGCTGTTTACAGCTACAGGTACTTGGAATAATCAAGCCTTTGCTGCTTTGCCCTCACCAAGATTGCCAGACTGGATGGTCAACTTTTGTAAAAATCCATGAATATGGAGCATACAGATAACACAAAAACTTGATGTGATAGAGCAAATCTGAGCTCAGATTTGGATTCAGCATCCTAAAATTAGCCAAAACCAGTTTCCAAAGTCCATGGAAGAAAAAAAAACCTACATATTTGTGGACCAGTGAATACCATTTTTTTTTTACCATTAATACAAGTCTCTGCAAAGGGTATATGTAAATCATGGCTGGGTATCACAACCTACCATTCAGGAAGTTTCTCTGGTTTTCCAGGATCTGTCCAACAGCATGTGCCCAGGCCTGCCTCGTCTCAGAGCAGGCTGCCTGTAACACGACGCGCTCGGGAGCATTGTCAGTGCTGCGTGATGTCAGCACCAACTTACAGGGGTCACCATCCACGCTCTCCTCCATGCCCATGCAACTGACCTGCAGCCATGTTCCTCGGTGAAAGCTCATTCGATATCGGTGATGCTCGCTCATGTAAAACCAATAAAGCTCGAGTATGCATGAATATCATGAAAATATTACTCAACTGCAAGATAAATACTTTTGCTCTTGAAAAGCTTGGTTTCGTTCTTTTATTTAAAAATGAAAGTGTTTTTTAAAATGACAATAAAATTATTGATACAGTTTGAACACCAATCCGACCCTGGTATTGTACAAGTCCTACATCGATTTTGTCCATTATTCCACAACATCCATGTTCTGCGTTTCTGTAAAATGCAAGCCCATTAGTCACTGCAAGAAAAAACTAGAACGGCACTCGGTGGAGCGCATACCTCCGCGAAGCTGAACAGTTTACGTTTGGTATCCCAAGGATACGGCCGGATCTGCATCAGGACCTCAACCAAAGAATCTAATCGGCTTGTTCTTGTCACCTAACCAATTGATCCACCGTGTTTTGTCATAACCCATCCACAGCTTTTTGAAATAATCTTGCTAAACACTGTTTTTGGCCTCATCACTCAATGGTGAAGAATCACGTAAAAAGTTTTAAAAAATTACTCAGATCCAAATCCAGATATTCGCCAACATCGAATTAATTCCTTCTTATCACACACCCGACTTGTCCACGATGTTTCGTCTGAATCAGTGCATAACATTTTTGAGATATCGTGTTATATATTGGTTTAGCCCAATCACTCAATGGTGAAGAATCACTAAAAAAATTGTAGTATCTGGATTCGGATCTTTGCCAAAATCGAATCAATTCGTCCTTGTCACAAACCCAACCTGTCCACCACTTTGCGAGATATCTTGCTCACAGACAAACAGACAGACAGATGGGTGAAAACATAACCTCCATCCACCTTAGGTGGTGGAGGTAAATATACCTTGTGTAGAGTATGCAAGGATAACTTCTGAAAATAATAATTAATTCGCAATCAAATTTTTACAGGAAGTTGTCTTCTCCAGGTCATGTCTCATGGACATAAACGATGACAAGGGAATTATTTTACAATTGTCCTGGCTGGTACTGAAAGCTCTTCGACCTTGCCCTTCTTCACCTTCAAACCGTTTTATTACCTCCGCCACCGATGAAGGGGGACGGAGGTTACGTTTTCACCCGTTTGTTACTTACGAAATCTAAAGATTTCGTAAGTATATTGATGACTTCCATCCTCTGTTTGTGTATGTGTTTGTGTGTGTGTTTGTGTTTGTGTGTTTGTTTGTCGGCACAATAACTCGAGAACGGAAGAAGCTACCGATGTCAAATTACACCACGTGATTCAGGAGGGTGATGGCTAGCGCTGATTAGATTTTGGTCAAAATCGGTCAAAGGTCAAGGTCACAGTGAGGTCAAACATTCGATTTTTGATGGTTTGGTACAGAATCGTAGAAACTTCTGGTTTGCGTCGCTACCTTCTCCAGAGACAGCTTTTATTAGATAAGGTCAGAGGTCAAGTCGACGATTTCGTAAGTACCAGTCTATGACTGCTTGTTTGTTACTTACGAAATCCTTAGATTTTGTAAGTATATCGATGACAAGCAATCGTTTTGAATTTCTTTTGTTTGTGTAGGTGACCAGCCAAGGACGGGAATGTTTAATTTTGGTGAAGATCCGAACCCAGATCTGGATCTGAGAATTTTTTTAAAGTGATTCTTCACCATTGAGAGATCGAGCTAAGAACAATATATAGCGCAATATCTCAAAAGGTGAAGAATGGATTCACACAAAACTTGGTGGACAGGTTTGGAGTGCCACGAGGAAGAATTGATTCAATTTTGGTGAAGATCCAAATCCAGATCTGGATACGAGAATTATTTAATTTTTAACTGATTCGTCACCATTGTGAGATGGGGCGAAAAATGATATTGCATGATATCTCAAAAAGTTGAGGACGGATTCGGATGAAACTTGTTGGAGAGGTTGGGTGTGTGACAAGAACCAATAGATTTGATTTTATTGAAGATCCGGATTCGAGAATTTTTCAGGTGATCTTCACCATTGAGAGATGCGGCCAAAGGTTATGTAAAGCATGTTATCTCTAAAAGTTGTGGATGACTTGTGACAAAACGAGGTGGAAGAGTTTGTCAGGTGACAAGAACAAGCCGATTCGATTTTGGTTAAGGTCCGGAATCAGATCCGACCAATCATTGGCATATATATTGTAAACTATTCAGCCTGGCAGAGGTATGTTCTCTACTGAGTGCCGTTCTGTTTCACCAAGTTGTTACTCCATGAGTGATTTTGGGTCGCCAAAATAGGTGACCCTTATTGTCAGTAATTCTGTCTGTTTGTTTGGATGTTTGTTCATTTGTCATCAGCATAATTGGTAGTAAACGGGGGCGGATTTTGACCAAACTCGGGTGGTAGGTACATCTTATGACCTCGTGCTTTGGAAATTGTGATGGTTGCTCGGGACGCTTTGGTTCCCTTGCAACAACCGAAAAACCTTCAAAATCGGTACCGTTCACGCGAAATCAATTCCGAAAGCCATTATCCCACGTAGGGTTATGAAATTTGGCACAAATGATTTACAGATGATCCTCTATTAAATATATTACGGTTTTTGTGATATATGGAATACTTTACCCGCAGCGCCCCCTACAATTAGGGTATGCGCAAAAATTGGCGAAAATTGAAGGCCCCCTAGCGACCAGGTGAGTGCATCGATACGAATGAAACTTTGGAGGTTCATGGTACTCAATGAATACTACAACTTTGCCTCAGGACATATTGACCGATTTCGCTTCGGTCAGGGGTCAAAGATCAATCAGTGCAAAAATCGATAATATGCGAGAGCTGGAGGTGCCTTCGCGCCAAATGCTCCTCCTCCTCCTAGGGTTATGGTCGGATGGTCATGAAAGTTCACACTAATCGTCTGGAATACATTGTGCACAAACGATCGAGCGGGATTTTCGATTTAGATCTTTGTTCACCCACAGCACCCCATTGAACTTTGGGGATTTTCGATTTCAAACCGCATTTTCGGTACTTTTCATTCAAATGGATACCGGGTAGTTATCAGGAGATGGAACTGGATGAGATTTGATATGCATAATCTTAAGGTGATTCCCTACCTGCTATATGACATCCATTTTGTTCTATATCTTGCAGTTTCCATGCTCGGCGACCCATCGCCGCCTACCGGCTTGTTGGGATTCGCTAGATATCCGTTATTGTCGGGTTTTCCGTGTGTGTGTGTGTGTGTGTGTGTGTGTGTGTGTGTGTGTGTGTGTGTGTGTCTGCAACGCGAGGCTCCACAGCACAAACCAGCAAACCAATTTCGATGAAACTTGGCAAACAGGTGCCATATGGGCTGGGAGTGTGCATGTTTGAGTTTCGTTGCTAAGCAACCACCCGTTGCTATGCAGCGGCCGAAAAACCGCGTTTTAAGAACCCAAATGGTAACTGACATAGCGCGGCTTCAATGATAGGTAGAGCGACCGGACCAACTCCTGCCTATTCCTTGCATCCCCATCTAGTTATCGCGACAGCATAACGTTCCTCTATCTCTCATAGTTTCCGAATGGCAGCCCTCCGAAAGCGGAAAGGTGGTGAACCAGGGAATATGTTAAATGACCTTGACCTCGGAAACCGTCGACGGCGGAACGGTCAAATTCGGTGTATGGATAGAGTTTAATAACTACTACAGAATTGAACCGCAGCATTTTTCCAGATTCGATCACCAAGGCTGTCGGGGCTGAAATACGCAAAATTCGAAAACATAATTTTTCTCGACCTACGTTCACTATTTTCAATACTTGTCCTACAGTTTTGAATGTGGAGAAACAAGACTTCAGAATTAAACACTTCGAGATATTTAGAAAATTTTACTTGAGCCGATTTTTGATTTAGGTTTTATTTTTCAAATGGTCGTCCTGTGAGGAGTGCCAGTTGGCAAAATACGCAACAGGAAAAATCTTGCCAGGCAGAGGAACAATTGTATGTGAACCAATACGTCTTGGCAATGAATCTTCGTCGGTGGATCGGTCAGAATGAAAAGCATCGTATCCAGCGCTTCGATCCTCGCGGATCCCTCGTCGCCTACCGGCTTGTTCATTTGTTTGTTTGTCTGTGAGCAGGATATCTCAAAAAGTCGTGGACGGATTCGGACGAAACTTAGTGGACAAGTCGGGTGTATGACAAGGAAGAATTGTTTAGATTTTGGTGAAGATCCAAATCCAGTTCCGGATACGAAATTTTTTATTATTATTGAAGTGATTCTTCACCATTGAGAGATGGGGCCAAAAAACGATGTAAAGCACGATATTTCAAAACGTTGTGAACGGATTTTGACAAAACTTAATGGTTGAGTTTGGTTGGTGACAAGAACAAGCTGATTCGATTTTAGTTCAGTTCCGGATGCAGATCCAGCCTATCAATGGGATCCAAAAAGTAAACTTTTCAGCCTGGTGGAGGTATGTGCTCCATTGAGTGCCATTCTACTTTGTCTGGTTCTATTTTGTGTGTGCATAACATTTCTGACTCTATTCCATAAATCCATTACATAATGAATCCTTTGAAAGTTTACAATGAAACTCCTTTTTTAATGGAGCTAACCCTTCCAATTTAATCTTACATTTCTTTGTAACAATCACATGAAAGCACCCACCTTAATGCTCTGCTTGAAGAGGTATCCTGGCATGGAGAACCCTCTCTTCTTGTCGAGAGGCTCACTGAAGATGACAATCTGCTCGAAGAGGAAGATGCGGCGCTCCTTGCTCCGTGACAGCAATCCAGACTCAGCTTCCAGCACTTGGAACACGTCTTGGAGCAGCAGCTTACCCTGAGCTGTGATTTTTCCCTAAATGGCATGTCAGGTAAACAGGGTATCAAATATACATGTAAGGAGATAACGAGGAAGAAAACAGACACAGGATATCATTTGCTTGATCAGGTCTTTGTCGCATTGACACTGCATTAAATAACCTGATCTGACTTCGCATCCCCCAAACTTTATAATAAACTTACACATCCAACTTCATTTACAAGCAAAACATTTGACCATGACCAAGGTACTGGAATACAATTGCCTAATATTCGAGTGATACCGTGAGAATTTTAATGTTCAGCATAGAAAAGGCAGACATTCTGAAATGCCATCCGAAGGATGATGCAAAGATGCAGCACATCCTGCTACCATTCCATCAGGATGACTTTTAGTCGAATTTGACTCCACGGGGGGGGGGGGGGAACAAATACACAACCAGACATCTCAGAGACAAGTCTGGTATTTTCCCATCATCCCTACATCCTCAGCAGTGGTAATAACTGAAGTTGATTCTGTTTAGCTTTGAAGATCCAACAATATGGGGTGCATTCAAGCCAGCAAGTCGTAATCCAACACAAGTTACTGCAACGCAAAATTTTCAAAGCTTATTTCTGTTGCTCTCAAAAAACTTGCTCCATGATAGGTGGGACCTCATCTTTGTGGAGGAGGCCACTGACCTCGAAGCCTTGGAGCCGTCCGACATTCATCATGTCATTGCACTGCTTGGGTACGAGACACATCACTTCCACAGCTCTCTGGAACGACAGTTGGATTTTCTAATAAACTTTCCAGATACTTACAGCAGCATCAACACATGTGCTTTGCCACTACGAATCATTCCAGCACCCCAAGTCTCAGCTCTCGAAATGGCAACTTCATCGCTTGATGCCCATTCCACCATTTTCTCTTTCCATCTCTTTCTGCATCAACCCACATCTTCATCTCCTTACAACACTGTTAGTTAGTGTTGTACAAATCCATCGAGTATAACAACACGGTATGATGAAACATAAAGCTGTACAAATCCATAACCAGCATTGTTAAACAAATAACTTACCTCTATTTCAGCTGTGTCCAGTCCACCTTTCTTGGAATGCTTCAAATAGTCCTGTTGGATAAGGTTTCAAAATTCTAATAAGGAAGCACAACATTTTGTAACAAATTTAGTTATTTTACAAGCTGCCAATGTTAAAGCTCAAAAGTTAAACACAGGGGAACAATTATAATTGCAAAATATCTCATTAATTGAAAGATGTTTTTCTGTAAGTGTATGTGGCATTGTTGTTGGTTATTTATAGACATGAAAACACACAAAATAAATACAAATGGACTGAAATAAAAGTTACAACCACTGGCAGTTTAAAAGAACTCCAACCACGGGCTAATAGAAACACCTCCTACAAGTTCTCAAGTGAATCGCCCACCACAATACAGAAGCTCTTCCCAACACAGGACTGCAGACTGTTACAACTATGCTAGTCAAATGGACACCTGCAATGAAGTAGTCTGGGAAGGGTGTGATGAAGAAGCTGTGTTGGTGGTGAATGATTGCCAGAGGTGAAAGCAAACCTTTAATAGTAGCTGGTACTTCATGATCCTTTGTACAGGTTTTATGAGCAGATCTGTGAGCTGTAAACGGTGACCGAGTCGTACCTTCAGGTCCTGCAGGCAGTGTAATCAACATTTGGTGGTGAGCAATGTGAATATATAAGCAAGGTACTGAACAATGAAAGACCTTTTGTTTGGATGCAAATCTATCTGAAGGTCCAGTGAACCCAACATGAAGCTATGTACACATTAAGAATGCTGAAATAGTGGAATTTTGTATCCTCCTCTTTAATCTTTCTGAGATCGGCTGTACACTTAGTGCAGATGGGGAAAGAGAGCGAATGGCAAAGAGAGCAGATAGGTTGAGGAAGCAAGAAGAGGAAGAGGAAAAGAGGTAGACCATGGTTGAGATGGGAGGATTGTGTGAGGAGGGATAGCCGTGAGGTTGGGGGTGGTTGGAGAGTGGAGAGAGTTGGCTGAGGACAGAGGGAGGTGGAGGAATATCGTGTTCAAGGCAGGGCAGAAGCTTGGTGCCGTCGACCTCACCCCATATAAAGGGAAGAGGAGGACGACAACAACAACAACAAGTGTTTAAGTATATAATTCAATTGCAATAAAAGAGATTTTAAATGGTCGTAAAAATTTGTGTCGGAACTTTACCGCTGGTGATCATCGTTTACACCACCATATATAACACGCTGCATTACTTCTTCATTAATATTGTTTGTGTCCTTTATGACGTCCTTAAAAACAGTAAGTTTCCTGTTTGGAATGATTTTCACTTTTGTTTGACTCCCAGACTACCAGCTTATTTAAATCAAATATTATATCTTGAACACGAATCGGAACATTAATCAGAAGACAAATTTGCTGTTTAACCGTATTTTGGCTCTGGATTCGTCCAGATCGCACATGCGCAGAGAGGAGTGACATCATATTTTTTACTCTGTCTGCCTGCCTGGCAAACAAACAAAATAGAAAATCATTACAAACAGGAAACCTACTGTTTTTAAGGACATCATAATGGACATAAACGGCATGCATGGATAACGAATGTAACATGTCAGGAAGGGTGATGAAATGGACACTGGGGAAAACAGTGCTAAAATCCAGAATTAATTAATTTATACACCATTAATTAAATTTAATTATACACTGGAAAACTGCAGAACACTAATCACCTTCTTAATACTTCGAAAACCATGTAGATATATATATATATATATATATATATATATATATATATATATATATATATATATATATATATATATATATATATATATATATGTAGCATAAAAGGCGTGGCATTTGAGAGGGTCGGGGTGAAAAAGACTCTGCCGATCTGGCTATTTACGCTGTGTTCAATGGTGATCACTAAAGCCTCCATCTCCCAAGCTGCGACTCAACATCGTGTTATTACAGTGTATAAAGGCCCAGTCACACCTTGACGTTTTAGCCAGCAATGGCAACGTATCAAAATGTATGTAAAACACTGGCTTACGCTGAACTTTTGATGTCTTTTTTTAAAGATTCGGACGTATTCATAATGAGTTGGTCGTATGCATAACATATTAGTAACGGACACAGAACGTTTCGTTGTCTTATAGATAACTTATACCAACGAATGGTTAGCCTGTTGTCGGCGTTCACAACCTATGCCCAACGATAGTCTAACTTAGGAATAGCGCGCTGCACGTATCGCCGACGATCACGTGGCGTAGCCTATTAAAAGGCTGCTGCACAATGATTAAAATCATAACCGCCGGAGAAATGGAAGGGTCAACATCGCAGTCACACCTTGGCGATCTTGCCAGCGTATGCTGACCTCTGAAAAATGCGTCTAAAACGCTGGCGCACGTCGAATACGGTATGGGTAAGTTTGGTATACGTGAATAGAACGCTAAAGTACGCTATCATACGTCGTAGTAAGTGGAGTACGTCTTGAAATTTTAAACGTGTTAAAAATTTTTACGACATACTTGCCGTATGCCTCACACGTTCCGCATGCGATGCGAATAAGTTGTACGCACGATATGCGATCGTTGACACACGTCGACAAAAGTTACTTGTAAGTTACTCATAAGTCAAAACACGTCGAGGTAATGGTTAGCGCCAGTGTTCCAGACTTCCTGGTTTTTTTTTTGATTTTTTTTTCTTTTCTTCGGTATGATGGTGATGTTGACACTTCGATTTATAGTGCGGTTATAATATAATATAATTAATAGGCTGCCGCTCAACGATTTAAATCATAACCGCACTAGAAATCGAAGTGTCAACATCACCGTCATACCGAAGAAAAAAAACCAAAAAAAAAAAAACCAGGGAGTCTGGAACACTGACGCTAACCATTACCTTGACGTGTTTCGACTTATGAGTAACGTACAAGTAACGTGTGTCGACGTGTGTCAACGATCGCGTAACGTGCCTACAACTTATGGCCAGCATTATGTGGAACATGTGAGTCATACGCTGGCATACGTCGTAAAATTTCAAGCATGCTAAAATTTGAGGACAACCGAAAAGTACAACGATGAAAGCCAGCGTACTACGACGTATGACAGTGTTTTTCAGCGTGCTCTCAATGTTTCCAAAACCTAGCCATAACGTATTCGACGTGTGCCAGTGTTTTAGACAAATTTTTCAAAAATCGGCATAAGCTGGCTAAAAACGTCAAGGTGTGACTGGGCCTGAAGGGTGAGCTAACAAGATGGCTTCAGTAGCGCTAAACTTCTGGATTTTTTTTTTCAACAATCTTTGAAATCATTATTTTATTAAAATTTACATATTATACTTGAACACTGTGTGGGGTAGGCCTGGGGTGTGTTCAGTTACCAAGCAGCGAGCTAGCACTTAGAAAGAGGGTTTTGTTCCATATCAACGGTTTTGAATGGAATGCTTCCTCGAGTGCCAATGCCACTTGGTGAGCACTTTACAAGAAACGTGGTAACTGAACACACCCTTGGTGTTGGCTCAACGGTTAAGGTGGCTGGCTGAAGATCTTAGGGTCTTCAGTTCGAACCAGGTGGGTTGACTCAACCTATCATCCTTCCGAGGTCGGTAAAAAGAGTACAAGTTTACTGGAAATAGGGGCACTTTGTGAGGGGCACAGCCGTGCTCCCAGCAATGATGCACTAGTCGCCACAGGCTGCATTCGAAATAATAATACTGCATGGGGAATCGTGCTCCCTGAACTTCCAAGATAATTATTAATTATTTTACATTTTTAACACAATGATACAAGTTTTGTGACATACACATTTTGATGAAAAGTCAAACTTCACTGCCTTCCCTCTTCAGATCATACAATGCCTTCGGAAAGTATTCGCACCCCTCGACTTTTGTCACATTTTGTTGTGTTACAGCCCGATTGTAAAATGGAGAAAATTTAATTTTTTGTCACGATTCTACACAAGATAGCCCACAATGACAAAGTGAAAAAGATGTTTTTCGAAATGTTTACAAGTTCATCAAAAATTAAACGTTGAAATGTTTTGAGTCAATAAGTGTTCAAACCCTTTGCTATGACACTCCAAATTGAGCTCAGGTGCATTCAATTGCCTTTGATCATCCTTGAGATGTCTCCACAAATTGATTGGAGTCCACCTGTGGCCAATTTAATTTACTTGACATGATTTAGAAAGAAACACACCTTTCTATATGAAGTCCCACAGTTGACAGCACATGTCAGAGCACAAATTCTACCATGGAGTCAAAGGAACTGTCCGTAGAACACCGAGATACAATTGTGAGTAGGAATCAATTTAGGGAAGGGTGTAGAACGATTTCTAAAGTGTTGAAAGTTTCCAGGAGCACAGTGAGCTCCATCATTAGGAAATGGAAATAATATGGAACGACCAAAACTGAGCAACTGGGCAAGAGGGACCTTGGTCATGGAGGTGACCAAGAACCCAATGACCACTCTGACAGAACTACAGAGTTCCTTGGCTGAGATGGGAGAACCTGCTGGAAGGACAACAAGCTCTGCAGCACTTCACAAATCGAGGCTTTTTGGGAGAGTTGCCAGAAGGAAGCCACTCCTGAGAAAAATGCACATGACAGCATGCTTGGAGTTTGAAAAAAAAGGCTCTGAGAACAGAAAGACTGTGAGAACATGAGGGAAAGATTCTGTGGTCTGAAGCATGGTTGTGGCAGCATCATGCTATGGAGATGCTTTTCAGCTGCAGGGACTTGGAGACTTGTAAGGATAGAGGGAATAATGAATGGAGCCAAATTCAGGTAAATCCTTGAGGAGAACCTGCTTCAGAGTGCAAAAGATCTTGGATTGCGGCGAACATTTATGTTTAAACAGGACAACGACCCCAAGCATACAGCCAAACACTGGAATGGCTTCAGAACAAGAAAGCGAAAGTCCTTGAGAGGCCCAGCCGAAGTAAAAACTTGAATCCCACTTGAGAATCTGTGGAAATACTTGAAAATTGCTGTTCACCGATGCTCCCCATCCAATTTTACAGAGCTTGAGCAAATCTGCAAGGAAGAATGGGAGAAAATCCCCAAATCCACATGTGCAAAGCTGATACAGACATTCCCAAGAAGACTCGAAGCTGTATTCGCTGCCAAAGGCGCTTCTACAAAGTATTGATTCAGGTGGTTGAATACTTATTGACACAAGACATTTCAGCTTTTCATTTTTAAATAATTTGTAAAATTTCGAAAAACGTGTTTTCACTTTGATGGACACAAAATACCCCATAATGACAGTGACAAGAATTTTAAATTGAATCCATTTCAACTTCTGGCTGAAATAACAAAATGCGACAAAGGTCTCGGGGTGTGAATACTTTCTGAAGACATTGTACTTTAGTCTAGCCTGCTTTGTGTATCTCGTAGGTCCAGTCATCATAGTGTGTTATAATAGCCTTGCGAATGAGATGAAGCTATATTTCCAATATATGCCATGGTGGACCAGTGGTGTCGCAGCTACAATTCTCCAACCCCAACAACTGAGGTAGCAGTAATGGACCTACAGTTTGCTCTTTGAAGGATTTATCAAGAAATGTATGTGGTACCATGTGCGTGAGCTCTTCCATGAGCCCAGGTAGCTATATTAAGAAGGTAAAGAAAGAACAAGCAAATGAAGAAGTCGTTTAAACAACTCTGAGACAAGAGATCTGGCTTGGACAACCTCAAAGTAGGTATCGATGTAGTCAGAAACAACATGCTCAGATTTGGGCTTGTTCTGACAGTACACGATGTACATGTGCAGCCGGCGTTCCTGAAAAGGCAAACATAGCCAGGATTAGTACACAGCAAGAAACACAAACCATTTATGCCATGTCTCCAACAACAAGTCCCAAACTAGTTTAGAAATCACTGCTGGAGACAAGACAGTGGCACTTACATGAGATTAGTGAAAGGTGATGCCACAAACGTGTTTAATGATCATTGTTTTACAACAGAACTGAAGGTAAGATCTGAGTTGGATCTGCATGTGTTTGAGTGTAAAACAACAAGACAAGTCTTCAATGGCTCATAGGATATCACATTTTCAAGGACTATGTAATGTCTTATGACAAATCAATAAGTAATTCGAATAAATCAGATAATTTTGGTTCACGCCAAGCATTCAAACGTATCGTGAATGGTAGAATTGCTCTAAACACAATCCACCTCATTTAGATCCCCTATTCAGCCAAAAAAGGCCATCTGTATCAGAATCGCAAGGCTGCAATCTCAACCTGGTGCCAAAGGTGAGGAAAGCTGTTCAGCTGAAGAAAGTAGATGTTTGTTCTTACATATTTAATGAAGAGTGATGGAAGAAGATCGGGCTCCTCCTGACATCTTTCAATCTCGGCCAAAAAACAGCTGGGATGAGCACACAGATATTATTAGTATGTGCGAAGGCACCGGCCGGTGGATAATCTACTTTATAAAGCACCTTGAGAACCACACAGAACCTACTCTTTGTGCCAATCATAAATCTGATGAATGTTTCCAAAGATGATCTTTTCCTTCCCTTTCATGTCATCAGGCACCAGGTCCTCTTTCATGACTGCAATGTAGCCCTGGAGAAAGCATTCATAAAGACATCACAGCCGGTAATCATGTCTATCGCACAAAACCCCATTTGGCATTCTGTGAGTAACAGCCCAAAGGATGAAAAAAAATAAATCCCTCTGTGGGAAGAAAACTGCTCGAAAAGGAAGTCGTCGTCGTTTTCTGTCCATATGCAGCATGTGGCTGTGAGTTAGAATTGCTTCTTGCGGGCGCATGACAGTGCCTCCGATACATTGGGCCTGTATGTTGGAGCAGGAATTTTGTAATTTGTTCAGGGTGCTGGCGATAGCTCACCTTCACTTCCATCCGAGGGACGGCACACCCGTTACCAAATCACCCTGCATGGGAAACACCAGGATGACAATTTATAGCTGAGCCGAGATGAAAACTCAGGCTCGAAGCTCAGACGTAAGTGCGTGTACCTCCAGGCTTTCCTACTAGCCCAGAAAAAGAAGAAAAAGTTACCTCGTACCTGGATATGAACCAAAATAAAAATCAGGAAAGAAAAAGGACAAATACAGCTACCTGCTTTGGAAAAGCAGGTGAAGTTAAAGGTGAGGCTATCATGTGGAAAGCAACTGAAAAATCCAGGTTGTTATTTTTGTTTATCAATGATGCATCCGTCCAGGTTGTTGATAAAATAATAACAAACAACGGTATTTTAGGTGAAATATTAAAGTCAGATTCAGGGGGAGAAAAAAAAGATCCACAGTCGTTCCACCCATATGATCACAGAGACCAAAACAACAACAGAAGAACATGTAGGGGAAGGGTCATTTTGAAATGTACAGGAACACTTGTGAGCAGTCAGAAAGATCATGTTTGAATGATGGGCATTATATTTTTGATCAATATTTTCAGAGAAATAGTAGGCAATGCCTTTATTAATTTTTTTTAACAGCAAAGGTCATGGAAGAGCAATGTTGAATTGACATTGGTGTGTAACGGGGCAACAATTGAGCACAACGAGCAAAGGGATAAACGAGCGGGAGAGGGAGAGGGAGAGGGAGAGGGAGAGGGAGAGGGAGAGAGAAAGAGAAAAAAAGAGAACAGAAAAAGTACAGGGCACCAATATCAACAAGTAAGAGGATTGCATTGCACAGGATTAATGGGGGTAATAAAGCTCAAGGGTCACGATTGGGGATGGCAGGAGGTGGTGGTGCACTGCCTGCTTGAAGCCATGGAGGAAAGAGTGGGAAAGAACGACTTCTGGAAGGCGGTTCCATAGATGGGAGAAGCGAAGAACAAAGGAGTTGAGGTGGGCAGTTAGGCTGGATTTTTGAAGTGCAAACAGAAGAGGGTTACTGGAAGAATAGGTGCATTATGGAGTTGCTGACAAGGGTCAGATGACTGACAGGAATGAGGGAGCAAGACTGAAGAAGAGGCGGTAGAAAAAAAAGAGAGACCTTTGTCGCTTGCAATGTGAAAGCCACCAAACCATGTGCTTCGGCCTCGTCGTGAGAGATTCCGATAGTGTTGTTACACCACACATTCGAGGAGAAACAGGCGTGATGCTGGGGCACCAGTCCATAGAGGAGAGCAGTATTCCATTGATCTATGGACAACGGCCTTGTCGACTGTGACTGGGTCTGATTTTCCAAGGAGAAAAATAGGTCAGCTTTGCTACATTGTTTGACTAGGAGAGGTCATGGCTGATGATGAGGCCTTGCAATTCAAGAGACGGAACCTCCTCCAGTGGCTGACCATGGAAACAGACAAGTGGGTTGGTTTGATGATCTGTCCAGAGTGACAGGGTGTGATTTTCCAGGATTGAAGGACATGTTCTATTTATTAGATTGGCAGCTAATCAATTCCAAATCAGCAAAGTGTGAGGCAGTTGCAGTCTGCCGAGCAGTGGGATGGGGTATAGTGCGACACAATGTGTAGTTGTCTGCAAAAAGGAGGAGAAGGTTTTCCAGAACATCGGAGAGGTCATTAATATTGTTGTAGTTTTCCGCCACTCCGGCGTGCGAGCGACCGCATTTAGCTAATCGCGGCCACGCGCCCACCGGACGTGGCAAACCTAGTCGCAGCTTTCGGATCAACGCCGAAATCCAGCCACGGGTGTGTCTTTAATCACACCGAAAATCAGTCAACTATTATGTCCGCGCGCGACAGGGTCCGATCGCTGAATTGTCGATTTACCTAAGTATGCGCGCAGACAGAAATGCCGGGGATTTACACCTCGACGGGACCTGCTTGGAAACGAGCCGCTACGTAGCTCACTCCGTTTGTGATTTGCCAAGCGGTGTATATCGCCAAGCCCCGGTGGATCTGATTACTTTATAGGCTATTTAAAAGCCAGGGAATATCCCCAATGCAATACGGCAGCTCAATTCAGGGAAAGGATGCAACGAACAGGTGAACATTCACACAAGGACATTTATTCACAAAGCACTTATGCAATTATGTAAGGCAAACACGCATGCAATTATGCAGTCAACAAAAGCAACGCAGGTAATACAAGCATGACAAAAGAACTACAACCGTTCTATTATTTATTTACATGCACTTAACAGTTCTACTTAAGGACATGGTGCCACAACGCTCATACAAAGAAACCCCAGGAAAGGCAAGGGCAGAACTGGACCTCGTGGGTCTTTATTGTTCACGAAGCCGTGGAGATCGCAAAAGCTCCGAGAGGCCGGGCTGGTTACCTGTCACCTTCGTGGTGACTCGCTGGGCCCTGGTTTGGCGACCCTCGGTGGCTCTGCCCGCAGCTCTGTGGGACTCCACCCGTTCCCGGTCTCAGTCAGCCTCCGTTCTCTGTCAGCCTGCAGCTTTCCAAGCTGCCAACTCGACCTGAACCTGACGTCCCCGTTTTTCCTCTCTCTTGAGCGAACGCGCGGTTTTTTTTCCCCCCCGCCCTTCCCGGCATGCGGCGGGGGGGGGCGACTTTTCTCTGGGGGACACGCCCCCAACCGTCCTTTCGGGGCGGGAGTTGAGTTCCAACCGTCATTTCTGTTTACCGTGGATATCAGGGAGGGAGTTGAGTTGAGTTGCTGTTTTCCAACCGTCATTTCTGTTTACCATGGATATCTGGGCGGGAGTTGAGTTGAGTTGCTGTTTTCCAACCGTCATTTCTGTTTACCGAGTCACCATCGCTTTGAGTGGCAGAGATGTTATTCGTTGGGGAGGCCGTTCTCTGTGGAGATGTCGGCGGTTTTGGAGAAGTTGGTTGTGGTTGTTGTGGCTGGCGCTGTAGTTGGGATGGCGTGGTTGTTGAGATGTAGTTATGGAGAAGGTGGTTGTGGAGAAGGTGGTTGTGTTTGTTCCAAAATAAAGAGAGCAAAAGAATAATGGCTGACTCAAAGATCACAGCCCGGTTACACGAATAATTTCCTTTAGACCTCGATGGGGAAATCTAATCTGAACACACACTTATCGACATAACTGATCTCTGGGATACCTGAATGGTGTTCTGTGAATTTCGTAACACTATAGATGAGCACCGAGACTGCCTCTCCACGGGATTCAGCGTACCGGGGCCGACAGGATAAATAGGAAACCTGCAGTTGGGATTGGATTTACCGGAGCATGAGAGAGAGTCAACTTTTGTGAAAGTATCCCACACAGGATCAATATCAGGTGCTGTCGAGATGGAAGCCCATTCCTTTTGAGAGAGGACAGATTGTAATCTCTGCCGGTTGACCTGTGAGAACAGGCCATACTGCTGGAGGATGTTCACGATCAGATGGGATGAGGCATTACAGAAAGGAATCGGAAGTGTGTGCTTATTATGAAAAGAAAGAATTTTTCCTTGTGATGTGCAATGTACAGGACATCACCGCATCAAAGGAATTTTATGCACAGCGAGATGTCTGGCCACCTCATGTCTGTATTGAATCCACACTTCATCAAATTAAGCTATCAGTCTACTTGTCAACTCTACCAGAATCCATAATCTACCCCATTCTCACATTAATTCAACCCATCTTAAATTGCTTGTGTGGCACCGGCCAACCTTAACGGCCTCAAAACGGTGACACTGACAGAGAGACAACAACAGAGGCTGCAGGTCTGCGAGAACAACTGGGTCAGGAGGATCGCGAGAGTGAAGAGGGTGGATAGGAGGATGGATGAACTGAGGGAGGAGATTGGTGTGCAGATGAACTTGACGGGGAGAAATCGGATATGTTGAGGGAGCAAGGTAGGAGGAAGTGAGGTAAACGGCATTTGAGATGGGAGGATTGTGAGGAGGGATATCAATAACGTGGGGGTAATTGGAAAGAGATGGCCGAGGACAAGGGGAAGTGGAGGAGTATTGTGGTCGTGGAAAGGCAAAAGCTTGGTGTTGTTGGACCTCACCCCTCATCAAGGGAAAATATGAAGATCTTACATATGTCATTTAATCTCAAGACAGGGGATGTAACAAGGTACTGCCACACATTGGCCTACCAATTTGAGAGGTATCTTTATTCAATTTTTTTTTCTCTATTTTTCAACTTCCTTGGAATAGCATTCAACATGAAAATGTTTGGAATATATGTCAACGAAGATGGGTCAAAGCATACTTCGCATTTACAAATTAAGTTTGAAGCATGCTTTTAAGTGGAAAATCGGACAGTGATGACTCACCTCAACAACAAGGCCCAGATCACGGACATAGTCTCTCTCTGTCTCAACAAGCTCCTGCAGTACATAACTGCAAGCAAAGGTTGCACCAGCCTTCAGTTTAAAATGCAGCAAATTATAACAACACAATTTAAAACCAACAACATTTAGACAACACAGTAATCCCAAAACAAAACATGTCGTGTTGCTGCTCGAACAGCACGACGTAGCACTCTCTGCTGCATCTCCTCGTCTCGCTGAGACTTACTGTCGTCGTTTAAGGGCACTCATTCTTCTTTCATCATTCTCATCAACAGGCGACGCAGAAGATGGAGCGAGGGCAGAACCGTCTGACGATGTTACAGTGGGGCTGCTGCTCTCTCCGACGGGCAATGATGTCGGCCGCTCGTCCAAGGCCTAGAAAAGCCATAAGCAGCAGGATAAAATATACAGGGGAATACATGATGATGCATGTTATGTTGAAAGAAGGCAGCAAAACATACACGTGTAAACTATGCAAATAGAGGGTTTTACAATTTCTACATTACCCACAATTAATTGCAGTTGGCAATGCTTGGGGCTTTTGGTAGCAGGCAAACACAATCGGTTATTTGTATCATAATTTTGCTGATTTTTGGGCCATCAAATGGTAGAATGAAAAAAAAGTATGAAAATGGTGGCATATTTTACTTCTTCCCTTCCCCCATGTACACCCCCATATCCTCTTATATCCTCACGTCTATCACTACTTAACTCACTTTCCTTTTTCCTCTCATGTCTTGTCTGATGACTCCACCCTCTGGGCTGACAGGATGGCCAAGAGGTATGCACTCTCGCTTCCAAACTGTCTACCCGAGCTGGGTTAGCATCCCGACCCAGCTATAAACTGTCATCCTGATGTTTCACAGGCCGGGTGATTCATCAATGTGCGTGTCGTCTCTTGGATAGACGTTAAATGAGTGTCCCATCTGTCAGCATTCTTTGGTGGACATTAACGATCCCAATGTGTCCTTCACAAAAAGTTGGCGAGCTATTGCCGGCATCATGAACAAAATACAAATTCCTACACTAACCAGCAAAGGGCATCAGCGACACAGCTGTGCCCTCAGCCAATGATGCCACCCCACAGTCTTGTGCTGCACATGAAATAAGACGACTTCACTCTCTACAGTGATATCCCTTATCCTTCAGACAGGACGGTTGCATCCTCTTTCCACTCTTCAGACCTTGAAAAAATTACAAGCTGGTCAAACACTTGGAATATGTGTTTCAATCCGGACAAATCTTACACTCTGAACGATCTCTCTCCAAAATGACCCCCTGGCAAACCCCGCATCTACTTTCTTAATCCTCTTGAGGAAGTTTCAGTCATTCAAACTCCTGGGTATCATGATCAACCATGATCTTTCATGGCAGACCACATTTCAAAGTTGGCCTCTAAAGCCAGTTGCCGACTGGGCATACTCCATCATACAGAGTCCTTCCCCAGGCAAAAATGCTGCAGTTAGAACTGTAGTCTGCAGGGAATTACTGTAGGAAAGGAATGGTATTTTTTTTCCTGGGATTCTTAGCATACCTTAAGTCCTATTCACCTACAAAGCCTTCATCCGTAGCTTGATGGAATACTGCTCTCTCTCCTCTGGGCTGCCACCCCTGCCTCACACCTTGCTCAAGCTTGACGCGTTCGTCACGCCCAACAGCATCACATTGTGTTGGTTGATGTTAAAGATCCCATGATGTCCTTCATGAAGCGTCGGTAAGCTATATCCAACACCAGGAACAAATCACAAATTCCTGCCCTCCCCGACCAAGTGGCACAGCTGCAATTAACCTCTTTCCTCCTTTCCTCTCCATGTATATAATGTTCATTATCCCCTCACAAAACTTCAACAATCACGAAATTTTCAACAATAAGTGGATAATGACAAGTGCGCTCAGTTGTAAATTTTGATGAACAATCATGAAAACCTCCAGCAGGGTGTGCTGCAAGATTGTAGGTTAAACTGTACAACCCTCTACATGCCAAAAGTGATGTGATCAAATAAATAAATAAATTTTAAAAACATGATTGTGCATAGGAGAGAATGAGTGGTCCATCCTTCGTGGATACAGACCCAGAATAACTTGTGGCATTAAGAAACCAACACTTCAGAGTACGTTTTAAAAGGCTTGCATGACGTGTCAATCTCGGGTTGATGACAGTACAGAAATTGACACACAAAGTCCATGTTGCTCAGGCAGGATGCAATTCGGTAAACATGATGTTTCTATAGTTTACCACCATCTCCCCAATATGGCAAACACAGAAATGCTTAGTACATCGTGCTTTCAGTACATCAGTCACACGAACGTACGGATGTAGCCATCAATGCAAAGCATGGAATACAACTTGCACCGTGCGTGTGAATCTGCAACTACACATCGGACATCTCTACTGCTTTGACAAAATGGAATTGTCAACCGGACACACGCGTCGTACATGACAGACACATTCCGGGAGGTTAATAAGGACTTCGCCACCCCAGCGTTTCAACCGAGTCAGCCGTCAAGTGCCACGTCGTGAAACATCAGATATGCCGATTAAACTAAGAGCAAAACAAATGGCAGCTGCAAATATATTACATGTGTTGAACATGGGCGGAAAAATGAAAAAGGAGATGAGATATGTTTGGCACCTCAGTCACTGCAGAGTTTTTAAACAGACAAGCACAAGCAGACTTTTTATATTTTGAGTGTAAAACATTTTATTAATTATTTTCTTCATTTTTTGCATTGTAAAAGTTTGTTGAGAATTTAATGACGGAAACTCAAATGGCAAATAAAGAAACATGGAAGCGAATACAAAACCTGACTGTCTTGCACTGCCCAGCAGCGGACGAGCGAATAAGGGATATTTGTATTCACTGTGACTTTCCCTTTGACATTTTGGCCCAATTCTATTAATTCATCTTCTCCATATTCTCATAATAAGGGTTCACTGAAAATTTGATGGAAAAAAAAATAAACCTCAAATGGAAAAACAGTTTTCGACGGACGGACGGACGGACGCACGCACGCACACACACCTCCCACTACACGGCAGATGGGATAACAAATTCAAAAACTTACAATCGTCTAAAACACGTCAAAAGAGTACCATGATGTGCGTCTGTGTATCCTTCATCGTTATCTCCACATACGGGTTTCAGAAGGTGGAACAGGGTCCTCCCGGGTATCAAAGTATCCACCTCCGTTTCAGGAAAGGAGGATCACGATTCATGGACCAAGTTGTGAAGTTTTCTGGTTCTCAAAGTTTTGTTCCGAAGGCTCTCTTCAGGATCGACACCGAGTCTCAGACAGCTTCGAACTCTTGTTAGTTTGTAATAATATTCCCAGGGATCATTATTAAGATCTCTGTGAGGTTCTTCATCATTCCCGTTGCTCCAATGATCACTGATTTTGGCATTCTTTAGATTCCAGGATCTTCTCACTTCATTCTTCAGGTCGTAGTATTTGGTAATTTTCTTGATTTCTGAGTGAAGGCCAAATTTGCTGGGTAGTGACACCTCAATTAGCAATGTATTCTTTACTTTTTTGTATCTCAGTACTATATCCGGTCGCAATGCTTTGTTTTCTATGGTCATGCTCGATGGGATCATGACGTCAAACGTGAGTGTTCCTTCCTTGTTTCCAGTGACTGCTTTTGTTTCATGTTTCCATGAGTTTTCTGGAACAGGGATTTTGAAGTTTTTGCAAATGTGGCGGTGGAATACTCTACATACCTTATTGTGCCTTTGTGTGTACAGTTGTTTTGACTGAGTTTTTAAAATCCCAATAGGAAGTGCTTCTTGCTTTCTGTTTCTACCTTGCACAACCTATACCTGTCGAATTGACCCAGTCACACCATCTTCTTGAAGCTAT
>NC_140963.1:8687025-8842025 GCF_056783735.1 Eptatretus burgeri
CGGCGAACATAGAAATGAAAAAAGTTATAACTCCGCGTTATAATTCCACAGCGACCTTACGGCCTGTAAAATATAGCCAAATGGCGTAGGGCCACCCTGAGGCCACCGCAGAAACTCTGCGGCCGCCGCACGTTTCTGTCAATTCAGAGGGCGTACGGCCGCCGTATCCTCGCCGTAGAGCAAATGTGACTTAGGCCTAAATGAGCCAATAATTTGCCATGATAAGATAGTAGAAAACTCCAAGGTCCAATGTGCATCACACACACACACACACACACACACACACACACACACACACACACACACACACACACACACACACACACACACACACACACACACACACACACACACACACACACACACACACACACGATGGGAAATGGTTGAACACGAGAGTAAAGTGAAGCATAAGAAGAATAAGACGATAGCTTCTGTAGGGAAGTTGGGGAAGGTGGAAGAAAAATAAAATAAAAGAGGTTGTGGAGAACGAAGAAAGAGAAAGAGGACGAGGATGCATGAACATAAACACATGGAGGTGCAGAGGGGAATTGAAGAAGATTTTTGTATATTTCAAACAATATGTTGATCGCTGCCAAGTTGAGCTTTGTATAGAATGACAGTGTATTTGATACTTGCAATCAGAGAATAAAGCTCAACAATTATTTATAATAAATAAATAAAAACAAATGGTCAACCTGAAACTAGCTTTATATAATCTTCATAAAATGTGGTTATTTGGAAAGTGGAATCTCCAGTAAATCCTTACATCAAGCAGTCTAAAAGAGCATTCTTACATAATATACTACCATATGTCACAGAAGAATCTCCTTTTTTTTTCCTCCACTCCCCTCCATCCCCCACACATGGCAAAAATATACAAAAACGACGATGGAAGCAGAAAGTACAATGAAAAGTTTGTCGGAGGCAGGCAGTTTGGGCTGGAGGAAAAACAAACAACAGAAAAAAGTGTGTGTGTGTGTGTGTGTGTGTGTGTGTGTGTGTGTGTGTGTGTGTGTGTGTGTGTGTGTGTGTGTGTGTGTGTGTGTGTGTGTGTGTGTGTGTGTGTGTGTGTGTGTGTGTGTGTGTGTGTGTGTGTGTACACATTTGGCATGCACTATCAAGGCAGGATGTCAAGGTAAGACAATGGAAGAGCAGTGTGAGACAACAAATCACATCAGGCAGTAGGTGAGCCAGGCAGGTGGTAAAAAGCGCACCATGCACAGAGAACCCAGGCCTACCATCTTGCTCTTCACAAGGTTCTCGATGGCGCTGACCAGCTCAGCAGTAGTTGGTGTCTCCGAGCAGCTGGCACGAGGCGCGAGCAAGGAAGGGGGCTGTGCATGAGGGGGCCAAGGCATAGGGTTTTAAACCCTTGCGAGAGAACAGCCAGGCCGCACGCGGATGCAGCTCTCACAGCCTCTGCTATTTCCCCCCCATCTTTAACTCATCTGATTCTCAACAACTAAACTGCACTGAGATTTCCCACTACAGCAAGACTACACTCAATCTAAGCAGGAACATTTACCTGATGAAGGATTCAGTTCCACTTTACACACTTGCCATTAAGCAGGGGGTCTTGCAAAGCTCATGCTAAAACAAGGCCAAATAAATCAGACCGTCTCAGATTGCATATTTATATATTTTTGACAAGGAATTTTCCTTAATCATTATTACCTTGAGTTAATCATGCATTCATAACACTTTCCAAGAAAACTTTTAAACAATTATATGCCACTGTGTTAATGAGAATGGAAGACATAATTGTACATGTAAAGGGGGGCACAAAAAAAAAAAATCAGTAACAATAATAACAAAAAATTTATCAGCAAAAAATGTTTTGACCATTGATAGCAAATCACATCGAAAGAGCCTTGGATCCACAGATTCTGGGGCAAATAAACCAAAAAGGAATCCAGATCACAGCAAACAGTCTGGTGTCTGAAGTATATGGCATGATAATCAAGTAATTATGGATATACCTTGTGTGTGTGTGTGTGTTGTGGTTTACCATTTAGAATTTAGATTGAAAAACCAATAATAAAATGTTTCGTTGCTGTAACAACCAAATGGTATATTTCCACCAAATAGTAGCTTGATTGTATATTTTATTTAAGAGGCACCCGAGGCGAGGTTCACATAGCGACATGCAACCACCAACGGACCAAGAAAAAGCAGAGATTGCCGTGTTTAATAAAAAGAGGAATTTTGCCTTGCTCAATAAAACAAGAATCGAGGGCTAAGAGCAAGAGAATAAGACTCCGACAGGATAACTCAACGGGAGAGCACTTTTGTTAATTCATTTATTTTTTGTCTTCAAAGTCGAGGCTCATGGAGGAGCGAGAACATCGAACGGAATAGGAAGTCACAGAACAAAGTGAACAGCATAAAGAGAGAAAGGGGGTGGACACACAGTGTGGACAACAGTGGGGTTGAGGGACAAAATCGATGAAGATGAGGTATGGCACTACAGAAGGTGGAGTCATCAATAAAGAGATAGAGAGGAGGATTTTCTTGAGAGTCGGAGAGATCATTGATGAAAACCAGAAAAAGAACAGGGCCCAGAACAACACTGTCTAGAGGAACTCCAGCCTGGACAGGAAGAGGACATGAAAGGATGAAAGGTTGAGTGCCACACGTTGGCTCCGAGAGTAGACGAAGTGAGTGAGCCATGTGTGGAGTTGGCCGTGGATGCCATAGGTGGACAGTTTGGAAAGTAAGGCAGGATACCAGACTGTATCGAAAGCACGAGATATGTCCAGAGATGGCCCTGATCTCATGTCTTCACCAATGAGAGGACATTGGGACCATACTCTGTGCAGAGCATTGGTGCTGCTGTTGCAGTCTCCTTGGCTGTCGGGTACAATCCTTGACGGGTCGCCACTCCGACACAGGATATCAGCATGCTGGCACTCATTTTGCCGACCTCAGAAGGATGTCAGGTCGAGTTAACCCCACCTGGTATTAATTCAACAGCTGAGCGGGATTTGAACTCAGGACCCTAGGATCCAAAGCCCACCACCCTAACCATTAAGACCATTGAGAGATAGAGCCAAAAACGATATGTAGCAACACATCTCAAAAAGTTGTGGACGAGTTCTGACAAAACTAGGTGGATGAGTTAGTAAGGTGACAATAACAAGCCGATTCGATTTTGGTTCAAGTCTGGATCCAGATCCAGCCTATCAGTGAGATATAAAACGTAAACTATTCAGCCTGGTGGAGGTATGGGCGCTGCCGGGTGCCGTTCTAGTTCATTCATACAATTGCTATTCCATCAAACTTTGTCTCAAAGACTATTCTTTTTTTTTAAAGAAGAGTCTACTGCATTGGATATATGGCATAAATAAATATTTCATGGGCAGAGCAAAATCAAGAAAGGATATAAAGTTTGATTTAAAAAAAAAATTCAACTTTATATTCGTTCTCAGTTTTTATTACATTACTCTCGTATCACACAGACGGGTCGGTGCCCTTCCTCGACTCATTTGTTCCTCTTTTCTCTCACCCAAGTAACTGACTTCCACAGTGTGTCAAAATCACTCTCCTCTATAGGGGCTTCAAGATGGTTATTCCCCACCACCTCAGGTCATTCCCAATCCATGCTAATGATCTTTTCTAAACTCATTAAGCCTCCCCAAGCACAACCCTCCCTTTCAAGGTTTTTGTGTTTGCCCCCCCCCCCTCTTCCTCACCGTCGTTTTCATTTTTTGTTCCATTTCTGTTTTAGCCCCAGTTTTTCCCTTCCCCTTCTAGCTATGTTTGAGTTTACAACCAGCTGGTTCACCACATGTGTCCTTCTCCCCCTCCTTTGATCTCATTATTCGTTAAGCCCATTCTTCTATCAAGCATCCCTCTGTTGTGTCCCTCCACCCTGCTGTTGGTGTATCTCTTCCCCTTTCCACTACACTCTTTTTCCCCTTTCCACTGGTACAGCAACAATGTATATTTTAACAAAGAAAGACAAGTGTTGAAGGTTTACACAAAAAAAGCAGAAGAAGATGCAGTCATGCTGTGGAAAATCTGACAATCAAACATGAAAAACACAAATAAGGAACCAAATCGCACCTTGTCATCAGCAGACTCAGGTTGTAATAAATTATGTTGCTGAATCTGCATTGGTGGTGGTAATGGCAAAGCATCTGGACCCTCCTCCCCCTCCTCCTCTCCACAACTCTGCATGCCAGATGATGATGACTTGGACAATGTGCCGCTGCCCGAGCCGTCCCGCCGTACACGCTGGAGGAGGCAATGCAGAAAGCAACAATCAGAGTGTGGAGAAAATGGCATCAATGCGTCATTCGATCAAGCGCTTGCAGTGGGACCAACTGGAACTTTCTTGCTGCAACGTGGCACGCACGCATGAATCGGAATGCACGTGCGTGCGCACACACTGGATGTTAAGGGTTAAAAAGCATAAAATCTCCCACCTCATCTGGCATCTCCTCAAGAGGCATGGTTGAAAGGGAAGTGATGTTGCCTTCTTCAGAGTCACGGGGTGTGCCGAGATCGACACTTTTGCGTCCACTTTTCTTGTGTTTGGGTGCCGTGAGCTTCTTTGTGTGATGTGCGCTGGCCTCAGCTTTGCCGCTGCTGAGGCGGCGCACTGGGCTCGTGAGCCACTTGCGTAGCGTGTTGCCCGGCCTCTTTGGACCAGGAGAGCCCTGGTGAGGTGAGGTCAGTGGGTGAGTATGCAGTGTTCCTGTCGAAGGACTCGCATCGCTGCTGGACACCGCCAATGAGTCTGTAGGAAATGGGTGGATTGGAGTATGGTTGAATGAGATCGAGGGCATCAGGTTTTAATATCTGTCAATTGCTCACCATTAAGCAACACTACCAAAGGCAGTGTGTCCACTTGCGAAATTCATCACCAATGATTGATGGCCTCCATTACCATATGCAAGCCTCATTATCATTTGATAGTTTTTTTCACAAAAATGGTTCCACGAACAACCTGATACAGGGTTGTTTTTTTGGGGTGAGGGTGATGGGGGGTGTGGGGGGAAAGATCTTAACAATATTCAGTTTACCTTTGGGACATATTTCCCAGAATGAAATTGTTTGAAAAATAATTACCAACAATTGCTTTGCAACAGACGAAAGTGAAAATTTAATTTGCATCCCATTATGAAATCTCAAAAATGGTCGAGTCGGGGTATAATTATCAGATACGTTTGGATAACCGGTGTTTGTGAAAGTTCGTTGTACCACAACTCACAACAAGAAGGGAACTTTTGACGTTGTCAGATATGCCTCCGCCCACATGATTCCATCATCAGACATACTGTACTTCTATCAAGTTTGATTTAAATCCCTGAATCCAGATTTAATAGATTAAATAATTCTGGCTGCCAGATCATGTGCCAGAACAGGGTGAAATTTAAAACAAATATTCCCCGCGACTACTGGATCATAACTGTGACGTTTCACGTCGATTAATGAAGCAGTTCAAGAGAAATACTTTTTAAAAGATTTTTGTTCAATCCAATATGGCTGCCAAACCATGTGACTGATCAATTTTTCAATAACAAACTTGTATACCGATAGCTTGGGGAACATTTGTGAGAAGTTTCCCGTCGATCTAAAGGCCCGGTCACACCTTGACGTTTTAGCCAGCGATGGCAACGTGTTAAAATTTATGTAAAACGCTGGCTTACGTTGAACTTTTGATGTTTTTTTTTTAAAGATTCGGACGTATTCATAGCGACTTGGTCTTATGTATAACACATTGGTAACTACACAGAATGTTTCGTTGTGTTATAGATAACTTATACCAACGAATGCTGAACCTGTTGTCGGCCTACACAACCGATGCCCAACGATAGTCTAACTCAGGCATAGCGCGTTGCACGCATCGCCGACGATGTCGTGATGTAGCCTATTAAAAGGCTGACGCAAAACGATTCAAATCATAACTGCCGTAGAAATGGAAGGGTCAAAATCGCGGTCACACCTTGGCGATCTTGCCAGCGTATGCCGACGTAACAAAAAGTGTGTCTAAAACGTTGGGGCACGTCGAATACGGTATGAGTAAGTTTGGTATACGCGAGTAGAACGCTAAATACGCTATCATAAGTCGTAGTAAGTAGAGTACGTCAAGAAATTTTGAACATGTTCAAAATTTTACGACGTACTCGGCGTATGACACACGTTCCGCATGCGATGGGGATAAGTTTTACACACGATATGTGGACGCTTACACACGTCCACAAAGGCTACTTATAAGCTACTCATAAGTCGAAACACGTCGCGGTAATGTCTTTTTTACGCGAAACTTATTTCTAACTTATGTTTGACGTGCTTTGAACCAATTCTTTACGTAGTCCCAACACACATCGACGTATGTAGACGTATTCCAATGACGTCTTCCGGTCGACAAAAAAAATAAATGAACGTGTTTCTAGCTTACAACTGCCATATAAAGACGTGTTCCCAGCGGTTTTGGGAATTGGTATATAAAAATGCTGCTCATAAAAGGGGAACCCAACAGTGTTTTCGAGTCCTTTTTGAGTCGATGTCCATGTCAGCAGTAACAGTATCAGTATCAGTATTACTATTAGTATCAGTATTAGTATTAGTAGTAGTTTGTTCATGTTGGCATTAGTAGGTGGGTGTGAGGGGGAGGGTGTGGGTTATGATGGATCGTCCTTGCGTCCGCGTGTCCACGGGTAGGTTCATAGGCTGCCACTCAACGATTTAAATGGCTGCATCTCCACTATTGAAAGTAGACGTTTGCGCTCAACAATTGGATTTTTTTTTACACTCAACGACTTTTAAACGGTACCACTCAGCTAGTTTCATTGTTTACAATGAACGATTTAAATTGCTGTCACTCGCCTTTGTTTTTTTTTTTTTTTTTTTTTTTTTTGACGCTGGGGTTTTGAAATTTGAAACGTTTCTTCTGAACGTGTTAAAACGCTCAAACTCGACTATTTTAAATAGACGCTGCCGATGGACAATTCGAATCATAGCCAAGCTAGACATCGAAGTGTGAACATCCTCGTCATGCCGAAGAAAAGTTTGAAGAATGCTGCAAATAAGTGTCCTGGCCGTGGCCGTGGACGCTGACGCAAGGACGATCCATTATACCGACGTCTTTCAGCCTATGAGTAACATAAAAGTAACGTCTGTCGACGTGTGGCAACGATCGCGTAACGTGCCAACAACACGTTAATCATAGGTAGGAAATAAGTTTCGGGTACGCTAAACATTACCTCGGCGTGTCTCAACTTATGATTAACTTACAAGTAGCATGTGTTGACGTCTGTCAACGATCGCAGACCGTGCATACAACTTGTGGCCAGCGTATCGGAACGTGTGAGTCATACGCCGGCATACGTCGTGAAATTTCAAGCATGAAAAAATTTGAGGACAACCGAAAAGTACAACGTTTAAAGCCAACGTACAACGACGTATGGCAACGTACTATGACGTATGCCAGCGTGCTCTCAATGTTATCAAAACTTACCCATAACGTATTCAACGTGTGCCAGCATTTTAGAAAAAAAAATCAAAAATCGGCATACGTTGGCTAAAACGTCAAGGTGTGACCGGGCCTTAACGAGCTGAACTGGAGAAGGAGATTTTAATGGGTTTTAGGGTAAATCCAATATGGCTGCCAAACCATGTGAACTATGACATCATATGTGTGAATCTTTTTGTTCTCATGGTTAGGTCATTAGTGTAAAGTTTTGCCTCGATCTGTTGAGCCACTTCAGCAAAGACTTTTGAAGGTTTAAAAAAATATATATATATATGTATATATATATATATATATATATATATATATATATATATATATATATATATATATATATATATATATATATATATATATATATATATATATATATATATATATATATATATATATGGCTGCTGAATCACGTGCCTGATGACCGCATAAATTTTTTTTTTTTCTGTGGACCATTTTATCCTGAGATGTACCTCAAAAATGTTCATGCTGATCAGATGTAGTGTTCTACATATGCAATAATGACATCATGACGAAGGCACCTATGACGTCATAAAAAAAAACATGTCACTTGTTCCCCATGCAGAAGGCTTGCCGTTTGTCAAGCTTCAATTTTCTTTTTGGAGCAGTTTCAGATATACAGAGGTACAAAGTTTGTCCATTATTCCAACATGGCTGCCACACCAGGTGACCGATGACGTCATAATTATCATTAACATATTCTTCATGAGTAGTCGCACCTCTGGTGAAAATTTAGTCTCAATCTGACAAGCGGTTACGGAGAAAAACACAAGCTCTGTGTAGACAAACAGACAGATGCACAGACAAACAAACAGTCATTGTCGTGTATCCTTCACGTAGTTTACCTTCCTGATTAAGATAGCATGTTATCCGCTGCCATGCATTGTACTTTGCCATCAGAATAAAGATGGATTCATACAGATAAACATCAGCTTCATTCTACAAAAAACATATGCACAGTGCACTAAACGCAAACTAAAGAAGCACAGCTGAGTGTTGACCATTACGCGAGGTCTTCTAGCTTCACTGCCAGTGGCTTCTCTCGTTTTGGCTGCGTGTGACTTATCCCATTCTTCTTGTCGTTTTACAAAAAAAAACACTCAACTGCACAGATTGCACACCTTACTGTACTCAGTTCATTGTACCGTCCTCATGACGTGGCAATGTGATTTACCATGGAAGCTCTCCATTACGCTGATGTGTTGATTGGTTGTTATGCTGCGACTCATCACCGAAGGTACAGTTCAACACATCTAATTTGTTGTGCATATTCGTTAGAAAGGAGTGCCACTCCAACAAGTTATTGACGTCCATTCCCATTGGATCTAGAGCTGATGGTCTACACCTGCTCGATCGAGCCGTTCTGCCTGGAGTATGAGAGTCGTGCTTAATGAAAGAACAATGGCACAAGTAAAGCACTAATGTGAGCGAAATTAATTGCAGCGGAGAATGAATCATCAATATGTATTACACACTTGCACGGTGCATTACAAGGGTGAACTTTGCCATTTTGGGTTGGAGCATTGATGCTGCACAGGTGCCTTGATATCCATGTTCTCTCTCACTATTGCTGGAGAGGTGCAAACTCACGGAAGGTCAGTTGATGGCATGTCTACCTTCTCACTTCACCTGGAATTTTGTCCCATCCATATTAACCATCTTCTTTATTTGTATGCAACAGAAGGCTGCGGGGTAGCATCATTGGCTGAGGGTGTGACTGTGCCACTGATGGTTTGGGCAGGAATTTGTAAATTGTTCAAAGTGCCGGCAATAGCTTGACGACTCTTCGTGAAGAACACCGTGGGAATCTTTAACGCCCACCAACAAATTCTGGCAGACGGGAAGCCCAGTTCAATGTCCATCCGAGGCACAGCACACACCTTGATGAATCATCCTGCCTGTGAAACACCGGGATGACAGTTTATAGCCGAGTTGGGATTCAAATCCAGGCTAGACAACTTAGAGGCTGTCCATGCTGAATGCATCCGTACTGAGTCTCGCTAAGTGGATAAGTGCTGAGTGGATCTATGCTGAGTGGATCCAGATCCATGCTGAGTGGAGCTATGCACCGAATATTTTAAAACTTGATTTCCCTCTTGTTGCCGTCACTAATGTCTCATCTCATCTCCTCTTTTCTGCGATGCTGCTTGTTCTTTGTGTATTGGCGTTTTGATTGTTTTTGCCACACAATTTAATTTATAGTGTTCCTTGCTGGTCGTCATGCAGGAAAGTTGGTTGATGTATGTCTGCAGTCAAGACTGCGAGCAGATATCGACTTGTTTGCCCAAACATTTTTATGTTCTCCGGAACTCGTCGATTATAGTTTTGCCTCTGGTACAAAAATAAGAACAGAATACTGCAGCGGGACCAGGAATTTGTGTCTGGAACTACAGAGAAGCAGTAATAGGCCCAAATGCTTCCGCGGTGGAATTTAAAGTGAACATCGACGTACCTCGATTGTTGAAGAAACCTTCCATTTCAACACTACTCCGTGAGTGTGCGACACACAGGACACTGCACGGCACAAGGCCTTCCCCGGCTGGACTGCGGTCTGTAGTGCGCACCAAGCACCAGTCAGGGCGATCGGTCGGCCTCTCCAGAACTTCCACCGTTTGGCCACGTCGCACAGAAAGCTCTGCAGCGGAGTTTGCTGTGTGATCCTTGATGACGACCGTGAGTTCACAGCCACCTGAAAGCTTGTGGTGGGAAGGTGTGGGAAAAAGGAGAAACAGATGGGTTAGAAGAGAGAATGAAAACAGCAAATCGGTTTTCTCATTCCCATCTCAGCACGTAATTCATCGAATCCACATGAAGCCTGGGAGAGAGTCAACGAATGCTGCTGAAGAAATAGAATAAAAATTATTTGCGATAAAGGTGCGGTTGAGAAGATCTTTCAATTATCCGTATTTCCGAAAAGAAAAAACAATGAATTGGACACAACTCTCTTTCGTTCTCTTTCTCTTGGATGTTCATCCACCTGCTTGTTCGCGTCTGATTATATTTCCCCACCGCCCATCAGTATGTTACCATTCTTTGCTGAGTCGACTTGATTTCTCCATGAGCCTGCATTTGTAAAAAAACAAACATTGGTGTTTTGAAGAAGAAGATGAAAAATAGGAAAACAGGAAGGAATGGTGGTCTGACATCATAGTCGAGGGTGAAAAACTCCCTTTCCTGAAGGGTTACATGATGCACGAGTAAACCCTATCGACAGAAAATAATCCTGATGACTTCAACAAAAATAAAGAAATTAACAACCGGCACGTATAATCCCACATCTTACAAATAACTTCAAGTGTTTGTGCGTTCTTTTGCACGTTATTATTTCACAGCCGAACTGCAGCATCGAGAGGCCCAACATTTGGGGCGTAGGTCCTTCCGAATCTGGGGAAGGTTTAAAAGCAAGCACATGTCGACCTTGGCGTCTGTTTTGAGACCAAAGGCCGATATAAAGTGGATATTGTGATATGGGGTGAAGCGGCGCTGCTGCCGGCCCGCAGGTAAAAGGTAACCACCATGAGACCAATAACTCCATCGCTTATCAATGTCCAATACGTCCTAAAGCCACCGCCGGGAAAAGATCACCACCATGAGAGCAATAACTCCGTAAGTTTTCAATGCACATGTGCTGGAACAACAACGTAGTTTTATTCTCCGTGCAGCTCCAGGTACCCAGACGAGTATATAATAATCTAAAACAAGTAAATAGTTAATAACAAATCAAATAATGCTGCTTTTTTTTTCCTGATGAACCAAAATTGGATTTCTTTCCGATCTTCCACAACAAAATGTTTGTTACTATCCAGTATATCTACACTAATAAATGTCAATGTGTGTGTGTGTGTGTGTGTGTCCTCCATAACTCCAAAACTATAAAACTGAGCAGCCTGACACTTTACATGCATTCGAAGAAAACTCCAAGGAAGTGCAGAATGAAAATTGGGTGTTTGGGTAATTAAAACACTCCTTTTGAAGATAATTAAGGGCATTATTTAATTACATCCTTCAACTGACGATCCTCGGTCACCTCGCCGTCTGGGGTCTGAAGGTGGTTCCTGGGTAACCTTGTTGGGGTCTGAAGCCAGCATGTATTTTGGCCTACTCAACCATGCTTTGACTTGGAGCTATTAGGGTTATTGAATGGAACTTTGACACTTTCCTCACTCATATTATTGAATGCCTGTTCATCATAGCCAAGAATCGTGTACATCGCTTTTTTAAGTGGTTTGGTTTTCAAATTAGGAGCCTGGAGCAATTTCATGCATTACATGATACAATTTTCCACAATCTACTCTCATGGACTAATTAAAGTATATCATCAAAATATTATTTCGGTTTTGAGGATCGGATATCGTCTGGACCAAATAAGTGTTAAAATCTGTTGTAAAATCTGATAATTTAAAGAAATAATGAGTCTTGTAACTAAGCTGATATACCATTTACTTTAAGCAAGCAAGGCTATGTCCCTCCTCCATACATACACAAGAGAATGCGAAATTTCCGAAACATTAAACTTATCTTTTTCTACTGTTTGGAGAATTATATTGAGTGAACAAAAAATGTAGGAACGTGCCAAAATTAACCAGCTTCATTGAGCGAAATGATTGAATGCATTCACTGCTCGACCTCGCACTCTGTCCCCCTGAGGGATAGCCCATCCATAGCATCTGCCAGATCTGTGCCTGTATTTTCGGAGGTTTTGTGAGGTGCTCTGCAGGGTAACAGAGCAAATCTGGTGGAAAACGGACGTTTTTAAAAAAGTTAAAACGTTTGCGTGGACCCCGAACCGATGTACCATGTGAGGCGTGCACAGACGAGCAGACAAGATGGCAGATTATATCTGCAATGTTTATTTAACAGGAAGTTGAACTTCGTGATGTCTTCAGGGTTGTTCTGCATTAAGCTGCCACTCTTTTGTGGATAAAGACATTATTTGAACGAATTCATTTCATGTCATGAACTGCTCCGTGCGCGGTCAAGACCAGCTTTAAAGTTAAAGGTATCCTATATGATATGCAGCAACAGCCTGGCCAACCGTTCCTTATCAACCATTAAATTGGAGTGCTTGCATGAGTGCTTAAGCCACTTGCCGAACGCCTTACAGTCGATAGCGGGACCACGCCACGTCCTTCTGAACAAATCGTTCACTCACTGCGAACGATTTTGCCCACCACGTCATTCAGAGTAAGTGGTTTGTGCTCCATCGCCCTGAGCGAGGGGTTCGTGCTCCGCCACCCTGAGCGAGGGGTTCACGCTCCGCCACCCTGAGCGAGTGGTTCGCGCTCTGCCACCCTGAGTGAGTGGTTATGAAATAACACCCAATTTCTGAGCCGTTTGCCATATGAACGGGATTTTTAAATTACCAAGCCAAATTTTTTTCCATCCCTCACACACAGCTGTATATAAAGATCAATGTTTGTGAACATATCCCTGAAACGTCTCAATGAATGCAACATTGTTTTACTGTGAAAGCTACTCAAGGTTTCTTGGTTGTATGCAGTAAGTACTGCAGTCAGTAATCACACTGACTCCAACCTTCTGATTCCCCAAAAATTGCTGATATCAGCCAAGCATGAGTATGTGTGTGTTTGTGTGTGTGAGTGTGAGTGCGAGTGTGAGTGTGAGTGTGTCTGTGTTGTTCATAAAACATAATATATTCTCTCTGATAACTCCCCAACCCCCACCTCTCTCTCCCAATTTTGCTCTACCCCATCCCAATAGAGTACAGCACCCTCCTCCCACACTTCTCTCACTCTCCCCTCCCTTAATCTCTCTCTCTCCCTCTGTCTGTCTCTGTCTCTGGATACATTTGGGCGGTGTTTATGCCTGGATGGGATTTGTCTCCGGATGTGTCCGGGCAGATTTTGTCTCTGGACGTGTCCAGGTGGTGTTCATGTCCGGACGGGGGTTTGTCCAGCGCGTCTGGCCGGTGTTCGTCTCTGGACAGCTTGGCTCCAAATGTGTCCGGGCGGTGTTTGTCTCCAGACAGCTTGGCTCCGGAATTTATGTCTGGATGGGAGTTTGTCTCCGGACTTGCCCAGATAGGAGTTTGCCTCCGGAAGAAAGTTTGTCTTCGGATGCGTCTGGACAGTGTTTGTGTCCGGACGGCTTGGCTCCAGAGGTGTCAGGCGGGTTTTGTATCCGGACGTGTCCGGGCGGTGTTTATCGTACGACCGGTTAAAAATGGATTTTAGACATTATTTTGTTTCTAACTTCACTGTTATTCTATGCAGAATCATTTTGATGAAACAGCATGAATCGTATTTAACACTCCACCGCACGTCTGCCTTCCCTTCCTCTCACCTCACACTGTCTTCCCTTCGCTGACCCCTCCTTGCTCCCCTCCCTCCTCTCTCCTTATCCCTCTGCCTCTCTCTCTCCTTCTCCATAAATGTACATACATGTTCTTGCGTATGGCAGCTTGACTGCTGGGGGAGCTATCATTTCTTGGAAGCGCAGCTCTGCCGCTGATGATGTGCCCCTCTACCAGTACACTGGTACTCATTTCCCCGACCTCGTAAGGATGAACAGGCTGAGTCAACCCCACCTGGTGTTAATCTAGTGGCCAACAGGGCTCAAACTCAGGACGCTAAGATCCTAAGCCAGCCACTCCAACCACAAAGCCAACACCAGGCTTAATATTTCAACTTAATTTGCTAAAAATAAGAGAAATTATTGTTCTTTTTGCATACGTATTACCTACACATCTTGTTAAGTATTAAACATCTTGCAACAACATCTTAAGCAAATTGATTAAGAAAAAAACAGCAAAAGCAAATATATATATTTATTTCTCAGGTATGCGAGTGATGGCAGTGAATGTTGTGGCAATGTGCCAGACCCTACAATTCAAAACACCCAAGGAAACTAGTTTTAACAAGTCTGAAGACGACAATGGTTCACGAGCGGTATTTGACGATGTAGATTGTTTCAGAAGTCAAGGATGAGACAATGTGATAATTTTTGACCAAGTTATAATTAATTATAGTGGCTTTCAATCAACAGCTGCAAAATGTCAAAAACCCTGTTTCGTTCAACAACTTTCAAAATTTGACCTTTCCAGAACCTTTAAAGGTCACAAAACAATGTTGTGGACATTAAAATAAGGAAACAGGATACGTGCTATAGCTTATTGGAGTTAGTTCGTCGAAGAAGGTCGAAACCCAGTTCGATTCCCACAACTTTGAAAATTTGACCTTTGTGGCCTTTAAAGCTCAAAGGTCAAGAATTATGGCTTTTGGTGCAAAACTTCCTCTGGAACATTCCAGGAACAATATAACGTCATATAGGCTATATGGCATTTCATACTCCTCGGATTATCCATACTTTGATGAAATCAGCATAAAAACAAACTTGAAGGGGGAGCCACGGGCAAGGTGTTCGAGATAGAGAAAAATGGTTTCAAGACTTTCGGTGGGGAATGACCTCAAGATTATGCATAAAAAATATTGTCATCCGAGCTCTCAAAGTTTGGGCGGTCGAATGATTTTTATGTCAAAATTCGAAATTTTCCAAGTTTTTGACCTTGTGACCTTGACCTTGGGACGAAAATGAAAAATCTGGCAACGACAAGTTTTAGATAATTCATTTTGCTATTCAAATACCAAAGAACCCATTCCATTCAGTCAATTCCCTTGGAGAAGATAAATTTTTAATCCAACTACCCCCTAAAAATGGCTATTTTTTGGGACGTGGCTCCACCCACAATGGGCATAGCACACCCTCATCCAGGAAAACATAACTAGACATTGATATCGAACACATAACCAAGTTTGATCAAGATCGGATCATAGTCCACGGAGTTATGCTCTGGACAGACAGACACACAGAGACAGACACACAGACAGACAGACAGACACACAGACATAACGAATATAGTTGTCACTCTGGCTGGCACTCGTAAACCAACAATTCCATGACAAACCTGTCTTCCACTGAAGCCTGAACTGTTTGCCTAAAATGCAACATTTTCACACAACTTGTCTACTTGAATGTGTCTGAACCTTTGTAAGCGAAGTAACGTCGAGTCTGGTAAGCTTTTGGCACACCACCATCGAAGGTGTTGCGAGTTGAGGAAGGCTGGGGATATTATTTGGTTGCAGGTTCGTCCCTCATCTATTTGGTAAGGGAATTATTCACTGGCAGACTCCGGTACCACATTCACACCACAATGCGATTCCACGCCAAGGAATGGAAACCTTTTGAGCAGTGGCGAGTAGCTGTGTTTATCCGTATTCCCCTTCAGACAGGCAGGCAGTGGTCTTGTCAGACCTTCGTAGAACCACAAACTGGTCCAACACTTGGAAAATGTCTTTCAATCCTGACAAATCTCATACTTTCACTCTGTCTGTCTGAAAGGACTGTCTGATGAAGCTTCCCATATACTTACTTAACAATCCTCTTGAAGAAGTACGGTCACTCAAATGTTTGGACCTCACTATCAGCCATTTCTTGGGCAAACCACACCTGGAAGTTGGCCTCCAAAGTCAGTCGCTGACTGGGCATTCTCCATTGTGCAAACTCTTTCCATGATGCACCGGAACTTTTTTTCTCCCTACGACCCACAGCCTGATGGAGTACTGCCCTCCCCTCTGGACTGGCAACCCCGCCTTACACTTTGCTCAGCTTGATGCCCTCGGAAACCAAGGCATTCAAGATCATTGCATTGGAACCTCCTGTGAATAAGCTGAGTCTCTGGACCCATCACTTTCACATCACAGACAGGCCGGTGGTTTCTCAGTCTTCCACCGCCTTCTTTCTGGTCTTGAACAATGTCCATTCCTTGCTCAACTAACCTCCCTCCCAGGTTTCTGCAGGGTGCACACAGTCAGCCAGCAACACCCTTCGAGTGAAACTCCTGAAATCCACAATCACTGCTCACCTCCACTCATTTTTCCCCCTTCTCCCCACCTGTGGAATCAAAACCTTTTCAGTCTGTTTAACCCTGTCCTTCCCGTTTGGGCATCAAGACAGCTGTTCACCACATTATCAAGTTATCCCCCAGACAAAGTCATGATCTTTTCTACCTTTATTAACTCTCTCCAATCCCACCTCTTTCCAGGTTTCCCCTCACTCCCTCACCCTCCTCTGTTTTTTGTTTTTTCTCCATTTCTGCTACATCCCAAGTTTTCTTTCCACTCACGTGGTTTAGTGTTTGCACGTCTCCATATCCTGTTCACGACCCGTGTCTTCCTCACCCTCCGCTTGCTCGCATTCTTACTTGTGTCCTTTTTCCTCCCAGTCTCCCTCTATTTCGTCTTTACCTTGATGTTGGTACAGATATTCTCTCAGAGTTTGTACAGAGAGATACAACCAAGCAGGCAGAAAGAGAGTGAGAGAGACAGAGAGACAGAGAGAGAGAGAGAGAGATATATATATATATATATATATATATATATATATATATATATATATATATATATATATATATATATATATATATATATATATATATATATATATATATACAAACAGGCAGGCAGAAAGAGAGTGAGAGAGAGACAGAGACAGAGACAGAGACAGAGACAGAGACAGAGACAGAGACAGAGACAGAGACAGAGACAGAGACAGAGAGAGAGAGAGAGAGAGAGAGAGAGAGAGAGAGAGAGAGAGAGAGAGAGAGAGAGAGAGAGAGAGAGAGAGAGAGAGAGAGAGAGAGAGCGAGACAGCGCGAGCGAGAGAGAGAGAGAGAGAGAGAGAGAGAGAGAGAGAGAGAGAGAGAGAGAGAGAGAGAGAGAGAGAGAGAGAGAGAGAGAGAGAGAGAGAGAGAGAGAGAGAGAGAGAGAGAGAGAGAGAGAGAGAGAGAGACAGAGAGAGAGAGAGAGAGAGAGAGAGAGAGAGAGAGAGAGAGAGAGAGAGAGAGAGAGAGAGAGAGAGAGAGAGAGAGAGAGAGAGAGAGAGAGAGAGAGAGAGAGAGAGAGAGAGAGAGAGAGAGACAGAGAGAGAGAGAGAGAGAGAGAGAGAGAGAGAGAGAGAGAGAGAGAGAGAGAGAGAGAGAGAGAGAGAGAGAGAGAGAGAGAGAGAGAGAGAGAGAGAGAGAGAGAGAGAGAGAGAGAGAGAGAGAGAGAGAGAGAGAGAGAGAGAGAGAGAGAGAGAGAGAGAGAGAGAGAGAGAGAGAGAGAGAGAGAGAGAGAGAGAGAGAGAGAGAGACAGAGACAGAGAGAGAGAGAGAGAGAGAGAGAGAGAGAGAGAGAGAGAGAGAGAGAGAGAGAGAGATACAAACAAACAGGCAGGCAGAAAGAGAGACAGAGGGACAGAGAGAGAGAGGGACAGAGAGAGAGAGAGAGAGAGAGAGAGAGAGAGAGAGAGAGAGAGAGAGAGAGAGAGAGAGAGAGAGAGAGAGAGAGAGAGAGAGAGAGAGAGAGAGAGAGAGAGAGAGAGAGAGAGAGAGAGAGAGAGAGAGAGAGAGAGAGAGAGAGAGAGAGAGAGAGAGAGAGAGAGAGAGAGAGAGAGAGAGAGAGAGAGAGAGAGAGAGAGAGAGAGAGAGAGAGAGAGAGAGAGAGAGAGAGAGAGAGAGAGACAGAGAGAGAGAGAGAGAGAGAGAGAGAGAGAGAGAGAGAGAGAGAGAGAGAGAGAGAGAGAGAGAGAGAGAGAGAGAGAGAGAGAGAGAGAGAGAGAGAGAGAGAGAGAGAGAGAGAGAGAGAGAGAGAGAGAGAGAGAGAGAGAGAGAGAGAGAGAGAGAGAGAGAGAGAGAGAGAGAGAGAGAGAGAGAGAGAGAGAGAGAGAGAGAGAGAGAGAGAGAGAGAGAGAGAGAGAGAGAGAGAGAGAGAGAGAGAGAGAGAGAGAGAGAGAGAGAGAGAGAGAGAGAGAGAGAGAGAGAGAGAGAGAGAGAGAGAGAGAGAGAGAGAGAGAGAGAGAGAGAGAGAGAGAGAGAGAGAGAGAGAGAGAGAGAGAGAGAGAGAGAGAGAGAGAGAGAGAGAGAGAGAGAGAGAGAGAGAGAGAGAGAGAGAGAGAGAGAGAGAGAGAGAGAGAGAGAGAGAGAGAGAGAGAGAGAGAGAGAGAGAGAGAGAGAGAGAGAGAGAGAGAGAGAGAGAGAGAGAGAGAGAGAGAGAGAGAGAGAGAGAGAGACACAGAAATTGGGACAATACTCTGTGCAGAGCGTTGGTGCTTAAGCTGTCTCCTTGGCTATTGGGCACAATCCTGGACAGGTCATTTTACCGACCTCGAAGGATGACAGGCCGAGTTAACCCCACCTGGTATTAATTCAAGAACTGAGTGGGATTTGAACTCAGGACCCTCAGATCCAAAGTCCACCACCCAAATTTTGAAGCCAACACCAGGCATATACTGATAAGGACTGAATATTATGTGGACATCAAGAACATCAATCATTTGAAAATTCTCATTTTAGACATCATGAGAAGCACTCATTAAGTGAACAATCCTACAAATAGTACAAAATCAAAACCAAACAAAAGGCCAAAAGGCGAACAGACCATTTCCCCAGACTAATGTCCATCCGATGGATGCCACACTTCATCAACCAGGTAGGTCTCTAAGGCCTCTGAAACTTCCCTTCATATTCAGCAAAATCTCCATCGAAAACCTATGTTTCGCTTCCGTAACTACTCACATTTAAGCTCTTCAAAATCTTTACATACTCCATAATTAATGTCTCAAATAACTTTACTACAACAAAGACATGAGGTCTATCATTTCCTTGCACTTTGTTGAAGTATGAAATGTCCTGCTGGAACTGCTTACCTGTTATGAAACTTATCTCGGCAAGAAGGACGTTAACGTACAGTAGAGTAGAGTTTACGAGAGCGAAGGAATGGCCTGTGTAGTTGTTTGCAAGTTTTTTGTTGTTTTTTTTGTACGTACGGCCACACACGTACGGCCACGCACGTAAGGCCACGCGAGAGTGAAGGAATGGCCTGTGTGGTTGTTGTTTTGGCACGCCGTTTGAAAGTTTTTTTTTTTGCATGTACGGCCACGCACGTACGGGCATGCACTAGTATAAATAAACTACCAAATATTATAAAGGAAACATTGCGAAGACTGCATTGTACTCTCATGAATATGTCACAATTTCAAAACATGTACAAGTATAACTCCACCAATATTAAATGCGTTTATAATTTTACTATTATTTATTTTCCTGAAAGCTAGATATATGTAGTTCGGTAGTTGTTAGAGTAGTTGAAGCATGTTGTAAATTGTACCACTGCATTCCTCATCCTTGAAAATGTACGATTAGCCACCAGAATCAGTATCCTCAGTCAAGGTAGTCCAGAACCTGAGCTACTGGTAAAATTACAACCGGTGGTGGCCATTTTGGCCACAGGACAATTCTGCGATGGCCCTAGAGCTAAGTATCTTCCTGAGGGCATGATCTAACAGCGTGCCAAAGCTCATGCTTGTATCATCAAACGCACAGTCCATTCCCATATCTGCCGGACGAAGAGGGTATTGTGTTTAGGTCCATTTGTCTGTTACTTGCAAAATCGAAGATTTTTCAAGCCGATTGGTTAGTCGATTTTGTTATTGTCTGTCTGTCTGGTTGTTTTGTCTGTTTGTCGCCTAAAGGTCACAATTTTAAACCGATCTTCACGAAACTTCACCACGTGGTAGAGTTTGTCATGAGGAAGGAGCATATTTTTAGATACTCGTGGAGGATCTCTAAGTCTTACTCACGTTGTCGTTCTTGATCTTCTTCTTGTGGATTTTTTTTGTTTCACAGCCTACAGCCGGGCATTAGCACAGATAATTTATCGCAAACCTGATACATCACAATGACGTCATATTCGTTTTTATGACGTCATCATTAAGAGGACGAGGATCTTAGCTCATTCGAGCTTGTTTTGAGGTTAAAAGGTCAACAACTCATCATCATCATCACACCATTTTAAAGCCTTTATCCCTGACCAGGGGTCAGCTTTTTGCGGGCTCCAATCATGGTACCCTTTCTTGTGGCAATGCGGCCGGATGCCCTTCCTGACGCCAACCCTTTAGTCTACCTTCGACCCTACAGGGATAATTATCAGTATACTGGTGCTCATTTGGTCAACCTTCGGAAGGATGACAGGCTGAGTCAACCTCCCTGATGCTAACTCAACGGACAGTGGGGCTCGAAATCAGGACCCCACGCATCCCAAGCCACCACTTAACCAATAAGCCACACCAGGCTCATAAAGGTCAACAATGAAGGTGGTATTTCTAAAATCCTCAATTTTCATCAGATTGACTTGAAATTTCAAGAGTTGCTGCATATTTGGACATTGAATTCAACCACCAATTATTTTTGAGGTAAAATTTCTTTTATGGATTTTGCAAGAATCGTGCTCTGCACAACGTTGTCTTGTTGTTCTGTCTGTCGCCTACAGGTCACAATTCGAAACCGATCATCATGAAACGTTACCGAGTTGTAGAGGTTGGCTCAACTGAGAAGCCCATTTATTTTGAGGTCAAAGGTCAAAGGTGATCTTGAGGCCAAGTTTCGAAAATCGTCATTTTTCGTCCGATTCACTGGAAAGTTCAACACGATTTGCATATTGCGTCACTGAATTTTGAAACCAACTATTTGAGGTCAAAAGATCAAAGGTCAACTCAAGGTCAAACTTCAAAAATCAATTTTTCATCTGAAATATCGTCAATTTATCCGATTAACTTAAAAATTAAACAGCAATTGCATAGTACATCACAGGATTTGGAAATGAAATATTTTTGAGGTCAAAAGGTCACAGGTCAACTCAAGGTCAAACTTCAAAAATCAATTTTTCATCTGAAAAATTGTCAATTTATCCGATTAACTTAAAAATTAAACAGCAATTGCATAGTACATCACAGAATTTGGAAATGAAATATTTTTGAGGTCAAAAGGTCACAGGTCAACTCAAGGTCAAACTTCTAAAATCAATTTCAATCTGAAGAATAATCAACTTTCACTTTCATCCGATTGACTTGAGCTTTGATTAAGATTGTCAATTTTAAACTTAATGAAATGGACAATTTGATGTATCCATGGCAACCTTTGGAAAGGGGGGTGGATTTTGCACGACATCTTTTTCTTGTTTGTTTGTTTGTCCACACAGAACTTTCGTGTATTTCTCCGTGACCGCTTGTCAGATGGAGACGAAATTTTCACCACAGGTGTGACTACTCATGTAGAATGTTTTAATTATAATTATGATGTCATAGATCACGTGGTGTGGCAGCCATGTTGGAAAAACGGAAAAACTTTGGACATTTATCTCTGAAACTGCACCAAGAAAAAAATTGACACTTGGCACAGAACAAGTACTCTTCATGAGGAATAAGTGTGATGCTTTGATAATGCCATAGGTGCCGTCATTATGACATCATAATTGCATATGTAGAACTGCATCTGATCAGTATTAAAAATTTTGAGGGTCATCAAGTGATAAAATGGTCCACAGAAAAAAAAAATTGATGACGTCGTCGGTCACGCAATTCAGCAGCCATATCGTTTCAAAAGAATAAAATTAAAAAACCTTCAGAAATCCTCTCTGAAGTGGGTGAACAGATCGAGATGAAACTTTACAAGTATGACCGCCTATCCATGAGGAACAAAAGGTTCACACGTATGATGCCAGAGGTCACATGGTTTGGCAGCCATATTGGATTTAACCTAAAACCCATAAAAATGTTATTTTCCAGAACGGCTCTACAGATCAAGGGGAAACTTTACACAAATGTTCCCCAAGCCATGGGTGTGCAAGTTTGTTCAGGAATAATTGATGTCACATGGTTTGGCATCTATATTGGATTGAAATAAAATATTAAATAATGTTTTCTCTGGAACCGTTTAATTAATCGACGTGAAACTTCACATTTATGATCAAGTAGTGATGGGGAATACATGTTTTAAATTTCAACTTGATCAGACGCATGGTCTGGCAGCCAGAGTTATTTACTTTTTTGATACGGGTTCTTTTTTTCTCTTTTTTATTTTAAAGGCTCGCTTGGCTGTCCCTGGATGGGTTTGAGGGTAGAGGAGTAGCAACTGAAATGTGAGTGCTATCCAGGTTCCTCCTGATGACTTCATCTTTGCTTTTTGCTTGTTTGGGTTCCTTGTGATTACTCCAATGCAGAACTTTACCTATTTGGTCTTCCATTTGATTTGAATTGAATTTGTTTTAATACAATTCTGAATTCAATTGAGTAATAATAAAAAAACATCATCATGGGTCAGGGCCAGGTGTCCAAGGAAAGCTGGGTTGCAACAAAGTGGGATGTTTTGGTACCTTGTCATCACTGCCAGCAGTTATAAAGTGGCAGTTCTAATTTTGTGTCATCAATTATGTAACACACCAGTACACAAACGCCACACAAAATACACCACGCAAAAGAAGTCCTGGCGAGGGTCTGCAATCTCTGATTGCTCTTTTTCTTGTTTCGTATTTTGTACTTTCCGTGAACTCTACCTGTTCATAATGCTGTGCCTCTTCGCTCATTCATGTGGCTCTTCTGCATCTCATCTTCTTTTCTCCATAAATAAAAAGGACAGTGTCTGTATCTGCTTTTGTTTTCTGTCTCCTTTCTCACCACTTTGTGCATTGTGAAGAAGGTTCGTAGGCACGAGGCATCCTCACATAATTCATGGACCGGTGTTTGTTGCGCTACTCCTGCTACAGTTATGGACCGATTACATCCAGACTTGCTACATCAGGTCACAATAACCCTTATTAATGAATATGGGTGTTTTTATCTTTGTCGGTGGTCTTGGGGGGTGGTAGGGTAAGGGGAGAGAGAGAGAGGGAGAGCGGGGGAGAGAGAGTGGAGAGAGATAGTGAGAGAGGGTGAAAGAGGGTGAGAGAGGGGAGAAGGGAGAGGGGGAGAGAGAGGGGGAGAGAGTGGAGGGAGAGTGGAGAGAGAGAGTGGAGAGAGAGAGTGCAGAGAGAGGAGGAGAGAGAGAGTGGAGAGAGAGTGGAGAGAGAGTGCAGAGAGAGGGGGAGAGAGAGAGAGAGAGAGAGAGAGAGAGAGAGAGAGAGAGAGAGAGAGAGAGAGAGAGAGAGAGAGAGAGAGAGAGAGAGAGAGAGAGAGAGAGAGAGAGAGGGAGAGAGGGGAGAGAGAGAGAGAGAGAGAGAGAGAGAGAGAGAGAGAGAGAGAGAGAGAGAGAGAGAGAGAGAGAGAGAGAGAGAGAGAGAGAGAGAGAGAGAGAGAGAGAGAGAGAGAGAGAGAGAGAGAGTCGAGAGAGAGGGTGAGAGAGAGGGTGAGAGAGAGGGGGAGGGAGAGGGGGAGGGAGAGGGGGAGGGAGAGGGGAAGAGAGAGGGGAAGAGAGGGGGGAGAGAGAGTGGAGAGAGAGTGGAGAGAGAGTGGAGAGAGAGAGTGGAGAGAGAGTGGAGAGAGAGGGTGAGAGAGAGGGGGAGAGAGAAAGAGGGGGAGAGAGGAGGAGAGAGAGGGGAGGGAGGGAGAGAGAGGGGGAGAGAGAGGGGAGAGAGAGGGGGATAGAGAGTGGAGAGAGAGCGTGGAGAGAGAGCGTGGAGAGAGAGCGTGGAGAGAGAGCGTGGAGAGAGAGGGTGAGAGAAAGGGTGAGAGAAAGGGTGAGAGAAAGGGTGAGATAGAGGGGGAGAGAGAGAGAGGGAGATAGAGAGGGGGAGAGAGAGTGGAGAGAGAGTGGAGAGAGAGTGGAGAGAGAGTGGAGAGAGTGTGGAGAGAGTGTGGAGAGAGAGGGGGAGAGAGTGGAGAGAGTGGGGAGAGAGAGTGGAGAGAGAGGAGAGAGTGGAGAGAGGGTGAAAGAGAGGGGGGAGGGGAGGGAGAGGGGGAGGGAGAGGGGAGGAGAGAGAGCAGGAGAGGGAGAGGGATCCATACTTAGATCCATGACAAAAAAAACCAACCAAAATAATACACCTGAGCGGGTTTGACGGTCAGCTCAGATACAAAACTTGATGCAACCGAGTGTTAATCAACCTCAGGAACAATGAAAAGTGAAAACAGAATTTAAATTGAACTTAAAAATAACCGCGCGAAGCCGTGTTGAAGTCAGCGGACCTCGTGTTTCCGAATAAACAGGGCCAGATGATGAAACCATTATGTATTACAGCCATCCAATGCTTCCTTATAGGCCATTCGACCAATTGGTCATTTTGCACTTGATGACCCGGTAACCTTGACCCCGAGGCGAAAATGTGAAAAAGGGCTCAGACGATGTATAGAGAGTAACTAGTATTATCATCGTGTCAAGTTAGAACTCAATCGGCCGAGACGTCAAGGTTGAGATATAAAAATAAAAACTGTTGACAGACGGATGGACGGACGGATCTGAGGATATCGAACGGTTATATTAGGTCAGCGAGCTGACCTAAAAACTGGATGTTCTTGTTCTTGAGAGAGAAAAAAAATAGGACAAGGTGAAAGGGTGTTTTCAACGCTTGCTTTGCGTTTTCCGAGCACAATCTATATTCCATACGAGCCACCATTTTTCCTGAATCTTGATATTCCCCAATGCCGAGAGCGCAAGTAGAAAATTTCATTGTGCGAGATGGAGTAAAAGGGTGTTATATTTTGTCAAAGTGGATGTTTTTGGGAGTGCCAACAAGGCAATTTGTGTTCTGCAGTGTTCAAGTGTGCAATTCAATTTTTTTTTTAAAGCTTGGAAAGAGCAGAGGGTGCAAGACCAGAAAGGAAGCGGTAGGAGACAGAGAGTCTGCGATGGTGAAGTGACAAGGCGATGTTTCAAGGGCGTCAAATTGAGTAAGATGTGAGGCAGGGGAGCCAGCCCAGAGGGAGAGCAGTACTCCATCAAGCTGTGGATGAAGCCTTGCAGGTGGATAGGAGTTCAGGTTTGCCCAAGACCTGCGATGGTGAAATGTGGTTTGCCCAAGAAAGTTCATGGCCGATAGTGAGACCCAGGAATTTGGATGAATGAACTTTCTCAAGAGAGTGGTAAAGAAAGTCGATAGGAGGGTCTGTCAGATGGTCCTTTCGGAGAGAGATTGTGAGAGAGTGAGATTTGTCAGGATTGAAAGACATATTCCAAGTGTTTGACCAATTTGTGACGTTTTCAAGGTCTGAAGGGAGGGAAGAGAATGCTGTCTGTCTGTTTGAAGGATGAGGGATGTCACGGCAGAGGGTGAAGTCATCAGCAAATAGATAAAGAAGATTTTCCATTACAATGAAACAAGTTATAAAGGCTGGAGGAAAAAAATATATATTTTTCAGACATTTACTGCAATTGATGCAGCATCTTTTACACCTCATTTACCATGTTAAATTAGTTTTTCATGCCTGTTGTTTGTATCCTTCATGACATCCCGAAAACAGTCACGTTCCCGTTTGGAATGATTTTTAATTTTGTTTGACTGCCAGACAGGTAGATAGACAAAAGCGATTAACCGACTCCTCTGTGTGCATGCGCACTCAGGACAAGATTCTGTAAAATTTGCCAAATTCAGATCCAAGGTACTGCGAAACCGCTGGTTCATGTCCCGATTTGCATTCTGCAGAGTTCAACACAGAAAATTCAATTGAATTGACATAGTTCCTTGATCATAGACTGCTGTCTGTAGACATACAAACAGAGTGAAGCAATTGCTTAACCCTGGTTTGTGCTTCACATGTGGGATAAAACCACTTATCAGGCCATATTTCACAAGCATTCAGTAAACTTTATTAAGGCAACATTTATCCATATATCCTAATCCTTCACTCCACCGTCACGTAATCCACAGAATACCGAAAACAAACAAACAATGAAGGACAGCACAGAGCCGTAGTGCACAAAACGCTGGTGAAAAGAGCCAATACACTTGCTAAACATACCTGATCCACATTCTGAGGAGGTAGACAACAGAACATGTTCGATATCACAGTCCAGATGTTGTATCTCTTCAGGACAAGCAAACCACAAAGCAATTTTGCCAATCCCAAAGTGGAACCAAAACAACAGTGATCCTGAGAAACTAAAGCTTGCTCGAGGGGCTCTCATTAGATATTATTCCAAGTCACGCAACACGCATCATGGCAGAATCCACCATCTGTGGGCGGGTTTCATGCCTGTAGGACCAGTTGTCACAGGTATGGATTTGTATATATGTGCGTGTGTGTGTGTGCGTGTGTGTGTGTTACTGCAATGGTACACAGATGGCAGGTTGTTGGGCATGAACCCCTCCTTCCTCAAACCTCCTCTTTCTGGCCGACTGTGTATCCGTCTCGTGCTGCTCTCAACCAAACCTTTTCCCTGGGCATCACCTCTCATTTACAGTGACACAACTAACTGTGACGATTTGTGCATTGACAAGCTATTTCACAAGGCTCGTTTATTCGATGTGCCGCCACACAAACAGCCAATATCTGAGTTCTCGAGCTTTATTCTCGAGAAGCAATGACCGACTGTTGGTAACCATCCAGATGGAAACTTTTCCAAAAAAATAAAAAAAAACCAACAATAATATAAACCATCAATCGCATATGTGTGGGAGTGGCAACTCATCGACTGCAGAACTGACACTGTATCAGAACATGGTACATGATGATGATGATGATGATGATGATGATGATGATGATGATGATGAATCAATCACATGCAATCTTAATGATATGGAAACAACCATTCCCTGAATTAAAAGAAAACGAACTAAACAGTTGAAGTTGTTTCCAAAAGCAACCCAACTGTACGTACAAATTCAAACATGTTCCTCAAAACCTCAAAACCAACAGCAGACAGGGCACACCCAAAGTATGCCTAACCACTCTATAACTGTGGAAGTGGAGGTTGGAGGGGAAGAATGAAATCTGACAAGTCGAGAAATGAGAAATACATAAATTTAAAATAAAAACAGTAAGGAATTTAAATTATCACACAATTGATGCATATATTCCCTTCACAATCAACTCTGGGGGTAAATAAGCACCAAGTTGACGCAGGTTCCAAGTTACATACAATCCACTGCTTGTGAGAATGCGTTGTCCAATTATCATGGATAATTGTACAATCCAAACATGAAGGCATTTAAACGAGTCACACATTCATCGCAGAGTTTTATCATGATCGAATCAGTGTTTAACGATACAAAGACACTCTACATACCCCAGGACCATGTCTACTGGATGCTTATCCAACCAAACTCTTATAAACTCTGTTAGATGTCACTGCATGTCCGAGTTATCAGCAGCGAGGAATTTGTGCAGTTTTCGGTTTTCACCACCAACATACCGGTCTCGACGTGAATCGAGAGGTAACGCAATGCACAAAACATCTTTCAATACTTATAAGATATGGGGTATTGGAAGTAAAAGTGATGCATTTCTGCTGCAGTCCATCAAGGAGCATGAAGGTCAGGTTAGGTCAGGAATGGGAGAATGCGCCAGAGCAGCACGTCGCTGTGTCCACTTTCCACCGGTAGTTCAGGGACCTCCGTCTGGCCATCCCCCAGGCAAATTCCTGGCCCATCCCCATCTACATGAGATGTTGATCAACCTGCTGCAACCACGAGGCACGTGGTCAGGCCATTGGCCTCCTCCACTCACGAGGATCCCTCGCTGAGAGAATCTGGTGAGCAGGATCAGCGTCAGGAAAACGAGCCACATGTCCATACAGCCGCAGCTGATGCTCACGGACTATGCAGGTAACAAATCTCATTTGAGTCTCTCTCAGCAACCGCTCGTTGGACATACAGTCCGACCAGCGATAGCCAAGAATTCTCTAAAGAGACCTGGTACCAAAGAAATTAAGTCTCTGTCTCAGATGCCTGGTCAGAGTCCAAGTCTCACATCCAGAGAGCAAGACTGGAAACACCAAGGACCTGTAGACTCGGGCATTTGTTCTCCCGCACAGGTACCGGCAGCGTCATATCCCATGATCCAGTGAATCCATGACTCCCCAGGCTCGACCCAGATGTCTGTTGACCTCTGGCTCACAGCCAGCAGAGACATGAATATCACTGCCAAGGTAAGTGAATCTCTCTGGAACCTCAACATCCTCACCACAAACAGGTACAGACACGATAGCAGCATCCCAGATGTTTTTGAAAGCCTGGATCCCCAAAATCCCATCAGCTCCAACTCCTCATTCAGCACCTCGAGGACACCCAAAAGGATATCGAGAGTCTCTGCAAAGATGACTGCATCATCTGCGAAATCAAGGTCAGAGATCTTGACATTCCCAAACAATGCACCGCTGCTTGATCTCTCCGACATCCTCCCCAGAATCCAGTCCATTCAAGTGCTGAAAAATGTGGGGGCCAGTACACACCCCTGATGAACTCCACTAACAACTGGAAATAAGCCAGAGATGGTATCTCCACATCTCATAGCACTCTCAGTACCAGAATATAGCTCAGACATCAGATTGATCAGTTTTCATGGCACCCCACAAAGACCAAGAATCCTCCAGAGAACATCCCGATTCACTAAATCAAATGCTTTACAGAGATTTATATGGGCTGCAAGTAGCCCCTGCCCAAAATCTTATCTGTGTTCAGTGAGGACCCAATGAGCAAGGATACGGTCAATCGTTGACCTCTTGGGTGGAAAGCCTGACTGCTCTGGATGCTGGTGCTCAAGCAGATGGATGCGAACCCTATGAAGAATTATCCGAACAAGCACAAGGAGGAAAGAGAGGGAAGAAGGAGACTGGACGAGGCCGATCGGAGGAAGATTGCAGCGGAGCTGGAGAAGTACACTCACCCCCTCAACGAGCAACATCCAGGTGTCTATAACATCTGCAACGGCCAAGTGGCGCCAGACACAGTGAACGTTCAGGATGCACTGGCTATCAGAAGTGAGCAGAGCAAGCAGTTCTCCGCTTCGCTAAGCAGTAACTTCCACACAAACATAAAGAAGGTCAAATCAATGGAGACGCTCAAGAAGGCAGTCACTGTCAAGGGAAAGGCCATCTACGACGTTGAGACGTGGTTGAGTCGGCTGTTGGTCGTGGGGCAGCAACGCAGTGTGGAGGTAGTCAACATCTTCCAGTTCGAGCTGAGTCCAGTCCCTCCAGCCATGATTCACTAGTACGGTTGCTTGAGGAAGGGCAACAAGGCCGTGCTCGTCAAGTGTCTCGGTGTCTCTGTCACGATTCCACCTGCTCCAGACGTGGTGCTGGTTGACGCTGGCCAACTGCTGCACCACATGGTCTGGCCAGTCGCTGGGACTGCAGGAGACCTGGCTGCAAGTTTCGGCGCTCGACTGGCCCACTACCCTCCTGGCTCCAAGAAAATCATCCTGTTCGACAGGTACGACCAAGAAGCTCCACATGCAAAGGACCATGAGCAGACGAGAAGAGGAAGAGCCAAGGAAGTCCGGCTGAACCCAAACACCCCCCCTTCCATGCCGAGAAGCTATTCTTCACAATACCACGAAGAAGAGTCTGCTCAACAACAACCGATGCGGCTACCCCCTTCCACACAACATCCAGCTCGTCAACAAGCTGGACTGAATTGTCACCCATGCTGAGGCAGACATCACCTCTGCAGCTACATGCTGAAGGCGCCGGCAGACGACGCCCAGACCATCCACATCCTCAGTGACGACACCGACGTCTTCGTCGTCCTGATGTACTGGACATCGAGGATGCGGGTCGTCGCCAAGATTCAAATGGAAAAGTGGAATGGCGATGTCCTGGACGTCAAGGAAACCATCGAGCGGTTGGGCCCCAGAAAGTGCAGCCAGCTTCTCAGTGTCCACGTGCTGTTGGGCTGCGATACGGTGTCGTACCCCTGTGGAAAAGGAAAAAAGTCGGCGCTCAAGCTCCTGGAGATAGACATCCCATGTCTCGATCAATTGCTCGGACAGCCTGGCGCTACCCACGCTCAGCTCAAGGCGACAGCAGACAGCTTCTTCTTTCCCCTCTATAGACAGAATAGCTGTACAACAATTAATGACGCGTGTGCGCGCTTCTACCACGGCCGTAAGAAGCCTTCACCACTGAAGAAACTGCCGCCGACTGATATCAACCTGCAACTGCACGTGCTCTGAGCTCACCTTCAGATGCTACTGTGGAAGGCAGCGGACCAACGTGACCCACCCGAAGAAGCTCGTGATATTGCCAGCTTTGGCTGGAGCATCGAAGGCTCCACCATCACACCGGCCGTCTCAACAGCGCCAGTTGCTCCCCAAGCACTCTTGGATGTAGTGAGCTGCAGCTGCACCACAGAGGGCAAGGCATGCAGCGGTGCATGCTGCAGCTGCAACAGCGCAGGCCTTTCATGCACGGACTACTGCAAGTGCGAGGGAGGAATCGCCTGCTGTAATCGTTTCACCAGAAAGCAGATGGACATCAAAGACGACGAAGGGGAGCTAGGTGTAGATGATGATGATGATGATGAAGAGTCGTAGAGGACTGTGACTGCTGATGGCTGGTAATACTGTGCTCAATGCCTCTATAGAGGTCATGGTACTGTGCGTCAGATGTCTGTGGTTCCGTCATCATGTCTTATGAACAATAACAATACATTAAAGATTCTTAGTTTCACCTTTGACCTTCATTTTGACCTTGACTTTGACCCCATGTCCAAAAATTAACTCCAGAAATGGACTCCCCCCGCACTCTAAACCCCCTAGAAAGAGGTATTACACGACCCTCGAGGTCATAAAGATCAAAAGTTGAAAATTGGCCAACATCGAAGATGGCGACGGCCGCCATCTTGAATTCTGAGAAATGCTCAACATTGAATAAGTAGCAACCAAGCTAATTTGGCTCTCCTAACTATATAGAACACATTTCCGTGACAAAAAGTTCTCAGTAGTTAACATTGCAGGGTCAACATTTTGGCAACCTGATTACATGGTCCTGATTGTTTCATGAAGAGTTTGGCCTGCATCTGGGCATTGGTTTCTGAGAACATTTAAAAATAAATTACGTGAACTTGAGGCGAAACCCACTTTTTCACTCTCTTATAAGGGGTGGATCCGGATGGGAAGCACAACAACATGAGACCTTACTGTCCTGATGCATTGTACTGAATTTGGTTGGGATTGCTCAGGTAGTTGTGGAGAAGAAAATGTTTCAGTGAAAATGGGCATCTTATTTTGGAGAAATAACCTGAACAAAAAAAAAGAAAAAAAGAAAAAAAAAGTTGGACAGACTGGGAATAAACAAAGAAGGCTCTTTGGAATGGCTAATAAGAGATGTGACCTTTGGAATCAACTGGGATGGAGAACAAATCATTTTTAATACCCAATTCCAGGGACACTATGCCAATGGCTTTAAGAAGATGGTGTGACTGGGTCAATTCGACAGGTATAGGTTGTGCAAGGTAGAAACAGAAAGTACAAGCCACCTCCGATCGGGATGAAAAAAACTCATGTCAGAACAACTGTTCATACACACAAAGGCACAACAAGGTATGTCGTGCAATCCACCGGCACATCTGCAAAAACTTCAATATCCCAGTCCAGGAAAACTCATGGAAACATGATCCAAAAGCAATCATTGAAAATGAGGAAGGGATGCACACATATGACCTGATGATCCCATCGAGAGTGAACACAGAAAACAAAGCAATGCGACCGGATATAGTACTGAGGTATAAAAATAAATGATTGCATTGTTAATTGAGGTGTCAGTACAAGGAGATTTTAGCCTTAACACAGAAATCAAGAAAATAACCAAACACCAAGACCTCAAGAATGAAGTGAAAAGATCCTGGAAGCTGAAGAATGCAAAAGTTGCACCAGTGATAATTGGAGCAATGGGAAAGATGAAGAAGAACCTTACAAAGATCTTTAAAAACACATCCTTGAGAATATTAATAGAAACGAGCTGCAGCTGGAAGCTGTCCAGGGCTCGGTGATGATCCTGAAGAGAGCCCTCACAAAACACGCGAGCATGCGCGCGCGCACGCACGCACGCACGCACGCACACACGCACGCACACACACACACACACACACACACACACACACACACCTTACCTTGTCACTGTCCATTGTATTCTGCGAGGTTCGTGATGTTATGGAAATAGTGTCCAGCTGACTGCTGCCATCACCCTGGCTGTCTCCATCTTCACCACCACTGTCCCTGTTGCAAGACAGCTCGGTCATGATCACAAATGTCGATTTCATCACTCAATGGCACTTCAAAATTTAATAGTCCAAACCTAAATGACAATGTCATGAGTATGTAGTGTACAAACTGTGAGGCAAAAACCACAAGGAAGATTATATCGACGAGTAAAAAATTAGGCCTCATAATAATAAGTATTTTCCTTTGGCAACCAATTCACCAAAATAACTTTCAATGATTACATTACAATCTCCTTTTGATAAAACTTCATGTGAGCAAGAAATCCTCCTTTAAATTTTGCCATACGAATAAACATTACCACTTCCTGAGTTGCACCAAACATGACCCTGATTTTCATCTACCAACCCTAACTTTGTGAGTCGTGTTTCAAAACACATGTTGAGGTTAAAAAAACAACAACAACAACAAAAAAAAAAACCGATAGCATAAAGTCAACTTTTCTGTGCCATCAAAAAAAGTTCACAAAATCATTTAGCTTTCTCTCATCATCAGCAATCTTGCCTTAATCTGTATATTTTGTATATTTTCAAACACTCAAAACTCTGCAACTGGTCCAGACGGCCTCAGCTGGCGTGTCTTAAAAACCTGCTCTTCTGCTCTTGCTCACCCTCTCTCTGTTTTACTCACCCTCTCATTTGCTCAAGGTCATCTGCCATCTGCTTGGAAATCTGCAAAATCACTGCCCTGCATAAAAAGGTACAAAAACAGATCCCTGCAATGACAGACCAATCAGCCTTCTCCCAATCATCGGCAAGGTTATGGAATCCATCATCTCTTCAGACATCAAACATCCTTTCTTCAGACATTAAATCCTTCCTCTTCTCCAATGGCTTGATTTCCGATCATCAATTTGGATTCAGACCAGGTCCCTCTACCCTGGATATGCTGCTTCTGCTTTCCCAACAATGGATGGAGATCCTCAATGTCAGACATGAAATCAGAGCCATATCCCTAGACATATCGCGTGCTTTTGACACGATCTGGCACCCTGCCTGCTCACCAAACTCTCTTCCTATGGTATCTGAGGACATATCCACTCATGGCTCACCGACTTCCTCGCCTGTCACAGTCAACGTGTGGCCCTAAATGGAGTTCTTTCATCCCCTCTTCCTGTCCAGGCTGGAGTTCCTCAAGGTAGCGTTCTGGGCCCTGTTCTTCTTCTGGTTTTCATCAATGATCTCTCTGACACCCTATAAAATTCTCTTTATCTCTTTGCTGATGACTCCACCCTCTGCAGTGCCATCTGTTATCCCTCAGATTAGCAAGCAGCAGCTTCCTGCAGATCTGGATAAAATCACAAGTTGGTCCAACACGTGGAACATGTTCTGCAATCCTGACAAATCTCACATTCTCACCATTACATGTCTCTCCGAAAGGACTGTCTGGAACACCCCCCCCCCCCATCTACTTTCTCAACAATCCTCATGAAGAAGTTCTTTCTTTCAAGCTTCTGGGTCTCACCATCTGCCATGATCTTTCCTAGGAAAGCCACATTTCCAAACTGGCCTCCAAAACCAGTCGCCGACTGGGAATCTTCCATCATGCAAAGTCCTTCCTTGACCCACCTGAGCTCCTGACCACATACGAAACTTTCCTCCACAGCCTGATGGAGTACTGCTCTCCCCTCTGGGCTGGTGCTCCCGCCTCTCACCTTTCTCAACTTCACTGTGGAAACCAAGGCATTTCAGATCATTGGCATCTCCCGCGATGAGGCTGAGTGTTTGGCCTCTCACTCTCTCACCGTAGCAGGTCGGTGGTCTTTCTGTCTTCTGACATCTCCTCTATGGTATTGCTACCCCCCCCGGTTTTATTGAGATATGTACCCCCCAATATTTCAGCAGGGTGCTCGATGTCTGCTAGCAGCCCCCTTCTGGTAAAACTACCAAAATCACAAATCATTGCTCATCTTCATTCTTTCATTCCTCTTTTTCCCACTTCTGGAACAAACTCCCACACTCGCTTCAATCCCACTCTTCCCTCCAGGTCTTCAAAACAGCTGTTCACCACCACCTCCTCTTCCCCCATCCAAAACCATGATCTTTTCTACCCCCCTTAATCCACCCCAAACCAACCTCCTTCAAATTCCCTGCTTTCCTTCCCCAAAAGTTCCCTGTCATGTAAGGTCCTGAAAGTCCCTGTAATGTCCATCTTGTATACCCCATGTACCCCACCCCATCCCTCTCCCTTCCACGGATCTCCTAGTGTCTCTGTTCCCCACTGTTTTGTCCTTCCCTCTCCCACCCCTATTGTTGTGTGTTCTGTGTGTTAGCTCTCATACGCGCCTCAACGGTGTGTACAAAAAAGAAAAGAAGAAGATGAAACAACTAATGTAAGAGAAGCATGGGAGAATCAGACCTGGTTGTGTATTGGTAAGTGTCCATTCTGATTCTGGGAGGTTGGTGGTTCGAGCCTCAGCAGTCATACCAAAGACTAAATGGTATGTGCTGCTTCATTGCTTGATGCTCAGAATTTAAAAAGGATAGAGCATGGAAAAAAAATCCATATAGGTTGGCCACCACTACTACAGGCTTAATATTGGTCAAACGGTTTCCTGTGTTGACATTCCTTGAAAGGTAACTCATTAATATGGAATAGGCAAAGCCTAGAAGCGAACGTAGAATTGTTCTTACATTCGCTTCTGACTTTACCTCTAACTTGTTCACAACTGTATACTTGCCAACTATACCGTGGTACATGTAAGCGCCACACAGCTGATGATTTTTACGCAATTTCAGGGTTACTTCGGCCTGGATTCGGGATCAGCGATCAAAGAATGTAAATCACGATTAAAAATTATTTTTTGATGATGCGGGAGATATCTTTATTAAAATCAGTGGAGGAAATATACACCATGTCTGATATTTGGGTCTTTCATGGTTCCGACGATGCCTTTATCTCCCGGCATGCATCATTCCCCATGACAAAAACCGGAAGCAAAAGGGTCATAGCCGACGACACGGATTCCAAATTGCCAGGGTATTGTGTTGTTGTTGTTTCCTATTCTCTCATGTGCACGCGTTGAGTATGAAGCTCACTACGTTCGCTATTAACCCACTAGCAAAGGTACCCGGCGTTGCCTAGAAACACCGGGTCCCTCCTCCCACCCCTTCCCATCCCTCATCTGACCACACCTCCTGCCTTCTCCTACCCCATCCCCTCTGGACTCTCACCCCACCTTTTTCCCTCCCTCCTCCCACATTATCCCCTCCTTCATCCCACCCACCCTTTCCCCTCCCTCCTCCTCCCACCCCACATCAACTTAGGACTTCCAATGCAACCCTTCCCCTCCCTCTTCCTTCTGAACTCCAACACCGCTTCCCCTTACTCCAAACTCCCACACCACCCCTTCCCCTCCCTCCCTCCGGATCCCACCCCACCCATTCCGCTCCCACCCCATACTGCTTTGCCTCCCTCCTCCTGCACCCCCTTTCCCACTCCTTCCCTTCTCTCCCCACCCCTTCCACTCCCTCCTCCCACCCTCTCCCGTCCTTCATCCCATCCTATCACTGCATCCTACCATCCCACCCCCACCCTCCGGACTCCCACCCAACCTTTACCCTCCCCTCTTCCTCCCACCCCACCCCCTTCAGACTTACACCACACCCCTTCACCTCCCTCCTACCTTCTCCCACCCCTCCCTCCAGATTCCCACCACATCCTTTCCCCTCCATATCCTCCCCTCCCTCCAGACACCCACCCCCACTCCTGCTTCCTCCCACCCCACCCCTCCTCCGAACTCCTCCCCCCCATTTCCCTGTGAAAGGTGGTGACTCATTTGTTTATAAGTTATGAATTGTGAGAAAATGATTGTTTAAAACCCAGAGTATGGTGTATTGTGGTTAAAAAACAAAACAAAACGTGATCCTTAAAGGTTTTGTGGTGATTAACCATGGGAGCTCAGAGGATTAGCGTCACAAACAAACAACGTCTCATTCGCTTGAATAAAGAAGATAACATCACTCCAAGCTCTTAATGAAATGAAATAACATCCCAAATGAAAGCACATCGCACAAAAAGCTGAAGCAATTTGAACACAGGCTCGACAGCTTCGAGCGAGTGTGCGTACCTCTCGGCCATCCTGGCGTTCATTGCTCATTGTAGTCACTGAAAACATTTTTCAAATCTTTCTTGAACTCGTAGTTCACTTGTCCATTTGCTTTACTCATTCAAATCCTCTAATTTATTTTGCCTTCCGAGCTCCGGGGATTTCCGAACACTGCTTGAACCGAGCCCACTGCTTAATTATTTTCATTGCACTCAATGAAGTTACACATTGGGAAAAAACAGTAGTAAAAGAAAACAGAAGAAAAAGTAAAGTTTAATACTTTGGCAATTTCACATTTTCTTGTGGAAATATGGAGAAGGAAGGTGCACAGCCTTGCTTAAAGCTTATAAGATATATGCTTGGTTTTAAAAAGAATCCCTAATTTCTTAAAATTTTCAGATTTTACTTCAAATTGACACATATTTAATCCACAAGATCCGATGTTCAAATCTAAAATCGTATTTCGATTATATCCTTGAATGACTCCGTGAGTTTATCGTGTTGAAGGCATTTTAGTAGGCCAAATCAAAATGGCGGCTAAGACTCCTGGGAGGTGAAGACGGGCTGAACAAGGATTCACCTGTTTTGTTCTTCGGGAAAATAGATATGTCATGAAGCCCAAATAAGGACGTGACAGTGGAGATTATGAAACATTCCAGTCAATATGTGTATATATCTATAAGCGATATTAGCTTATAATTACTTACCAGAAGATACAGCTGCACAGACCGTAGGTGTGTACACATGCATTTCTCACCGTTTGGAAGATCCTTTCTGTTTCACACCCGTGGGTTTGGGCAAATGGATAGGTTCCTTCAATGCACCCTTCAGATGAATCGTCCGCTCCTGGATCACCTCACGGATGTGCTTGATCCAGTCCTGTTTAGTTTCAATGCTGGAGGCCTGGCAAGCAGTCGAATTGGGCTCGGTTAGATTGCAATACACGAGGTAGACACGAAAGGCTCAGTTTCCATCTGCTTATCCATCCTTTAATGGAACCTTCTTTCAAAAAGCGTCAAAATAAAAAAAATGAGAAAAATACGATTAATTCGTTTTTCCAAATGTCAATCTCTTGCTGTTTTTGTTTTGAATTAAACAAAATGAAAACTACAATATTTTGCCAATTATGACTTTAGCAAACCCTTTCATCCCTGCTTCAGCCTTGAGCTAGGAAATGTCCTAAAAAAAACATTCAAGTGCAGTTCAGCATCTACTCATCGATGAGATTTTTTTTAACAAGTCCTCAAAACAAATTGCAGGGGGGGGGGGGTGGAGAGAGAGAGAGAGAGAGAGAGAGAGAGACAGACAGACAGACAGACAGACAGACAGACAGACAGACAGACAGACAGACAGACAGACAGACAGACAGACAGTGAGAGTGAGAGTGAGAGTGAGAGTGAGAGTGAGAGTGAGAGTGAGAGTGAGAGTGAGAGAGATACAAAATACGGATAATGTACATGAGGTTGAAATGATGGGGTGGGGGGGTGTTTGAGGGAAAAGAGGGTGACGAGCATCGAGGAAAGAGAAGGAAGGATAAGGGGACTGCTAGAGTAAAAGTGAAGTGGAAAGGAAGGGGGGGGCATAGAAAAGGGAAAAAGTTGAGTGTACATAGCAGTAAGGGGGAGGAAATGAGGAGTGAATGGGACATACAGGGGAAGAAAGGGAGGGGGAGGGTGGAAGTCGGGAGAGAAGAGAGAGCACCACCATTTTCAATGTACATACTGTATTATATAGATACTTGGCCTAAAATTACCGAATTATTTACAACATTACAATAGAGGCAGTGGCTGTTGCACATTCCCATGGGCATCACAAAGTCAATACAACATGGATTCCCAAAGAGTTCACAAAATTGCAGGCCCACCTTCAGCACAAGCTTGTTATCAGAGGTTGGTGTGCGTCCCACCCACAGAGTGAACTTGCAAGGGTCACCTTCCACATGGTCTGAAACACCGAGTTCTGACGTCTGTCAGAAGGGAGATATTGTGGTCCATGACGTGAAGAAAATGAAAGAAAGGTGGCTCCAACAGTCAAGCAGTCTGTGTGTTTCGTCTTACAGACTGAAACAGTGTTGTTTCCACATGAAATAAATTTAGCAAAAAATGAAACCAAATGTCTCATCATGAGATTATTACCAGCACAACAAGTTAAGAGGAAAAAAAAGGTTTGACAGATTCAAAAGTAATCAAATATGAGACGATGTATGACTCCCAACACTACCTTGAAAGGTTTGTTTCGGGGGTTTTGACTTTAGCTATGTACCGTTTCTATCTCCCCGTTACTCTTTCCTCCCTAATCTCCCAGGCCCCCAGGGTACTTGGATGTTTTGGGATCTGGAAGTGCTACAACCAGCCCCAACCTTCGATGGGAGTGACAAACTCTGGGTGTCATAATAAAGCATGCCAAAATTCCTGATTCACAACATACGTAAACAATAATTGGAGGAAGAGAATCACAAATTGGTAAATAATTGAAAATTGACAAAAAAAATATTGAAAATGAAATAATTTAAAAATAAATAAATATATAATTGATAATTGAATATATATATATATATATATATATATATATATATATATATATATATATATATATATATATGTATATATATAAAATAAATGAATAAAAAATTAAGAAGATATAATAGAAAAATTAATTGTAAATTATAAAAGTTAAATAATTTATAGTTGGTGGGGGGGGGGGGAGTGGGGATAAAAATAAATAAAATAAACCAATGTCACCCGCAGGGTGACCCGTATCTTGCCAAAAGGTGACCACGTGTGACTTCTTTAAGGTCACACTGAGGTGAACAGAGCTGCTATCCACCAGGAGCGACTCCTTGAGGTATATCTGCCTACGAGAGATTCCGATGAGAATCGTTCTACAGAGTAACCATGAAAAAATATGTGTTTGCCTCATAACGTCACCAAATGACATCATAATGTCTCAAGCTTGATATATCTAGAAAGCACTCATCGAGGTGTTCAATTTGAGGTACTACACGATATGGTTCCTAAAACTTGAAAATTTGACCTTGGGGTCAAATATGTTTGACTTGAGGCGCTAATCATGAAGGTCAAGGCCAATCGCCACCAAAAATTAATCAGCTGAGTGCCAGACCATGAACTATATTCCCATGAAGTTTGAAGACGATCCGATCAAAATTACTCAAAAAACAAGGGTTTCGTCGACTCCCCTGATTTGCGACAAAGTGACCTTGACCTTTGACCTTGACCTTCAAAATTTTGTGTGCTGAAAGGGACCTCTATAGGCATCTGATATGCGAAGTTACAAAAATTTCCAATGATAACTGTGCTCTGCAGAATTTTTTATTCGTGATTACAGACCAAAAAACAAACAAACAAAAAACAAAAACATACAAGCTGACTAATATATCTTGCAAAAACTTCGTTTTGGCAAGATAATAAATGAAAAAATAAATAGTGGAAAAATTATTCTTCAACAAGCAGGACACCACAGACACCATACGAAACACTTAATGCCTCTCACCAGGACCATAATAATAAGGTGCAAGGAAATGTGGAGCGATTGTTTGCCTCACCAACAGCTTGTTCTTGTACAGGTATTTGCTGTTGCCAGAGGAGTCTCGGATCTCCTTGCTGAAAATGAGGGACATTTCGAAGAGGAACAAGTGACGTTCTCGCCCTTTTCGAATGAGTGTCTTGGGGTCCCAAACCTGGAATGACTCTTGAAGGATGAGCTCACCCTGGGCATCCAAGTTCTCATCAAACCCTGTTGCACAGACGACAAAGTAAGTCCGCTGCAGTTTGTTGTTTTCTTTTAACTTTCAAATTTTGCATCAAACTTGTAAAGTTGCAAAATAAAGTTCCCAATATACATTATGACAGACACAGAAAGTCTACGGAGATAAAAGTATCCGCCAGTAATGATAAAGGAAAAGTAAATTCAAGGTCTGACAAGATAGCTTAGGTGAAGCGTACTTGCATTTGACCGGTCGAGTTTGAGTTTGGTTCTCGATCCGACTATAAACGATCTTCCTGGTGGTAACTCAAGGCAGGTTGTTGCATCAACGAGTGTACCATCCTCTGGAGGGACGTTAATCTGGGCGTCCTTTGTGCTAGCATTTACTGGTTTACGAGAAAGATCCCACAGTCCACAACTAAAAGTGTACGCCATTGTCTGTCAATATCCTGGCCTAACTGCTTCCCAAATGTGCAGCAGCATTGCATCAGTGGGTGCAGCCATGCCACAGTAATGATGCAGTAAGTGGACTGCATTCATTGTTGTATCCTGGTCCAATATGCAGGCATCCACCTGAATAAATTGATCCACCACTTGTGATAACTAATACAATCAGGTTAAAGGGCTCACCACAAGCACAAACACTGCACAAGTGCATGAGACAGTTAAGATGTCTTAATTGGGCTGCCCATCTATCTTGTGAAAAAAACAACACAGCATGATTTTACTGAAGGAAAGCTTCTTCTCCTCCTCCCTTTAAAAGGGGTGAGGTCCAATGGTTCCAATTTTGTGTCCTGTCTTGACCATAATACTTCTCCACTTCCCTCTGTTCTCAGCCAACTCTCTCCACCCTCCAATCACCCTATTCATATCCCTCCTCACAAATCTTCCCACCTCAGCCGCAGTCGACCTCATTTCCTCCTTCTTCACTCCCTCAACCTATCTGCTCTCTTTGCCATTCTCTCTTCCCCCATCCACATCAAGTGTCCATCCACTTCAGCAGGCTTTTTACCAATCTCTCTATCAAGCTCATCTACACACCGATCTCCTCCCTCAGTTTGGTTGAAGTGAACTTTAGCTGAATCGCATGTCGACTGTGGACTTTATGATAACCTCAAGCACTCAACACCAATCATGTTTCTGACATATAATGCCAGATGTAGCCGATAACTGCAACAACCTCACTTCTTGGCCGTTACTGTCTGCAACTGGGAATATAAATAAAAAGTTTGCTGCCAATTTTGAGCAAATCAAAACCATTCGGTTAACTTGGAAAACGGTGGGGGTCATGGTGTTTGGTGCAGATGTCTTGCAGAGCAAAATTTTCGCAAAGCAGAAACCAAATGACAATTATTTCCGCCACTGAATGTGGACGGAGGTTGTGTTTTCACCCCAGTCCGTGTGTTTGTCCGTCTGACGGTCTGTGGGCACAATATCTGAAAAAGTTCTGAACAGATTCGGATGAAACTTGGTGGACAGGTTGGGTGTGTGACATTGATGAATTGATTCGATTATGGTTAAGATCCAGATCAGGATCCAGATACAAGATACAATAATCTCGAATCCAGATTGTATCAGATCCAGATATAATAATAATAATAATAATAATAATAATAATAATAATAATAATGAGAATAATAATAATTAAAAAAAAAACATTCTTTTCATGCCATAAAGGCACAAAGGGCTGCCGAGGCAGTTTCATTGGTAAGGAGTCCTGTATGGGTTGCCACTCTGGCGTAGGTTGCCCCGAATGGTTATTACCCCAGTACACTGGTACTGATTTTGCCGACCTCAGAAGGCTGACAGGCTGAGTCAACCCCCTGATATTAATTCAACTGGACAGGATTTGAACTCAGGACCAGAGGATCCCAAGCTCACCACCCTAACCATTAAACCAACACCAGGCACATGAGTTGGTTAGGTGACGAGAGCAAGCCGATTAGATTTTGGTTCAGGTCCGGATGCAGATCTGGCCCCTAAGTGGCGTACAAAATGTAAACTGTTCAGCCTGATGGAGGTATGCGCTCCACAGAGTGCTATTCTAGTTCAGCTCTGAGGTTCTTCTGTGACTTTTATATCACGCTCAACTGCACTAAAAAAAAAAACAGGCAGGAGAGGCACTTTAATGGAAAAGGCCAATGTATTGTTCAACATATAACAAATAACTGGTAACCTGATACCTAAATCAATGTGCAAATTTCTGTTGCGTACGTTCAAAGAAAAATAAAAGTAATTTAATGAAAATACAAAGTGAACTATTCAGCAAGATGCATTTTGGATGCTGTGCGTTCATGATGTTTATGGCCCGGTGATAAGGATTTTTTTTTTAAAAACTCCACTCCGACGCAGGATAGTCAAAATACTGTCTGCAACTGGGAATATACATTCCCAGTTGGGATTCTTGGAAACTTTGGTTTCTTGGAAACTCAGTAAGGGCCAGAAAAACAACTAGAAAACGAGAAGGGTGCTCGGTGGAGTGCATACCTCCGCCACGAAATGCCTGATCCACAACAACATATCAGGCCCAATACATTTTTGAAATATAATGCCAAACAGTGCTATATCGTTTTGGCCCTATCTCTCAATGGTGAAGAATCGCTTAAAAAATTATCAGATCTGGATCCGGATCCAGATCTTCACCAAAAATCGAATGAATTCTTCCTTGTCACACACCCTTGTCCACGAAGTTTCATCCAGATCCATCGAAAACTTCTTGATATATCATGTACACAAAGAAACAGACAGAAAGGGGTGAAAACATAACCCCCTTCACCTTCAGTGGCGGAGGTAATAATCAAGTGGATATTACTGTGAACAAGGGTCACTTTATCAGGTACAACTTTGTCTTCTGAATTAATTTTAATGTGAAGTATTTTACTCTATCTTAACAATAATACAAAAACTCAAACCTGACGACACAAGTAACTTACGTAAATACGTATGTCAAACAAGTGCACTCGCGGAGACGAGCATGCTGCTATTAGGTTAATGAACCTCGGTAAATCAGACAGAATCGGCATGATAATGTATTGCAGCAGAGAAAAAATATTTTCGTTGAAGTTAATCAGAAACTGTGGCCTACCATCCAGCATGCTTAGGTGCATCGCATCATTGGCTCTCTTGGGGACGCTCAGCATCACCTCAAGAGCCTCCTTCAGCTCCCCAGTGCCTTCTTGACAGCAGGTCAGAAGCTCCTACCAGGCAAAGACAATTAGGCACGAAACACACCAATGTAGTTATGGTATTAATACATGCACAGTATTTTGGTCTTTCGAAAAGACGTGTTATGGATTACGTTCTGTTGCGCTTTGTGCGAGTATAAAACAATACTAACAGTGCATGGGATGCATAAACATTTATTCAGTGTCGGATGTAAAACGTGCTCTTGAAAAGGGCTAGCAAATAAATAAATAAACAAACAAATACATACATAACCCACATGGCAGAATCTGGTCGTACTTTCCTCTTGAACTGTCTTTAGTGTTAGTTCAATCCATGGAGAAACAGGAAGAGGTTTATACAATTAATAGACACCCACAATCATCCTTGAGCATGTTGTGGAATATCAGCCAAAGCCCTTTATTTTTTTTTTTCGTTCTGCCCTCACTTTTTCACCTTTATTCGCTATTAAAATTTTCTCCGCAACCGCTTGAGTGATTGATATGAAACTCTCAACATAGGAGTGCCTGCAGATGTATAATGTTTTAAGAAAGTTGATGGATGACTGGATGGAAAATGTGGCCAGCGTTCCAAAAAAAAATCTGTTTTCTGTGGGCATGTGTAAAGCAGGCTGTCCACTATATTTTCTTGTGAACATGCAGCTTTTCATCATTCGAGATAAGAATTGTATACCGTATATGCAGAAAATGCATCCTCTGGTCTTCTGCAAATGTGCTTAGAATTTCTAATTCGTACACGATTCATGATTAAGGATGAAGACAAAAAGGAATAACAACAGGGTTATAGTATTAACAATAAGAGAATTCAGAGAACACGATACCCCGTGCAGTGTTGAAGTATATACTTCAATTAAAATGAAATAATGACTTTAAAGTTCATTAAAAAGAAATTCTGGAAGTTTAGTGCTATTGAAATAGTCTTATACACCACCTTATTAAATGTGTCCAAGCACTGCAAAACTTGAGGTTCTTGGAAGTGCAAAGAAGGTGATTTGTATTCTACAGTGTTCAAGTATATCATAAATTTTTTTTTTTTAATGAAGATTGTAAAAGTTGTATAAACAAATTAATTCTGGAAGTTGACCATTGTTTCACTGCCGTTGACACAGTGTGTAACACATCACCTTGTTCAACATGTTACATTAGTTATTCGGGATTGTTGTTTGTGCCCTTTATGACGTCCATTAAAACAGTAAGTTTTCTGTTTGAAATGATTTTCAATTTTGTTTGACTGCCAGGTAGGCAGACGGTAAAAAAAAATTCTCACTATCTCTGCGCATGTGCGATCAGGACAAACTCAGAAACAAGGTATTGTTAAACTGCAGGCTTGTTTTCTGATTCATGTTCAAAATATAATACTGTTGGACCCTGCTATTTGAGGAATCGCTATTCGCGGACCACAACGTATTCGTGGTATATAAAATGTGACCTGTTTCACCATTCGCGGCTCTGTACTTCACATATTCTCGTTTTTTTCACAAGTGTACAGTATTCACAGGTTTTTTTTCATGTGTTCGTGGATTTTTGCAGGTATATTCATGGTTTTTTCTTTGACATTTTTTCACGAGTGTATTCAGTGTTTTTGCGGGGTTTTTCTGCGGGCGTATCCGCGGTTTTTTTTCACAATTTTTCATTAGTTTGTTCACCGTTTTTTAAATGATTTTGAAGATTTTGTGGGTGTATTCACGGTTTTGAAAATGTGACCTGCTTCAACATTCGCGGACCTGTACCTCGCATATTCGCAGGTTTTTCACATTTTTTTCACGAGTGTATTCATGGTTTTATGATGTTTTTGTGTTTTTTTCACGAGTGTACAGTATTCAGTTTTTTTTTTTAATGTTTTCGCGTTTTTTTGCAGGCGTATCCGCGGTTTTGTTTTTTTTGATATTTTTTCACAAGTGTATTCACCGTTTTTGCGGGGTTTTTTGCGGGCATATCCGCGGTTTATTTTACATTTTTTCATGAGTGCAGTGACTGTTTTTTCATGATTTTGCAGTGTTTTGCGGGCGTATTGGAATGATTTTTTTTGACATTTTTTCACGAGTGTATTCACCATTGTTTTCATCTTTTCGCGGTTTTTAAAAAACATTTTCATGAGTGTATTCACTGTTTTTTCATGTTTTTGGGGTTTTTGTGGGCACATTCATGGTTTGTTTTTTTTGCAGGTGTATGTGCGTTTTTATCGCATTTTTTTCACGAGTGTATTCACCATTTTTTTTTCATGATTTCACGTTTTTTGCGGGTGTATTCGTGGGTTTTTTTCACGAGAGTATTCACCGTTTTTTCTTGTTTTCATGGTGTTTTTTTCACGAGAGTATTGACCATTTTTTCTTGTTTTCACAGTTTTTTGCGGGCATATTCACTTTTTTTTTGACATTTTTTCATGACTGTATTGACCGTTTTTTCATGATTTCGTAGTTTTTTTGTGGGCGTATTCACAGTTTTTTTTGGGGGGGGGGGGGGGTTGGCGAGCATATTTACGTTTTTTCGCATTTCTTCACGAGTGTATTCACCGTTTTTTCATGATTTCACAGTTTTTTGTGGGAATATTCACGTTTTTGTTTTTTTTTGGACATTTTTTCACGACTGTATTCACCGTTTTTTCCTGATTTCGTAGTTTTTTGCGGGCGTATTGGCGGGTTTTTCTTCTGCATTTTTACATGAGTGTATTCACCGGTTTTATCATGATATCACGGTTTTTTGAGGGCGTATTCGCGGGGTTTTTTGACATTTTTTCACGAGTGTATTCACCATTTTTTTCATGTATTCGAGGGTTTTTTTGTACATTTTTTCACAAGTGTATTCACCGTTTTATCATGTTTTCGCGGTTTCTTTTTTTTTGGACATTATTTCACAAGTGTACTCACTCATTACATGAAAAAAACGCAAAATGCATGATTGTATTCACTGTTTTTTCATGTTTTCATGGTTTTTTTACAAGCATATTCGCAGGTTTTCTTGACATTTTTTTCACGAGTGTATTCATTGTTTTTTTTTCATGTTTTCATGGTTTTTGCAGGCGCATTCACACTAATACTCAATTTGTAACACTCAAACCAATTTGGTTTGAAATACTCAATTCCAGAAAGCGGATAATAAGCTTATTACCGACACGTCAGGTGGATCAATGACAACCATTGACTACCTGATGGTGCGTCGGCGAGATAGGGGAAACCTCCGGGACACAAAGGTGATCCCAGGGGAGGAGACTGTTTCACAGCACCACTTGGTTGTCTGCGATATAAGGGTGAAAGGTGCGAGGAGAATTCAGAGGGTGAAGTACCAACCGAGGATGAAGGTGTGGAGGTTGAAAGAGGTGACAGTGAAGGAAGCATTAAGAGAGAGGCTGAGTATGGTTAAGGATGATGTGGTTGAGCTTGAAAGTGGTTGGATGTCAATGAAAGATAGTCTATTGGGAGCCGTTGGTGAGGTATGTGGATGGACAAAAGGACCACCGAGGCACTCGGAAACATGGTGGTGGGGTGATGAAGTTGGAAAGACGATTGAAGAAAAGAGGAAGAAGTTCAAGGAATGGCAAAAGGCGAAGGGTACGGTGGAAGAAGAGGCAGCGCATGAAAGTTATAATATAAGGTAGCCAAGAAGGCTGCAAAGAAAGAGATAGCAAAGGCGCAGGAGGACTATAGGAAAATGTTCAGAGAACGCTTGGATTCCGAAGAGGGTCAGAGAGTGGTATTCAGGATTGCAAAGCAGATAGCGAGAGAGAGGTTTGATGTGATGGGGGTGAGTTGCTTGAAGGATGAAGTGAGACAAATCGTTGTGGACTCAGATGGAATTAAAGGAAGATGGAAGAGATATATGGAAAAGCTGTTGAATGCAGAAAATGAATGGGATAGCAACATCGAGAGTAACCCAGTTTTAGGACCAGCAGAGAAGATAACTGAGAAGGAAGTTGAGGAAGCTATAAGAGCAATGAAGAGTAGAAAAGCAGGAGGGCCGACGGGAGTTATGGGAGATATGTTGAAGGCAGCGGGAAGTTGGGGTGTGAAGAGAGTGACAGAGACCTGTAATCTGGTGGTGAAAGAAGGCCGCATTCCAGTGGATTGGGAACTGAGTTCCCTCGTCCCTCTGTACAAGGGGAAAGGTGACCCTCTGGACTGTGGCTCCTATGGAGCAATAAAGTTGTTTGAGCATGGAATGAAGGTATTGGAAAGGGTGTTGGAGAAGAGGATAAGGAAGAAGGTAAAGATTGACGAAATGCAGTTTGGATTTATGCCAGGAAGAGGAACGACAGATGCAATTTTTATGGTGAGGCAGATGCAGGAAAAATACATGGAGAAGAGGAAGAAGTTGTTTTTTGGGTTTGTTGATCTGGAGAAAGCATTCGATAGAGTTCCACGCGAAGTTATGACATGGGCATTGAGGAAGTTAGGAGTGGAGGAATGGTTGATCAGAGTAGTGAAGGCAATGTACGAGAGAGCACGCACAGCTGTGAGGACGAAGGACGGGAACAGTGGTGAGTTTGAAGTGAAGGTAGGAGTGCACCAGGGGTCGGTACTAAGTCCACTTCTATTTGTAGTTGTGATGGAGGTGCTGGCTCGGAGGGTAAAGGAGGGTTTACCATGGGAGCTGCTGTATGCAGATGATCTGGTGTTGATTGCAGAGAGTATGGATGAACTGAAGGAGAAGATGAACAAGTGGAAGGAATGTATGGAGGCAAAAGGTTTGAAGGTGAATATCGGAAAGGCGAAGGTGATGGCAAGTGGTAAAGCATGTGGTGAGGTGGAAAGGACTGGGAAGTGGCCGTGTGCTGTGTGCAGGAAGGGTGTCGGAGTGAACTCCATTCAGTGTACAATGTGTGCTGAATGGGTTCATCGAAAATGTAGTGGTGTGAGAGGGTCATTAAGGCCTAAGTCACATTTGCTCTACGGCGAGGATACGGCAGCCGAACGCCCTCTGAATTGAAAGAAACGTGCGGTGGCCCGCAGAGTTTCTGAGGTGGCCTCAGGGTGGCCCTACGCCATATGGCTATATTTTACAGGCCGTAAGGTCGCCGTGGAATTATAACGCGGGGTTATAACTTTTTTTAATTTCAACGTTCGCCGTAGCAATTCGACAAGCCGAAAAAAACACTGGTAAAAAAATAAAATAATTAACCCATTCGTTACCGTCTGTCTGGCCGCACGTTCGCCTTAGGGCCCCCCTGCGGTCGCCTTGTGGGCACCTTGAGGCTACCTTGCGTCTGCCTTGAAAATGCTATGGCCGCCGCAGGGCCCCCTTAAGGTCACCGTGCGACATCAAATCAAAGACCGTACGGCAACCCCACATTTTCGGTCTCCACAATTTATAAATACGCCGTGCGGCTCCCCGAAAAATAAAAACATATGTGACTGCTACATTGTGTGACCGTGGAAATACTGCGGCCACCATATAATTGCTAGTGGCCGTAGAATTTGGAGACCCCACGGCCGCCGTGGCAAATGTGACTTAGGCCTAAATACGCCGTGCGGCTCTCCGAAAAATAAAAACATATGTGACTGCTACATTGTGTGACCGTGGAAATACTGCGGCCACCGTATAATTACGAGTGGCCGTAGATTTTGGAAACCCCACGGCCGCCGTGGCAAATGTGATCTAGGCCTAACCAGTGTGGCAGCTACATTCAAGTGTAAGGTGTGCGTAGAGGGAGCTGCAGATGAAGGAGTTGGATCTTGGAGATAGTGTGAAGCTGGAAGGTGTGAAAACATTTTGCTATCTCGGAGACATGCTGAATGGAGAAGGTGGATCAGACTCTTCGACGGTTGTTAGAGTGAGATGTGCATGGAAGAAGTTTCGGGAACTGAGAGGCGTGCTGACGAAGAGGGGAGTGTCGTTGAAGCTGAAGGGAAAGGTGTATGCTACATGTGTGAGGTGTACGATGATTTATGGGAGTGAGACATGAGTAATGAACATAGAGCAGCAACAAAGGCTGGAAAGGGTGGAAATGCGAATGGTTTGGTGGATGTGTGGAGTATCGTTGAGAGAGAGGAAGAAGATGGGAATAGAGTCTGTGATGGATGTTGTGAAGAGAAGCAGGTGGAGATGGTTGGGTCATGTGTTGAGGAAGGATGAAAGTGACTGGGTGAGATGAGTGTTGGAAATGAGTGTAGTCGGAAGTCGAGGACGCGGAAGACCGAGAAAAACTTGGCTAAAGGTGGTGGAAGAAGAAATGTGGGCAAGGGGATTAAGAAGGGGAGATGCAGAAAATAGGGTAAAGTGGAGAAGATTGTCATGGGGCCCGCAAGGCTAGCCCCCACTTTCGCAGGGGAAATGGCCTTTAAATGCTTGTGTGTGATTCACAGTTTTTATTCATGTTTGTGAGAGCGTGTTCGCGTTTATTTTTTTGGGTGTTTTTTGCGGGCATATTCACAGGTGTTCGTCGTTTTTCCGGGATTTTTTATTTTTCCATCATGAATCTAAAACCACTGGGAACCTATCATCCCCCCTTTTCCATTGAAAGAATGCCCCGGCAGTCACGGATTTATCATTCGTGGCATTTTCCACAAACGTATCCCCCATGAATAGCAGGCTCCAACAGTATTCAATCAAAATTAAGTTGTTCCTCGATCATAAACTGACGTTTTTGGGCAGACAGATGGAGAGACGGACAAACATCAACCAATTGCTTAACCCCGCTTTTTGCTCCGCGTGCATGGGGTAATAAGTTACACTGACATGGGAGAATATAATGCAGAAAGGGGTCATTTTGTCCATGTAGCCTTGGTAAAATGTTTCCACCACATGACAATGCACACATTTCTACACCATACAAGAACACAACACCAACAAAAAATCCACAAAGTCTTCTCTGTGGCTAAAACATCAGACAAATTTGAGCCTTTCGTGTTAAAAAAAAATAATTGTGTTGGTTGTATTTGTGGTTCTTGCATCCTTTGAGAAAACCAAGCAATGCAAAAATTGGCTTCAAAGGGGACAGTCACAGATACCTTCAGAAGAAGCTGGTACTTTGTGATCCTCTGTACAGGCTTAATGAGGTAGGATGAAATGGAATTAGCCAAGCCGTGCCTCTGCTGAATCTCCTGAGAGGCACATGAAAACATCTGGTTAAAAGATACCCTGAACAACTTCACCACCTGCGAAGTAACGCTACCATCCTGCCACTTCGCAAACATCACCGACATGCTTGAAGCATTTTAATGATTATAAAATAGAATTTCATGTGAATGCGTCAATGGATGTGCCTCTGTCTGCGTAAGATGTCAACCCATGTTTGATCTCAACTAAAGGTCACATGAGAAACAGTGCAAGAGAGAAAAGTAGAAGAGAGATATCAGATGCTTCTAACTTTAGTTATGATCTGCAAAATTATTTTCAAAGGACACATGAACCAAAAACCCAAAATTTAATCAGGTCATCTTTGTATCGCAGTCCATACTTGTGCTAAGTTTGGTTGAAATCACTTCTGTGGTTCACAAGTTATTGTGGTAACAAAGATTTTCAATTAGATGTCACATGATTAACACAAGTTTGACCTTTTTAACACAAAATCCAATCAGTTTGTCTTTGTGTTGCAGTTCATGTTTTGCCAAGTTTGTTTGGAATTCCTTCAATGGTTCACAAGTTATTGCGGTAAAGAAAATCTAAGCAACGAAGACGTGCACACACGGAGGGACAAACGACCTGAAAACATAATGCCTCCGGCGCCTTCGGCTGTGAAGGCAGCAAAACGTAAACTAAAATGAAATGGGCTCCAAAAAGCTCAATGCAAGGAAGGGCAGAAGTTTGAGGGAAGGTGGTTGGGTAATAGAAGAGCAGAAGTTGAGCATCATAAACAGAGATACCATAGAGCAGACAGACTGGCCATTCTGGAACACCATTTTCTCACGTCAAAGAAGGTGCCAGCATGTTCCATAATGAGCTGTGTGGAGTCTGGCTTGTTCTTGCAGTAAGAAACATACATCTGAAACTTGTCAGCCTGCAAAACGGTGTGGTGGCGGCAGGGGTGACAAGGAGGGTGTGGTGAGGGCAGGGTGGGGGGTCGGAATAGGAGACAGGTTAATAAGGTAGAGATCTTCAGCCGTAAAATAATATAAAATGTTTTCAGATAAAGACTTTATATAAAATGAAGGATGGGAAAGGATTTTACAACAATTGTACTGTTTGGCAAACCTATCTGGCTAATTGCTTTGGATACCGAGAAGCCAGGTTGAAACCCCAAATTCTATCCTGATTTGTCTGTAGTCTGCTCACGTTACCACGGTAACTCAAATGTAGATTGTCACTTATGTCTTCTTTGGCCATTGTCTCCCAATGTACTCACTGTAAAGTAAACAAGTGTACCACAACGACAACCAATGCCAAAGCTCCACCGACTCAACCAAAGATCACACTCACCCACGTCACAAAGCAATGCCCAACATCCTCGGGCAGCTGCTCATACTTCTCCAGCTCTTTCAAGAAGATGCTGCACGCGGATCAAACACAGGTATCAAATGTGCTCATCAGAGTAAAGTTGTGTCTAAAATCACAGCAATCTGATTAAATGAATTCTCCTGAACGATTCCTAAAGGCTCGAGTGCTGCGGTTGACCGAGAATGCACAATGCAATCTTGGGTGGAGCGTATTCGCCACGTACTTGTTGTGGAACTCGTGTAGTTCCTGCATATTGCCAAACACAATATCTTCCTTGTTGAAAATACCAGGTGGAATTTCCTCAACGCCGCTTGACATTTCCCATAAATAAATCTGCAAAGACATTCCGCCACAGGGACGTATCACATCATCAAATGAGTCGCTCGTGTTGGGATGAAGAAAGAAATGTACAATTTTGTTCTTTTGATCCCCAAACACGAATATGCACCTGAACCTATCGTCCTCAATTCTCCACACCTATATGTAAATCAATGTCAATCGCAAAGAGCCTTACGTTTGTGCCTGCAGATACATCTCTCGGCACATCCTTCTCATGGATGGGCAAAATAAAATTCTCAAAATTAACTTAAATTCCCAAATGTTAAATACGTGGAGGAAGGGTCACTTGCTGTTCTTTCCAATACAATCATTTATCTTTGCGACATGATCAGGTGATATTTTGGGTCGACAATAAAAATAAAAGGTGTGCTCTTCTCTGGGGTTGGCAGGATGGCCGAGCTTTAGAGGTACGCAACTCGCCTCAAAGCTGTCTCGCCTGGGTTTGGATCTCGGCCCAGCTATAAACTGTCATCCCGGTGTTTCATAGACAGGGTGATTCGTCAACGTGTGTGCGGTCCCTCATAGAGACGTTAAACGGGAGTCCCGTCTGCCGACATTAGTTGGTGGATGTCAAAGATCCACGGTGTCCTTCGTGAAGAGTAGGCGAGCTATCATCGGGCACCATGAACAAGTTGCAAATTCCTGTCCACCCAGTGTAACCATTGTCACGAAACTATTTCGGCATCACCTGCGCTCAGTAAGAGAGAATGGTACATCAGAATCAGAATTCCCCACTGAACCTAAACTTATTGCCCGATTAAGATAGTAACAGTAAACAGATTAACAATGACATACACAAGAGTCATAAAAGATTGACATGGACTATAAAAAAAACGGTTCAGCTCATTCTGCTGGCTCGTTTTAACTCTTATGTGAAACAATAGATCCAGCTGTCTTCAAATGTCCCAATCTACTTCAATAAATCATCTCCTTCCCCCCTGCTAGTATTCGTGGAACTCTTTTTAGCTCACCTGGACTTCAGTCAAGTGAGCTTATGCGATCGAGCAGTGTCCGTCGGTGAGTGAGTCACTGTCAGTCCGTAAACACTTCAGTCATTATCGCTTGAACTAAACACATGATTTTGATGAAACTTGGCCACAAGCTTTACATCTGATGCCTAACGAAGGTGTATTGAGCATATCAAAATCTGCGGTCATTAAGTGGGTCTACAAGGGGGGGGGGTGACCTCCCAAAATAGGCATTTGCTGTCTCCTCCAAAACTACACACACAATTTCGATGAAACTTGACCACAACCTTCATCACCCATGACGAATGAAAGTTTATCGACCGCATCAAAATTTGCACTCATTATGGGGGTCGACATGGTGGGGAGGGAGGGTTTTGACCCCTCAAAATAGGTGTTTGCTCTCTTCTCTGAAACTACACACATGATTTTGATGAAATGACCACAACCTTCATTGCCCATGATGTACCAAAGTTTGTTCATGTTCAAAAACAAACAAAAAATCAGGGTCTAGAGGATATCAGGGTGAGGGTGGGTTGGAGCCCTCCCCCCCCCCCCAATAGGTATTTTGCTCTCTTCTCTGAAACTACACACAACTTCAATGAAACTTGACCACAACCTTCATCACCCATAATGTACCTTCATCACAACATAAGAACATGTTTGTTCATGGCAATTAACAAAACATCAGGGTCTCAGGGGGTCTGCAGGGGGTTTGATTGACTTGCTCTTGATCCAGGTGAGCTTCATGACAGGTGGTCCTATTTTTTAATGGTTACACAAGTTGCCTTTTGCTCAAACGTGAGAACGTTTGGTAAACGTTTTGCATTATAGACTTCTTCAAATTGAAAGGACAATGAATGATTGTTTCCACATTTATAACAATGACATTCAATTCTTATGCAAAAACACATTGCTATCTGGCAATTCTCCTAAATTAGCTTTGCAATAAGAGGTTTGCTTGAGTGAATATAGTTGGAGGCCTTTGTGAATGCTCAAGATCGTTCAGCAATTCAATTCAGCAGCATGGCTATGCTCTCAGCCAGTGGTGCTACCTCGAGGAGGAGAACAAGAAGAACAAGAAGGAGAAGGAGAAGGAGAAAGAAGGAGGAGAAGGAGAAGAAAGAGAAGAAGAAGGAGGAGAAGAACAAGAATAAGAACAAGAACAAGAAGAACAACAAGACCAAGAGCAAGAAGAACAAGAAAAAAAAGAAAAAACAAGAAGAACTAAAACAACAAGAAGAACGAGAAGAAGAAGAACAAGAACAAGAACAAGAAGAATAAGAAGAAGAACAACAACAACATGAAGAACAACAGCAAGAACAAGAAGAAGAAGAAGAAGAACAACAACAACAACAACAACAACAACAAGAACAAGAACAAGAAGAAGAAGAAGAAGAAGAAGAACAAGAAGAAGAAGAAGAAGAAGAAGAAGAAGAAGAAGAAGAAGAAGAAGAAGAAGAAGAAGAAGAAGAAGAAGAAGAAGAAGAAGAAGAAGAAGAAGAAGAAGAAGAAGAAGAAGAAGAAGAAGAAGAAGAAGAAGAAGAAGAAGAAGAAGAACCAGAAGAAGAATAAGAAATTCATCACCATTCTTTAAACTCTGTGCACCATTTAAACATTTAAAGACATGAGTCACCAAATAATCTCCTGTGTACATCAGCTGATCTGATGTCCTACACAAGGAACTAAATAACACTTCCCAGTTCCTTAGCACATGTGACGAATCTTCACCACCCATCTTGATTCAACCCAGAATTGTATTACCAGTGTTTACGTCACTTCCTGTGCACCTTTCTCACAGTACACAATTTAATTGCCCAATATTTCAGCACCAAACTGTTATTTTTACATGTTCTACACCAAAACGTCCACCACACTAACTTTGATCCTTCACTTGATGTCTTATGCTTGGTGCAAAAAACGTGAAAATAATAAACGATAAACCTTCTTCACTCTAGTTGGCCAAAGAGCACGTGCCAGTGTGGTTCTCTTACTTCCAGGCATTCATGCAAATCGCGAACGTATGCTTTCTCTGTCTGCAGCAGCTCTGCCATGATGAACCTGAAATACAAACAAAGTCTGAGAAACAACATTACAATCCCTTATCAAACTTTCTTGCAAAAGGAAATAAATGGTTTCAATTTGAGAAACGCTGTTTGGCGCAAGGAAAGATGTGCGGAATTGCTTGGAAGTAGTGAGAGATGCATGCTTACTCCTTGCGGCGTGCTGACTTTCGCTTCTCTTCATTAATGTCATCAGCATGGTTGTTCACATCTCGCAGCTTCACCTCATGTTCAGTCAGACTTGCTGGAATAGTGTCCAGCTGCAGTTCGCGATCTTTCTACTCACACAGGTGACGAACTCAGCTGTGAGGTTGAAAGCACTAAGCGTGTGGAGGAAGTGCTTAAAATTTTGACGTGAAAAGTAAAACGAGAAAAGTAAAACGATGTGACGAGCGTGATGGGCCAAACAAGGAATGCACTCTGACCTCCGATGAGATGCCAAGAGCTCTCTCAAGTGCATTGCGGTACTTTGCCATGCCCATGGCAAAGTCCCGGTACCGCTTGTCCACTGCGGTCACCCATTTCTTGATCTCACCAGCATGTGCGTGGCCCTTCTCCACAAAGTTGTCCGCAAGTTGGATCAGCAGTTTCACCCGCTCCTTGGTTTGCTGTCAGACAATGTGAATAATCGGACAACACCAAAAGTTGAAAGCAATCAATGAACCTCGGCACTTCAGCGGAATCCCACTATCACACTGTCTGCTGAATCATGCATCGATGCAGAGCAATTGGGTACAGACTTATTAATTGAAGATTTCTGTTTGACTCTTTTTTTATCATTATTCTTATTTTTTGTATTCATGATTGAGGCTCATGGAAGAGCTATAGTAGAATGGAAGGGAACAAAATGGAGAAAGGGAAACACCAACAGCATAGTTGAAGTGAGACTGGGATCAAGGGGAGGGGAGAAGGACACATGGTGGTAACACAAGTTGAATGAAACATAGCAAGAAGAGGAAGAGGAGAGTAGGAATGAAACAGAAAAGCACCAAACCAATCGACAACTAACAAATGGAAAGAGGTGAGGGAGTGTGGGAATAAAATCACAATAACGTGGAAAAAGGGAGTGCTCGTTCTGCGAGCTGAAAGTTAAACCCCCCCCACCCCCCGCCACCCCCCGCCCTACAAGTTTAAAGCAACTTGTTCTGCAGCTGTTGCGACCGTTTCACAGCTCCGGCAATCAAATACAGTTGATTATTTGGGGGGAAAAAGAAAATAAACCAGATGGAGGTCGATGGGGATAATCCGGGTTGCAATCTCAGTGCATCATTGTGGAATTTAAGCTTTCAAAATAAATTGGTTGTATATCTCAAAGGACCGTGTGAAGGCGTGAAGGAATCATGCATATGCTCGAAAAAAAATCTCCCGTTTCATTGTCTAAAAGTAGAAAATTATCCAAATAACAATGACTGAAATAAACAGGACATCAATGGAGTCGAGTCATGCTAACCGTCGTGGGAAGCTCGGAGAAGCTGGCATTTTGGGTGTTAACCCTTCGTCAGAGCAAGAGAGAAGTGATAGGGGCGAGGGTTAACGTAGGGTTGGAAAGGGACAGAGGTGGGTGGGTCAGAGCGGAGTCGGGGGGGGGGGGGATGAGAATGACTGATTTTGACAGAGAGGATCAGGGTTCAGGGGTTAAAAGTCAAGGGGACTTGGACTGGGAGAAAAGCGATAATCATCGGGAAAGAAAAAAACAGAAGTGACACAGGATTAGGTAAATAAACTAAAGTAACTTTGAAAAGTGATCCCAAAAGAAATAAGCTTGTTCAGTGATAAACATTTTGAACTGATGGTTCTCAAAATAAATATGAAAATAATTTGCATTTCATTTAATGTTTGAATCATATTTCGAGTTGAGAAAGCAAAGGGACCGATGTAGATATATTGTCTCATGTGAAGGCGAATAAATTTTAATTCCTTTCTGCAAGAGAGAAAGTAGCAAGTGCACAGGTAGCAAGCAAACTTATCATTGAGCTGTCTAGTCTGGGTTTGATTCCCAAACCAATTATAAACCGTCTGATTGGTGCTACAAAGGCAGGGCATTGCCTCACTAAGTGCGCTGTCCCTCAGGTGGATGTTAAGTTGGATGTCCCATCCATTGGCATTAGTTGGTAAACGTTGAAGTGGAAGCGAGCTGTATCTTTAGCGAAACCCCATCTTTAACGTCCACAGTGTCCTTAGCGAAGTTGAAACGAGTTATCTCCAGCACTCTGGCCAAATTCAAAAATCTTGACAGCTTCAGTCAAATGCCAGGCCTCGTCAGCCGGTTCATAAAATAATTGAGTCAAAGACTCCCCAGCCGACTTCACAAGGTGGGAATAATTGGAAACATCAAAGAAGTAGTCGTAGTAGTGGTAGTGCAAGAGAGATGGTCAGAGACTGCATCCTATGTTTGCAATCCTCTTGGGAGAGGTTTAAAAAGAAAAGGCAAGAGGAAGGGGGGGGGTGGGGGCACGGGCATATATGCTGGGAGGTGTTCAGATGAAGAGAAAAGGAATGCGCATGAGGGGGGGGTTAAGGTGAGGTTGGGAGGCGCTTCTACAGGATTTGCAGTTAATTTAACCACACGCTTCAAAGCGTATGCACACACATTCACACACGTACGTACGTGCACGCACGCACCTCTCACCTTGGCAGATAAAGTAAAGTCATCATGTTTGCGGAGAAACGTTTGTAAATCCTCTTCGTCCTCGCTGATGGTTGCGTGAGATGACAAGTAAGCCTCACCAGTGTCTTGTATCCACTCCAAAGCCTCAAACAAAACAAAAATATTCACAGTGAAGACACATCAACACCATCATTGCTTTTAATTCACACTCCGTGGAAGCAAACTTCAGGTGCAAGTTTGTTTCACAATGGTATTTTATAAGCTCTTGTAATCCTCTGTGCATCACACGAGATGCAGTGAACAGCAATGTCATGGTTTTGGAATAAACCATTATACTGGCACACAAATATTGAAATTACTGACCATTATAAATATCTGGGTTTGTTCATTTCTAGGGATCTCAACTGGAAGCTACATGTCAACACATTTGTTTAAGAAACATCAAAAATGGTTGCGTTGATTACAAGGCTTTTCAATTGTAAAGACAGTCGCACACTTGGTAAACGTAATTGGGCTATCATTTGATCCATCCTTGAGTACGCTGCCCCCGTTTGACCCATCCTTGAGTACGCTGCCCCCGTTTGACCCATCCTTGAGTACGCTGCCTTCGTTTGATCCATACTTGGGCACGCTGCCCCCGTTTGATCCATTTTTGAGTACGCTGCCCCCGTTTGATCCATCCTTGAGCATGCTGCCCCCATTTGACCCATCCTTGAGCACGCTGACCCGCTTGACCCATCCTTGAGTACGCTACCCCGTTTGACCCATCCTTGAGTACGCTGCCCCTGTTTGACCCATCCTTGAGTACGCTGCTCCCGTTTGGTGCCCGAGCACTCTCTTCCAGCAATGCTCTCTGGAGGGAGTACAGAGGAGATTTACCCTATCCTATCTCAGTCTCACAAGGAGACATAAACAGAATCGTGGTGGTGACACTATCCATTGTTCTCCCCATTACACTCAGCTGGATCTCTCGTTCTTGATGAACAGGTTTAAACTTTTCTGTTGTTCTTGTTGAAAAATGTCTGTACAACAGTTTCAATATCGTCATTTTGAAAACTGTGAATGTCAATGCTCGACATATCAACAATGTTAAATTTTTCATCACTACGACAGAACAAATGCCTTGTATCATTCTCTTATAATGAAATTCCCACGTTTGTGGAGTAAAGGCCCTGTCACACCTTGACGATTTAGCCAGCGTATGCCGACTTATGAAAAATTTGTCTAAAACGCTGGCACACGTCGAATACGTGATGGGTAAATTTTGATAACATTAAGAGCACGCTGAAAAACACTGCCATACGTCGTAGTACTTTGTGGTTGTCCTCAAATTTTAGCATGCTTGAAATTTTATGACGTACGCCAGCGTATGACTCACACGTACGCTGGCCATAAGTTGTAGGCACCTTATGCGATCGTTGACACACGTCGACACACGTTACTTGTAAGTTACTCATAAGTCGAAACACGTCGAGGTAATGTTTAGCGTACCCGAAACTTATTTCTAACCTATGATTAACGTGTTGTACTCACGTTACGCGATCGGTGACACACATCGACACACGTTACTTGTAAGGTGCTCATAAGTCGAAACACATCAAGGTAATGGTTAGCGTCAGTGTTCCAGACTTCCTGGTTTTATTATTATTTTTTTCTTCCTTCCTTCAGTATGATGGTGATTTTGACACTTCAATTTCTAGTGCGGTTATAATATAATATAATTAATAGGCTGCCACTCAACGATTTAAATCATAACCGCACTGTACACTGAACACCGTCATACCGAAGAAAAAAAAAAACCGGGAGTCTGGAACACTGACGCTAACCATTACCTTGACGTGTTTCGACTTATGAGCACCTTACAAGTAACGTGTGTCGATGTGTGTCAACGATCGCATATCGTGCGTACAACTTATTCCCATCGCATGCGGAGCGTGTGTCATATGGCAAGTACGTCGTAAAATTTTCAACATGTTTAAAATTACAAGACGTACTCCACTTACTACGACGTATGATAGCATACTTTAGCGTTCTATTCACGCATACCAAACTTACCCATACCGTATTCTACGTGCGCCAACGTTTTAGACGCATTTTTCAGAGGTCAGCATACGCTGGCAAGATCGCCAAGGTGTGACTGCGATGTTGACACTTCCATTTCTGCGGCGGTTATGATTTGAATCGTTGTGCTTTAGCCTTTTCATAACCTACGCCACGTCATCGTCGGCGATACGTGCAACGCGCTATGCCAAAGTTAGACTATCGTTGGGCAGAGGTTGTGAAGGCCGACAACAGGTTCAGCATTCGTTGGTATAAGTTATCTAAAACACAATGAAACGTTCTGTGTCCGTTACTAATACGTTATGCATAAGTCCAAGTCGTTATGAATACGTCCGAATCTTTAAAAAAAAACATCAAAAGTTCAACGTAAGCCAGCGTTTTACATACATTTTAATACATTGCCATTGCTGGCTAAAACGTCAAGGTGTGACTGGGCCTTTAACTACACACCAATTTGCTCACTTTCAATCATCAGCAAGGTCATGGAATCCATTGTCGCAGTTGACATAAAATCATTCCCATCTCCAACAGCCGAATCTTAGATCATCAATTCGGATTCAGACCTGGTCACTGGACCTTGGATGTGCTGCTTCCACTCTCAATTATGGATGGAGGCGCTCAATATCGGACAAGAGATTAGGGCCATCTCTCTGGACGTATCTCGAGCTTTCGATACAGTCTGACATCATGCCATTCTCTCCAAAATGCCTGCCTATGCAATCCAAGGCCAACTCCAATCTTGGATGACTGACTTCCTCTCCTCTTGTAGACAACGTGTAGCTCTCAACGGAACCCTTTCTTCTCCTCTCCCTGTCAAGGCTGGAGTACCCTCAGGCACTGTTCTAAGCCTCCTATTATTCATATTCTTAATCAATGATCTCACTGACTCTGTAAAATCCTCTTTCTCTCCTTGCTGAGGACTTCACTCTCTGCCGTGACATCTCTCATCCTTCTGACAGATAGGCAGCGGCCTCTTCCCGCTCCTCAGATCTTGACAAAAATCACAAACTGGTCAAACATTTGGAACATGTCTTTCAATCCTGAGACATCCATATATGTATATATACATATATATATATATATATATATATATATATATATATATGTGTGTGTGTGTGTGTGTGTGTGTGTGTGTGTGTGTGTGTGTGTGTGTGTGTGTGTGTGTGTGTGTGTGTGTGTGTGTGTGTGTGTGTGTGTGTGTGTGTGTGTGTGTGTGTGTGTGTGTGTATATACACGACATGGCCAAAAGTATGTGGACACCTGTTCGTCCAACTTCTCATTCCAAAATCATGGGCATTAATATGGAGTTGGTCCCCACCTTTGGTGCTATAACAGCCTCCACTCTTCTGGAAAGGCTTTCCACTCGATGTTGGGACATTGCTGCGGGGATTTGCTTCGATTAGGCCACAAGAGCATTCGTGAAGTCAGGCACCGATGTTGGGTGATTAGGTCTGGCTCGCAGTCGGTGTTCCAATTCATCCCAAAGGTGTTCGATGGGGTTGAGGTCAGGGCTCTATGCAGGCCAGTCAAGTTTTTCCACACCTATCTCAATAAACCATTTCTGTATGGACCTCGCTTTGTGCACGGGGGCATTGTCATGCTGAAACAGGAAAGGGCCTTCCCCAAACTGTTGCCACAAAGTTGGAAGCACAGAGTCATCTAGAATGTCATTATATGCTGTGGAGTTAAGATTTCCCTTCACTAGAACTAAGGGGCCAAGCCCAAACCATGAAAAACAGCCCCAGACCATTATTCCTCCTCCACCAAACTTTATAGTTGGCACTATGCATTTGGGCAGGCAACGTTCTCCTGGCATCTGCCAAACCCAGATTCGTCCGTCAGACTGCCAGATGGTGAAGCGTGATTCATCACTCCAGAGAACGTGTTTCCACTGCTCCAGAGTCCAATGGCGGTGAGCTTTACACCACTCCAGCCAATGCTTGGCATTGTGCATGGTGATCTTAGGCGTGTGTGCGGTTGCTCGGCCATGGAAACCCATTTAATGAAGCTCTCGACGAACAGTGTGTGCTGATGTTGCTTCCAGAGGCAGTTTGGAACTCAGTAGTGAGTGTTGCAACCGACGACAGAAGATTTTTCTGCGCTCTACGCTTCAGCGCTCGGCGGTTCTGTTCTGCGAGATTGTGTGGCCTACCACTTCGCGGCTGAGCTGCGAACTTTGCGAATCGTCGGCAAGAGAAGTATCCATTACTGCATGCAACAGGATTAACTTTTTGGTTCGCGAGTTGCATGTAGACAAGCACTATGCTTCGGCAACTACATGATATATGCCTAGGCCCTACTATATACGCGGCGAATGCTACGGCGAATTGACGATTTACGAGTCAGACCGAATCCAATTCCTATGGCGAATAGACGATTTATGAGTCAGACCGGAAACCGGAAGTGGAAAACGAAACTGACATGTCAAGTATTTGTATGCTGATCTGGTACCCGACTCCACGAGCGAAGTCGGGTGCCAGATCATTTGTGTGCTTTGGACGCGATTTTCGCTGATTTATAGTTTTACAATCACTCCAAACATGGTTTACACACACAGTAGACTGCTCCCTGGCAAGGAGAAGAGAAAATTTAGCTGAAAACATTTTTTTCATCGTTTATTTCAATTTTGTTTTCCACTTCCGGTTTCCGGTCTGACTCGTAAATCGTCTTCAGTTCCGACTACATCCCTGGATGACCTATTGGTCGCCTCGTGGTGATTCCATGACGTCACTTCGACTGTCCAATCGCAGACACAGTCGTCTAAAAACAGACGTAGAAAACTCGTCGTATGACCGAATTCAACCGAGTACTTCAGGTCGACTGCGGGCGACCTAATGAGGGGACCTGGTACTACCATTCTGAGTTGGTTTTAGCCGTTTCGCAGTTCGGTTAAGCTAGCGCAACCAAAGGGAACCCAAACTAGGGAGCGTCTTTCCTGGGGGCCCAGCAACCAAGTTGTCTGTCAGTGCTCCTTTTGTACTCAGGGGACCTGGTACTACCATTCTGCGTTGGTTTTAGCCGTTCCGCTGTTTGGTTGAGCGAGCGCAACCAAAGGGACCCGAATTAGGGAGCGTCTGTCCTGGGTGGCCCAGCAACAAAGTAGTCTGACAGTGCTCCTTTTGTACTCAGGGGACCCCTTACTAGCATTCTGCATTGGTTTTAGCCATTCCGCTGTTCGGTTGAGCTCGTGTGATTTTCGCGGCATCTAATTAGCGTCTGTCACCGGTATTCCAGCGGCGAAATCGTCTGTCATTGTTTATACCGTGTTACAAGCTATACAAATAATATCAGAAACCTACTTGGGGCCGTTCCGCTGCCAGGTTGAGCTAGCGCCGATTATGCGATACGGATATTGACCACATAATGTCAACCCAGCAGCAGTGTCCTGGCAGACGCAGAGTTCTGAGGTGAGAATATCATCTGGCATCTTACCATGAGGATGACAATTGTTCCCCTCTTCAGTTGAGCTAAGCCCCACGGGCTCCCGGTCTAAATCAGGGACATCCTTTGCCTGGTTGTTCCTGCCAGAATAACTCTGATGTTTTTACTGTTAATATTACACCCTAGAAAGTGACCAAGATCATTCAGGGGCTTGAGGTCTCAAAAGCCACTAGTTCTGATTGTCCTGAAATTCTCACGATTGTCCTGAATGATGTGTTCTGCTGAGCTGTCTTCTGTTCTTTCAAAATTATACAATCTGTGTCTGTTGAAGTCTGCATCCCCATCTTGTTGGAAACTAGCATCTGTTGTTCCAGTGTAGAAAGGTCCTGGGGACAAGTCTGATCCTGGTCAGTACCATGCAATTAGCCTAGATCCCCATCATGAATAAGGTCTTTGAATCTTCGGTTAATAATCAACTTATGGGTTACCTGGAAGATAATGATCATCTAACTGATGTGCAGTATGGTTTTAGATATTCTCGGTCGACTGATTATCTTTTATCCCTCACTACTGAGCACATCAATTGGACTTTGGATCACCATGAAGCCAGGCTAGCTGCTCTTGACATATTCAAGACTTTCGATAAAGTTTGGCACAGAGGTTTTTTTCACAAGCTGGAGTCATATGGTGTCGACGTACAAATGCTTGCCATTATCGATGCATTTCTTACCGACCACCAAATAATTTCAGTGGTGCATGAGAGACAATCATCACTCACACACAGCGTCAATGTAGGCGTTCCTCAAGGTTCTGTTTTCAGCCCTATGCTGTTCTTGTAGTTCCTCAATGACCTGCCAGACACTGCATTCTTTCAAGGCTCGGCATTTCTGTTGATTATTCTACACTGTACACAACTTATCCTGGCATCGTGTCTGCTTCATCTCGTGCCAAAGCGAGTACCACTCTTTGTCAAGATTTCGAGAATGTGATAAACTGGGGAAAGGATTGACTTGTATCCTTCAATGTGAAGAAGACAGTTTATGTCCGTATCACAAACAAGATTTACGTGTTTTCCAACGTTGTCAATGGATTATTCTCCGTTTCAGGAACTGCCTGAGTTACGTCTGCTGGGGCTTAATATCTGTCCCCACCTCAGTTGGGAGAAGTATATTTTTGGTGTCGCAAAAGGTGCCACCAAAAGCATCGGCTGTCGATGCCATTCACAATGATACCACCCTCCGGTAACTCTCTTATATTTATACAAGGCCACGAAACAGCCTCTTTTGGGAAATTGTTCCCATGTCTGGGCTGGTGCACCTGATTGTCATCCATTTCTCAACAGGGTCCAGCAGTTTGCTGTTAATATGGTAGGGCATGGTTTGGCATCATCATTGGAACCCCTTTCCGCATGGCATTCTGTAGCTCCATCAAGTCTCTTCTACAGAGCTATCATGGAAGGTGCTCTGAAGGTTTCTCCTCCCTTGTTCCCCTTAAGCAGACCTTCAGACCTTCCACACATTTTGTAACTTCTTCACACCCTTATACTGGGTCTATCCCTGGGTCAACACAGTTTCATACTCCTCCACCTTCTTTCCTAGTGCTGCTCTATTCTGGAACTCCTTGCCATTGTCATACTTTCCCTCATCCTTTAACTTTCCTGCAATTTAAGAGGAATGTTGGCAAATTTATTATGTTCCTTAGCTTAAACTTTCCTTGTGTAGCCTTCACTGAGAATGGCCTTTTACTTTGTAAAGGGCAAGCTGCATAAAAAAAAATAATAATAATAATTAAGCCTTGGGCCAGAGAAAGTTAATCTGCATAAAGACCAAAAAGAAGACTGCAAAAAAAAGTTATTGGCAAATAAATTTGATCACAAAATTCCAATGTTTCAGGTGTCGAGGTGCACCAGAAATGAGGTAAGGCCCTCACCTGCTTGGCGCTGCGTTCAAAGACCACGTACTGCTGACACTGGTCCAAGCGCTTTTTTCTCATGGTCCAGAAGTGTAGCACTCTGTTCTCTCTTTGGAGCAACTCACTAAGTATGGCTGTGGGAAAGACATGGTAATCAGCCAGTCATGGGATATGGTTATCGGCTCAGGTGACACAGCACCTGGTGATTCCACCACAGTGTTCACACTCGATGAAATAGCTGAAGGGTCTTCGACTCGAGAGTTTTGATTTTGAGACTCGAAGATTAATATTCCAATTCAATCTGCAGTTAATGAACCAATCCATCAGGTTCATCTTATTTGCAGACAACTTTCTACACATTGCCACACAATTTTAAACACAATTTTAAACTCATTCTCTTCCAAATTCCAAAAATAGGTGAAAGATAAGATGGAGGTTGTGCATACTTTTGACCTGCTGCTCTGCCCCCCTGGTGTGGCTGGTCATGCAGGGCATACTGACATTGTTTCGATGGATGTACTTTAGAAAGACCTCTGCGTTGCGACGTGCCAGCGTGCAAGCCTGAAACAACAAGTATTTTTAGATTGTGAGATAATTGAATACAAATCCACAACTTTAATCTGATTTCTTGAAATCAAACTTTAAACATTTTATGCAGTTGCTAATTCAAGCACACAACTAGCGGTCTGTGTGGTGGCACAAGAGAATAGAAACATGAACGAAATGGTTGATTTATCCACCATCAAAGATGAAAAGGTGTTGACGTTTCAGGCTTTACCCTTCGTCGAAGCAAGTGAAGGGTGAAGCCAGAAAGGTCAGCACCTTCTCATCTCTCACGATGGACATGCCAACCATTTTGTTCTTGCATTAATGATTTCCATTTTATCTTCAGCGACACACTTTGCTGATCCATCATTAAATGTTCATGTCATGAAGTTGTAAACCAGTTGTGAACCACAACCGCAAATAGCACAGGTCAATTCAGGAACAGAATAAGAGCATTTGGCTCTCGAATGTTTGAACCATATCAACAACTCAGTGCTAGCACCAACTGTGCGTCACTTGTGCTCTGCCTGAAGGCAGGTTCAGTGCTGCCAAAGCAGTCTCACGGCATGGATTGGCTTGGGTGGCTTTGCCTTTCATTAATGGGAGTCAGTACAGGAATTTGGAATTAGGCCTGCGTGCCAGCAATATCTCTGAGCCGACACTTCATGAAAGACACTGTGAGATCTTGAAAGTCCATAAACTAATAACAGCAGATAGGCCCCTAGTGTAATGCTCCTCAGATGGACGACGCACTAAATGATACAACAAACTGCCTGCGAGGCACCTCCTTCATTCATATGCAGCACAAGGTTGCAGGGTAACATAATTGGCTGAGGGAGGGGTTGTGTCGCTGATGCAATGCCCTGTGCCAGTTGGGGCAGGCATTTGTAATCTGTTTAGGGTGCCAGAGATAACTCATCTATTCTTTGTGAAGGACACCGTGGGCTATTTCATGTCCACATTCGGGATGCCCCGTTTAACGTCCATCCAAAGGATGGCAAACATATTGATGAATCACCTTGTCTGCATTTAATCCCAGGCTAGAACACATCGAGGTGAGTGTATGCAAAGCACCCATCCGACTGTTCATAGTCGGGTTCGGGAATCAAACCAATATTAAACAGCTCAAAAGGGAAGCGCACTCCCTCTGCACTTTCCTCGCAGGACCCACCTACTGTATGTAGTGATAATTATACAGCTAACCTTAAGCAGGGAATTTAACCAAAGTGCGAGAGCTCAATGTTCTCCTCTTTTAGAAAGATACGATGAGATATTAACTTCCACAACCAAAAAAAACGCAGACAGGACAGCTGGCTTTATATTTTCATCCAAAGGAAAGCATGTTCTGAGATGCAGTGTCCCCTGCTGGCTGTGCCCCAGAATACAGCTTGTAAAAATTCCAGACCCTCTTGAGCAGTGGTTCTTCACCTTTTTACCACTACGCCCCCTCTAGTAGTTGGTCCTTGCCTCCACGCCTCCTCCCCCCCCCCTCCCCTCACATCTTCAACCAAGTGATTAAAAATTTCTCCTGAATTAAAAGGAAAAACTGAAAAAAATGCATGTTTTTAGTCTTTTTATTGAACAAAGAATTCTGCATAAACAACACTCATATACACAGCATATTTAATGATGACATTTCATGAGATACTTGATATTGCTTTTTCGCTACCAGATCTTGAATGCGTGGTCGAATGCCAGAGAGAGCACAACGCAGGTCTCCTTCAACGTTCGGCTTGTTTCTGTACTTGGTCTTGACAGCAACGAGCGTGGAAAATGCAGATTCACAAAGATACGTTGATCCAAACATTGTCAGAATCCGAAGAGCTTGATGTGAGATCAAAGTGTAAACAGGAAGGAACGTGACCCAGAACGTCTCCAGATCCAGTTTTTTGAAGTCTTCTTCAGCCGAGGAGTTGAACTTTAACTCAAGAAACTCCTCTTACACTTCGTCTCAAATATCAGCAACTTCACATTGAAATGGGTTCCCAATGAATTTCCAGGTTTCACGCTTCTCATCTATATCTGGAAAGTATCTGATGAATTCTGCTTTCAATTCAGTCAGATGAGTAATTATTTGTTTTTTTTAACTCCGAATCAAGGTAACTGTGAATGAGAGCAGAATCCAAGTTAGCAAAACTGGCTGTGTTTCCATCCTGAATTCGACATTTCCAGAGGTCGAGTTTGGCCATGAAGGCTCGAATGACGTCATGGTGCATGATTATGTTGATGTTTTTCCCTTGGCATTTGAGGTTGATGGCTTCGAAGATGTCCACCAGGTAAGCTAGAGATAGTAAAAATCCTTCAGACTAGAACTTGTCATGGAGACCTGCTTTCTGCTGCGAATCTAGAAATGTTGCCACTTCTTGTTGTAGTTCATAAAGCCATCCAAGCATGTTTCCCTTCGAAAGCCATCGTACGTTTGTGTGCAAAAGCAAGGCTTGAAGTTCAGAATCCATATCCACACACAGCTGTTTGAAGGGACGACTGTTTAAGGCTCCAGCTTTGATGAAGTTGACTACCTTGACAGCCAGGTTCATGACATTCCTCATTTCAGCAGGGAGAGTTCTGGATGCTCAGGCTTCACAATGAAGGATGCAGTGCATACCTATAGCAGATGGACTTTTTTCACTCTTGTTATGAAACCAGATTGCAAACCAAGCATGGCCAGAGCTCCATCAGTACACACTCCTACCAGCGAGTCCCACGAAAGTTGGTTTTCCTGGAAGAAGTTTGACACCACTTGAAAAATATCTGTTGCTGTTGTATAACTTTCCATGGGATGGCAGAAGAGCATTTCCTCTTTGACACTATTGCCTGACACGAAACGAGCATACATCAGTAGCTGAGAACACTGAGCAACATCAGTCGTTTCGTCCAACTGGATGGCAAATACAGGAGTTGGTCTTACTTGGTCGAGAACTTGATCTTTGATGTCTTGAGACATTTCATTGATCCTTCCCTTGACGGTATCGTTTGATAGAGAGATTTGAGAATGCTTGTTTGCTCTATCTTTCCCCAGAACGAGCTCTGCTGCACGCATTACACTTGCTTTTATGAGTCTCTCCGATGTTATGGCTCTTTTTGCTCTTTGCAATCAACATGGCAATCTCATAGGAAGCCTCTACAACCTTTGAAGTCTGTTGCCGAAATGCTCCACTGCTGTCCATCTTACCTTGCTTCAAGGACTGCCTTTTTGTTTTGAAGAATGCCTTGGGTTTGGCAGCTAGAGCAGGATGCATTGTCTTCAAGTGGCGTTCCAAGCGTGTGGGCCACACGACATCATTGTTCAATCTTGTGGCATATTACGCACTGGGGTACCTGTGTGTCACACTTTTGGAGGGACACAAATCCAAATCGAACATATTCGTCAAGATACTTCCGCTTTTTGCACTCATTACGAATGATTTAGTTTTAAATGGGTACTGCAAATCTGTGAAAAAAATGTTTTAACATTAAAATTAAAATAAAATCTTAAAATTTTAAAAATTAAAAATAATTTTAATATCAAATTTAAATAAATGTTAAATTTTTAAATTAATTTTAATGCAGATAATGGTCGGCCAAGTTGCGAATAGAAAACGAAAATTATTAAAGGTGATACTTTTGTTTTTTTATGTTCATCATTATATTATGCAAACACTTGTGAAGAGAATTCCAACAAGAGCTCAAGTGAGCACAATATACGCCTGAACAAGAAGGTATATACAGAATTGTGCTACTACATGGAAAACAGCATTCTGGTTGCCATGGCAACCACTTTAGATGACGAACGTTTGTCGCGACACACCGTCTCCACAGTCTGTACCTATGTGCCAAATATGAAACGTGAAAGTTGAAAACTTTGGGAGTTAGAGTGCGGACAGGAACGGACGGACGGACAGACGGACGGACAGATGGACGGGCAGACAACCGATATCACATAATACGCCCCAATATATATATATATATATATATATATATATATATATATATATATATATATATATATATATATATATATATATATATATATATATATCGGGCGTATAAAAATAATTGGAGAAATTCCTACTTTTTTCTCTGGGCTCGCGCCCCCTCTGGAAATTAATCACGCCCCCCCCCCCAGGTTAAGAGCCAATGCTCTTGAGGATCCGTCCAAGACTTAGCAGCTCAATGAGAAGCACCAAGTGAGCGATCACGCCCAGAATGTTTTGTGGCTCTGGGCACAAAAATCATGTTAAGGCCCAAAAAAGAAGACTCCTTGTTATTTTCACCCCCCCACCCCCCCAAAAAAGACTCAATGTTATTTTCACCCACCCCCCAACCCCCAAAAAGGAGAACACCATGTTATTTTCACATTCACTGAGCCTCTGTTGCTTTCGACTCGACCACAAAAAATCCAGAGGATTTTTTTCATGTTTTGTTGCCTTTCCCCACCTTGGAAAAAAAAAATGAAGCCATGTTAAGGTGTTCCATTACCAATCAGCTTGCTATCACTTGCGAAGCCTGCTGTTCCTTTTCAACCATTTCAAGGCAGTGCTTGCTTGAGTGCTTAAGCCACTTGTCGAGTGCTCCAAAGGATTAATGGTAAATGCTAATGATACATGCACAGCACTTGCACGGGTGTGTTCAGTTACCAAGTTTTTATTTTCCTATTTTTTTTTTTGTGTGGACATAGATGAGACTCATGGAAGAGCGAAACGTTTTTTGGAGAGTGCTTGCCAAGCGGCTTAATCACTGAACTAAGCAGTCCCATGAAACCGTTGATAAGGAACATCTGGCTTAGCAAGCGAAGGCAAGCTGATTGGTAATGAAACACACTCCAGATGTGCTGGACCGAAGACCCTTTTCTGGTTCTGCCGTTTGTGTAATGAAAAAGTTAATGTTGGGTGATTTTCAACCCTTTTCTTGTTGAGTTAGTTTCTGCTTTTCAGCACCGCTGGGGTAATTTTATTTCATCCTTGGCACAGGTGCTTTGTGACACATTTCTGATTTTAAAAACCACAACGTTCCACCATGCACACGGGTTATTGCATTTACTAACGAGTGGTTGTTTTGTGATTGTACATTAATTGTCATGTGGATTTGCTAAACAATATCGATATGTATTAACATGAGGAATGAAACAAAGTTTTGTTGTGATTATTGTTGGATTTGTGTACATTGAATGTAGTTATTATTCCACTTGCTTTCTCGACTAATTAATTAGCTCACCCCATAATTTTGTAATTGTTTTGTCCAGTTTTTTTTTATCAATTCATTAAGTGACTGTTTTCTTTCCTTGAGATGGAGCGGTCCTTTTGCGGTGTTTATCACCATTCACAAGTCAATGTGTTTTTTTTATCGGGAAAGTGAGACCTCACCTTCGGGAGCTCCGCCTCAAAAGATTGTGAACCATGATCAGTCGTCTTAGGCACCATATGCATTTGCATGGATTGCATGGCCCTCACGCCGCCTCTGCCTGGGGCCCACGGGTGCTGCATGCGCGTGCGTTAAACCGCAGCTGATCACACCACTCCTCTATTACCCCTCTTTAAAATAAAATTTTCAATCAAAATAATGTTAAAATAAATATTGTTACAATAAAATGCGTAATCAGTTTATGTGGTCACCTGTGCAATGCGGCCCAAATATCAGCGCTCAGCAATGTCTGGGCAATTAACTCACGATGCTGGACACCAGATTCAAATCCCATGTGCAGCGTTGATCCATCCATTATATTGTAATGTCATATTGTCCATGTCATTCATGTAAAGTACACCGATGTCATCCTGATGTCCTTGTTCTGAAAACGATATATTTGAAAGCTCCTCCATGAGCCTTATTAAGCCACGTTCACACAGATAATCTGTAGTTCGTAGTCCATAATAATTTCCAATAATTTCGATCTGTCGTAAAGTTTTAGTGTGAAAATGAAATATTTCAGTTGGGTAAGGAGGCAGGTAGTGAACTAGTTGGCGTCAAGAAGTGGAGCAGCTGTTGATCACGTGACTTGCCACAGCCACAGCCACATCCCATGGATTGTGAGTCACACTCAAACACTCACTCACGTCATGTTTCCAAATATTTGATCAATATGAATAATCCCTGGTGCCAGCCCAAAATTTTGGATTTCGAGTGAAGTAACTTCTTTGTGAACACCCCTTTACATCCTCAAAAAAGAATTCTGAAATGGATTGACCCCGTTTGTGACAGGGAGCCATCTGTCCAGACAAAATCAACAGGCAACCGACAGACTCCCCAGACTCCCACATCTTCGTCGGTCGTCATGGTGCAGGCAGCAATTTTAACCTTTACCTTTCTTCAACCACTATAAACCTCGGGTGTGCTTGTGCCGCAACGATTTGGACTGGATATCAGAGATTGCGGGATAAATTTGGTTTCAGGAGCTCATGTAGTAAAGATTTTAATTCGAAGTTTCTCAAAAACTGAGTTCATCTCAGAAAAATTACCAACGCATGATTAAATCGGTGCACCAAAACCACCCAGCCGACTCATCAATTACCTCAATGGAGAGGATAATCTGCTGCACTACCTGGTCTGGTCTACATGCTTTGCCAATCTCGATCCCGTGATTGGCAACTTGGGACAGGCGGTAACATGCTACATATGAAAAGGCAGTGCCACCCAAAATCCCTCTAATCGATTAGGAGACTACAACATCATGGCAGGTAACTGTTACGTCCTACAGTAAGGGTTAGTGTGAAGACACCGACCTTGAGGAATGCCTCCTTCTGCTCGAGGTGCTTGTTCACCATGGGTGTTACATGGTCACAGTCCGACGCAGGGCCCATCTTGTCACTACCCCCACACCAGTCCTCTTCACGTTTGTATTCTTGCTCTAGGCTCTCCAGGACAGAGCACACCTAGGCAGAAAACATGACTCATCACACGTGAGGAACACAAGTGGCAAACAAGGCATTAAAAGGCAGCACAACTATGATAAAATAAGTGTTAGGCCTGCAGCTGCATGCAGAAATTTTGCAAAATCCCTAAAAGGTAGACATACAGAACACCAAATCAACTGAACGATGACAATTGTACAAAAATCAAGTGACATCACTGTGGATGTTCACAATAATTATAATGAAATCCAATACCTGCTCTGAAGTTTTGTAAAAGGCAACTGAAGCATTGACAAGCTTGAGGCGGTCCTCCATCTTGAGCATGAGATTCTGCCAGTGTCCAGCGACGCGTTCTGCACATTCTCGGATTGTGTCTGGTGCATAATGAACACTTCCCAACAAGGACTCAGCCTTCTGCTGGACCTGCAGGGCACTCTGGTGTGTTTTCTGTCAAAATTCAACGTTCGTAAAAGGGAGGAGGAGGAGAAGGAGGAGGAGGAGGAGGAGGAAGAGGAGGAGGAGGCACATTTAATGAAGAAATCAGCCGAGGTAAAGATATAAGCAAGCATAAAAGGGAACAGGTGACTGATCAGAAATCCATCCACCCATCAGGACTATACTCTGTGTAGAGTGTTGATGCTGCCAAAGCAGTCTCCTTGGCTATTGGACACAAACCTGGACGGGTCACCACTCCGACACAGTATACCAGCATGCTGGCACTCATTTTTCCGACCTCGGAAGGATGACAGGCACAGTCAACCCCACCTGGTATTAATTCAGCAGTCGAGTGGGATTTGAACTCAGGATACTCAGATCCCAAGCCCACCACTCTAACCATTAAGCCAACACCAGGCATACTGATCAGCAAGATGGATGGAAAAGGTGTGTGGCAGTTGGGGGTGAGGATGGAGGCATCCAAAGAGCTAAGGAGAAGCTACATCTTGGCGGTGAAATGAGGCAAAGACTAAATGCATCCCAAAATTGAAAACAGTGAGGAATTTTAAGACACCAAAGACATGACAATAGAGTCTTTGTTGGTATCCAAGAGTTAACAAGAGGAAACACCTTTCTTCACCAAGCAGCACAAATGTAGGAAAATAAAAATGTGCAAAAACAGATCCCCACAACTACAGACCATTCAGCCTTCTCCCAATCATCAGCAAGGTCATGGAATCCATCATCACTTCCAACATTAAATCCTTCCTCTTGTCCAATGGCCTGGTTTCCGATCATCAATGTGGATTCAGACTCGGTCACTCTACCCTGGACTTGCTGCTCCTGCTTTCCCAACAATGGATGGAGGTCCAAAATGCCAGACATGAAATCAGAACCATATCCCTCGACATATCGTGTGCTTTCGATACGGTCCAGCACCCTGAAACTGCTCACCAAACTCTTTTCTTATGGTATCCAAGGCAATCTCCACTCATGGCTCACAGACTTCCTCTCCTGTTGCAGCCAACGTGCGACCCTTAATGGAGTCCTCTCATCCCCTCTTCCTGTCCAGGCTGGAGTTCCTCAAGGCAGCGTTCTCGGCCCAGTGCTTTTTATCATTTTCATCAATGATATCTCTGACTCTCTGGAAAATCCTCTTCACCTCTTTGCTGATGACTCTATGCTCTGCCGTACCATCTGTCATCCCCCAGATTGGCAAACAGCAGCCTCTTCACTCTCTGCAAGTCTGGGTAAAGTTACAAACTGGTCCAACACATGGAAAATGTCTTTCAATCCTGACAAATCTCACACTCTCACTCTGTCTCTCCGAAGGGCTGTCTGGAAAACTCTCCCATCTAATTTCTCAACAATCCTCTTGAAGAAGTCCTTTCATTCAAACTTTTGGGTCTCACTATCTGTCACGATCTTTCCTGGGAAAGCCACATTTCCAACCTGGCCTCCAAAGCCAATCGCTGACTGGGCATCCTCCGTCGTGCAAAGTCCTTCCTTGGCACACCGAGCTCCTGACCAAAATTTTTCATCCACAGCCTGATGGAGTACTGCTCTCCCCTCTGGGCGGGTGCTCCTGCCTCTCACCTTTCTTGGCTTCACGCTGTGGAAACCAAGGTTTTTAGGATCATTGGTATCTCCCACGATGAGGCTGAGTCTTTGGGTCTCTCACTCTCTCACTGGAGGCTTGTCGGTGTTTTTTCTGTCTTCTACTGTCTCCTCTTTGGCCTCACCCCCCCCCCCCCACTCTGTCTGCAATCTGTCCTTCCCATACTTCTACAGGGCGCTAAAGGTCCGCCAGCAACTCATTTCTGGTAAAACTACCAAAATCAAGTATCACTGTTCACCTTCACTCTTTCATTCCTCTTTTTTCCCACCTCTGGAACAAACTTCCTCACTCTCTGGAATCCCACTCTTCTCTCCAGGTCTTCAAAACAGCTGTTCACCACCATCTCTTATCTTCCCCCAACCAAAACCACGATCTTTTCTACCCCCTCAATCCACCCCCAAATCCACCTCCTTGAATTTCCCCGTTTTCTTTCCCAAAAGTCCCTGGAGTGTCCATCTTGTTTACCCCGTAGACTCCGTCCCATCCTTCTCCCTTCCACAGATCTCCTCATGTATCTGTTCCCCACTGTTTTGTGCTTCCCTTTCCCACCCATCTTTTCTCCTGCTCCCCTTGTTGTACCTCCTGTGTGTCAGCACTCATATGAGCCTCGACATTGTATGCAACAACAACAACAAAAAACTTGAAATGTGACGTCTTGATACAAGAGGTTCACAACAAAGCATGGTGGAGCTAAATGCAGAAGACAGAGGGGGCAAACAGAGGGTCAAAGTAGTACCTCAATGGCATGCTGAAACTGCTCATGCTCCCGCTGCAGTTGTTCAGCCTCAGATAACGAGCAGGCATTGATGAGGCTGGCGTTCAACATCGACTCACCATTACGGATCCAGCCCAGAACCTAGAAATTAAGGAGGAGAAAAAGTGGGAGAATTGAGACGACAAATGAAAAGCGCATGGAAGAACTGCGTTTGTAATCCACACCAATGGAAAGGTTGCAAGGTTTAAAATTTGACCATGCCCTGTTGACCCCGTTCGTGACAGGCCAGCCATCTGTCCAAAGCAAATCAACGGCCAACCTACAGACTCAGACACCTTCGTCGGTCGTCATAGTGCAGGCAGCAATTTTAAGCTCAGAGAAAGAATATCTGGAACATGAAGGAGTTAGAAAAGATTGGAACGAGAAGTTAGGTGGAAGTGAAAAATGACAGAATCAGCTGGTTTGACATTACCATCATGAACAGGGAAGTTGGGAGAAGTTTGGGTTTCCCAAAACAATATGGTACTTTAACGCTGCGAGTCGGTCATAAAAAAATAAAAATGACACCGCAGGTCGGCTTGCACACACAGTCCATGACCATCCTCGGTGGAAAGTTAATCAAAAGCATTTACTCAGCACCAGAATGGTAAAATAAATACTTGTGTTCTTCATTCACCTTTCGATGACTTTCATCATACTGTGAATATATATATATATATATATATATATATATATATATATATTTTTTGTTAAATCATATAATCCATCGAAAGCCATGAAAAATGTGCTTTCAAAAGCTTTTAAAAAAAATGATGAATTGGGTTGGCTGACTTCCATTTCTACTCGATTTACTCTTTCTTATTCTTCCTCTTCTTATCTGTACCTTAAAATCCAAACCGTTAGGGGTCGGCCACTCGGATTCACCTTCGCCATTCTCCTGTGTCCTTCGCATCTTCCTCTCTTAATCTCATGCTCTTCAACAAATCTCTTTTCACGATCTCCCTTGACCTTAATATCTGTCGTCCTCTTGATATTTTCCTTCCAAATGGCTCATTCCATGCTTTCTCCATTGGTTCTTCATCCTTCTTCATCATCATCACGTGCCCAGACCACCGCGATTATAGTCTCTCGAATCCTTTATGTGATACAACTCGAGCTCTCTTGTGCATCTCCTCATTCCTCAACCGCTCTCTTCGTGACACTGAGAATCCACCGAAGCATTCTCATCTCTGTCCTCTCCAGGAACTGCTCTTCCCGTTTTCTGTTGCTGATGGGTTTCAATTGTCAAATCAAATTTACTGATGATTTGTCCTTTGTCAAATAAGGTCCTTGACATTCATGAAAAAGCAGACTCCATCCAATAAAGTCCTCATCGTTCAGGTACTCCATGTGCAAGGTCTTGCATATGAACCTGAGATCAATGGACAATAATTACATGCAGACATTTTAACGCACATGCACAGTTGTCATAGAAACATAGAACCATACCCATCTTCTGAGGACAATGTCAGCAGATACCTGCTTTGTTCGGTCATTTATCCCATATTTAAATGTATACTTGTGGTGAACAAGCAGCCACCTGTTCAAATGGACACGGACAAAGATCTTGGCGCATTTCTTGTCTCCAGCGCTTCAAATAAGAAGTGCACCGCCATCTCGTATCGAAGATGAATAGTGGCGAGATCATGGTGGGTGGTTACACCTACTATTGGTCTGGTTGTTCTTATGGTTACAATTCCCAAGGAGTTGCTGTAGCTGTGTTCAATAAGCTGACTCCAATGATAATTGAGGTAACACCGGTCAATGAGCGTACGATGAGATGAAGGAATCGTCACTCCTTGGGTGTCGTTTCCCTGATCTCTGTATATTCTCTGATTGAGGCGAGTGATCTCACCGTGAAGGACGCATTCTACGCCACGCTCGAGTCTGTGGTTGATCAGTGCCCCAGACGAAATACTCTTTCAGTCTTAGGGGAATTCAATGCATCAAATGGAACTGATAGGGATGGTGATGAGATGTGTGTTGGTCCCCATGGGTCTGGAATTGTGAACCAGAACAGCACTAAGTTCCTTGACTTTGCAAGAAGTCATGAAATTAGGGTGGTCGATTCATGGTTTCGGCACCAACAGGCTCATCGCTGGACTTGATATTCGAACGCTGGTGGTGTGGCAAAGGAGATTAACCATGTGCTCGTTGGTGGTTGCTGGAGGATGATCCAGAACTGCAGCATTTACCGGAGTGCTCAGTTCCTCAATACTGACGACAGGCTTGTGGTAGCAACTCTGAAGTTGCAGCTTAATCCGGGAGAAAGGTACCATCCCAGCCTCGGCTGGATGTTAGCAAGCTCAAGGATGAGAGGGTCCGCTGAGGAGTTTGCGAACAAGCTGAGTGGGCATTTGGGGGGGGGGGGGTCTGGGTGCTTTGGGAGATCCTGAAGAGTTGTGGAGTGCCTTCAAGACCACCGTCCTTGATGTTGCCGGTGGATGATTTGCAACTCGCCATTGGGCAAATAAGAATTTTGTCTCTCAAGAGACATTCGATACCATTGACCAGAGTTGCAGGGCCAGGCTTAATGGCAGAGCTGAACTGTTCAGGAAGTTGAGGCGTAAAACTGTAAGTGTGCTGAGGGTGGACAAGGAGGCCGATGTGCGAGGAATCTGTGAGGGGGGTAGAGCATCACCTGTGGTCAGGTGATTCTCATCCTCCTTATTGGGGAATTCGCACATTGCATTCCTCCAAGCCCGTCCATCGGCGTACTGCAGTTTGAGCAGAGGGTGGTAGGCTCTTGACAAAGGATTCCAAAATGAATGCCTGCTGTTCCAGTAACTTTGAGTGGCTATACCAGGCTGATCCACCAGCTGTCGAGTTGGATGTCAGGGGTGTTCCTTTCCTCCTTTTGCTGACCCTCCAATCAGCTGTGATCCACCTTCATTTGTGGAAAAACAGGCTGCGGTGAACCGGTTGAAATGGGGTAAAGCTCCTGGGATCAGTGGCATCCATGCTGAACTTCTCAGGGCTCGTGGAAATGCTGTCCTTGTGTCCTTGCATGCAGTTCTGTGCTCTGCCTGGAACACAGGCATCATCCCAACTTACTGGAAGAGGGGCCTTGCTGTCCCTCTCTGAAAAGGGAAGGGTGATTGCCAGGACTGCAACAACTACCGAGGGGTGACACTGCTCTCAGTGCTAGGCAAGGTCTTTGCTCCGATAATTCCAGATCGGGTTCGCCAAGATCTGCTTGAGCACCAACGTCCAGAGCAGTCAGGCTTTACACCAAAGAGGTCAACGAATGACCGTGTCATTGCCCTTTGGGTCCTCACCGAATGCAGATGAGAGTGTTGGCAGGGGCTGCTTGCAGCGTATGTTGATCTCTGCAAAGCGCTTGATTCAGTGAATTGGGATGCCCTCGGGAGGATTCTTGGTCTTCGTGGGGTGCCACCAAAACTTATCAAACTGAAGTCTGAACTATACTCTGGTACTGAGAGTGCTGTGAGATGTGGTGGTACCATCTCTGACTTATTTCCAGTTGTTACTGGAATTCGTCAGGGATGTGTACTTGTCCCCACACTTTTCAGCACTTGGATGGATTGGATTCTGGGGAAGATGTTGGAGATATCAAGTTTGGGAATGTCAGATGCATCATTTGGGAATGTCAGAATCTCTGACATTGATTTCACAGATGATGCGGTCATCTTTGCAGAGACTCCAGATATCCTTTTGAGGGCTCTCGAGGTGGTGAATGAGGAGTTAGAGTCACTGCAATTATGGGTTTCCTGGGTCATAACTAAGATCCAGGCTTTCAATGACATCTTGGATGTTGCTATCTTGTCTGTACCAGTTTGTGTTGAGGATGTTGAGGTCACGGAGAGATTCACTTTCCTTGGCAGTGATATTCATGTCTCTACTGGCTCTGAGCCAGAGGTAAATAGATGTCTGGGTTTGGCCTTGGCCTTGGGAGTTATGGATTCACTGGATCATGGGGTGTGGTGCTGTCCGTACCTGTGCTGGAGGACGAAAGTCCGAGTCTTCAGGTCCTCGGTGCTTCCAGTCTTGCTCTATGGATGTGAGACTTGGACTCTGGACCAGGGATCTGAGATGGAGACAACTCCTTTGGTACCAGATCTCTTTGCAGAATCCTTGGCTATCGCTTGTCGGATTTTGTGTCCACCGAGTGGTTGCTGAAAGAGACTCAAATGAGATTTGTTACCTGTATAGTCCGTGAGCGTCAGCTGCGGCTGTATGAACATGCGGCTCATTTTCCTGACGCTGATCCTGAGAATGGAGCTGGACTTGGATGCCATCGGCAGAGTGTTTGGAGAGCAAGGTGGGATGTCGGACTGTATCAAAAGCTGGAGATATGTTTTGAGGGATAGCACTCATTTCATGTCTGACATTAAGGGCCTCAATCCAGACATTGTTTCCTCCCATTCTCTCTGCCTTGCCTTGCTCTTGTATCCTTGTATCCTCTTATAATTTATCCTTGCCTTACTCTTGTAGTGAGAGAGAGAGAGGCAGGAGGTGGGGGGAGAGACGGGGGGGGGGAGAGAGAGGGGTAAGAGAGGGGGGAGAGAGGGGGGTGAGTTTAAATGTGTGTCATCTTCAATCTGTGTCATGCGCAAACCACCCTCATATCAGGCTTGGTTTATCTCAGATTCTCTTTTAAACTTTTAATCCCATCACTCCGATTTGATTTCATCCCATATTTCTGTTCTTTCGCTTCCCCTGCTGACCAACAGCATTACAATTCGTGATTATTGTTGGTTATTAAATATTCTATGCAATTAAATTTCATTTAAATTTCATTATCAAGGTTGTGTTGCTCATTGGCTTACATGTTGCAATTAAGCTCGAAATTAAACCATTTGTGAAGTTAATAGAACAACGGGTATCCATGTGACTCGATCGGTATTCTGAGCTCTCATTATTAAAAGCTCTGCTCTTGGGATCTGCAAATTGCTGCCAAGAGGTGCCTGACTATCAAATATTAAAAAAAGCTTCTTCTCGCCAATCACTCACTGATATAAATGTTTTAGGTGGGCGAGAAAATTGATATTTGGCATCCTGATGTAAGTCAAAGATTACAAAACTGTCCGTATGTGTCTGTGAATGAAAATATCTGCAAACAAAGGTCAGCTGGTGGAACCTCGTTCACTACGCTGGGATAGGGGCAGAGCTTGAACTACACTCGTGGCGTATCACTCCTTCAGCCGAGAGGGAGAGAGAGAGGGGGTGAAGGAGGGAGAGGAGGGAGAGGAAGGAGAGAGAGGAGGGAGAGAGAGGGAGAGAAAGGGAGAGAGGAGGGAGAGAGGAGGGAGAGGAAGAAGAGAGAGGAGGGAGAGAGGAGGGAGAGAGAGGGAGAAGGAGGGAGAGAGAGGGAGAGAGGGAGAAGGAGGGAGAGGGAGGGAGAAGGAGGGAGAGAGAGAGGGAGAAGGAGAGAGAGAGAGGGAGAAGGAGGGAGAGAGAGAGGGAGAAGGAGGGAGAGAAAGACGGCGAGGAGGAGCTCTGTGCATAAATAAAGAGCTCCTACTGTTCACTCATTAGTCTCACCCCAAATGGGGATGCGAGACTATGGCAACGCTCCAGTCAGTGTGTGTGTGTGTGTGTGTGTGTGTGTGTGTGTGTGTGTGTGTGTGTGTGTGTGTGTGTGTGTGTGTGTGTGTGTGTGTGTGTGTGTGTGTGTGTGTGTTTTTTCACTTTAAAAATGTTTTTCTTTGCAACCGCTTCACTAATCGATGCAAAACTTTAAACATGGAAGGACTCCCCATGGAGAATATCTATATATAATGGAGCAAGTGTATGCATGTTATGTATGTTCTGTGTGGTATGCATGGTATGTTTGTTATGTATGTATATCCGCTCTTCACCTATTGGTTGCACAGATGACCTGACATCACCCACAATTGTAACCTGAAATACCTAACCTAAAATGATAAATAGAGATAAATAGAGAAAATAAAAAATACCAAAATGACCCCGAGGACTCAAACGAGCCCGAGGACCCAAAATATCCTGAGGACCTAAAAGATCCCAAGGACCCAGAAGTCCCCAAGAACTCTGAAGACCCAAAAGACCCCATGGTCCCAAAATACCCTGAGGACCCAAAGACCCTGAGGATCCAAAATACCCAAAAGACCGCAAAAGATTCCAAGAACCCAAAAGACCTCAAGAACCCAAAAGACACCAAAGACCCAATGTACCCCAAAGACCCAAAATACCTCTAACACCCAAAATACCATGAAGACCCTGAAAGACCCCAAAGACCAAAACAACCCAAAAGACTCAAAGACCAAAATAACCTCGAAGACCCAAAAGACCAAAAAGCCTGAAAAGACCCTGAAGATCCTTAAAGATCCAAAAGACCTCCAAACCTAAAGACCCCAAAGACCCTTAAAGGTTCCAAAGACCCTTTAATACCCAAAAGGTCAAAGACCCCCAAATACCCCAAACACCCGAAAGACCCTGAGTACCCAAAAGACCCCGAGGACCCTGAAGACCTAAAATACCCAAAAGACCCAGAGTACCAAAAAGACCCCAAGAACCCAAAACACCCAGAGGATGCAAATGACTTTGAGGACACAAAAGATTCAGGGAATCTAAAATAATGAGAGGCCACAAAAGACCCCGAAGACCCAAAAGACACAGGGGATCCAAAAGACCCTGAGGACCGAAAAGACCATGAGGACCCAAAATACCCAAAAGATCCCCAAAAACCCAATGGGACTATCTGGGGCTCATGGAAATTCTGCACAATGGAAAATGCGACTTCAAGTTCCCAACTGCCTCTCTCCACACACACACACACACACACACACACACACACACACACACACACACACACACACACACACACACACACACACACACACACACACACACACACACACACACACACACACACACACACACACACACACACACACACACACACACACACACACACACACACGCGTCCTAAACCACCCTCCCATCCCTGTACTCGCCTCTCTCTGCCTCCCCTACCATCACACCCAAACTCTGTGCTCCCTCCCCCTTTCATCATTTCCTCAAACATCTCAATCCCAAACCCTGTCCCCTCTCTGCCCCCCTCTCCAAGCCAACTGTCATCCTCTACCCTTTTCTTCTTCAAGTCCTCAACTGCCCCAAACCCGAAGTACTCAACCCCCCTCCCAACCCCAAGTCCTCAATCCCCCCCCCACTTCCCAACGTCTACATCTCCCGCTTTTAACTCCATGTACCTCCAACCATAACTCTCTGCACTCCCCTCCCCATTTTTTTCCCGTGAAACAACGTTACAGGGAACTTTGGCGTATGAGAAGGCCATTCAGATCATCAAGCCTGCGTTGTTCCTGTTCCCATTTGTTAAGAACAATGTTAAAAGTAGATAAAGACGAAACGTCAAATTCACAATCACTTCATCCTTCCTTCCCTTATCCTTATAATTCACGGTCCGGTGTTTGTGTCTGTTTGTTTGTCGTGCTCCTACTCCTACAACTCTGAGCCGATTACATCCAGACTTGCTACATAGGATCAGCACAATTCCAATTAATGGATTGGTGTGTTTTTATCTTTGCTGGTGGTCTTGGGGGGAAGAGGTGGCATGCAAGTTCACCATATAAATGTGTATTGTGTAGCGCCGCCTCCAGGTAGGTGAGGGTATTACAAGTCTCCGTCATTTACAGTGCAGTTCCTGCCCCACGTTTACCAGTGCGGTGAGGTGTTTTGAATGAAAAGCAGCAATGTATGTTTTTGCTTCATACACGTAACCTGGGTTATTTTTCTTGCCTCTAGATAGCTCTAAATGCCAGTTCTATTTACAATCAATCTGACATCAGACATCACATGGTATGGCAGGCATATTGGATTAAAGGGGAAAAAAAGTGGACATCTTTTTCTCTGAAAACGTTCAGCGAAAAATAATGAAACGTGGCATATGTCACTAACTCCCCATGAGGTATAAAGGGTGATAACAAACTCAAGTGGTACTCCAGTCATAATTTGGTTGAATCAAAATCCTCATCCAAAAAAATCTGAAACTTCATATATCTGATCTACAACCCGATGTGAGTGAAGAATTAAATTTATGACATCATGGGTCACGTGGTCTGGTAGCCAAATTGGATCGAAAATATAAATGTGAAAAATCTTTTTCAGAATCTCTCAACAGAAATATAGTTAGAATTTTTTTTTAATATTCATCTTCATGAACACAATTTCGCCTTAATGTGCACAACAAAAGTGGTTATTAAATATCCTAATAATCAATCAGTCCATATAAATAAATGTCAGTGTGTGCTTGTGTGTGTGTCCTCCATAACTCCAAAACCATGAAACCGAGTAGCCTGAAACTTTGCAGGCATCTGAAGCAAACTCCAATAGAGTGAATGAATGAAAACTGGGTATTTGGGAAAATTTAAACACCCCATTTGAATATAAGTCACTGATCTCATCATGAAACTAGCAGGCCTGGTGTTGGCTTCATGGTTAAGGTGGCTGGCTTAAGATATTAAGGTCTTGAGTTCAAGCCCATAGTGTCCCGCTGAAGTAACATCAGGTAGAGTCAACTCAGCCTGTCATCCTTCCAAGGTCGGCAAAATGAGTACTAGCTTACTTGTAACAGGGGGCATTGCATTGGCGGCAGAGCCACACCCCCAGATAATGATGCAGCCAGGCAGCCACAGGCTGCATTTGAATAAATAAATAATGAAAGTAGACATAATTCAATGTTGCGACGTCAGCTGATATGCCTCTCCCACATTAATTCTTTGCTGACTCTAAATTTGACCTCAAACCTCAAGACCATTTGACCTCAATGTCAAATCTGTGCATTTGTATCATAGTACATGTACTTAATTCAGTTCAAATCTCTGCCTTCATAACAACATTTTTACTTGACATGACCTTTGACCTCGATGCTAAAATTGAATCAGTTCATCTTTGCATCATAATATGTATTGGGTGGTCGCGAGACTACCCTTATTCTCAGGTTTTCCATCTGTCTGTATGTCTGTATGTTTGTTTGTATGTAATGGACAGCTCTGGAGGCCAGAGGAGTCAACCGATTTTGATGAAACTTGACCGGTAGGTTCATCTAGTTGTATGCTTTTGAGCACGGTTGCTATGGACACCACCGTTGCCTAGCAACGGGACTTTGAAATTTTTGGAAAAAATCCCCCAAAAAAATTTCGAAAATCAAAAATCAGCTTCTGCGTTTTTATGCGCACTATAATCAACCTCTTTGTCAAAAATTTTCGGTCCAATCCATCAAAAACTGTATGACTAGTATGCAATTATATTACTATATGCTTTCACCCCAACGTTCGCGTTGGGATTGCCTAACGTAGGGTTCGGGAATCGAACACAAATGATGAATGGACAGTTGCTCGTCATGTTCCTAAATGGAAAAACGATCGGCAAAAATGCCATCTGATGTGTTCTCTTTTCTACATACAGTGGTACCTCTACTTACGAATGTCTCTACATACGAATGTTTCAGGTTACGAAGCGCCTGAACGGAAAATATTGCCTCGAGTTACGAAGGCGTTTCAGGATACGAAGTCAAAAATACAGTACGCGCTGCTTTTCGCTGCTCCCAGAGTTTCCCGAACGTAAACAAACTTGTAGCTGCTCTGCCATTGGCTATCGCCTAAAATCTGCCTGGCAACCCTTTGCGTATGCGTGTATCCCAGCATGCTCTTCGTGTCCCCGTCCCGCTCTGTAAATATAGTTATACTGTATACAGTCTATGGTCCCGCTACGAAGTGCTCGGACAGTGTTACAGTACAGTACGCGTGTGGATTACAGTAACTTTTATTCACAATGGACCCCAAGAAAGCAATGAAGAAAAGTGGACAAGGAGAAAAGAAGAAGAAGAGAGTTTTTCTGGCCATACAAACAAAGCAAGAGATAATAGAAAGGTATGAAAAGGGGATGCGTTTGATTGATCTCGCAAAAGAATATGGCCGTAATATATCTACGATCGGCACGATAATAAAACAAAAGGAAGCCCTAAAAGCTACGGCTCCTTCCAAAGGCCTCTCTGTCATTTCCAAGAGGAGGTCGGCAGTGAACGATGAGATGGAGAGGTTGTTACTCGTGTGGATAAAGGAGAAAGAGATCGCTGGTGACACAGTGACAGAGGCCATAATTTGCGCAAAGGCAACCGCCATCTTCACTGACCTCGTGAAGGAGGATACAGGCGAGGGAAATTCGGCGCAAGGACTACACCAGGAGTTTAAGGCATCGCGTGGGTGGTTCGAGAAGTTTAAAAGGAGGACTGGACTTCACTCTGTTCTTCGCCATGGCGAAATTATTTCACTGGGAAAGGGCATGGCTCTTGAGGTGGATGACGAGGACATCAACGAGCTGATTCAGGAGCACAAAGAGGAGCTTTCGACGAAGGAGCTGCAGGAATTGGAGGTGATGCAACACACCGCGGTGCAGGAGGAGTTCAAAGAGGACGAGGAGGAGGAGGAGGAGAAGGAGGCAGCCATTATTCCATCAGCCCAAATCAAAGACATTTTAGGAAAATTCCATGAAGTCTCGGAATGTGTTGAAAAGAATCACCCGGAAAAAGTGTTCACAAGTCGGGCTATCGCGCACTATGACGATGTCTGCCTCGCGCATTTCCGACGGATTGTTAAAAGCCGGCAAAAGCAGACGTCATTGGATCAATTCTTCACGAAACGCGAGGCAAAAAACACTGCTGATAAGGACCAGTAAACAAAGAGGCCAAAAAGTAACGAGAATAGCAGTTAAAAGGTAAATGAATATTTTTATTATTTTCTTTATTCTTTGTTTTTTACATTATGTGCCTCTCGTTTTATGTTTATTGTGCGGTAATCTAATTTTAACATCTTTTGTTTCATGTTCTGATGCATTTTTATGAATAATTAAAAAAAAATGTCCGAATTTTGCGGGGCTTGGAACGGATTAGCACATTTACATTCAAAAGGCGTCTCTACTTACGAAGGTTTCAGGTTACGAAACTATTCCCAGAACGAATTAAATTCGTAAGTCGAGGTACTACTGTATTTCAAATTTGCCTCAGTCTAGCGACCACCCATGTCGCCTACTGGCCTGTCTTTATATAGTTTGGTCAAAATCCAATCACTGGTTCACAAGTTGTCATGGTTATAGGATTATACCTCATACAACCTCTGACCTTTGCTCCCTGATATAATTTTTATTTACCTAATATAACCTCTGACCTTTGAGTCATTTTCTCAAGTCCAGTGACTCACTGAGGATGTCTGTATAGCAAGTTTGTAGCCCTAACCCCTAATCCTAACCCTAACCCTAACCCTAACAGCAAAACACACAAACTATTGCAATAAACGTTTGCTTATTTTTGCTAACATTTATGCCTTCCCAAGCAAAGTGAAAATGCAAGAAAGGTTCCCTGTGCAACTCCCCACCTGTTTTACTTCCGTCTGAAGATGCCGAAGCTGAAGGCACTGCTCCAGACGCTTGCGGTGCTGCTCGGCGTTGAGCTCCAGCTCTTGCTGCTTGTCATGCAAAAATTCAAGCAACTCCTGGACACGCGTTCCCATGTCCACATCCTTGTCGCATGTGAGCTCGATCCCTGCCCAAGACCAAGCATATGAAAAAAACAAAATTGAACTCCCCCCCCCCCTCTCTCTCCCCACTGTAAATTGATAATTCACACCAAAGTCACAGATAATGTGTTGAGTTGTGAAAATAAGGCATTTCCTCAAAGTACCTCAAATGTTCTGTGGTGTCAAATATTGTACAAGCCAAGTCAAAAGTCTGCACATCAATCTGGTTTTGTCTTGCTGATAAAACCAAATAGTGGAAACACTTCTATCAGAAAAATTAAAAATGCTGACTTGCATGCTTCTTCTTCATGGTTATTGTTAATTTTTAAGGGTAAATCTTATTTGTGGTTACTGTTGATTTTTAAGGGTAACTCTTCTTTGTGGTCATTGTTGTTAATTATTAATGGAAAATTTTCTTCATAGTTATTGTTAATTTAAAGGATAAATCTTCTTCGTGGTTATTGTTATGAATTTTTAAGGGTAAATCTTCTTCATAGTTATTGTTGTTAATTTTTAAGGATAAATCTTCTTCGTGGTTATTATTGTTAATTGTTAATGGTAAATCTTCTTCATAGTTGTTAATTTTTAAGGGTAAATCTTCTTCGTGGTTATTGTTGATTTTTAAGGGTAAATCTTCTTCATAGTTATTGTTGTTAATTTTTAAGGGTAAATCTTATTTGAGTTTGTTGTTGATTTTTAAGGGTAAATCTTATTTTTGGTTATTGTTGTTGATTTTTAAAGGTAAATCTTATTTTTGGTTATTGTTGTTGATTTTTAAAGGTAAATCTTATTTTTGGTTATTGTTGTTGATTTTTAAGGGTAAATCTTCTTCGTAGTTATTATTCTTAATTGTTAATGGTAAATTTTCTTCATCGTTAGGCCAAAAAAAAAATGTTGCATTGGCGTAACCCGCCCGACCCTAAAAATTCCGCCGACCCTACGTTTTTTTTTTTTGTTTTTTTGCTATCGAAAAATTTTGCCGACCCTATTTTATTGCTATTTTTGTTGTTTTGCTATCGTTTTCAAATATCTTGTTGATTGCGATCGCGATCGCAAAAACCCGGAAGTGTTTCGGACAGAACCCGCCGACAAAAAGGGTGGTACTCGAGCCGGGGGAGATTTTGGGAGGGATTTATTAGGAAAAAAAAAAAAAAAAAAAAAGATCCCGACCGACCTACCCTATTTTTCAGTGACCCGTTACGCCAATGCAACATTTTTTTTTTTTTGGCCTTATTGTTGATTTTTAATGGTAAATCTTATTCATAGTTATTGTTAATTTTTAAGGATAAATCTTCTTCACGGTTATTGTTGTAAATTTTTAAGGATAAATCTTCTTCATGGTTATTGTTGTTAATTTTTAAGGATAAATCTTCTTCACAGTTATTGTTATTGATTGTTTAGGGTAAATGTCCTCATCACATTTTTGGGTACGCTTTGCAAACTTTCATTATAAACAGAAATTTCCTCTTTTCATCTCAAACAATTTAAAATATATATATATATATATATATATATATATATATATATATATATATATATATATATATATATATATATATATATATATATACAGTATACCAAGGGCACCAACTGTGGCCCTTCTCATTAACAAGGAAAATACAAGACTACATTCACTAAAAAAAAAATCATGAGAGTATAAAAATATCATGAGATAATACAATTAATATCACAACTGTTATTGCTGGTATCAAAATTTTGTTGAGATTAATATTTAAAAATTGGGAGTAATTTGATCAGTGGATCATTTATATATTTCAAAAGAAGAGGAAGAGAATGATCGAGGTTGGGAAATGATGGTTCTTGGACAGCTGAAAGGTAATATGATGTTATGAAAGGTTATGAAAATGTTATGAAAAATATGAAAGGCTGGCTCTTACAGATGAAACTCAAATCCTTTCACTTCTTGGGTACAAGAGAATGTTAAAATTTTATAGAAACAGTGTATGTAAGGAATACGAGACTTTCAAAATAACGTATGCATGATAAACGAGGCCTTTTGCGCATGCATTGTGTGTGTGTTTTTACACTGACTCAGTTCGGCTCAACGGGCACTTTTAACCTGCAGTTACCAACGTGAAATCTGTCATTCAAATCATTTTTTCAACATCATTTTCAGTATTTGATGATTAACCATAATTGTTCTGTTCCTGAATGCAAATCGGACTCTCGGAATATAGGAATATGAGAAATAGCCGTGCAAGAGAGGTGTCGGGTTTGTAACACTTCCTGTTAGTCAAAGCAACCCTTGGCCTTGGATATGTAACTAACACACACACACACACACACACACACACACACACACACACACACACACACACAAACACACACAAACACACACACACACACACACACACACACACACACACACACACACACACCTCCTTTTAGCAATAGATGCAAAAATCTAGAGTAATGTCTCTTGTGGCCCCAGAACCAAACAAACAATATATTAGTAACAGCCCTCACAGCTACCATGACTCCACGCCACCCACGCTCCCATCCCAACATGATGAATAGTAAATATCATTATTTTAAACTTGTGCTGTACTGTACATTCAGAAGCCCCAGATATGTCCTTCCCATCAGTGTTCAGAAGAACTTAATCCAGATTCACAGTCCATTCAATGATAGCGGTCCGTTGTGGGGGTAGGTTTATGTAGCACGTCCCTCGAGTCGGGCCTTGCACCGACCCACCTAATCGGGGGTTTGCATTACCAACAGCTGCCCGTTCACCAAGTCTTTCATTGTGCAGAGGCACAGCCCTTTCTCTCAGGTACTTTTCCGATATTTTCGACTCTTCAAGAAGCTTTGTGAGCCATTTCAGGTCACAATCCTTATCCCGGACACATGATGCACTTTGTTTCGCCCCGAATACGGCATTTTCCTGAGGTTTCTGCAAATGCACACCGAGCATTCTGGGGCGGATTATGTCATTTCGAAAGTCGTGCATTCCTCAACTACAATGAACCCTAAATGACACAGTAGAAGGTCTAGAAAACTTAACATAGAATGACTCGTATGATTTCCTAATGGATACTTATACCCTGCACTAAGAAAGTCTCAATGAGCGGTTATTGGCATATTAAACGAGGAAGGAAAGGTGATAAACCCAACAGTTATTTGATACCTACAAAAAAAAAAAAAAATTTGGCCCAGGGTCCTCCCCAAGCATATACTTTACAAAAGTCAGCCTGGGATCTTTCCTGTCCACCACTGCAAACGCAACAGCTAGTTTAGTGGCTAATTTAGTGTTCCCACCAAAGGATGTGCTCCAAGATGCAGTGCCCCCGCTGGCACTGCATCAGACAGCAGTTTTGGACAGATTAAGCTGCATGGAAATCGAACCTAGAACAAGTCAGTTTAGAGATGAGTAAGCAAGACACGAGGTGAAGTAAGTAAAGTCTTAGATCCAAAGCATGGCTTTATTCAACTGAATTAAGCAGTGCTGAGACAAAGGAAACAAAAGCACAACATCACAAAATGAAGGATAAGAGCAAGATGAGTTATAATCTTGAAAAAGAGAGATATCGTACAACAAGCACTCATCGATTGTCGAAAAAGAGTTCGTATTGCAAATGTACCAAATTCATGACGTGAGCTTCAACGATACGCTTGGCAAATCGCTCACAAATGCAACGCATATCAACTAGAAAAGGCATCCAAAAAGCACCTCGGCAGACTTTAGGCCAAGCCAAGGGTAGTGCAAAACGACCCACAGGAGGCCCACACAGTAAAATCCCCAATAATGTGAGTCTCACACTCACGATGTTTCTCCGACAGGACCGTTTAGAAACCCCCTCCATCCACTTTCTCAACAATCCTCTGGAAGAAGTCCTTTCTTTCAAGCTTCTGGGTCTCACTATCTGCCATGACCTTTCCTGGGAAAACCACATTTCCAACCTGGCCTCCAAAGCCAGATGCCGACTGGGAATCGTTCGTCGTGCAAAGTCCTTCATCGGCCCACCTGAGATCCTGACCACATACAAAGCTTTCAACCGAAGCCTGATGGAGTACTGCTCTCCCCTCTGGGCTGGTGCTCCTGCCTCCCACCTTTCTCGGCTTCACGCTGTGGAAACCAAGGCATTTCGGATCACCATATCAAGGGTTGTTCCCGAACTTGGCCAACTTAAGACGCGTCATCCCATTGACTGTGTAATGAGAATTCACGAAGGACTGGAACAAGGTATGATTCAAAGTTCTGCAGTTCTGCTGTACGTACGGGCCTACGTTGTGATACGCACCCCAAAACAGCGTCGCTCGTCGGTGGAGCAATACGTACACAGTACATTCAGAATAAGACAAAAAAAAAAAACAGGCAAAGCAAATTTAAGCAGATTAAATAAAATGAGAGTCAAAGTAAAAGTGAGATGTCCAAACACTTGGAACAAAAGGTCAACTGAACACAGTTCAATAGGATATCGACGAAGCTTTTCAAAGAGGAGAAATTAAAAAATCCGAACCAATTCAAACGCATTGCAATGATGAGTAGTTCTATGAACAAAATCTGATTCGTCCTGTACGAACATCCAGGTGCTTTAAACGTCGAAAGGTGAATATTTACCAATGAATATGACAGACGTAATAAGAACAGCACTGGTCGAGCACATACCTCCGCCAGGCTGAACAGTTTATGTTTTGTATCCCGTTGATAGGCCGGATCTAGATCACGACCTGAACCAAAATTGAATCAATTAGTTATCGTCACACCCCCAAACTGTCCAACAAGTTTCGTCTGAATCCGTCGATAACTTTTTGAGACATCGTGCTCACAGACAGACAAACAGACACGGGGACATTGAAACAGACAAGCCGACAGACGTGGAAATACAACCTCTGTCGACCTTCGGTGCAACTTTATATGTGTGTGTCGAGATGTCTTCATATTTGCGAGGTGGTGGCGTTACAAACTGCTCTTTCCGCACGAGGAAAGACGAACAGATTGTCGAACACTCGCACGGTATCATACAGACACCCAAAGGTGACGAAGGTTGGAAAAGGTAGAGCGGTTACCTGTTTCACATTTCATCGAAAGTGTCGGCAGAATGACGAATCACTGTGCACAAACCATGCTCCAGAGTTTGTTGGCATCCTGTTGGGGTTTGAGTTTGTTGTGGGAGTGCATTAAAGTTACCAAGATGCTCTCCAATCAAATCCCTTACAGATCATGGAGCGAGTCAAAGTGCCGCTTGGTCAAGGCTGATAAAGGGCAGGGCCTTTCCTTGTGTGGCTAATCCATACTTGTCGAATAACAAAGCATAAGTGGAACTTTCCCGTCACCAAGGGCATCACCCGTTCGTGATCGATCAGTATTTACCCAGAAAAGGGCACATCCGTTTGAAAGGGCCAAACTCCTTCCGTTCATTACGATTCCTGTGCCGACGGTACACGCGTGCTTACCGTACAGACCAATTTCACGAGAACATTGAATGTGGCGACGGATGAAACAAAATAAATAAACAAAACAAAATAAAAAGCAAGGTCATTTACAGGTGTTACAATAAAAAGTAGGTATAATAATTATATCACAACAGACGTTTTATATAAACCCGACAGCAGTGTAACGATGGAATGCAACGTCAACTGCGGAAGAGACGAGACGGAGACGTGGAGGAAGAAAAAAAATAAACCACCCAGGACTCGATGGCCATGTACCTGGTAGCTTCTCAAGAGAAGAAGTCAAGAGAACGATTCTTTGTTGTGAAGATGAACCGGAAACACGATAACCCACTGCTCATCACAATTATTATCCGACTTACAAAGCTGTTGACTTTTTGTCCCAAGCCAAAGAAAGGTAAAAAAAATTTAGAGGGGTTTTTGACAGACGAGTCGCCTCCCCCACAGTAATGTACTGTACACTGAAACACAGGACTCACCAATAATGCTGATGCACAGCATGCGACCTCCACATCGCTCCTGATCAGCAGTCTCTTGTAAGAGTGCACGACGGGATGTCTGGCAGCTTGGTGCCGTCTTATTGTTTGATGGCACAGACCGCTCCGGCTGCCACCGACCAGCGCAGCCGGCTATCTCCTGGGCACTAGTCCCCTCGTGGCTCTCAAACAACGGCCGATCGGATGCATAACCCTGTGTGCATCTCCGCCCCGAGCCCCAACAACCCACCCCAGTGCGCCTTTGCAGCACAGCACCCCCCCTCCTTTACGTCCCCCAAATCCACCTCCACCCACAACCACTCCTTTCATTGACACAGCTTCTCTGCCATCAGCCCTGGATATCGCTTGTCCCTTTGACAAAAGACAACCTGATGTCCAAAATAGTGTCTCATAGCCCTGGTGTCTTCCGTCACAGCTCGTGGACATTTGCATTGAAGACGCACCCCCTCTTGCCCACAATGACCATGGAGTACAGAACAATCTTAGTAATGGAAGCATCGTTGGGGGAAAAAAACCAAAAACCCGACAAGTGTAAACAAACCGTTTTCTCTCGGAGGATTCATCGGTTACCGATCTCAAGTTTTCATATCTGTCTGTCATGTCATGACCAAGATATAACGCACCAAAAATGTGATCAAATATTTATACGTAATCAACTTATTAAAGAAAATACTGTGTATAGCTCATGATATTTAATTTTCTGTCCATCAACTTAATCAGATCAGATCATGAACCGTGTTCTATAAAGAGCGTCGGTGCTGCTCAGGTGGTCTCGTGTGACTGGGGTTACAATTGTGGATGGGTCACCACTCTGACCCTGGAAGTCAGGGCAGGAATTTGTAACGTGTTCTTAGTGGCACTGATAGCTCGCCTACTCTTCGCAAAGGATTCCTTGCGAAGAACACCGTGAGATCTTTCACGTCCAGTGTCCACCGACGAATGCCGGCAGACGGCACGGCACGCACATTGATGGATCGCCCTTCCTGTGGAACAACGGGATAACAGCTTACAGCTCTGTCGGGATTCAAACCCAGGCTAGATGGTGAAGAGGCGAGTGTGCGTACCTCTCAGCCATCCCGCCAAACAAAAAAACCATCATCGTCATGAAATTCTGCTTTATCACTTGGCCTCCATGACTATACCGAACCAGATATTTTGTCGAAAAAGAAACCACGTCTGATTAAAGCTTGTACAAAGGAATCGATATCTGGTGAATTCAGATTAGACTAGGAATCAATTCGGAATTCGGTGTGCTGGTTGCATCATTAATGAAGCACACCGGCACAATGATGCAACCTGCAATTCAGCATCACTGTGTATTTGACTGGGAATACAGAATACAGCAGGGCAATGGCACACAAGGGCTTCTCTTCTCAAAACGTACATTGGGATCTTCATGCATTGGTGGCACAGGCTTAACACTCCCTGAAAAAAAAAACGACAGCATACTCAGTGATGCAACACCCTGCCTGCAAGCTACCAGAATGGCAGTTTATAGTTACCCCGGATAAGTCGACTCAAAGGGAGATAGACCACCTTTGAGTTAACCTGTCAACACAGACAAGCTACTAAACACAGTGATCTTAACAGAATGTAGTACGTGACAGGTCAGATGGCTAAAAATGTAAGCATTTGCTTGTGCATCTTCCTGTTGAGCATTAATTGCAAGAGAATACACCGAAGTATAAATGATCTACATGTGGCTCAAAAATTGCTTCCAGGAATAAAGACGCAAAAGCAAAGTAAAACGAGATATCTGTGATCACAAAGCGAAAGCCAAGGGTAGGTCTCCCCAGGTCGGAGGAGGCTTACCCTTGGCGATCGACAGCAACTTACCCTGGGACCATGATCCGATGATGGCCATATTTCTTTCGGACTACAAAATGACCTTCAGCATTTAGGGATGGAGTGTAAATTAAGAAAATGTGTCCCTATCTGCAATCGATACATAAAACTAAATTTCAAGAAAATTGGAGGAAAACTTTTCAAGTTATGATCAAAAAGGTGTCTTTTGTTAATCGAGTCACATTCCATAAAATGTGGGTGAAGGAAACGAAACAAATATCAGGTGAACACCTTCAGTGCAGGCACACTATTATGATGCAAGAGCATCTTGGAAAGCCAAGCGGTATTCGAGACTCCGCATTGACAAAATTGAGTGATGACAAATGAATGAATGAATAAATAAATAAAACCCGTTCATTTCCTGACCGCCATTTGACTTTGACTTTTAACCCAGAGATGTGCGATGTAAATCAAGCGTAAATGCATCTTGCTCTCGGCTATCTGGAGAGGGTGACTTCGTTCTGATCGGACAAAGCTTCGTGGAGTTTTGGTGAAAAATGTCAAAAAAATTTTAATTGGGTCATGACCAGAAAAATTCGGTCAAGGTTAAAAAACACACATGATGACAATCCCCGATACCTTTTATTCCCACCGTTGATGCAAAATTTCATTCCGAAAGTCCCAGACGGATCCGAGGTACACCGCGAAAATCGATGCAGTTCGGAAATTTAGTGTTGGGAGTTCAGGAATAAAAAAAATTTAAAAAAATTCCAAATAGTGGTTTAGTACTCCTCCGGACCGAAGAAACTCTGTGGTACCATAAAAAAAATTGAGGCTGCTAGTTGTAGAAACAAACACGACAACAGCAATAAGCCTCCCCCCTGTGTCATCAGGGGAGCCTGAACTGGAACAACAACCTCTGCCAGGCTGAACAGTTTATGTTTTCCATCCAACTAATAGGCCAGATTTGGACCTTCACCAAAATCCAATCGGCTTGTTCTTGTCACCTACCCAACTCATCCAAATAAGTTTTGACAAAACCCGTCCACAACTTTTTGAGATATCGTGCGGTACTGTATATTGTTTTTGGTCCTATTTCTCAATGGTGAAGAATCACTGAGTAAATTTAAGAAATTCTCGGATCCAGATCTTCACCATAATCGAATCAACTCATCGGGGTCACACACCCATCCTGTCCACTAAGTTTCATCCAAATCCATCAATAACTTTTTGAGATATCCTGATGACAAACAGACAGACAGGGATGAAAACATAACCTCAGTTCACCTTCTGTAGTGGAGGTAATGACACCCATTTTATTTGCGCAAACACTAATCTAATTTAAACTGACCTTATTTGAATATACAGTTGAAAAGTTAAAGAACTAGAGTGCTGTTCCGACGAAGATGCACCTTGCACAGTATGACATTAACATCACCAAAATGTGAGCTTAACCCTTTGAACCATAGTGGCCGGTTTACCGGCTGCGAGTCAAACCTCCATATACCAGAGTGGCCGGTTTACCGGCTGCAAGTCAAACCTCCATATACCCGAGTGGCCGGTTTACCGGCTGCAAGTCAAACCTCCATATACCCGAGTGGCCGGTTTACCGGCTGCGAGTCAAACCTCCATATACCAGAGTGGCCGGTTTACCGGCCGCTCGTCAAACCTCCATTTCCCAGAGTAGCCGGTTTACCGGCTGCGAGTCAAACCTCCATATAAAAGAGTGGCTGGTTTACTGGCTGCTAGTCAAATCTCCATTTACCAGAGTGGCCGGTTTACCGGCTGCTAGTCAAACTTAAAATTTACCAGAGTGGCCAGCTTACCGGCTGCTAGTCAAACCTCCATATGAAAGAGTGGCTGGTTTACCGGCTTCTAGTCAAACCTCCATATACCCGTGTGGCCGGTTTACCGGCTGCTAGTCAAACCTCCATATATCCAAACGGCAGGTTTACTGGCTGCTAGTCAAACCTCCATTTATCCGAGTAGCCGGTTTACCGGCTGCGAGTCAAACCTCAATATACTCGAGTGGCTGATTTACCAGCTGCTGGTCAAACCTCCATATACCCGAGTGGCCAGTTTACCGGCTGCTAGTCAAACCTCCATATATCCAAACGGCAGGTTTACTGGCTGCTAGTCAAACCTCCATTTATCCGAGTAGCCGGTTTACCGGCTGCGAGTCAAACCTCAATATACTCGAGTGGCTGATTTACCGGCCGCTCGTCAAACCTCCATTTACCAGAGTGGCCAGTTTACCGGCTGCTAGTCAAACCTCCATATGAAAGAGTGGCTGGTTTACCGGCTTCTAGTCAAACCTCCATATACCCGAGTGGCCGGTTTACCGGCTGCTAGTCAAACCTCCATATGAAAGAGTGGCTGGTTTACCGGCTTCTAGTCAAACCTCCATATACCAGAGTGGCCGGTTTACCGGCTGCTAGTCAAATCTCCATATACCCGAGTGGCCGGTTTACCGGCTGCAAGTCAAACCTCCATATACCCGAGTGGCCGGTTTACCGGCGGCGAGTCAAACCTCCATATACCAGAGTGGCCGGTTTACCGGCTGCTAGTCAAACCTCCATATGAAAGAGTGGCTGGTTTACCGGCTTCTAGTCAAATCTCCATATACCCGAGTGGCCGGTTTACCGGCTGCGAGTCAAACCTCCATATACCCGAGTGGCCGGTTTACCGGCTGTGAGTCAAACCTCCATATACCAGAGTGGCCGGTTTACCGGCTGCTAGTCAAACCTCCATTTACCAGAGTGGCCAGTTTACCGGCTGCTAGTCAAACCTCCATATGAAAGAGTGGCTGGTTTACCGGCTGCTAGTCAAACCTCCATATACCAGAGTGGCCAGTTTACCAGATTCCAGTCAAACCTCCATTTACCAGAGTGGCCGGTTTACCGGCTGCTATTCAAACCTCCATATACCCGAGCGGCCGGTTTACCGGCTGATAGTCAAACCTCCATATACCCGAGCGGCTGGTTTACCGGCTGCTAGTCAAACCTCTATATACACGAGCGGCTGGTTTACCGGCTGCTATTCAAACGTCCATATACCCGAGCGGCTGGTTTACCGGCTGCTATTCAAACCTCCATATACCAGAGTGGTCAGTTTACCAGCCGCTCTTTGAACTTCCATATACCAGAGAGGCAGGATTTTTCTCCAGGGAGCTCAGGGTTGGGGAGTCGAAAGTCCAAGGAGCTCATGATTCAAAGGGTTAATCTCAACCGAGCAGAGAGTAGGCACAGCATCATGGAGTACAAACACTAAAATTATACTTAGATTCAAAATGCTCATGAGAGAAAAACGGAGTTCATGAAACTAACAAAGGCAACTCCGCAACTACTATCATCGGAATACATGTCGTCATCGCCGTCATTCGTGTGCAGCACAATGCTGCTGGTTAGCATCGTTTGTCGAAGGAGTGCGGCAGTGCCAAATATGCCGTGCCCCTGTAGGTTATGAATTTGTAATTTGTTCAGGGTATCGGCGATAACTCGCTCACTCTTTGTGAAGGACACCGTGAGATCTTTAACATCCTCCAACTCATTCCGGCAGACGGGGCGACCAGTTTCACATCCATCCTCGGCACGGCAAAGCCACTGATTCCTCACCTTGCATGCATTGGAATCCGTAAACTAAGGGATATTAAGTGGTCTTGGAAAGGCCAAAAAAGTTGTGGAAATTTGTCCTTTATGGAGGACATTCATTGTGCTATTTTATTTCGCCAAAGAATAGAAACAGTATTAATGGCCTGGTGACGTTCCCACCACTATTCTAAAGACGGGAAAAAAAAAACTATTTAACAAAAATAATTCATGTAAATCAGCCCAAACGCTCCAGCGTATTACAGGACGCTTTCATTTTCAGCTGCCCTGTGACCACTCGGTACATTGAACCAAAAGTCTCCAAAAATGCAGATGTTCTCCTCCTTGCAGACAGGTTTGCATTATTCATGGAATGGATTGCTGGAAGATGACGATCGCATGGATCCTTCATTGCTTTTGCTGAAACGTCCAGCTATTTAACCTTTCACCAAGGGTAAATGCAAACAAGGTACAGCCATATGTTGGCAGCTGGCATTTCTCCATCATCATGTTCATCGTGACAAACATTACAGTCCAGCCATCCAACTGCTAAGTCATTTACGCCGGACATACAGTGACGGTGAATGCGACAGCCAGTGGAGACAATCATCCTCACGCAGTGGGCTTACCTGTGGCCTGTACATCACTGACAAACTGAAAAAGCTCTTGGCCTTGACGAATCACATCAAAAACGAGGTTGTTCATGGTGAGAGACTTGTCTGCATGCCGCTGTAATCTCTGCTCGGCAAGCGTCAAGTCGTCCGAGTCGAATTCGCTCAGCTGCCGGACCAACTCATCGTTCCACGCCTCCAAGTCAGACAGCACCTGGGGGCAGCATGGGGGAAGCGGCGACATTTAGCCCAGCCACCCACAAAATCGCCAGCTGCTCGGCCCTTCAAGGGTCATGGCAGGCCCATTGAAGCCTGCAACGAATAAAGAGCTCTGCATTCAAACAAATAACCATGAAAACATGATTGGAATCTGCATTGTTATAAGATCATCATCGAGCCATCTTTTAATACAACATGATCTTTACAGATAAACAAAGGTAAGCTCATCTAAATCATTATTTCTGCACTGACACACTAGCCACAAAAACACCTTTTCTTTGTTTACATTACATCGAAGCTCAAGGCATAATGGTTAGGGTGGTGAGCTTGGGATCCTCGGGTCCCGAGCTCAAATCCTGCACGGCCATTGAATCAATACGAGTTGGGGTTGACTCGGCTTGTCATCCTTCTGTGGTCGGCAAAATGAGTACCAGATTGCTGGGATGATCGAGCCATTTGAGTATCCTGCATCGGAGTGGTGACCCGTCCAGGATTGCGCCCAATAGCCCAGGAGACCGCTTCGGCAGCACCGACGCTTTGTACAGAGTATGGTCCCGATGGATGGATAACATGACCCGACCTTGACATACAAGACTAAACAAAACGTTTGAGTTAAATTTGAATTAAATAAACAAGCTACAAAGTGTGATTTCTTCAAAACACAAAAGGAGCACAAACGTTGATGGACTTGTTCAGACAGACTGCATTGTCATATGGAGAATATAATAATTTAAATAATTTAAAAAAAAAATTTCCCAACAGAAAGGCAACGTCAAGCACTTCAGCAGGACACACAGCCTAGCATCCCCAAGGCAGCAGGAGCCTAGATTCAGTCAGCCCCAGACACCGCATGCAGCCCTGGACAGCAGATCGACAGCCACAGTAGTAGGCCGGCCAGTAGCCATAAAAATCACTTGTGATGGAATTTCGTGTTCGAAGCATGCAGCCACGCAAAACATCTTCACAATGTATTGCTTAATGATATAGAGGTGGATGCCAAGCTCAATGTTGCATATTATCGGACATTGTGGTCAGTTTTGACCACATATGGTCAAAAATGGGTTTTTTCAGTTTTTTGTAGTTTTAATCTACAACTCCCAGCCTTTCATGAACAATCCGGAATTTGTCTGTACTCGTATGAGATTGAACATAATTGATGCGTTTTTGTGCAATACTGCGTGATTAAACATAGAAATGTTCAATCAAAAAGCTGTTTTTTTCTCCATTTTCTTTTTCAGCTTCAATCTCTTTATTTTCGGGAACACGTGAAAAGAATTGTCAATGTCGACGGACTTTTTTCTAATACAATTTTATAACAGGTATGTATTGAATAAAATTTGTCCATAATTCTCTTCTTTGATCATTTTTACAGCCCCTGCTCTGAATATAAGATACCCCATCAGCTCGAGAATGGCGAGTCCTGGAGTTACGCCCGTGAAAGTTTTGAAGCGCAAACGACAAACAGATGTATTGGATCTCGCACTCTGTTTGTTATGTCAAGACAACAATGCAGAACCTGTGAGAGTCGGGTTGTCTGCAGGAAAAAAAAAAAAACAGAATTTCAGAAGTTGTTGAGATACGTAGAAAGTTGGAAGACACAGACTCAACCCTTCTTCGAGACCATCTGAGTTGTATTGCTGAGACAGAATGGGAGTCAAATAGTATCCATTGGCACAAATCTTGTTATGGTAGTTTCACTTCCAAGGATCACCTTTAGTGACTGAGAAAGAAACAGGTCTCCTCCCAATCGGAAGCAGGCGAAACTTCGGGGGAGACGTCGTCGCGTACCAGTCGGAAGTCCGTTCAGATGGATTCGGAGAGGTGCATGTTTCGTCAAGATGACGACCGTCGGAAAATGCACAATGTGGCGACGATGGCTCTTTCTGACAAAATCCTGACAATGACAAAACATGACCGAACAATGCGAGTCAGATTAGCTAACGTGGTAGATTTGGTGGCAGATGAAGGGAAGTATCACTTGAAATGTTTGGTGTGTTTTGAAAGAAAAATGCTTAAAGCACAGAAGGATAGATAGAGAGAGATAGAGAGATAGAGAGATAGAGAGATAGAGAGATAGAGAGATAGAGAGATAGAGAGATAGAGAGATAGAGAGATAGAGAGATAGAGAGATAGAGAGATAGAGAGATAGAGAGATAGAGAGATAGAGAGATAGAGAGATAGAGAGATAGAGAGATAGAGAGATAGAGAGATAGAGAGATAGAGAGATAGAGAGAGAGAGAGAGAGAGAGAGAGAGAGAGAGAGAGAGAGAGAGAGAGAGAGAGAGAGAGAGAGAGAGAGAGAGAGAGAGAGAGAGAGAGAGAGAGAGAGAGAGAGAGAGAGAGAGAGAGAGAGAGAGAGAGAGAGAGAGAGAGAGAGAGAGAGAGAGAGAGAGAGAGAGACACGGTTTTGGATTAAAATCTGTGTGGACTTGAAAAACGGGCGATCACTGGGTCATGTTTATAGCCATGTTTGGAACAAATACCAGCGACTGTGTGAAGCCGCAAGTATTACGCCGCCATCACGATATACCTCAAGGCGACAAACGTTTTACAATGAAGTATGCCAGCGCATTGGTTCTTGAGGTAGTTTCGCGCGGCCACTAAATGTTCAGTCACCCCTTCTAATGTACCCCCAGTGACCAGTCTGATTTTGTCATTGCAAAGTCCCTTACAAAATCTATTGCGTCCTCAGAGTCGGATGAAGACGCGCTATCTCCAGATTTAGCTCCCCACGAAGTAGCGGACACTTTGCAGGAACTTGTCCATACTGCTTTGAAATTAAGATCCGACGTGGAGAGCACTCCTGGCAACATGTCTGTTTGGAGAGGGATTGATGAGGAACATGTCGAGATGATAATTCCAGAAAATCTCGATCTGTTTTTGAGAGTTTTGTTGGGTGGAACATCAGTACTGGAGGATGACACAAACCAAGATAAGTCTACGAAATTGAAAGTGTGTAACCTGGCTCAGGACATTGCATATTCTGTATCCAAAAAAACAGAAGTTAACACCCAAACATGTGGGTTTGGGTTTAACCTTACACCAAGCGACTAGGTCAGAGGCATTGGTTGATCTTTTTAACTCTGCCGGTAACACGATTGGAATGGACACCATTAGACGAATCGACACATCGATCGCCAACAACATTCTGAGACAGTTTGAGGAGAATGGAAATATTTACATCCCGACTGGGATAACACCATATGTAGCAGGGAAATTGGTTATTGGATCATGTGACAATATCGATGTACTGGAGGCCACGTTGGATGAAAAAAATACTTTTCATTCAACTCAAATGATGCTATGGCAACGGTGTCCTTGTGCGAGCGATGTCGATGTCTCTAATCTGGAGATTGGTCGGGAAAAGGTGCTTAAACAAGAGATGGTATCCAAACTCCATTAACTTGACAAAGCTACTACATCCCGAAATCGGCCTTCCCCATGCTTTGACAGTGAAACACAGATACGCCAAGAGAGTTGGTTCGATGAAAGTATGGAGAGAACCAATGCTGGTTTAAAGAATCAAACCTGGTTATGAGCTCTGTGGACTCAAATTGGTCCATTCCTGCGTGGCAGGCCTTCAACGAAGCCATATGTACAGATGACCCAGCCCTCACAACATTCGGCATGATGCCCATCCTTCAGGCCCCAGCTGATGAAAACGACACGATGACAACTGTCGTGAACAAATTCAAGGCTATCTCCACATATCTAGGCCAAAGGGATACAGTGATTGTTGTTGACCAGCCTCTCTTCAGTCGGGCCAAGGAGCTAACTTGGGCATGCCCAGAAAACTTCACAAATGTAACATTTTTGCTGGGAGATCTACATATCTTATTCAACTTCTTAAAGACGATAGGGCAACATATTGACAGTGCAGGACTGGATGATATCTGGGTAGAAGCTGGCTTATTCACGTGAAACAGTACTGAACAAATGTTGGACGGTAAAGCTTACTATCGAGCAATTCGAGGACACGTCTTGGCGTACGAAGCCTTATTCAGAATTCGTTGGCAGATGTTCTTGGATTGGCAACAATCTACAAACCGGCAGCTCAACCTCGACACAGAATTACACAATCTGGTGGAGGCCTTTACTGATGACGGCAGTGATAGTCCACGTTGCCTTCATGAGTTTGTGCTCCAGCCCACCAATGCGATGCAGCGAGAAAACATGAACAAACTGTTTGCAGAATTCAAATGCAATTTTCAGAACTACCCAAATTTCTTGCTCTGGTCATCTTATATGGATATGGTGGAAATTTTCTTGATTTCATCAGAGACAATAGAGAAGGAAACTGGCAGCTTCATCTTGACACTTTCGTGGAAATGTTGCCATGGATGACAGTGTATGATCACACAAACTATGCCAGATGGGGACCGGTGTATTTGGCAGATATGACCGCTCTTCCGACCACAGCACCAGTGGTGTACAATGAGCTTGCAATGGGAAACTTTGTTGTAAGAAGCAGCAACCATCGCTTCAGCCAAGTACCCGTTGACCAAGCGATAGAATGGGTTAACCGGATGTGTAAGCTATCCAATGGCATCACAGGAATAACCTGGAATGATACTGCGAGAGACAGATTTTGTACCACGTGGGCAGAGCGATCTCACATATCACATGCAACAAAAGTGATGATGGGACTGAGAGATAATGACGAGGCGATCTCTACTCGCAACGATGCACTGCCATCTCGACAGAAAAGCGACGAAGAGGCAGTAGAGCGGCTGCGTTATGAATTTGACAGATTCAACGTTTTCCAAATCAGACCTTCGTTCCCGATACAAGTCGACCAACATGCTGATGACAGCGAGGACCGAGACTATCTCCATGAAAATACTCGATTGGTGTCATTGCTAACCAATGATATTGCTACTGTCGAAATCGAAGATGATCTTTTGAGCACAGAGGCAAGAGGTAAGCTGTTGGTGAAGGACAATGTTCAGAAATGGCTTGTAGACAAAAGCATCAAATTCTTCGATACCCTGAGGAAGAACAATTCGAAAAATTTTGGAATGCTCTACACGACGAAGGTAACAGCAGCACATAATGAGACAAAAACAGTGAAAGCGGATCGGAAACTTATCCAACAACTGTTTAATGCTTCACGGGCCGGAAGAAATATTCAGCTGGAGACGGTTCTCAAACACGAATTGTCTTGTATTCCTCTGTCTCTTGGCAAAACGGATGCAATGATGAATTCAACAGCTAAATCTGATTTGCTTGGAATCGTATCAAAGAATATCGGTGTTGAAACGCCAGCTGTCCTGCCAACATTCAGTGGACACGGATGCGTCATCATAGATGGACAGGCATTGATCCAGTCACTCGGGAAACCCAAAGACTGTCGAACGTTTGCTGATTACAGGAATGTGTTTTACCTTTCAGTGGTACGCTACTTCAGTTCCTCTGTACACAGGATAGACGTTGTGTTCGATCGACATCGTTCAGGATCCATCAAGGGCTCAACATGCAACAAACAAGCTAAAGGCAAGAAAAACCCATCCGGAAAATAATCAATCGCAGTGATGTTCCCCTTCCACAAGTTTGAGTGCAGTTTATTGGCCTTGGTGAAAATAAAGCTGATCTCGCCAGATTCCTCAGTGAAGACATGGTGGACAAAAGTCAACATCTCCCCATGGGACAGGAACTGATTACCGCTGGTGGTTTCACTGACGAGTTGATGGTACGGTCGAGTGGAAATAGAGATATACCCCAGTTGTCATCAAATCACGAAGAAGCGGACACGCGTCTTATCTTGCATAGCCTTAAAGCCGCCAACGCCAACTTTGGGAGAATCCAGGTGGTTTGTAGGGACACAGATGTGCTCCTGATGTTGATCCACTTCTTTGCCACCAGGGATGTAGAAGTGTGGATGATCGGCGGATCAGCAAAAGATGAGAAATGTTATCCTGTCCATCAAATTGCAAAAGAATTACCCCAACCAATCATTGAAAATGTGATTGGGTTTCACGATCTCACTGGATGCGACACATGTTACTCTTTCACGGGCGTTGGTAAAAAAAAAAAAGCAGCATGGAAAGTATACATTGGAGCATCCACATCTGCTTGAAGGACTTGGACGAGATCGGGGATTTGAACAGATCGAGGAGTTTGTTTGCCGCTTGTACAACGTGGCAGACCCTTTTGGGGGTGTGGACAAAGGGAGGCATGATATATTTATCAAAGGTAAAAAAAAATATCTTGAAATGCTACCTCCAACAGAAGATTCGCTTCAACTACATCAGGAGCGATCCAACTACCAGGCTAAAATTTGGCTGCAGGCAGACCTGCCAGTTACAACATTGGGCGACCCATCAGGATGTGGAGGGTGGACAACAGATGCAAACAGGTTGGTCATCATGTGGACACGACTTCCTCCAGTACCTATAGCCTGTATTGAGATAATCTCTTGTGGATGTCAAAGTAAGTGCCGATGGGCCAACTGCAAGTGCTATAAATCAAGACAAGTTTGTACTCCAGCATGTAGCTGTAATGCTGAAGACTGCTGTAACCCGTCTGGTCAAGTGGACTAAATATTCAAATACTCGGGACAGTAAATCAGAATCCAGCAGTGAGAACTTTTGCACTTGACTAGGATGTTTATACTTTTTATGACAAGTTGTCTTATCCGTATTCTGTACGTGTCATGCATTTTAGCCTCAAACAAAAAATGCCCACGGCACTTTTTAAAAGCACCTTTAGGCCTGATGGCCGGCCTACTACATACAGTAAGCCCGGAATAGCCAAGAGCACCCAGCACGGGACGCCCATCCATCGAGGCAGTGGCGCGCGCACACCCGGCCAGAGAGACAGCCTAGAATCCCCAGAAAGCGAGCCACACAGCCAGCTGTGGAGAGCCTCGCCAGAACCTCGGAAACCGAAGGGTGACACCAGACCGGGAGAAGGGTCCGAAGCTGTGCCTGTGCTTGTACGTCTCAGGACCCATCACAGGACAGACCCCCACACACTCTACACTTTAGTTTGTTATCTTGTGCATCTTGTGTCCCTGGATCATTCTGCTCGTGCGAAGTCAGTGCAAATGACAGCTCCAAATTGTTATCGTACCTTTAAGTGTGCCATTCAATTTGTTCCTGCATATTTAATTGCCATTCACCTCCTGTGCTCCATCCCCATTATTTGTTAAACCAGTTTCTTTCAAAACCATTTGTGGTGCATTTTGAGCTCCGATCTTGTCTTCTTGCGTAACCAAATCTCCACCATGAAAGTGTATACTTGGGCTGAAGACGCCGCTCGGTTAAATCTGTAAAACATAATCGCACCGTGGATTATCCTCTGCTCAGAATCTTGGGAGATCATTGGCGAACTTGTGTCGTGTGTTCGGGAGACCGAGCCCACTAATATATTACATCGTAGATTCTTGTTAAGAATTGATGCATTTCTCGACTTAAATCATCTTAATTGGTATTTGTATTTTTTTTTAAACAAAGAAAGTCTGGTAAGTAGGTGTTCTCAGATGTAAATGTTGAGGAGAGATGAGTAAAATAATTGTGAAAGTAAGAAAAGGGAAGAAAATAATGATAGGGAAGTGCATTGGGAGGGAGGGATGTGGGTGGAGGAGGGTGAGGGGTGGAGGAGGGTGAGGGGTGGAGGGGGTGGAGGAGGCGGAGGGTGGAGGAGGTGGAGGAGGCGGAGGGGGTGGATGAGGCGGAGGGGGTTGAGGAGGCAGAGGGGGTGGAGGAGGTGTTTCAGGTGAAGTGAAAAGGAAGTTTAGAGGAGAGAAAACACAGTGGGAGTCCAAAATGCAAGGCTTAATGTGGACCCATTCTCCCCATGAGTAAATTCACAATGATTGAATCAGCTTTCCCACTAAATATCAAACTCAAGATAATTAAACTCTTGAATAGTGATCGTTTGCTGAAGGTCTCTTTCATCTTTCCTCATCGCGTGAGATACCATTTATCATTGGTATCTCCCGCAATGAGGCTGAGTCTTTGTGTCTCTCACTCTCTCACCGCAGGCAAGTCTGTAAAACATACCGTCTCCTTCTTTCTGTCTTCTACCGTCTCCTCTCCGGCCTCATCCCCCCGCTGTGTCTGCAATCTGTCCCCCCATATTTCCGCAGGGTGCTCAAGGTCCGCCAACACCCCCATCTGGTAAAACTACCAAAATCAAGAATCACTACTCACCTTCACTCTTTCATTCCTCTTTTTTCCCAGCTTTGGAATAAACTCCCTCCCTCTGTTCAATCCCATTCTTCCCTCCAGGCCTTCAAAACAGCTGTTCACCACCACCTCTTATCTTCCCCCATCCAAATCCTCGATCTTTTCTACCCATTAATCCACCCCAAGCCCACCTCCTTCAAATTCCCTGCTTTCCTTCCTGAAAGTCTCTGTAATGTCCATCTTGTATACCCTGTGTTTCCCACCCCATCCTTCTCCCTTCCACAGATCTCCTCATGTCTCTGTTCCCCACTGTTTTGTCCTTCCTTCTCCTACCCCTCATCTCCTGCTCCCCTTGTTGTACATTCTGTGTTCGCTAGATAATGTACAAAATTTTGCACCTTGCTGTACAAAATAATAAAAATAAAATAATAATTATCTATTCCTCCCGTTGGTTGTTATTTCCATTTGCGGGTTTCAGGAGGTGGGAGGAAGTTCGAAATCTCCACGTCCTATATTTTGTTAAAGGATCATGATTCATGAACCAAACTGTGAAACTTCGTTCTCATAGCCTCGTTCCAAGGACTCTTTTCAGAATCTTCATGTAACATCTAACATCCACTTGTAGCCGCTTGTAGTAGTATTCCCTGGAATTATTTTTGAAATACTCTGAGGGTTTTCCCCATCATTCCTGTAGCTCCAACTCTCATTGGTATAATTTCAGCTTTCTTCAATTTCCACATCGTCTTGCCCTCATTTTTCAGATCCTGGTATTTGGTCATTTTCCTGATTTCTGTTTCATTTCGTCCAGTCATTGCGAACTGAAACCTCGATCAACAATGCCGACTTTTCCTTTTTGTGTTTCAGCACCATGTCCGGACGCAATGCTTTGTTTTCAATGTTCACACTTGACGGGGCCATCTTGTCATGCGTGAGCATTTCTTGTTCATTTTCAAGGATCGGATCTGGTTTGTGTTTCCATGATTATTCTGGAACCGGGATGTTGAAATGTTTGCAGATGTGCCAATGGATTATTCTACAGACAGATGCTGTCATGTCTTTCTGTGTACAGCTGTTCCAACATGAGTGTTTTACATCCCAAAAAGGAGGTGAGGTGATTGGTCCTTTCTGTTTCTACCCCACAAAACCTCCCCTACAATGTACCTGCTTGTTATTACTTTCAGTGGCTTCTTAAATATCCAATTAACAGGGTGGTACAGGACAGGGGAGATGATATCAAGAAATTTTCGGAAAACCCCCTCATCATAATCTTTACAATAAGAGAGATGTCTGTCTGTCACCATTTTTCTCAGATATGGCCAAACGGATCTTCATCAAACTTTCAGAGGATCGTCAGTGAGTGCCAGGGAGTGTTTCAGGCAAAAATATTTTTAGTAAAAGTGAAAGGTAATATTAAATGATCCCTGACCCCATTCCTTAGTCGGGGTAGGGAAGTGTTTTAGACCCCCACAAAAGTCGAAAAAAACAAAAACAAAATTTGATTTCTTCAAAATGCCAACAGGATTAGAACAGCACCGGGCAACGTCGGGTACCTGTGATAATCTCTTCGAAATGAGTTTCAGGACTTGAAATAATAGTTTAATGCAGTGGTAAATGTGGTAAATGTGGTAAACATGTTGGGTAGATTTTAAAAGTTTATCATATAATGGGTTGTGTGAAAAGAGTTATGAATATGTGACAACACATTAAATCCTCAGGCATGAGAAGTTTGAATAGTGATGTTGCATTGCTGGATTGACTGACTGTTTGGAGGCAACTGAGGTTGTGGATCTATTGATGTACAGATAGTGGACCAAAAATAAAATAAAAAATGGAAACACCAGGTTTCATGGACCGTAAAACATATATGCAAAGTATAGGGACACCACAAATACATGGCCGGTGTGTGGTATATGCAAGTCTCTTCCCAGCAGTCCTCTTGTCGTGCATATATGTAAGCGGGCTGTGACTCGAGTCCTGTATTAAGAGCCAGCACGGCTGCGAGAGGAGACCTCAGATACTTTGAAGAGGGTGTAATTGTTGGTGTGAGTTTGGTAGGTGCTTCAATGGCAAAGGCTGGAGACAGAAATTTCTTACATATCACGAGGAACCGTCTCGAAGGTTATGTCAGACTGGGGAAAACAATGAAAGATGTCATCATTGAAGGGCAACAGTGGATGGAAGTGGACTAGCGTGATGCAGGGGCATTAGTCCAGACTGCAAGGTGAAACAGGAGATCAATGGCAGAAAAATTGTGTGCACATTTCAAAGTGGGTCGTGAGTATTCTTTACCATCGAAAACGGTCAGAAGGGAACTTCACATGGGGGATACCATTACCGGGTTGATATGCACAAACAGCTCATAACAACTGGTAATGCCTGTTTGTGGATCGCGTGGTGCAAGGAGAATCGGCAATGGACTGCTGAGCAGTGGAGGAATGTGATATGGTCTGATGGGTCATCCTTCAACATGTTCTCAGCAAATGGACGTGTGCACGTGTGGCAACAGCCCAGGGCAGTACCAAATGCCTAGTTCCAACAGTAAAAGGTTGTGGCAATTACATCGTGGTGTGGGGCACGTTTTCCTGGTAAGGTCTGGGTCCATTCATTCCATTTGTCGGCAGGGTCGATGCAGAACAGTGTGTTACCATAGTGAGCGATCATCTGCATCACATGATGCAGCATTTCTTCCCTGCTGGAAGGTGTGTCTTTCAGGATGACAAAGCTCCAGTCCACAGGGCATGTGTTCTCACCAGGTGGTTTGAGGAGCATGAGGACGAAGTTACAAATCTTACAAGGCCCTCCTAACCACTGGACCTCAATCCTATACAGCATTTGTGGGGCTGTCTGGAGAGGCGCCTAAGACAGTGGTTTCTGCTTCCATCAAACAGACGTGAATTGGAGGACTTCCTTGTGGAAGAATGGTGCCACATTCTGGCAGAACAGTTCCAGATCCTTGTTGACTCCATGCTACATCATATCTATGTCATTCTGGATGCACGTGGAGGCCCAACAAACTCCTAAGTAACATTCTGTTGGCGTTTCCATTTCTTTTCTTGTCCACTACCTGTACATAGGTAATCTGTTAAACTCATGCACTCGGAAACACCCAAGCAATGTCCGAATTGGACAAATGAACACCTTTTCTTAGCAGTCGGAACTGCTGGCAAGTTCGATTCGGGAGCATACATTTTTGCAATGCAGCTTACTTTAGGAGATTCTCCAGGTGATCACATGTGCGTAAATGAAACAAAGCCACGAGCGCTGGTGTCTCCGGGCGTTTATAAGCATTGCAATACACCCAGAAATTCATAGCTATTATTAACAGGCATTCGATAATATGAGTGAGGAAAATGAGAAAAAAACTTTATTGCTAAGAAATCGTTGCGGCCTGTTCTAAGTCAAGGCATGGTTCAGCAGGCCAAAAAACATGGCAACTTCAGACCCCAGTGAGGTTACCCAGGATACGTCACAAGACTCCAGATAGAGTGAGGTGACCGAGGATCGCCTGATGAAGGATATAATTAAATATGGCCACTAATTATCTTCAAAAGGGGTTTTTAATGAACCTAAAACAGCCTGGTGTTGGCTTCGTGGTTAGGGTGGCGGCTTGGGATTCTAGGGTACCGAGTTCAATCCCCGTTGGCCGCTGCATTAAAAATACACCAGGAGGTTGACTCAACCTGTCATCCTTCCGAGGTCGGCAAAATGAGCATCAGTGTACTGGTAAGGGGACACTGCATCAGCGGCATAGCCACGTCCCGACCAATGATGCAACCAGCAGCCACAGGCTGCACTCGAAAGAGAGAGAGAGAGAGAGAGAGAGAGAGAGAGAGAGAGAGAGAGAGAGAGAGAATTAACCCAAACAACAAATTTTCACTCTTGCACTTCCTTGGAGTTCCCAAAGTTTCAGTCTGATAGGTTGCATGGTTTCGGAGTTTATGGAGGACACACGCGCGCACGCACGCACGCACGCACACACACTTATTGGTATAGATTGAAGTGAAGTGAAGTTTGTTGCAATTGTACATAGACTACACTTTAGTAATAATGAAGTCCATTAATTTTTGTTTTTATCCCAATTTACCAGTGTATAATCCCATTTGATTTGATGTGCCTCACTCTTTACAGGGCATTGGTGCTGCCGATGTAGTTTCTTGGCAATGGTAAAGGGGCTGTCACACCTTGACGTTTTAGCCAGCGTATGGCAAGGTCTCAAAATGTATGTAAAACGCTGGAGTACGCTGAACTATTGATGGTTTTTTAAAAGGTTTTGGGCGTATAATAACGTGTTGGACGTATGCATAACGTATTAGTAACATACACAGAACATTTCAATCACATATAGATAACTTACACCAACAAATGTTCAGCGTGTTGTCGCCGTTCACAACCTATGCCAAACGATAGTCTAACTTATGCATAGCGCTGCAGCGTATAGCCGACGATTCAAATCATAACCGCACTAGACATCGAAGTGTGAAGCCGCTGCCACACGTTGACGTTTTAGCCAGTGTATGCCGACGTATGAAAAATTTGCCGAACCAAGCTGGCACACGTCGAATACGTTATGGGTAAGTTTTGTATACGTGAGTACGTCGAGAAATTTTCAGCATATTGAAAATTTCTCGACGTAAGACACACGTTCCGCATACGCTGGCATAAGTTGCAGGCATGCTACGCGATTGTTGACACACAGACACACGTTACTTGTACGTTACTCATAAGTCGAAACACGCCGAGGTAATGGTTAGCGTCAGTGTTCCAGACTCCCTGGTTTTTTTTTTTTTTCTTTCTTCGGTATGACGGTGATGTTGACACTTCGATTTCTAGTGCGGTTATGATTTAAATCGTTGAGTGGCAGCCTATTAATTATATTATATTATAACCGCACTAGAAATCGAAGTGTCAACATCACCGTCATACCGAAGAAAGAAACCCCCCCCCCCCCAAAAAAAACAGGGAGTCTGGAACACTGACGCTAACCATTACATTGACGTGTTTCGACTTATGAGTAACGTACAAGTAACGTGCGTCGGCGTGTGTTAACGATCGCATCACGTGCCTACAACTTATGGCCAAGCATATGCGGAACGTGTGAGTCATACGCTGGCATACGTCGAAAAATTTCAAGCATGGAAAATTTGTCTAACACCTCGGCGTACAAAGACGTATGCCAGCGTACTACGAAAAAAAGCCAGCGTACTATGACGTATGCCAGCGTGCTCTTAACATATACAAACTTACCCATAACGTATTCGACGTGTGCCAGCGTTTTAGCCAAATTTTGCATACGTCAGGCATACGCTGGCTAAATCATCAAGGTGTGACAGGGCCTTTATACTGGGTGATTTGCCATTGCCTTGCATTTTGCCATACTCTATCCTTTAAATGCTGAGCATCAAAGCAAGGAAGCAGCATGGACCATTTTTAAAGTCTTTGGTATGACTCGGCAGGGGTTCGAACCACCGACCTCCAAGACTTGGAGCAGACACACTAACAATTGCACCACCGAGTCTGGTTAGTGTAGAGAACTCGGGGCATGCAATTGTACTGTAGTATAACTATAGTACAACTACGAAATGTACCACAGTAATACTGCAATATTTATCTTTCAGTACCTGCACTTGGAAGTACTGTATAATTACTGTAGTGATACTATTAGAATGCTCATTCCTGGGAGTGCATCGATAAAATGGATGCGCGAAAGCGTTACACCAGGACAGCAAAAGTACGAGTGGGAATATCTTGAGAGTACACAAGAGGAGAGTTAGGACAGTAGTAAGGCAGGGGTATTTCACACATTAATGTCGGAAATGCTTTTCCTGGGAAGGTGGTAGCAGCAGGTACAGTATATATTGGTTTAAAATATAATTGCATCGGGACAAAGAGGCAATGGAAATAGAGTGGTACAAGACATAGTCAGAAATAGACAGATAGACTCAAATTGAATTGGGTGGTCTGTGGGCATCATGTGCATGTTGTGCTGTCGAAGTACGTTGAGATATCAATTCTCTGAATTAATTGTCAGTGACGTCAAACGTTACAATAATTGTGCATATTCATCGATCGCAATGATTCACTGGTCTGTGTCATTTCAGAGGTCGAGGTTTTCTCAACGGTCCTTATATGCTTTTTGCATGCTGAATTTAGAAATGCATCTCATTTCGCTCAATCAGGTCAAGTTTTTGACTTCTCAATTTTGCTTGCTATCTCAATTTTAACCTGTTAAAATTGCTATCTCAATTTTAAGGAAAAAAAAATATTAAAAATTTTTGTTTTTTTAATTAGCATTTTTTTAAATTCAAAATCAGACTTACATTGACAGAAAATGTACAAACTATATATATAAAATGACGCACAAGTACCGTTAATGTGAAATTCAACATTAAAAAGATGAAGGAAAAGAGTGACTGCTGGAGCGACTGAAGTTGGGTGTTGCCAGAAACAACGATTTATCTATATTTTTATGAAATTGAAATGAAAGTAATTGAGAAGGTACTTTCTTCCACATTAAGTGTACTTGTGTGTCATTATATGTATAGTTTGTACATTTTTTGTCAATGTAAGCCTGATTTTGAATTTTAAAAATTGCTAATTAAAAAAAACAAAAATTTTGATTATTTTTTCCCTTAAAATTGAGATAGCATTAAAAACTTGACCAGATTGAGCGAAATTAGATACATTTCTAAATTCAGCACGCAAAAAACATATGTGGACCGTTGAGAAAACCTAGACCTCTGAAAAAAATATTTAAAATGCAGCCCAGTGTTATGCAGCAGTCTGTCCATTTCAGACATGTCGAATTAAAAATATAACCAGAGTTGGTGTCAAAGCCACCCAATGTTCTACTGTTTATACATTTATCGTTTTTAAAAGACTAGTCTAATAATATTTTTTTTATAAAGCATTGCAGTGAAGTCTGATCCAAATAATTTTAAAGCAATATATGTATTTGTATATTGTAATCAGTAAATAACTTGCACCAAAAATTTTAACGTTGATGTGCTACAAAAATGTTAAGTTCAAAACAGGTCAAAAATTTAAAACATTTGAAATTATTTTTTAATTTCAACTTCACTATATCAATAATATACCCCAAAGGAAGCTCCATGCCAAATATCAGCATCCTAGTACACATATTAAATGAATGGCAGCTTCTAAATAACTTGCACCAAAAACTTTAACATTTTCACGCTCACGCTCACGCTCATACCAGGGCTATCGCTATAGCTCTCTGTCCTTCGAACAGACGAGCTAAAAATGACAACGGAAGGCACAAAAAGATCACATCTGGTGAAATACCTCAACAGCATCACGCTCAAACATGCGATGTTGCAGGAACAAATCGAGCTTGATCTTCCTTTCATGGAATATGTCCTCCATCTGTGCCTGTGCTTCATCTAACTGTTGTAGAACTCCTTCAACATGTGCCACCGAGCTGTTTCCACTGACAGAACACTCCCTGCAAAAGGGGGGCAGAAAGAAAGGTTTATTGGAGAAGTTAACAAGCTTTCTATCAGAAAATGGCAGTTACACGATGGAGTAATGTTTATTACCCTGTGCAAGTGAAGCGAAGTTAGGAAATTGGTTCCTGTCCGTCCATCCGTCTGTCCGGGTTTGTCAGTCATCTCAGTTTTTGACCGAGAAACAACATATTTGTATTGAATGTGATATTTACTTCAGCCAACAAAGGTGGACAGAAGTTGTGTTTTCACCCTTGTCTGTCTGTCTGTGAACATGATATCTCAAAAAGTTGTGGACGGATTCAGATGACATTTGGTAGAGAGGTTGAGTGCGAGACAAGGACTAATTGAATCGATTTTGGTGAAGATTCGAATCCGGATCGAAGAATTTTAAAAGGATACGTGCGCAGACAAGCGTCATTGGCATCGTGACGGATTATCAACAGAACTTTGAGGATGACTTTTGTTGTTCGATGTTCGAGTAACGTGAGAGCTTCACTCCTGCATTGGGGAGGACTGGACTGGGTGAAAGATTTGTCATGGAAAAGCAATGCTCCAAACCAATGGCCAAGATTTGGTCAATTTTTGAATTCAGACTGTCTGTTGTCTTGTTTCGGGATTGACCTTGCATGGTTGCAATAAAAGGTGAACCGATGAGCGTTCGGCAGAAGCGACATGGAGGAGATCTTGGAGGTGAACCAGAGATCCAGCTCCAGCAGTGCGTGGAGCCTTTGGAGCGGCGGAGTGCAGTGCAGTTCGTTTTGCCAAGCGGGTTGTGCACAGCGGGGACAGGCTACGACGGCATTGTGAGCCTTGCATCATTGGGCGCATGTTGACCCCAGACCTGGTCGTGTTCAGATTCATTCCTGCTGGCAGACTGGTTGTGCTCATGAGGAGCCAACGCAGCACTCGAGTGCAGAACCACTCCATGGTGACATTTCACGCCGACAACTCTCTGGGCATCTCACGTCAAGGTGGTCCCCCCTCCCCACTCCTTCTCACGGTACGGCCAAGGTCGCTGTGAGATTCCATACTGCGAGAAAATTCCCATGGGGCTCAAGCACTCCAGAAACACGGTTGACCAGTCCATCCACTACACGCTCGCTATCGACAGTGGAAGATACAAACTTTGATTCACAGCACGTATCCTATAAAAGGGGGTGTATTAAAACGTGAGTGTAAAGTTGCTTTCTCACAGGGTGGAAATTGCCTTTCTGAAGAGTTGTGGAAATACTTGAAACTGCATTGAATTTAAAAAGCGTTGAATGTGACTTGCATTTCCTGTGCGGAATTTTACAGTTACTGAGGGTTGATGATGAATTATTGTGATTGAATTGTGATGAATGATTGTGATCGCATTATTATGCATGATATTAGCACTTGAATCATAGACAGTGGGATTTAATAAATTGCATTTTAAAGTTTCTTCTGTTTGATGTCACGCGCTGGTTGTCACCTGGTTGTCAATTGACGGAAAAGTATAAAGTGATCGTTTTAATTGTCTGCCGCGTGACCCTTCGTGTACTTGCAGGGCACTTGCTCTGAGGCATGGAGGCTGTGCGTAACGACCCACATATTTATTTGTTTATCTTCGGTCATGACCTTGATAGTCAGGATTGGCAGGTTGGCGTAGAGGTATGCACACTCACCTCTGAGCCGTCTAGCCTGGGTTCAAATCTCAGCCGGGCCATTAATTGTCATCCTGGTGTCTCACAAGGACAGCGAGGCATCAATGTGTGTGCCATACCTCCGATGGAAGTTAAACCGGGCGTCCTGTCTGCCGGCATTAGTTGGTGGATGTTAGGGATGTTAAATATCCCACGGTGACCTTCACAAAGAACTATCGCCGGCACCCTGAATGAATTCCAAATTTATACACTGACCAGCAAGGGCCACTGCATCAGTGGCACAGCCACGCCCTCAGCCAATGACGCTACTCACAGCCATGTGCTGCATCCGAAAGAAGCCGACTCGACAGTCAACTCCAGTACTTACCTGCACCTGTACATATTATAAAACATCCAACGATCCAGGGAAGGGGGTGAGAGTACAGGCAGTTTGGATCGCCTCATTTTTCATGAAAAAAGAAAACAACTAAAAACAAAACATGAGGGGAGGGTGAGGGGAGGGTGAGGGGAGGGCACGTGCAGGCATAACCACCATCCGTCCAGGTACGTGTGGGCATAACCACTGTCCGACTGGATACGTGCGGGCATAACCACCGTCCGTCTTGGTACGTGCAGGCATAACCACCGTCCTTCCGGTTACGTGCGCGCATAACCACCGTCCGTCTAGGTACGTACGGGCATAACCACCATCCGTCCGGGTACGTGCGGGCATAACCACCGTCTGGATACGTGCGGAGATAACCACCGTCCGGATGACAGGTATACTGGGGGGGGGAGGGGGTGAAGAGAGGGGGAGAGAGAGGGATAGAGTAGCGAGGAGGAAGGGAGACCGATGAGGGGTGCGGGAGCAAGGAAGGAGGCGGGAGTGAGGAGGGAGTGAGGAAGGAGGAGGGAGCGAGGAAGGAGGGAGCGAGGAAGGAGGAGGGAGCGAGGAAGGAAGAGGGAGCGAGGAAGGAAGAGAGGGCGAGGAAGGAAGAGGGAGTGAGGAAGGAAGAGGGAGTGAGGAAGGAGGAGGGAGCGAGGAAGGAAGAGGGAGCGAGGAAGGAAGAGGGAGCGAGGAAGGAGGAGGGAGCGAGGAAGGAGGAGGGGGCGAGGAAGGAGGAGGGGGCGAGCAAGTGTGGGGGAGTGAGGAGGAGTCGGGAAAAAGGGAAGCCAGCATGAAGGGAGGAGAAGGCAGCATGAGGTGAGGGCAAAGTAAGGCAGTGCGAGGAGAGGGTCCATCCAGAAATAACCACCGTCCAAACACGTATGGAGAAAAACACCATCCGGACACATTTTTTACTCCTTGTGATCATATCATATATTTCACCTTCCTACCTCCGGTATCAAACTACAGGAGCGACATTGAAGCTTGAAGAACGCATGCCAAGTGGCTTCACCAAGTACTCCAGAAATCGGTTGAAGAAACTTTCAAAAACAAAACGTTTAATTTATAATTGTATTCATCTATGCTGAAGTGACGGGTCGTATAATGGAAGGTCATGCAAAAAGGGGAAATGTCATGGAAAATAAAATTTCACATTTTCAGCAAGCCAACCACCGCCTGTTGCACTGCAGAACAAAATGTGGCCAATGCAGGCGAGTGCCTCTGAATTTTGTTCAAGTCGATGTACATACAGTATTCAGTGATGGTGCAAATATTTTTGAGTGCTCGCCAAGTGGCTTAAGCACTCAAGAAAGCACTCCAACGAAACGGTTGAATGAGAACCATATCAAACACCTCCTGGAGAGACACCCAAGCAATGTCCAAATTGGACAAATAACACTTATTTGGCAGTCGGAACTGCTGCCAAGTTCATTTATTGAGCTGAAATTTTGTAATTTGGCTTAGTTGAAGAGATCATCGAGGTTATGGCATGTGCGGAAATGAAACAAAGCCACCGACGATGGCATCTCCGGGTGTTTATAAATTATTAGCATTGCAATGTATCCAGCGATTCGTACATATGATGATAAAGGCATTCGATAATATGAGTGAGAAAAGTGAAGAAAAAAATAAAAGTAACAAAATAACTTTATCATGAAGTCGTTGCAGCCTGTTCCAAGTCAAGGCATTGTTAAGCAGGCCAAAAAACATGGCAGCTTCAGATGCCAGCAAGGTAACTGAAGATGCACCTAAAGACCTCATTCAGAGCATGTTGGCGGAGGATGTGCCTCATAAAGTAGATAATTAAATAAGGCCATTAATTATCTTGAAAAGGGATGTTTTAATGCATCCAAACGCCCAATTTTCACTCATACACTTCCTTGATGTTCCCTTGGTAAACAGGCAAAGTTTCAGTCTGCTAGGTTTCATTGGTTCCCTTAAAAAATATCATCCAGTATTTTAACTAAACAATGGGTTGCAGACAAAGCCTTAGGAGAACCAAACTGTTGAACGTCAATGGAATGCTTCATGTCCTCAAATATCCAATTTACAACAAAATCTTTGGAAAATAATCATGTGAGTGAAATTGGACGCAGGTTATCCCAATTGGGTGGTTGAGACTTCGGAACCGGTATAACGAGCGGATTTCCAAATATCATGTTGTACACCTTCACAAATTGAGCAAATGAATATTTCAGTAAGAGGGAAACACAATTCGTTTGCAAATTCCTTGATAATACGAGGTCGAATACAGTCCGGTCGGCCACTCTTATTAATATTCAATTTATTGAGTTTCTTATCAACATCCTGCAGAGACACTGAAGGTGCTGGAACAGCAGAAGGAAGGTAAGTCAGAAGGTAGGCAGCTGGCTTGGAACGAGTTGTGGAATGTCCTGAGCCATGGAGATGAAATATCTTGGTTAATTTCATTGGCAGCATACTTCAATGACAACCTCACCCAGGTAAGACTTGTTTTTTTTCTGTTATGTCCAGTAAAAAAATTTTTTAATTTGAAGATGCCACTGGCGAGGGTCAAGCTTTTTAAATTTGCCAACGCTCGAGTCATAGAAAAGTCACTTAGCACGCTTTACTAACCTAATTACTTTATTGTATCATAACAATCGCCATAAAAATAATTTACCACTGGAAAAAGCTTTTAGTCTGTTTTTTTAAGATGAGTGATTTCAATTCCGGTGTGAACCACAGTTCATCTTCTGAGTGGATGGATGTGACTTTCGTTTGAAAAAAAAACATTAATCGATGGCCTTGTGCAACACCTCGTAAAATACGGAAGATTTTTTTTGTTTTCTTGCGCAACACACTTCACCATCTCCATTACAAAAACACAACTTTCAATTATTTATTTATTTATTTATTTACATACAATTTACCCATCACCCCGTCACAGACATACCACTTTTCATTATTTATTTATCGACATTTTATAATACAGACAGTGCGAGAGACAGAGATGTGGAGGATGAAGCAAAATGATTGGACGGCTGGCTTAAAATTATACCGAAAAGGCAGGTATACTCAATGATGCATGATCCTGCCTTTGAAACACCAGAATGGCAGTTTGCAATCAGGACGGGATTGAAACTCAAGACCAGACGGATCTCAAAGACCAGTGCACTACCTCTGAGCTATCCAGCCAGTCCGAGATATTGAATGTACTTTAGTGCATTACAGAATGCAACATTCACCTGCTGCCAATGGTTCAGGATAACAAACTGTGTACAGAAAATATTTTCTCACAAAATAGATCCATTTTGAATACTTTCATGTAAAAGAGTGGGAAAGTGGCGTGCAGGTCATGGATGGATAAATCACTTGTGAAGGGACATATCCTTTGCTCGCACCCCTAATACAAGTCAACAATGAGAACGGGGCCAAGTATGGATCTTGTAAGTTTCCAGATTACGTTTGTATGGTGATCACAAGTTGACATTAACATATGATTGTGGGAGAGAGAGGGGACAGGGGGGTCATTGGTAAAATAAAATATCTAAAAGAGAGTGTACGTTTTTTGTATACATTGTCGAGGCTCATGGAAGAGCTGGAGCAGAATGGAAGGGAACAACATGGAAAGGAGGAAATCACCAACAGCAGAGTAGAAGTGGGAGCAAGAGTGAGATTAAGGGGAGGGGGAAAAGGACGTATAGGGGTGAAGAAGCTGCACGCAACATGAATGGAATACGTGAAGAAGAGGAATCGGAAAGTGGGGATGAAACAGAAAAAGAACAAACCAACGGAAAACAAACCAACAAAAAGAGGTGAGGGCGACGGGGAGGGGGTGAGGGAGATGGGGGGTGGGGTGATGGAGACAGGGGAGGTGGGGTGAGGGAGACAGGGGGTGGGGTGAGGAAGGCGGGTGGTGGGGTGAGGGAGACGGGGGTTGAGGGAGACGGGAGGGTGAGGGAGACGGGAGAGTGAGTGAGATGGGAGGGTGAGGGACACGCGAGGGTGAGGGACACGCGAGGGTGAGGGAGACGGGAGGATGAGGGAGATGAGGGAGATGAAGGTGAGAAGGATGAGGATGAGGGAGATGAGGATGAGGGAGATGAGGATGAGGGAGATGAGGGCGAGGGAGATGAGGAAAAACGCCTTGATTGATAATAACCACTGTTTAAACAATCTTTGACAGAAAATGTGAATAAGATATGATGCTCACATAAAACGCCGGATCCTTTTGTCAGATCCATAAAAGCATCTGAACGGTGAAGCGGTGATGATGGAAAATGTGGATGTGGGGAAAAGCAGATAAACAAATATGGAACATGGAGGTGTAAAGGATATTTACAATTCCTTCCAGTGTCACCTGAATTTTATTCTGAATCCCAACATTGATCGTATTTATCCCCAGACCCAATCCGTGGAAGCCAAATGAAACATGACGAGAGAAAAAAAAATCTAAAACAATATTTCCCCTCTAAAACCTGGCCGACCGTTTATTTATTGAGTGATCTGAAATTATAAACACTCCTTTGACTTGTTCAAATGAGAAAGCTGGCTCATATGTGGTGAAGAATGTACTTCCATGTGTTTTATAAATGGTTTTCTTATGGCTCCATTGGATCACGGAAAAGAAAGCAGGGGAAAGTGAGATTAGAAGTAAAATTAAAACGTCGCGCGTATGCGTGTGTGCGTGTGTGTGTGTGTGTGCGTGTGTGTGTGTGCTTATCTCCATAATTCGGGTTTCAGAAGGTGGAGCGGAGCCCTCCCAGGACTCGAAGTATCCACCATCATTTTGGTGAAGGATCATGATTCGTGGCCTAAGTTGTGAAGTTGTGTTGTTCCCAGAGGTTTTGTTTCGAGGGCTCTTTTGAGGATTGTCACTGAGCCGCAGACTGTAGTCTCCAACTGTAATTCATTTGTGGTAATGTTCCCAGGGATGGTTTTTAATATATTTCTGAGGTTCTTCTTTATCATTCCCATTGCTCGAATGATCACTGTTACAATTTCAGTACTCTTCAGCTTCAAGGATCTTTTTACTTCATTCTTGAGGTCTTTATATTTGGTCATTTTCTTGATTTCCGCATTATTGGTTCACAAAAAAAAAATTTTTCACGAAAAAAATAAGTGACCACTATATTCGTTATTGTTGTGTGTCTGTCTGTCTGTCTGTCTGTCTGTCTGTCTGTCCCGAGCATAGCTCCATGGGTTTTGATCCGATCCTGATGAAATTTTGGTGAGAGGTCTATATCATGATCTAGTTGTGTTTTCCTGAAAATGGGCATGGTGCACCCATTATGGGTGGAGACACGCCCAAAAAACATGTGTTTTAGGGGGTAGCTGATTTCAATTTGCATATTCTCCTAGGGGGTTTGTCGAATCTGGCAGGGGTTTCAGTATTTGGTTAGCCCAATGGCACCTGCATAGCCACACGGAGCTCGACTTTTCATTTTCGTCCCAAGGTCAAGGTCACAAGGTCACGAACTTAGAAAATTGCGATTTTGACATAAAAATCCATCTTCTCCGAGGGGTTTTTCGAATCTGGCAGGGGTTTCGATATTTGGTTAGCCCAATGGCACCTGCATAGCCCCACGGAGCTAGATTTTTCATTTTTGTCCCAAGGTCAAGGTCACAAGGTCAAGGTCACAAGGTCACGAACTTAGACAATTTCGAATTTTGACATAAAAATCAGACGACGCTGATTTGTTTTTACGCTGATTTCATCAAAGTATGGATAATTATCCGAGGAGTGCGAAATGCCATATCGCCTATATGACGTTATATTGTTCCTGGAATGTTCCAGAGAAAGTTTTGCACCAAAGGTCATAATCCTTGACCTTTGACCTTTAAAGGTCACAAAGGTCAAATTTTCAAAGTTGTGGGAATCGGGCCGGGTTTTCGACCTTCTTCGAACGAACTCCAATAAGCTATTGCACGTATCCTGTTTCCTTATTTTAATGTCCACAACATTGTTTTGTGACCTTTAAAGATTATGCAAAGGTCAAATTTTTAAAGTTGTTGAACGAAACCGGGTTTTCGACATTTTGCAGCTAATAACCTGTCACTCGTACCACATCATGTTGATCATTTTTTTATAACTTGGTCAAACATTATCACATTGTCTCATCCTTGACTTCTGAAACAATCTACATCGTCAAATACCACTCGTGAACCATCGTCGTCTTCAGACTTGTTTAGAACAAAATCTCTGGGAACTGAAACCTAAATTAACAATGCCTTCTTTTCCTTTTTGTATCTGAGTACTATGTCCGGTTGTAGTGCTTTGTTTTCTACGTTCACGCTGGATGGGATCATCAGGTCGTACGTAACCATTATTGCTTTTGGTTCATGTTTCCATGAGTTTTGTGGAACTGGGATATTGAAATTTCTACAGATGTGCCAGTGGATTACTCGACATAACTTGTTGTACCTTTGTGTGCACAGCTGTTCTGACACAAGTTTTTTTTTACATCCCAACCGGAAGTGACTCGTGCTTTCTGTTCCTACCTTGGATAACCAACACTTGTCCGATTGGCTCAGTCCCGCCATTTTCTGAAGCCATTTGTGTCGTGTCCTTGGTCTTGGGTATCTTTAATGATTCGTTCTCCATCCCAAATGAGTCGACCTTTTTTAGCCATTCCAGTGATCCTTCTTCGTCTGTCCCCAAGCTGTCCAGCTCCTTTTTAAAAAAAAAAAATTAATATTTACCTGCTCTTTTGTCTTTCTCCCAGTTGTCACTATGTATCTGTTAATATTTTGTCTTGCATTTTTCTTCTGTCTCTTTTTTGCAATTGCTGGGGCTCTATTTGTTGCTGTTTCGGTTTAGTGCATGACAAATTCTATTCACTCCTGTTTTTGGAAGTTTTTTGCAAGATGAGTGAGATATACCTTTTCTGGCTTGCATTCATGCTTGGGTACAAATTGTATTCAGCAATCTGTTGAATTTTTCATGTACTCTGCTAATCCTTGTCATCGCTCTGTACACTTGCTTGGGTTCCATCAGGCCGCCACCTCCTCCTCCTTCTTTCCTCGGCAGGTACTTTCTCGGGATGCACTGATTTTTGACGAACATTTTGTGGATAGTGAGGAGTTTCCTTGTTCTGATATCTAATTTTCTGATTTCCACTTGTGGCCAGTTTACTATTCCACAGCTGTACTGGAACACAGGTTACTGCTAGTTGGTTTATGGCTTTGATTTTGTTCCTTGGTGAGGGGTATGTTTTTAGAATCAGCCTCGTTCTATGTCGGTATTCATTGGTAATTGTTTTGCGCATATTTTCTTGACGTATTTGGTGGCCCTCTTCTACCCCCAAGGTATTTGTAAGGTGCTTCACTGTATCGCTCCTGTATTGTTGTATCCAAGTCAATTTTTATATTTTCCGTTTTTGTTGGTCCATCATGCACGGATGTGCACTTGGCACACTTATCTCGGCCAAACAGGAGGGGAGAAAGGCTGTCTTGAAATATCCTTGAAAGATCGCACGTCATATCTTCACTCCTGGTATTTCAATCTTTCCTTTCAAATGTTGCAGGATTAGTGTGGCATTCCATAGATCCATAGCTTTCTCAATCGGATTGTTTATTTGGGGATTTATCTTGTACATTTCTATGCACTTTGTAATCCATGAATGTGGGACACTATCAAAAGCTGTTTTTTTTTGTAGTCCGTCCAGGCTGAAGACAATTTGGTTCTTCTTGTATTGGAGTTTTCAAGGTATGGCCTTGTTTAGTAGTAAGTGGTCTATCGTTCCATGACATCCTTTGTTGCATCCCTTTTGTTCTACCTCTATGCCTCATTGTTGTATTAGATGGTAGCACATCGTTTCTGTGACGAGTTCTGTTAAAAGTTTGTATGTCGTTGGTGGACAGGTTATTGGCCAGTATTTGTGACATAGTTGGGTTTCTTCAGATTTTGGGATGAGGAAGGTGTTACCCCTGCTTTTGAAGTGTGCCATCTTTGCAAGTTGTCTTATCTTTTCTGCATCAATTATTATTGGGGGGCATCAATTATCAGTGTGTGTGTGTGTGTGTTGTTGGTTGTTATTTCCATACGTGGGTTTCAGAAAGTGGAACAGAGCCCTCCCAGGTCTCAAAGTATCCACCTTTGTGTGTGTGAGCGTGAGAGAGAGAGAGAGAGTGTGTGTGTGTGTGTGTGTGTGTGTGTGTGTGTGTGTGTGTGTGTGTGTGTGTGTGTGTGTGTGTGTGTGTGTGTGTGTGTGCGTGTGTGTGTGCGTGTTCGGGTGTGCGAGATCTTCACAGCTTGATACCATGGAAAATAATTGGTTGTATGATAGATTCCTTGATGTTGTGCTTGTCAATGAACAACAACAAGTGAACATTGACACAGGAGGGGGCCATTTGGCCCATCATGCTTGTGCTACGCCAACACAACATAAAACAAATTATGTCGACTAACAAATCACGCTATCGACTTAATTTCACTTGGGGGAGGGGTCATATTGGCAAACAGAATAATATTTAAACTAAAATGAAAAAATATATCTTCTTACATTTTTTTTTTAATGGGGGAGTGGGGGAGGGCACGAAGTGTACTGTTACGTTGACTTGGTGCCCTCCTTTAACTCGTACTGGTACGATGCAGTATTAACTCATACAGCACTCGGTAGAGTTATAATGCAGTGTTAACTAGTACTGCACTCGGTAGAACACATACCTCTGCCAGGCTGAACAGTTTATGTGATCCGGATCTTCACCAAAATCTAATCAATTAATCCTTGTCAAACACCGAACCTATCGACCAAATTTCGTCCAAATCCGTCTGCAACTTTTTGAGATATCCTGTTCACAGACAAACAAACAGACAAACAAACAAACAGAAAGACAGACAGGGGTGAAAACCTAACCTCCGTCCACCCTTTGGTGGTGCAGGTAACAAGGGATTAGACTTCTTAAAACATGTTGAACTTCAGATGGAGATGCAAATATAGTCATCTCATTTGATTTAAGGTTGTGGTTGCTGAAGGTCCGACTGTGTCTTTCAAGGAATCGACCATCACGTGCCGGTGTTCTGGCCAAATTATCTGCTTTAGCTTAGCTGGAGAAATAACACGAACTGACAATGGTTAGGTTGTGTGAAAATTGACGTGGTACAGGTATGAGTGGGAAAATGGCATTTATCTTAACCGTGCCCTAAAAATATTGGGATAACATGCAGGGGAAATAAAAATTATACCGATTGTACATATATGTTCAAACCCAGAGCTGGTGCGCCACTAACAGCAGGAGATGGCCGAGATTACGTCGCTATTGTTAAGCAAGTAAGAGGAATATCGGCCAAAGCATCTCCTCCTTAACAATCATCAAGGTTTCTCGTCTATAATGATTTGCTTATTCTCTCTAAATATATTTGAAAGAATGCAAATGCATTGTATATTTCATAACTACCTGCTTTTTGTCATAAATTAAGTCAGAAAATACATTCGAACAGTAGTAAGCTCACGAGTTCTGCTCCCTCCTTTACAAAAGTTTACTTGCTCTTCCCAGAGCTTCCTCGAGCATCATACGTCTCTTGCAGTAATTCAAATGCTCAATTCTCCCTTCCCTGAATGTAATCTTTCCTTACGTGAAGAAATTTGCTCGATTGTTGCTGTGTGTAAGAATTATATCAAACCTGAGCTGTTGAATGAGGTCCTCGCCTTCCTTGATGACGTTGACCATGGCTTGTAAAGTAGTTTGTTGCTGCTGCTGGAAGCGTGACAGCAGGTCCTGCACAGCCTGCACTGACTCTGCATATGCATCATCCAGCAGCTCCTTCTGCAGTTCCTCCAGCCATGACCACAACTGTATGGTGAGAAAGAATGGTAGCTCTTGTCACTTCACTTCAATAGCAAAACTATTACAAAAGCCACAAAGTCAAGAAATGCTACAAAACGGGAATGCTCCATTGGCCAAACGTCGACTTTGTTTACAATTGCTCCTGCAAGTGTGCAAAGTATGGCTTTGAGTTGCCAGGTAGGCAGGATAGCCTAAAGGTACGCGCACTCACCTCAAAGCTGTCTAGCCTAAGTTTGAATTCCGACCCAGCAATATAAACTGCCGTCCCGGTGCTTCACAGCACGATTCATCAATGTGCGTCTCGCCCTTTGGATGGATGTGAAATGGGAGTCCCGTCTGCCAGCATTCATGGACGTCAAAGATCCCACGGTGTCTTTTGCAAAGAGTCAGTGAGCTATCACCGGCACCGTGAACAAATTCAAAATCCCTGCCCTAACCAGCAGAGGGCATTGCATCAGCGGCACAGCCACACCCTCAGTTAATGATGCCACTCCGCAACCTTGTGCTGCATACAAATGAAGAATTTAATACTCATCTTACCATGTGGGCCATTTAACATTTATTTGCCCAAAATTTTCAGCTTGAGTGCTGAAACACACGGTATGACTACCGTCTCAAGAAAATGGTTTGAGTCAAGATTAATTTTCATCAAGATGTTGGTTGCACCATTTAATGGCAAAGTGTATCCTGCTGAAAACAAATCAATGCAAAAGCAGGCGGCATCTGTCTTTGGATGAGCAGAGTGATACATCGACGATAGATACAAAAACATGAAACCATACATAACATCTGTACATCTGTAATACATACTTCCAAACATTCCCTATCCTGTTATAACTGATCAAATTGACAGATGATTTATTGGACCAGTGAACAACCTGTCCTTACGGACAGATCCTCCTGTTTATAATCGGTCTGTTTGCGTGTTTGTTTGTTTATTTGACTAAAATGCACTCAACTGCTGAACAGAACGAGTTTAAAACTGGTGGTTGTATTCCGAGGGTGGCCTGCTCAGGAGGGTTTTAAGCGGTAAAAAGAAAAAAAATCCCAGGGGTTCATGGTGGGTTGGGTGGGGGAGGGAGCACCCCAATTCTCTCGATGTAAATGTGTATTGTATGAACACCGCTCCTGAATTCATCCTGTCCATAATTCTGGGGGAAATTAACCCGTTCATAAGGACAGGCTCTTCGCTAGTTGCGAGTGAGAAAAAAGCAATTAGAGATGTCTTAAAAATGAAAAAGTGGAATGGAGAAGAAAGGTTAACATGTCATCATCAGGAAAATGTTGGTAATGGTGTGGCGAAGAAGGAGAAAGGAAAAAGCAGCCAATGGCCGAGTTAAACACGTGGAAAATGAGCTGGTATGGATGGAATTCAATTTGATGTCGGTTGTGCCGCTTGTTAGTCCCCTACCGGTTTCATTTAAGGGGATGACAGGTTTGCTCCATCCGTCCGTCCGTCCGTCCCACCTGTGGATTTTCTGACTTTTTCCCATACCCTTCAACATATTCAATTAAAACTTAGTACATGGCTTTGTTATGATAAGTCACAGAACAAGTTCGAGTTTCAAGGCTTGTCGTCAATTTTTTTTCAGAGTTATGCCCTTTTTAAATTCGGAAAATATCACCGGTAGGGGACATGTATGTCCTTACGGTGGTTGCAATTCTCGCTCTTGTAAAACATGGTGTCACAAGAGGTGCACAGTGGTATCACCGGAAATTTGGTGACAAAAGCTGGGATTTTCATAATGATGCAAAAGAGGTGAAGATCAATCATTTCAAGAAAAATGCTCCTTTCTGTTGAGAACAAGAAAAGAAGAAGAAAAAAAAAAGAAACAAAAATAAATGCTCCTGAACTCAGAATTCAATTTAGAAAAGGTCACAAGTTTCTGTTATGTTGGATGCATCAGGAGGAGCATAATTAGCCATAACATGAAGAATAAAAGCATCCTGGGAGAAGTGGAGACAACAGGGTGGTACAAGGAGGCACAGAGACATTCCATTATCTGTAAAAGTTGGAGTTCAAAAAGCTCGCTGTATCGGTCGGACTGGTATTGACTAATTGGGAAATGCAGATTGAAGATGTAAAATTCATGGAAAGAACAGAGATGAGATTCTTCATTGTTCCTATGCAGCACAAGGCTGCGGGGTAGCATCATTGGCTGAGGGTGCGGCTGTGCCGCGGATGCAATGCCCCCTGCTGGTGAGGGCAGTAATTTGTAATGTGTTCGCGGTGCCAGAGATAGCTCGCCTACTCTTTGTGGAGGACACCGTGGTATTGTCAACGTGCACCAATGAATGCTGGCAGACGGCACGCCCGTTTAACGTTCATCCGAGGGACGGCACACACCTTGATGAATCACCTTGCCTGCGAAACACCAGGATGAGCTGGGTCGGGATTCAAACCCAGGTGAGACAGCTTTGAGGCGAGTGTGCGTACCTCGAGGCCATCCTGTCAGCCTAGACTAGAGATGACATTGATACGATGGACGAATCGAATGTGTTGGAAAGAGACAATTTGGAGCTCAGAAATCAGGAAGATATTAAAAATCAGTACTCATGCAGAAGAGCTTATAAAAAGAGGACCGAGTTGGTGTGGTCATGTCAAATCGATGGTCTGAATATGAAGTTGTAAAGAAAAAGCAATAAAGTTTAAGGTCGATGGAAGAAAGTCGAGGGGGATGCCTGAAAAAGACGTGGATATAAATTATTATCAATGTTGAAATTCTGTACAATATGAACCACCAAGAGGAAGTGATACAGAAAGTGACATCAACGCCGATCAGATAATTCTGGGAAAAAAAAAAACCAAGATGGCAACAAAAAGTCACTTAGCCGGTGGAACACGGGTGTACGTAGCAGAATGTTCTTTGTGAAGGTAATCATCGAACTACTGTCTGCACAATTTGGTGATGCAATGCTATTTTGCTTGACTGCAACCAATTGCATTCAAGCAAACATTAAACGTGTTGAACGGCCAATGCTGGAGAAGCAGTGGATGACCATACATGAAAGTAATGAAGAATAGCAAATCAGTGTTGGAATCAGTGTTGGAACAGTCATTCATTCTCATTTGAAAGTCAAAAAGTGTCGTGCATGTTGTGGGGGAAAAAGGACCTCAAGGACCTCACGTGAGATTGAAAGTCTAAATCCGGCTCATCACGTCAATTAATAATCAGTGTGTTACGAGACCACGTCCGGAACTACAAGGTGGTGTAAACCGCTCGGCACCGCCTCGTTCAATTGAACCCAAAGCACGGCCATTCATGGAGTAGATCTCTGGTGTTTGGGACCTCACGCCCGATCGTATAATTAGCGGTTGTGGTGAGGTCCTATAAATGCGACAGTACGTTTGTTGGTTGCGCCAAGCCGTGTAACACTTTGTGTCAGAAACCTCCATGTGAGTCGCATCACTCCTTTGGTTTCAGAGGTTTAGGAAAGGAAGCATTCCCATCTCTGGTGGTATGCTGCAGGATACAAAAACACTACGATGGTGCAGCAGCCATACGGTTTGTTCTTATTCCACTTAGAACTTGGTACTCAGTTATTGGCACTGTCAGAAATTAATGGAGGCAAGTACAAATGGAAACATTTCTGTTGCACTTTCAACAAGCACCTTGTAATGAATGTATAAATGCAAATGAACATGCTTTTCTTTTCCCTGAAAAGTGATTTGTAGAAGAGAGTGCACGCACACGCACACGCACGCACGCACACACACACACTCACGCACGCGCACACACATACACACACCAATATTGCCGACAAGATGGCGAAAATAACCGCTTCATGGAGAGCAGGCGGTACGTGGAGCACAATGTGTAAGTCTTGCTCGCAGGATTCGCCGGTAATCGGATGTATGTTACTGTTCATCACTCCGCCAACGTTCTCAAGTATTACTTTGTTCTTTCACGACATTCACAAAGATTTTTCAGAAAACTCATTGATAATGAGAAAAAGGGGATTTAATCGATTGGGCTTGGGAGCCGCACTTCAGTCCTGAAAGAGCCGCAGGTTGCCGAGCCCTGACCTAGGACACAGAACAGATTAGGGAGAAAGTAGACAGACAATCAAGGGATGCAGTTAATGGTGAGGGTTATGGGGAGAATGGAAGCGGTGGACAAAATGGATACACAAGCCAAATTTTGGGAGGGTTAGGGGTAGTTTAACGGATGTAAAAAAGATCGTGGCTTTGGATGGTTGATGACCTGAGATGGTGGTGAACAGCTGTCTTGAAAACCCAGAGGGAAGAATAAGATTGAAGAGAGTATGGAAAGTGGTTCCATGGGCAGCAAAAAGAGAGGAATAAATGTGTGGAGGTACGAAGTGGTTCTGGATTTTGGCAATTTCACTTGAAGGGGGCTGCTGGTGGACCACGTGCATCCTACACACACTTGGGGGGGGGGGTGAGGGGGACAAATCATGGAGAGGGCAGAGGGTGCAAGACCAGAAATGAGGCCGAAGAAGACAGAGATCACCGAGTTGTCGGCAATGGCGAAGTGATGGGTCCATAGACACAGCTTCATCACGAAAGATTCCAATGATCTTGAAAGCCTTGGTCTTCATGGCATCAAGCTGAGCGAGACGTGAGGCAGGGGAGCCAACAAAGAGGGGAAAGCGGTACTCTACCAAGCTATGGATGAAAGCCTTGTAGGTGGATAGGAGCTCAGGTGTGCCAAGGAAGGGCTTTGCATGACAGAGGATGCACAGTCAGCATCTGGCTTTGGAGGCCAATTTTGAAATGTGGCGTGCCCAAGAGAGATCATGGGCGAGAGTGAGACCCAAGAGTTTGAGTGGCTGAAACTCTTCAAGATGGTTGTTGAGAAAGTACATGGAAGGCTTTGTGGAACAGGAGAGAGAGAGAGAGAGAGAGAGAGAGAGAGAGAGAGAGAGAGAGAGAGAGATAGAGAGAGAGAGAGAGAGAGAGAGAGAGAGAGAGAGACAGAGACAGAGACAGAGACAGAGACAGAGACAGAGACAGAGACAGAGACAGAGACAGAGACAGAGACAGAGACAGAGACAGAGACAGAGACAGAGAGAGAGACAGAGACAGAGACAGAGACAGAGACAGAGAGAGAGAGAGAGAGAGAGAGAGAGAGAGAGAGAGAGAGAGAGAGAGAGAGAGAGAGAGAGAGAGACAGAGAGAGAGAGAGAAGATATCTCAGGTTTGAAAGGCATGTTCCAAGTCTTTGACCAGTTTGGGATTTTGTCAAGGTGTGAGGAGAGGGAAGAGGTTGCTGCCTGTCTGTCAGAAGGATGAGAGATGCCACGGCAGAGTGTGGAGTCATCAACAAAGAGATAAAGAGGATTTTACACAAAGTTAGTGAGATCGTTGATAAAGATGAGGTGTAAGATGGGTCCGAGAGCACTACCTTGTGGTACTACGGCCTTGACAGGGAGAGTATAAGAAAAGGTTCCAATGAGAGCCACACTTTGGCAATGAGAGTGGAGGAAGTCAGGAATCCAAGAGTGGAGTTGGTCTTGGATTCCATTGGCAGACACATTGAAGAGCAAGTCAGGATGCCAGACTGTATAAAAAGCTTGAGATATGTCCAGAGAGACAGCCATACTCTCATGTGTGACATTGAGGGCCTCCATCCATTGTTGGGAGAGCAGAAGTAGCATATCGAAGGTAGAGTGACCGGGTCTTAATCCGAAATGATGATCTGAGATGAGTCTGTTGGAGAAAAGGAATGAATTTTATATCAACTGTGATGATGGATTCCATGATGTTGCTGATGATTGGAAGTAAGCCAATTGGTCTGTCGTGAAGAGGATCTACTTTTGCACCTTTTTTATGTAATGCTGTGATGTTGGTGTATTTCCAAGCAGATGGAAGATGGTAATATGATGGGGGTGAAAATGACAGAAAGAGGAAGTGCAAGAGGAGCAGAGCAGGTTTTTGGGACACGTGAGTTGATGCTGTCCAGTCCAGTTGCAGAGTAAGAATTGAGGATTTCCAGAAACTTTTCCACCTTTTCAGGTGCAAAAGACACAGACACCAGGAGCAGCTGGGTATGACTGGGAAGGGTGGGTTCAGAGAGAGAGAGAGAGAGAGAGAGAGAGAGAGAGAGAGAGAGAGAGAGAGAGAGAGAGAGAGGGGTTAGGGTCACACAATTTTGAAGCAAAAACAGAATTGAGGTATCTTCCCTTCTCACGAGCAGAGTCGGCTGTGTAGCCACTTTAAATGAGGGAAGGGATGGAAGGGAAGCATACACCAGAGATAGACTTGACAAGGCACCACCAGGTTTTCAAGAAGGGAGACAAGTTTGAAAGTTCATTCTTGACATTGGATAGATGTTTTCTGGCTCTCCGGCGTGTCGACACACACTTGTTGCGGGTTTTGTGGAATGATCTGAGGTTGCTCTCGGTGTTAGCTTTGCCTTCCAGGAGGAGAATGGAAGTCATTTTTAAGTAACTGCCTCACCACAGGATTCAGAGTGCCAAGAATGGGAGGATGGATAAGATAACTGAAGACGAGGTGTGATTAATCTGTGAATAAGAGAGAGAAGGTTTCTGTGGAAGAATTCCCAGGCTAAATCAATATTAGCGGCGGTAGATATAGGAGACCAGTCCGATATAGGAGACGAAAGAGAGATGGCTGCTTGTTTCCCCTTTTGCTTGAGTGAACAGCTAGACTCGTCCTTGCTGAGGCTCTTCTCTGAGAATGGCCAGAGATATGTTGACCTTCACAAGCACATGATCAGATGAGCCAATTGGGGCAGACGACGAGCAAGATACATTGGTGGGGAAATTCTTCAGCACCAAATCCAGAAGGGAAGATTTGCCATTGGGAGAAATCTGGGTGGGAAAGTTTACAGATTAAGTCAGTCCCATGGAGTCAGAGGAATTCTTTGCTGAAGTGCCATGGCTGATGAGAGACAGACCAACACCCAGCCAATTAGCATGGTGGCAATTTAATTTACCACCGATTAGGAAGAGAGAGTTGGGATGAGTGGTGAAAAGTTGGTCCATGTCGTCAGAGAGAGATAGAGATGGAGTCGTCACAGCTGGGAGGATGGGTCAACATACAGACAAACATGAGGTGGGAGCGGACAGTAAGTCACGAGAGGTACTCCTGGGGCACGGAGAGTGAGAAATGCAGTTTTTGATGTAAAGGGCAACTCCGTTGACAATGGGATTCAGATCGATCAATCCGGTGTAGACAATAGCCAGGGAGAGACACGAATGAGTCAGGGGCTTCCTGTGAGACGAAGGATTCAGTGAAACAAATGATGTCCGGTTTATCGGCAGTGGCCTGGATTGGGAGATCTGTCAGGTTGGAATGAAAGTCCTGGATATTTGAGGTCCACACAGTTAGAGATAGGGGAAGGGAGCATTGGGATGGTGCAGGATGGGGTGGGAGGCTTTTCGGGGGAAAAGTGAGGCTATGGCGGGGGAGGGGGTGGGTGGGTGAGGGTGAAGGTTTGAGTGTGTGGGGGCAGGGGAATGTTTGAGTGTGTGGGATGTTGGGGAAGGTTTGAATGTGTGGGGTGTGGGGGAAGGTTTGAGTGTGTGGGATGTGGGGGAATGTTTGTGTGAGTGAGGACTGCAAGAGAAGGTTTGAGTGCGAGGGTTACAGAGATAGGTTTGACTGTGTGGGATTAGGGGGAAGGTTAGAGGGTGCAGTGAGAAGTAGCCTTAAGAGGGTGGGGTGTGGAGGGAGGCAGAAAAGGGGGACATGAAGTTTTGAGAGGGTGGGGTGGGGATGGATGGTGGATGTTTTTCCTGATTTCATCTATCTATAATTCCAGCAATGTGTGTGTGTGTGTGTGTGTGCGTGTGTGTGTGTGTGTGTGTGTGTGTGTGTGTGTGTGTGTGTGTGTGTGTGTGTGTGTGTGTGTGTGTGTGTCTGCGACCGCTGTTTCTCGACAACCACTGATCCGATATAATTGAAACTTGCCAGGTATATTGCTGGGGACCTGAGTAGGTGCCTTTTCAAGGTTTGATATTAATCGGACAAGTGTTTCCTAAATTATGGCCATTTATTTACCAAACCAATGACAGGACATGGTGCTATGACATCACAATTGAAGTCACAATTCTTCTTTTCTTTTTTCACGTACGGCCATGCACGTATGGGCACGCGAGAGCGAAGGAACGGCCTGTGTGGTTGTTGTTTCTGGCACGCGGTTTGAAAGTTGTTTTTTTTTGCACGTACAGCCACGCACTTGTATTCCCAATTTTGATAAACGGACATAAAGATCATGGGATGGAGGATTAGAACGCTTGTTAAATGCATGGAGAAACGCTGCGCTGTACGAGTGGGAGTGAGTTGGGAGGGGGTGTGGGGAGGCTCGTGGATGAGGCACAAAGCAGTCAAAAACCTCAGAAAAAAATCCCTTTGAAGAAGAAGAAGATGTGCAGCATTTGTTAAGGAGAAACAAGGGTTGAAATGTATTCTTTAAATGATTTTTTTTTAAGCAGAAGCGTTAATATTATTTAATGTGGATTCTGTTTGGAGAGCAGAGGGGGTGGGGGGATGTAGAACCAGAAGCAGAAGGAAATTCAATAGAAATGAGAATCGTTATGGGATGAAATGAAACAAAGTTTTTTGTTTGTTTCTTTTGTTCCGATTGTTTTTAAATGAGGAGAGGAAATAGGGAATAGGATAGGATAAAGTTGAGGAAATAGAAGCGGAGTACCTGGGAATACACCCAGGACTGATTTGCTGAAGCAAACTTTCTGTCCGAGTGAGGCCTTCACGATACCAAACGAAAGGCACAAACAACGGACAAACAAACGTGAAATATTGCAATGGGACGAAGCAGCAACAATTTGGCGGATGACGCACACAAAACAGGATTAATCAGGTTCGGAAAACTCAGCTTCAGTGAGGTGGAAATGAGCCCTGCAGATTTCACTTATAATCCACGTGGAAAATCCCTGAACTGGAACTCATCAGCGGCGAGGACGTGCGAGCCAGCTGATTTCCCGGGTGGAAGAGAAACGTGCCTGGAAGTTTGTTGACCCCGCTGGTTCGGTTATTGATTATTATATATATATATATATATATATATATATATATATTTATTTATTTATTTTATTTTTTTAAGAGGCAAATGCACGGGGTTAGCAACGCTATCTCAATTCTGATCATGAAGCTAAATTGTGATGACCAATCTTTTTTTGAAAAAAAGAAACGTACATTTTCATCAAATATTGTGTGTGCGTGTGTGTGTGAGTATGTATATATATATATATATATATATATATATATATATATATATATATATATATATATATATATATATATATATATATATATATATATATATATATATACCCAAATTTTAAAATTATTAGTTTTTAAATTCAGGTGATGTCAGAACATGTGCTATATTACCCAATTAAATTTTAAATTGTAGTATTGTGGAAATTATTTCGGCATATACTTACAAAATAAATAAATTAGTATAAATCCAAATAAAAAACAATAAAAATTTTGATAATCAAGCATTGAATGTCTCATGGTATGCAGGCACAGAGGATGCTCAAGAATGAAAGAAAAATAAATAAATAAATAAATAAAAAGAATGATGGATGCCCTACTCCATAAAGAGAGACTTGGATTAGCAAATTATAGATCCCAATACAGTAGTTTATCAAAATTTACATCAGAAATCATTCAGCTCCTCCTCTGAGTTGTTGTGGCAGATGGAATAGTTGGCACAATAAATTAGGTGACCAACCTGATGACACCCATCATGTACAGCCTTATTGGCTGCTGGTTGCATCATTGGTTGTGGGCGCGGCGATGCCGCCGATGCAGTGCCCCATTACCAGTATACTGGTGCTCATTTCACCGACCTCGGAAGGATGACAGGCTGAGTCAACCCCCTGGTGTTAATTCAGTGGTAAAATGGGGATCGAACTTAGGACCCTAGGATCCCAAGCCACCACCCTAACTGCTAAGCCAACACCAGGCTACTAATGTGATGGTAAGAGTAAATAATGGTGCATTTCAAGATCTCAAAGCCATCAAATGCTCGACCACACACTGAAGCTCACCACCACAGACAAAAATACGAAAGCAATGTTCAAGTCACCATACCACCGTACAAGTGGGAGGTATCTGCACCGTGGCAGCAAAAACAAACAAATAAATAGATGATTCAACAATGTAATGTGCAAGGTGTCCCGCTTGGAGGTACCCATTTTAATTCTTCGATTAGAACAAGCACACACAACTGTTTCGTTGAAACTGATGTGGAACAGTTATAGAGTGGTTTCTGAAATTTTTAGTACACAGCATGTCCATTTTTTTTTGGTGCCTGTACTCTGGTAAAAAGGTAGGTCGAGTTCAACTTAGCTGCAGCAAGGTGGTGCTCCTCCACATTGAACGAATTGTACACGATTTCGTTGATGCAATGTTTCCCAACAACAACTTGATCGGTCGGCGTGAACTCATTGCTTGGGCCCCAATATCCCGTGACCTCAGTCCCTGTGACTTTTTTTGTGAGGGATTATCAAGACCATAAAAGTGTATGGCACATACCCACAGTCCTTGCAAGAGGTACAAGGTCACATCACCAATGCTGTTCAGGGCATATCCCGTGGCAGTTGTACAAAAGTTACGGATAATTTGCTGAAAGCCTCCAGGCATGTGTTCAAAGATAATGTGGACATGTTGAGGAGTAGATTAAACTTTTAATGTGTGTGCTTGTTATAATCAAGGAAGTAAAATGGGAACTTCCTCATGGGACATCCTGTGTTTATCAAACATAATATGACAAAAACAGAAGTTAGACACCAGTCCATACTAGTTGATATGCATCAAAAACAAACTTATCAAACCTCTTTGGTGTGTGTGTGGAAGGCGACAGACATGTCCAGCAGAAGCTTGCGTTGTTCCACACGTCGGACGAAGTCCTGGATACGATCCTCAAGTTGGTGTGCTGCCTGGAAAATCTCTTCTGGATCACACTCCCCCGTCTGTGCCAGCTGCTCAGCTGCTTCAAGCAGCTTGTCTGCATTCGTGTACGTGTTCTACAACATGTGGGAGCAATGTGTCTTGGAACATGTCACGTTTGATAATTGTCAACATGAAAAATGCACTTCAAAGGAAAAAAAAAAAAAAGAGAACCTCAATTGTCTGAGAAGACATTGAAAACCTCCTTTCTCTGCATCACTTCCCAGCGCTGTATTTCCCAAGGACTGAACACACTTTGTCTTCAAAGAGCAGCTGACCACTCTCCACGTACTGAGCATGACCACACTTAGGAGATTAGGCCAAAGCGTTTCCTCATCTCAGATGGTGGGAGGTTAATTAACAGCAACTATCTCCCCCACCCCGTCCGAACCTCTTCCTCCACACCTCTCCACGCTTCATCACAAAATTCGACTTAGCTTGATAATTGTATCGTGCACCAGCCACGGCCAAGAAATCCGCTTAGTTAACAAGTTTCAAGCATTAGGATGTTAACGCCTGGCATCCGGGCATGCTCCGTGCTTCAGATGGTGACGTGTCACAAGGCCGGATGACGCTGAAAACGCCATTTTGACAATTTGCGGCCAAAAACTGTTTTGGGGAAATTTGTGATTTCTGTGATTTGTAAAAAAAATGAAAATTATTGTGGGAATTCCAACTGATTCAGGTGGATGGAAAGATGACTCTGGTGGGGGTCTTGCAGGTAGTGTGGTCAAGGCAGCCAGCAGTCCCGAATGCAAGTCTTGAGTTAGTGACATGCTCATGCAGGTCCAAGTGTGGAATGGCAAGATGCATGTGCCTGAGAAATAATCTTCGATCGATGGTTGCTTGTGCATGTAAAGTGCAGCTGCCCAACTGGTGACACCGGTCAATCGTAGTTATCTCTTCTCGATGAATGTCAATGTGTTTATATTCTGGGTACAGTGCTCCATATTGTGCTATCTAAAGAACTGTCGCAACAAGTGTGGCATCTTGTCTCATTGTCATCCGCACTTTGAAGTACTAACGAAAGTAATAAAAAAAAATTTTTTTGCACAAAATTGCCTCGGGTCAATGCTCTCGCTCTAATCGTGCGCTCACATTCAAACAGCAGGCCAATGGCCAAACGCGTGTCAAACTGCCACGGGAAGCATCCCGATGAAGCTCTTCCATGGGTCACCACTTTTAAAACGTTTGGTGGTATTTCAAGGAAGCTTAGGGGTTAAAGGGCAATTACACAGCGAAAATGCATTAGCAATTTACCTGCTCTCAAATAAATTATTACTACGAGAAGCACCCACTCCTTACGGGAGCGGCCAGGGGGATTATGTTATTATCCCATTTTTTCAAACGTGCAATTCAAAACACCTCACTGCACTGGAGAATGTGAGGACAGGAATATTGTGCTGAAAAAGGGTGGAGACTTGAAATACCCTCTCCCACCTGAAGCGGCACGACACACGTTTACAGAGAGAATTTGCATCCCCCCTCTCGCCCTACGACCCCCGCTCCCCTCTCCCCAAGACCACTGGAAAAGATAAAAACACTCCTATGCATTCATTGGGGTCATGCTGATCCCGATTAGCAAGTCTGGATGTAATCGTCCCAGAACCGTAGGAGTAGTAACACAACAAATAAACAAACAAACAAACACCGGTCCCTGAATTATAGTAAGGAAGCTTTAAGCCTCAAGAGGTCAAAAAAAGAAAACCAACAAGCACGCACACGTACGCGTACACATATCCATCAATTAAATTTCCGGTCTAAATGACTTTTGTGAAATCTCATGAAGTTAATGGTGTCGAATTGGTGCAGAGGGAAGGCAAATACACGACGACCGAATGGCCAAATCCAAGAAGAACCAAAGTCCAAAACGGTCAACTTTTTTCAGGAGAAAATGTGCGTCCGACGATTCTTACGAACACGCCAACGTGTCAAAACTATCGCAACAGTCTCGAGCACATCAGGTGAAAACGACACAAACTAGTTCGTTTTTAAATGCACGGCTTGTCTAACTTGGCATGACAAACTTTCGAACTTCTGCTGCGGCATCAATTTAAAGGCATTTTAAATTCAGACATCAACGCTCCGTTTCCTGAGCATGTATATAACTACTCCCTTACCTGTGCCACTTCCTCGAAGTCCTCGTGACGTTTCTGCAGGGCACGTGCCCGGTGCAGAGATTTGCCGATGCCCGTGTGCTTGCTGAGGAATGCTTCACCATGGTTCTCGATCCAGTCGAGCACCTGCACAGAAAATACCCATCGTCACGGCTCATGCCAAAGCAAAACGCGTCTTTCACGAGGCGTTCAAACCTGGATTCCATGAGAAGGGCTTAATCGTCATCGTCCAAATTATGAGGTACGTCAAAATACATGAATCATCCGGAGAAAAATAACTAAAAAAAAAAATCTACTGCGTAATATTCGCACGAACAATCCTTTCTGAGAAATGTGTGGAAAGGTTATAATCCATTGATGATAATTGTCTTAAAACATGCGTCCAATTAAAGATGAGGGAATTGCACACTATACGTCACGTTTACGAACTATATTACCGTCTAAGATTTAACAATCATCGGCTGAAGATCATTTTGACCAAGTCAAGTGTTTGGAGCACGTTGAGCAATCCACGTTCCAAGTTGGTCCACTGTACGGCCAGGCGTGACTCCGTGGGTCCGTTTGTGCAATACGATGTAATACTCTGTAAATGGTGGAACGTTTTGCTCCACGAAGAGCTGCAGTTTCATCGCTTGCTCACGGAGTGGCGGCAGAGAGTAAGGCCATGGATTGTGTACAACAGGCCGCCTGCCTCGAATAATACGAACAAAGACGGAAGCACAAATATAAATGTCTCATAAAATGCCCGGTAATTGTAAATAGTTTAAAACAGAATCAAGGTAACTACCGAGGAAAGCTCAATCGTTGAAACGCGGTGAAACCAAGACTCCTGCAATGAGACCTGTATGGAAATGAGCTTTGGATTCCGTTTTGAGTATAAATAGATACACAATGCTAAAGCAACTGTAGCGGTCAACAATTTCAGGTTTAACTATTTTAAAGCTGGTTTAAGATAGTTCCTTGCAGTTTAGCAAATGATTTTTCAAAACGAAGGTACAATGTGGTGAACTGAGATGTACGTGTGCGTCCAAACACCGTAATTCCATCACATAATCTCGCACAAACCGTTTGACTTCCAAAGTGAAGGTTGCTCTTGTTAATGTGGGCACGACAGCACAGACTGCCAATTGAAAGATGATAGCTAAGTAAAAATAAACAAAGACTTTGGCACAGAATGTAACGAGAGTCAACTCACCGAAATGGAAATGTTCAAAAGAGCAAGAGGCGGAAAGAAAACCAGTACGCAGCTCCGAAGTAGTCAGCAAATATTTAAAACTTTCAACTTAAGCAACACCGACGAGCCGTGTAAACCGGTGTGAGCAGACAAAGCGATTGGCAGCATTGGATTCGGAATAATTCACAAAACAGGGAGAGACTCGTGAAGATGGCAAACCGATTGAGTCTTTGAAGGCTCTCGAACATCATTGCTGAATCTCGCACAAAAGGCTTAAAGACCCGTTGCAAAATCAACAATTGAGGCTTTTCGTTTGAAGCCCTCTTTGTCCCAGCAAGGCATGTTTGTGCTGGGAAGTAATGGGGATTGCTTGGGTCACACGCCGTGACTTGTGGGACGGTTGCGTTTGCTCGTCTCGTGTGACGCCCTCTTTTTAACAGCCCGAGGAACCGCCCGGTCGGGGTAAACAGTGCCCTGTCTTTTCTGCCCTTTGTTTCTGCTTTCAAACTTGATCTGCCTAAAACCATTATTCAACTCCCTTCCTGTACGAACTGTCTTAGCCGAGGAGGAAAAAAAAACAAAAAAAAAAAAAACAACAACAGAGTGAAACGAGTCAAACACTTCGATTGTGCAATTTGCGATGAAACCTTTCATCCATTCTCTTACATTTCCAAAAAACAGTGGCTGTCGGTTTAGATATTAGCCAAGTTTAGATATAATTTTATTTTACCGCCAAAACCGATGACAAAGGAAAGCCATAACAATGGCAGATTAATTCCCTTTCATGTGAAACTCAATAATCAACAAAGGAACTAAATCATTGCTTTCACGGATCACAAGAGTTGTGACGTTACATGATACATTAACTACACTTGATGAGTCACTGTTACCTGAGCATCGTGAAGAGCGAACTGCGTTCGTTTGTTGTGCATTCCCACGTGTGCCCACAAGTCTTCCAGGAGATTCAGCCGGATACCTATTACCCACGAGGACCCTCAACGATTGTCCTGACCACTCATGACAATCCGAGGCAATTGTTTCAATTTCAATCAAATCGATAAATATACATGTACTTTAGCAATTTTGGGGGAGGGGTTAAATATTCCAAAAGACCAGATAGGAATGTTTCGAATAGCATGGACCGTGCACGAGTAGTTAGCCATCTTGATGTAATGAGGAGGGAAACATTAGCTTAAGGATGTCTTGTTTGTATGTGCACCATACAGGGGGTGGCGCATAGTAATAGTTCAGGATTACGGTGAAGTAAATTGTGTGTATAACCTCAATTCAACCTCTACCGTGGGGCACCGGGGGACTCGGCATGAGAGTGAGGGGAGGAGCGTTTGACGCCTCCTTAGGAGGCGGTGCGTTACCCCGAGAGGAGAGGGAGGAGCGGAATCAGGCGATTGGGTCAAGGGAGAATGCGCTGGGGCTATTTTGTGCGAGTCTGAGGCGAACACGACGGAGGAAGGAAAAATTCTGCGGTAAAACAAAGGAAAAGGAGTTTTGAGGAGGTCGTCCTGCCTGCTCGTCTTCGTCCTGTGCCTGGTCATCCTGCCTATTTCGTCATTCCAACCTTGCCCTGTTTCGTTGACCTACACGTGTGTCTTCACCTCCTGATTGTCCTTCTCATCGCCTGCTTGTCCCCGCTACCACCAGAGCGGAGTCGCCTGGGTTTTTGTCCCCTTTTCCCATCAGTGACTGAGTCTGGGGTGAAGCGCCTTGTTCTTTCGAAAAAATTTTTACCCTATTGTACTTCATTATTTATTACACTGAACAACAAAATTTTTTTACTGGAGATGTGTAAAGTGATTTAGACCAATTTGGGTACGCTGATTTCAAAAATCATAACCGTTTTGCTGTATCACGTCAGGATTTTCAGTAACAGAAATATTCCCATTGCCTAGAAGTCAGGATTTCAATGAAATTTACAAAAATTCATTTATTCATTTATTTCATCATGAATGCTTCAAAATTATAGAAATTACAGAAAAACTCCACTAGAATGTAATTAAAAATGCTTTAGGCATTTGGCTTTGCGTTTGTGCTGCTCTGTGTCAGTTTCACGATGCAGGAACCAGCAGAAATCGCCCATCATGTTCGGGTTGTGCCGCCCTTGGTAACGCGTCTCCATGAGTGAAATCTCTTGGTGGAATCGCTCGCCGTGCTCGTCCGAGACTGCTCCCAAGTTGTCAGGGAAGAAGTTCAGGTGCTGGTGTAGGAAATGGATTTTCAGGGACATCCTGGAGCCAAGTTTCCTGAAGGACTCCAGCAGCTGCTGCACTATTTCTTCAAAGTTGTCCGCGCGCTCGTTCCCCAAGAAGTTGTCCGTCACAGCTTTGAAGCTCCTCCACGCTGCCAGCTCTTTGGGGTTTAGAGTTGTCGGAAAAGTTTCGTCCTTCATAATCTGTCGGATTTGCGGTCCAACAAAGACACCAGCCTTGATCTTGGCCTCCGACAAGATGTTGCCAAACTTTTCCTTGAGGTATAAAAACCCACGCCCATTCAGATCCATTGCCCGTACAAAACTTTTCATCAAGCCGAGCTTTATGTGGAGTGGTGGAAGGAAAACCTTGGCTGGGTCGACAAGGGCGACATGCTTCACGTTGTGTCGACCAGGTACATGCTCTTTTCGCTCTTCCCAATCTTTCTTCGTCCAGTGATTCTTGTCGTCTCTGCTATCCCAGAGACAAAGGAAGCACATGTATTTCGTGTAGCCTGACTGCAGCCCGAACAACAGCGCCACCACTTTCAAGTCTCCGCAGATGTGCCAGTTGAAGTCATTGTACTTGATGGAATCAAGCAGCTGCCGCATAGTCTCATAGGTCTCTGTCATGCCGAACGCGTGAGCCAGTGGGACTGATGGTTTCTCGTTGCCATTGTGGAGCAAAACAGCCTTCAAGCTGTTCTTCCCCGAGTCGATGAAGAGGCGCCAGTCTGCAGGATCGTGATCACACCCAAGTTCTTTCAACAGACCGTTGATGTCACTGCAGAATGTCATCGTGTCTTCCATCTCAAATAACTCAGCCATGTCTCTGTGACGTGCTCTGAACAAGGATATCTTGGTGTTAGGTTCAAGTAGATTCCACTGCTGCAGCCTTGATCCAAGCAGCTCTGCCTTCGCCTTTGACAGCGAGAGATCTCTTACAAGATCATTTAAGTCTCCCTGGTTCAGAAGGTGTGATTCTTGAGTGTCGGGTTCAAAATGTTCATCATCACCATCCTCTTCACCACTGCTTACAGCTATGTTCTGATCAGCTGGAGGTGTTGGAACGGGGTTCTCGTCATCATGAGGCACAGGTTTACGAGCAGAGACGCAGTCAGCGTACTTGATGTGACCTTTATTCTTCTTGTTGAAGCCGGCGATGCTTGTGCAGCAGAAATAACAATCATCATGATGATTCTGCGGCTCACGCCATATCATGGGCACCGCAAATGGCATGCTCGCGCGCTTGCCCACCAACCACTGAGTCAAGGTTGTGTGACAGCTTGTGCAGCAGATGTGTGGTGCCCAGCTCTGTTCTTGGTCCCCCACCTTACACCCGAAGTAGTGAAAGTAGGCGGCCTTCATTTTCACTGCTGTAGATATACTTCGCTGTTGATCTTTTTTGGTATACTGACCACAGACATAACAGAAGTTGTCAGGATGATTGGTACAGGAACGCCTACTCATCTTTATCTGAAAGAAAGAAATATAACACAAGTTAACAACAATTGAACGAAATAGACATGTTAAAGACATATGCAAATTTCATTGAAATCCTGACTTCTCGGCAATGGGAATATTTCTGTTCCTGAAAATCCTGACGTGATACAGCAAAACGGTTATGATTTTTGAAATCAGCATACCCAAATTAGTCTTAATCACTTTACACATCTCCAGTAAAAAAAAAATTTTGAAATTTGTTGTTCAGTGTTATCGATTTTTTTTTTTGTCCCCTTTTCTTCCCGATCCCAACCCACCGTCTCCTCCGTCTCAATTACATCATCCCCGATTCCTTTAATTGAGGTTCCGGGAAATAAACCCGTTGGCTTTAACAGCTTTAAGGTTTCATGTCTCTCTCCACGACCAGTGCTTTGCCCACCATTAATTCGGAACGTCTCCACAGTTGTTAAGCCACTCAGGACATCACGGGATTTTACTGTCCCGCTGTGACTACCTCGATGTTAGTTGAGCCATCAACGCTGCAGTATTAAATAGAGCAGCACTTGGTGGAGCACATAGTCTCACTTTGTGTTTTCATTCTGAACAAAAATACCATCGTTAACTTAACACACTACGATTGTGGCCCAGATACCCCTATCGTCCATGCACCCTACTGTATCACGTACATTGCCATTATTCGTGGCTTTCTTGACTATTGATTGATTATTGGGATATTTAACGACCACGTTTGTGTACATTACGGCTAAATTGTGTTCATGAAGATGAATATGAAAATTTCTTTCAAACTATATCCCTGTTCAGCAGTTCCAGAGAGGAAGATTTTTCACGGTTTTTATTTTCAATTCAATATGGCCGCGAGACCACGTGACAAATGACGTCATAAATTCCAATTCTTCACTCACATCAGGTCATAAAACAAATATACAAAGTTCCAGATTTTTCAGATAAGGATTATGGCTGGCATACTACTTCATCGATGACATCATCATTATCACCCGAAATACCCCATGGGGAGTTGACGACATATGCCAAGTTTCAATTTTTTTTGTTGAACGGTTTCAAATAAGATGTCCAATTTTTTTTCCTTCAACTCAATATGGCTGCCGTACCATGTAACCTATGATGTCAGAGTTATTAACAAAATGTCTCCATGGGGATTCCCTCCTATGTTTCGCCTTGATTGGACAAGCAGTTGCAGCCAATATATTTTTTTATATAGCCGTGGACATGCGCACGCACGCACGCACACACATACTTTGAAACCTGGTCGGTCTCCGTTCCATCTCCTGAAACCAACCCACATGTGGAGATAGCAGCTAACAACAGAAACTTGCATGCTCCCATATATACCATGCATACATACATACCATACACACATTCATACACATAACAAATGTACATACCATACATACATACATACCAAACATACATAAATAAAGGTGGATACTTTAAGACCTGGGAAGGGTCCGTTCCACCTTCTGAAACACACACATGAAGATAACAACATACACACGGCGAGGAGGCGGTGGCATAATGCCACCTCCCTGTCGCCAGGGATGCAAAGAACCAGGAGCCACATAAAATACATCAGCTCTTCAGGCAGGGAAGACACAGGTCAACACAGCAGCTTTGATGGGATGAGCTGCACACAAGGTTTCAGATATCGTGCCGTCCGACACGTTTATGATGTGGCCTGGCCCTGCAGCTGGGTGGGACTTGTTGACCCGTGATGCTGGGAGAGAAGGCCTGAGCTTTGGTGAACTCCCCTTTGCAAAGTTCCGACCGTTGAGGACGAGAGAGATTGAGGTTTGTGGGATCGAGGACCGCACCGAAGAGAATGACTTCATTGTGGGTGAGAACTGAGCCGATGATGGCATCTTTGTTGAGCCAGAGGGTCATGCACGTGGTGCTCTGACTTGCGCCAAAGGACATGCATTTGGGACACGGCCTGGCGCCCTGGGCCTTGCAGCTTGTTTGGTTTTGCCGACTCTATCCCATGAAGGAAGGATGAGACCGAGGAAGGATGAGACCGAGAGTACCACGGAGGCCGCACGCGAGGTTGCGCAGATCTATATCACTGCCACATCAGGGACAGGGGGGAGACAGAGCACGGATGCAGAGACGGCTTGGTCCATGGGTCGTGGTTCCTTGCTAGAGTGAAGATGGATGCTTCAGGACTGTGGAAGGCTCAGTTAAACGGAGCAGGGATAATGAGACAGCTTGGCTGATGAGTCGTGGTTCCTTACTGGGGTGAGGATGGATGCTTCAGGACTGGGGAAGGCTCTGTTAAACAGAGCAGGGATAATGAGACAGCTTGGCTGATGAGTTGTGGTTCCTTACTGGGGTGGGGATGGATGCTTCAGGACTGGGGAAGGCTCTGTTAAACGGAGCAGGGATAATGAGACAGCTTGGCTGATGAGTTGTGGTTCCTTACTGGGGTGGGGATGGATGCTTCAGGACTGGGGAAGGCTCTGTTAAACGGAGCAGGGATAATGAGACAGCTTGGCTGATGAGTTGTGGTTCCTTACTGGAGTGGGGATGGATGCTTCAGGACCAGGGATGGCTCAGTTCAGTCTTGGAGACTCGCAAGTGGCAATGACTACTATTAGTGGTGGCAGGGCAGACGTGCGCTTACACACACACACACACACACACACACACACACACACACACACACACACACACACACACACACACACACACACACACACACACACACACACACACACCCCATTTGGGTGAGACTAATGAATGCACAACTAGTGACTAAATAGAGTACAGGTCATACCCAGGTAATGTCAAAATGGAGATGACAGAGTAACTTCCAAGTAAACAAGCCGGTAGGCGACGAGGGATCCGCTAGGATCGAAGCGCTGGATATGATGCTTTTCATTCTGACCGATCCACCGACGAAGATTCATTGCCAAGACGTATTGGTTCACATACAATTGTTCCTCTGGCTGGCAAGATTTTTCCTATTGCGTATTTTGCCAACTGGCACTCCTCAGAGTGGAGATGGAGGAAAGTGTAAATGACAAAAAAATGTTCTACCAACCATGTTCTATCACCATGCCAAGACGCTTTCGATTACGTCTACCCGTTTCGCCTTGATGATATTAATTTATAAGGGATATCTTGCGAATCACCAATATTGCCTCAAGAGGAGTTGAATTGGAGATGCAGTTGATGTTCAGATCACATGTTATCAAAATTCATTGAATCATCAAACTAAAATATAATGAAATTACAATGCATAAACTGAAATATAATGACATCAAAGTATTATTAGTATGAGCATAAACTGCTGTTATTGTCGAAGAAGTCCATATCCGTGCAGTGTCAAATGTCAACAAGTATTGAAAATAGTGAACGTAGGTCGAGAAAAAGTATGTTTTCGAATTTTGCGTATTTCAGCCCCGACACCCTTGGTGATGGAATCTGGAAAAATGCTGCGGTTCAATTCTGTAGTAGTTATTAAACTCTATCCATACACCGAATTTGACCGTTCCGCCATCGACGGTTTCCGAGGTCAAGGTCACTTAACATATTTCCTGGTTCACCACCTTTCCGCATTCGGAAGGCTGTCATTCGGAAACTATGAGAGATAGAGGAACGTTATGCTGTCGCGATAACTAGATGGGATGCAAGGATTAGGCAGGAGTTGGTCCGGTCGCTCTACCTATCATAGAAGCAGCGCTACGTCAGTTACCGTTTGGGTTCTTAAAACGCGGTTTTTCGGCTGCTGCATAGCAACGGGTGGTTGCTTAGCAACGAAACTCAAACGCGCACACTCCCAACCCACATGGCACCTGTTCACCAAGTTTCATCGAAATCGGTTTGCTGGTTTGTGCTGTGGAGCCTCGCGTTGCAGACACACACACACACACACACACACACACACACACACACACACACACACACACACACACACACACACACACACACGGAAAACCCGACAATAACGGATATCTAGCGAATCCCAATATCTGTAATTTGTGTAGTGATGATCGAGATGAGGGAGCGGTGAATCCTTACTATAATTCACGGACCAGAGTTTGTGTGTTTGTGCGTTTGCAGCACTACTCCTCTTACAGTTTTGGTCTGATTACATCCAGACTTGCTACATAGGATCAGCATGACCCTATTTCGTGCATTGGGGTTTTTTTATCTTTGCCAGTGGTGTTTGGAGGGTGGGGGGTGGGGACGCAAATTCTCGATGTAAATGTGTATCGTGTAGCTTCACTCCAGATGGGAGAGGGTATTACAAGTCCCACCCTTCACAGTGCAGTATTCCTGTCCCCACGTTTTGCAGTGCAGTGAGGTGTTTTGAATTACAAGCTGTGGGTACGTTTTGCTTCATGCATGTCACCCGGGGGTTTTTTGGGGGGTATTTTTGGGAGCGATTGAGGCAGCTGCCAGTGGTCTATACACCACCAAAATGAAGGTATCTCAGGCTCTCAGAAGATCGCCCGTAAGGTGGCTCCTCTGCGAATATATCTAAATTTGTTGCGACGCCCTCCTTTGCACGTCATCAGTTGCCATCTGATAAATGTGCCGTAGCTGTCCTTCAGATGTGCAAATGATACAGGCTGAATGGAGAGAATTGCTTTGTTCAAAAATAGCACCGCAAAGCAGGCGTAACCCCTCAGCCCCTTGACACAAACCAATTTCAAGATGGCGGCCATATTGAAAATCGCAGCATGCCCATTTTCAAAATGAACCTTCCTCTCCTCAACCCCGACATACCCTGCAAAAATGGATTTAATCGGACAAGGCGTTCTCCTCGAAATTGACGGAAACCAATTTCAAGATGGCCGCCGTGGCAGCCACAGTGAAACTCGCAGCGCACCCATTTTGGAAAGGAACCTTGCTATGCTCAACCCCATTATACCTCGCTAGAATAAAATCAATGTGTGAAGCCGTTCTCAAGTTATTGTCTGGAAACCAAATTCAAGATGGCTGCTCTAGCCACCATATTGGATATCGGATTGCGCTGAATATCGAAAGGAACCTTTCTCTAAACACCCCCATTATATCATACTAAAATGAAATCAATAAGTCAAGCCGTTCTCAAGTTATTGTCCGGAAACCAAATTCAAGATGGCTGCTCTAGCCGCCATATTGGATATCGGATTGCACTGAATATCGAAAGGAACCTTTCTCTAAACACCCCCATTATATCATACTAAAATGAAATCAATAAGTCAAGCCGTTCTCAAGTTATTGTCCGGAAACCAAATTCAAGATGGCTGCCCGAGCCGCCATATTAGATATCGCATCGCACTGATTATCGAAAGGAACCTTCCTCTACCCAGCCGCAACACACCCTGCAAAAATGGATTTAATCGGACAAGGCGTTCTCCTCGAAATCGACGGAAACCAATTTCAAGATGGCTACCATGGAGGCCACATTGAAAATCACAGCGCGCCCATTTTAGAAAGGAACCTTCCTCTACTCAACCCCAACACACCCTGCAAAAATGGATTTCATTGGACAAGGCGTTCTCCTCGAAATCGACGGAAACCAAAAGTTGACAGACGCCCGGACGGACGCCCGCCCGGACACCCGCCGGACAACGCCTATGACGACAATACCCCTTAGCCAATTTGGGCTGAGGGGTTAAAAACTACATTTACCAGTACTTTTCATTTCAAAATAGTGCATTTATTATTCTATTTCCTCGTCATACATTGTTTCATTGCCAAATCAAAAACTGTACCAAAGAAAGTTGAAAATGACTTTGGAGGATCTGATGAACAGTCTATATACGATTAAATAAGTGTGTGTGTGTGTGTGTGTGTGTGTGTGTGTGTGTGTGTGTGTGTGTGTGTGTGTGTGTGTGTGTACGCACGTGCCCTCAATAAGTCCAAAGCCATGAAAGCTAGAGGCCTGAAATTGTGCATGCATTCTCAGGGAACTCCAAGGAAGTGCATCAGTGAAAATTGGGTGTTCGGGTTTATGTAAACACCCCTTTTGAAGATAATTAATGACCGTATGTAAATATATAATTGAGCAAGCTGTCCCCAAATGGGGTCTTAATTCACTATTTTTTTGAGCATGCTCAACAACGCTTCAACTTGGAACAGGCCACAACGGTTTCTTAACGACAAAGTTTTTATTTTTTCACTTTCCTCACTCATATCATTGAATGCCTGATCATACCTTCAAATCGCTGGATACAAAGCAATGCTTACAAATGCCCAGAGACGTCAGCTTTTGTGGCTTTACTTCATTTCCGCAGATGCGGTAACCTCGAGAATCCCTTAATCTCAGCCGAATTTCAGAATTTAAACTTTGTTATTGACTTCGGCAGAAGTTATGACAGCTTAAAAACAAAAGAAAGTGTTAATTTGTCCAATTCGGACATCACTTGACATTCTGGACGTCTCCAGGTACATGGTGTTTATATGACCGATCGGCGACCGCTAATCGCTTGCCAAGCCAGCCATTCCTCCTCAACAGTTTCATTGGAGTACTTGCTTGAGTGCTGAAGCCACCTGGTGAGCACTCCAAAATATTCGCACTGTCACTGAATATATCGCTCGACTTGAACAAAGTTAAGGGCCCAATTGCCTGTGTTTGGCCATGCAGTGCCTGGGGCAGTGGTTTGCTCGCTGAAAATGTGCAAGTATATTTGACACCATGTTTCCCCTTTTTGTACGATCTTCTTTCATTATATGACCTGTCACTGGCAGAGATAGATACATATATAAAAAAATGAAACATTTCGTATTTTAAAAGTTTCTTCAACCGTTTCGTTGGAGTGCTTGCTTGAGTGGATAAGCCAATTATGTGAGCGCTCTTCAAGCTTCCATGGTGATAGTGCAGCTCGGTTCTCCATGGGGACATCTCCGGAATTAGGAAGGTAAAATAAATTAGATGATTAGAATGAGTAAGAAATTATTTACAGTTGTTACAAAGCAATGAATCGGCACATCACAGCAGGAGAGCTGAGAGGTACAGTATGCACGCTTGCACTAAGCCGTCGAGCCTGGGATCGAATCTCGACTTAGCTATAAACTGTCATCCCTGTGTTTCACAGGCAGGGTGTTCATTAATGTGTGTGCCGCCTCTCAGATGGACGTTAAATTGGACATCATCTTCTGGAATCCTTCCTCTCCTCTTATCCCTCTCCATCTGTCACACTTCTCCCTCTCTCTCACCCCTCCCCCTCACTCTCCTCTAACTCTCCAACCCCTCCCTCCTCCTCCCGTCCTCCTCTACTTCTCCTACTCCTCTTTCTTTCTCACCCCTCTCCTCTCCCCCTCTCATGCCCAACCCCTCTGCTTTTCCTCTCTCGCTCCCACCCCTCCCTCGGCCGCCGAGTCCGACCGCAAGCTCGGCTGCCGAGTCCAAACGCAAGCTCGGTCGACGAGTCCGACCGCAAGCTCGGTCGCTGAGTCCGACCGCAAGCTCGGCTGCCGAGTCCGAACGAAAGCTCGGTCGCTGAGTCCGACCGCAAGCTCGGCCGCCGAGTCCGATCGCAAGCTCGGCCGCAGAGTCCGACCGCAAGCTCGGTCGCCGAGTCCGACCGCAAGCTCGGTCGCCGAGTCCGACCGCAAGCTCGGTCGCCGAGTCCGAACGCAAACTCGGCCGCCGAGTCCGACTGCAAACTTGTGCAACCCCCTTCTGGTAAAACTACCAAAATCATGAATCACTGCTCACCTTCACTCTTTCGTTTTCCTTTTCCCCCACCTTTGGAACAAACTCCCACACTCTCTTCAATCCCATTCTTCCCTCCAGCCCTTCAAAACAGCTGCTCACCACCATCTCATATCTTCCCCCATCCAAAACCTCGATCTTTTCCACTCCAATTAATCCCCTCCAATCGCACCTCCTTCAAATTCCCTGCATTCCTTCCTGAAAGTCCCTGTAATGTCCATCTTGTATACCCCATGTTCCCCGCCCCATCCCTCTCCCTTCCACAGATCTCCTAAGATCTCTGTTCCCCACTGTTTTGTCCTTCCCACTCCCGCCCCTCTTGTCTCATGCCCCCCTTGCTGTGCGTTGTGTGTTAGCTCTCATATGAGCCTCGGCAAGGAATACAAAAAATTAATAAATAAAAACCTAAGGTGGAATTTCTAAAATCTTTAATTTTCATCTCATTGATTTGAAATTTGAAGAGGATTTGCATATCTGGTTACTGAATTCAACCACCAATTATTTTTGAGGTCAACATGGGCCAAAACGTCAACACAGGCCAAAAAAGTTGACATAGGTCAAATTTCGAAAACTGTCAATTTTCACCCGATTGACTTGAAATTTGAAGAGGATTTGCATATTTGGACAATGAATTCAACCACCAATTATTTTTAAGGCCAAATTTTTTTTTTTTTATTCTGCAGGTATCGTGCAATGCATGACATCTTTCTTGTATGTTTGTTTGTTTGTTTGTTTGTTTGTGTGCAGGATATCTCAAAAACATGTGGATGGATTTTGATGAAAATTGGTGAGCATGTTGGGAGTGTAACGAGGATGAACCGATTCGATTTTGGTGAAGATCCGGATCCGGATCAGAGTACTAGAATTCTTAAAGTGATTCTTCACCATTGAGAAGTCGGATTAAAACGATATCTCAAAAAGTTGTGGACGGATTCAGACGAAGCGTGGTGGACAAGTTGGGTGTGTGACAAGGAAGAATTGGTTCGATTTTGGTGAAGATCCAAATCCAGATCCAGATATGAGAATTTAAATTTTTTTTAAAGAGATTCTTCACTATGAAGAGATCGGGCCAAAAATGATATGTAATAAATTTCAAAAATTATTGAGCCCAATATGTTCCACTGGATCAGGCATTGCGTGGTGGAAGTATGCGCTCTACCGAGTGCCCTTCTTGTTCACTGTGGTTTACTGTGTTTCTCGCAAATATGAACATTGAACAAACTTTAGGAAGCTCAATTAAAAATGAAATTGTTATTTCCCACTGAATTTTTTTCAGGATCAGAATCAATTCAGATATCTTTCTTCAAGCCACTTATCAAAATAAGCTATCCCAAAACAAGTCAAAGCATTTTGATCAATGTAAATATGCTATCAATTGGAAATGTTGGAAAAGTATTAAAGTTGGCGGATTTCTCTATCCATCCGTCTGTCCCTCTGTTTGTCACTCTTTTTGCCGGGTCGTAATGACGGTGTTGCGTCGGGGATGCCATTACGGTGTTGTGTCTAGCGCTAGGGTAGGCCTCAACAGAAGTGCAGGTCATCGTGGCATCCAGCACTTAGCCCATCCCGTCGCTTTGCTGGTGGCAGTTGAACAACATAACGCATGTATCTGACTCCTACTGATGTCCAGAGGCGACGGGCTGAATGCCAGACACTAGATGTCGGGATGACGGGTTTAGTAAGATGGCGGCACGTCTGGGATGTCATTAGGGCATTATGTCTTGCGCTACGCTTGGGCTTTACGTTGGTGTACTATTTATGACTCAATGAGAAGCGGTGCATTATTTCAGAAACCACTTCTGATAACTGCTAACAAGCAGCAACTAATTAGCCACATTTCTCATTAATATCACTCTCTGATGATAATGGAAACAGAGCTGATGCTCCGAAAACACTAACTCACATTTGTTTTAGTGAGATGTATGAACAACCTGCTCTTTTTTCTGATTGTTACTTTTGCTCACCATTACAAAGCATGAATGAGAACAAATTTGATACATTTTGCAACTTGGAAAAAAAACAAAAAAACCATGACACAACATCTGATCCCGAGGAACAAACAACAAATTCACAACAGTTTTTTGTGAATGAGTGTGCATAACTAAAATTGTGAAGACGTGTGCATAAAACTAACGCTTGGTTGTTCCCAGTAAACAAAATGTTTGTGGAATAAGTTGTAAATACCGACTGTCAATAAATGGTATTACTGTACTGTAATATACACAATTTGTGTTATTCAACTACCGTCAGTGAAGACATGGATTCATTGCTCGTTTCATGGAAAAACAGGTGAGGCCCAAATTTACTTGGCTTCAATAATGAGCGAGCAAGTCAGTTTGATAAACGAATTCTGCCAAATTGATGAGAATTTCAACTTTATAACTATCACGGTAGAGTGACAAAAACAATGAAAAAAAAAGATGTTCTACGAGCAAATAAGTGTTTCATAAACTTCAGGGAGTGACCAATTTCCTAGGTTCCAACTGCGTGCACAAGCAGTAAGCCGATTATTGTTCCCCAAGATCCCGATCCCACTTGGGCTCCCACCTGTTGTACATCCTGCTGGAACACACAGAGTTGCAGCCGTTGGTGGAGCCGAACTTTACGGTGCTGCCAGATTCCTTCGAGCTGGCGCTGCTGGTGCAGCACCTCATGCACTAGATCGAGCACATGCCGCACTGCCTTTGAGTAGTTGGCAGTAGCTGTGAGAGAGTCAGCCCCAGGACTGAGTGGCCGTTGAAGCTTGTCCAGAAGTGACTTTCCATCTGCACTCACCTGATAAAACAGTCCATCGCAATGACCATTGCAAAGGCTGATTATCACACAACAGGCTGCTTATAAAGGGTGCAAATTGCTTATGGCACTGGCATAGTCTTCCATACCACAAAGGGCCGTCCATCATCGTTAAACGTAGTTTGTTTAAAATGGGGCCGCAGGGCCTTGACAATGGGCCAGGGGAGGAGGGGGTATTAAAAGCACGAGGCAGCATTGAAAGATAATTGCATTAACAGTCAGAGGTAAGGAAAGTGATGTCTGCAGAGGGCCAGTGGATGATGACAAGACGGGAAGGATCTTGTCAGGTAACGTCTTAGTCATGTATTTTCAAAAAGGTGAAAAGGGAGGGACCAGTGATCGCAATGAAATGAAAAGATTTACAAATAGAGTCTCTTAGAGTTGTATGCCGCGATGAGGGTATCCAAAAGGAGAGAAGAACGTTTGTTCAAAGCTAAAACAAATAAAACATTTGGAAAAGCAAATT
>NC_140963.1:8847025-9204525 GCF_056783735.1 Eptatretus burgeri
TTCCGAGGTTGGCAAAATGAGTGCCAGCTTGCTGGTATCCTGTGTTGGAGTGGCGACCCGTCCCGGATTGTGCCCAATAGCCAAGGAGACTGCTTCGGCAGCACCAACGCTCTGCATAGAGTATGGTTCCAATGGATGGATGGATTTGATTGTTGACTTCATTCAAATGACTGAATTTCAGCTATTTCTTCAACCACTAATATGTGTCGATTTGTAAATTCACTCTGAGAGTGAAGTTTAGTATTTACACCAACACCTCCAAAAACCACAATGATACTGACACTCCACATCAACACAATTCAGCTTGACAATGAAGTAACCCTGATGGGTGATTGTGCGTGATGTGATGTCTGTCAGAGGGACTTGTCGAGGGATAGTATGTAGTCAGTGTTGTTTATTCTCTACCCGAAAACTGCCTCCGCTGACTCCCCCCCCCTAAAAAAAACCCAAAACAAAATTGTTATTTTAAACCCCCCTTGTGATATTTCTAAGCCTGCTTCACTTTTCTCATGCCCACTCACCCCCCACCTCCACCCAACCATTCCCCAAATTAAATTATGTCGTTTTGACAAATTTATTTGCTCTGGGCGTTGGTGTGACACTGTCGTGATGGGCCGAGTGGTCTGCGCCCGAGTCCAATTTCCTTGTTATTCCCTATTAACATGAAGTTCACCGTTTCAATACAGTGATCAATTGAAACACGTTTTATTTTTTATGACTTTTGTGACTAACTTAAAGTAAAATTAATCTTTTTCTCTCCTTGAAAAAAAATAAAGAAATCTCTGAATGTGGCTTTTTGGAGAGTAAAAACATGGTATTAACTACGTAGCCTTTGCTGGCTACGGCGGGTATTCAGATGACAAAATACACTCACCTCTGCATAGGCCTGAGCAACCTGGTCATACAGTGACTGATGATGGTGAATGGCATCTTCGAGATCCTGCAGTTCAGTGGGAAGTTCACCATCTCCACAAGCTTTACACCACGAGTCCACACTGGCCAGATACTGTTTACAGACCATCGCACGTTTAAAAAAAAACAAAAAAAAAAAACTTTTCATTCCAACCCTAAACACCAGCCTCTGAACCATTGTACATCATTTTTTTAATATATACAAGATCTAAGGATTGTAATGAAGCCACACACAACACAGCCACTGAGATTGGGATAAGTACCGTCACTTCCCGGGATACTCTGGGCACCAGTGACGCCGTATAGCAATGGCATCACTTTTCTTACCGCAATCAGTGGGCCATTTCCTCAGGAGGAATTTCCTCCTCCCCATGGATGACAACCGATGGGGATTGTCCATGCGCTATCCTTTTAAATGCTGAACGTCAAGCAAGGAAGCAGCACGTACCATTTTTAAAGTCATTGGTGTGACGTGGCTGGGGTTTGAACCAGCGGCCTCCCAAACTCGGTCCCACCGACTTTCCTCCAATTACGTCATCCTCAGGGCATCAGGAAAAATGAATTGGCGACATCAGCGTGATAAAATACCAGTGAGAACTATCTTCGGCCTATACAACGGCATACTATTCTCTGTGAAGGCGAGTGTCGGCCTAAATCAGCGCACTGCCGCGGGATGAAATATATTAAGAGTACATTTAGCACAGGTGCAGATGATGTTTTGAGCACTGGCCTTTCATCAGAGAAAAAGAATGGCGGTACTGTGGTCACAAACCCGCGACAAAAATCCGGTAACTGGCTGATTGGGAAATGCGCATTTAAAGCACTCTTAAAAGATGAAGAGTGCGAAAGGGAAACATATATTTACCGCGCGATTAGAAGATTAACTTGACACCTCTTATCCATGTCAGCCTCCGCCACGGTTATATCAGAAAGAGCCGATTCGTCACCCTGTCACGGATTGTTGAACCCCCTTTTGGGGCTGTTCAAAAACGACATAACGCTTCTTTCTTTTTTTTTTTTTTTAGTAATTAATGGAACGTAACGCTTGGTTACGTAACGTAACATAACGCTTGATTTCTGTGCGTTTTGACGTACCGTGCATTCTCATGGGCTTGATTAAACCTTACTATTATTCGACATATGATTCGATTTTTCAGGATCCCTCATGGTGATTCACACTCGACCCAAACAAAACCAATGGAATATGTGACGCAACAAACCCAGCGCATAATCAGCAGAGGCCAACAGGCCTAATGTGTTCAACCCAACAGAAATCCAAGATGGCGGCTATACAATTTTGTTTGGGTGCTATGGTGGGTGAAGTCAAGCAACAGATATGGGTGTGGTACGGCAGCTGTCCGACCAATGGGTGCACATTTCAAAAATCGAACAACAACAAAACAGCAGCAGCAGCAAGACAGAGCTCTTGTAAGCTGGCAACATGTCGCAGATGAGGAGAGCGTAATGTGGTTGAAGAGAGGGTTATAAAATAACAGAGTGGATCGAAGATCATGGGTCAACTGTGGGTGGTGTGAAGGTTTGCGTGATGTAATGGTGTACTTAATCATTCAACAATCAAGATGTTTAAGAGTAGGGGGTGTTGTGGCTTTGGTCTGCCATCTCAGGAGAATTAAGTCGCACACCTGCAATTCTCTGTCACATTCGGCACACAAAGTTGCAATTTTGAATATTCTTCATAGTTATCGATAAAATGTGTAATTAACAAAATATACTGTGTCATCTCTCCATCATATTACACCAAAAAAAAAACGTGAAGCCAAACAAATGGACATTCGATGTAATACACCAGAACGCACACAGTGTTATCCACCTGAAAGGTATTGATGCAATTTTCCACAACAAATGAAGTTTGGCTGAAAATATGAAACTGAAAACAAAACGGGTAGAATCAACAGCAAATGAGAACGAGATATCTGCGATCACAAAGCCATCAAACAGGTTATCTGTCATTATAAAACAATCAAACTAGATATCTGTGATAACAAATCAATCAAACAGGTTATCTATGATCATAAGTCAATCAAACTAGATATCTGTGATCACAAATCAGTAAAACTAGATATCTGTGATCATAAAGCAATCAAACTAGACATCTGTGATCACAAAGCAATAAAACTAGATATCTGCAATCACAAAGGAATCAAACAGGATATCTGTGATTACAAAGTAATAAAACTAGATATCTGTGATAATAAAGCAATCAAACAGGATATTTGTGATTACAAAGCAATAAAACTAGATATCTGAAATCACAAAGGAATCAAACAGGATATCTGTGATTACAAAGCAATAAAACTAGACATCTGTGATCATAAAGCAATCAAACTAGATATGTCATTATAAAGCAATCAAACAGGTTATCTATGATCATAAATCAATCAAACAGGTTATCTATGATCATAAATCAATCAAACTAGATATCTGTGATCACAAATCAGTAAAACTAGATATCTGTGATCATAAAGCAATCAAACTAGATATCTGTGATCACAAAGCAATAAAACTAGATATCTGCAATCACAAAGGAATCAAACAGGATATCTGTGATTACAAAGTAATAAAACTAGATATCTGTGATAATAAAGCAATCAAACAGGATATTTGTGATTACAAAGCAATAAAACTAGATATCTGAAATCACAAAGGAATCAAACAGGATATCTGTGATTACAAAGCAATAAAACTAGACATCTGTGATCATAAAGCAATCAAACTAGATATGTCATTATAAAGCAATCAAACAGGTTATCTATGATCATAAATCAATCAAACAGGTTATCTATGATCATAAATCAATCAAACCAGATATCTGTGATCACAAATCAGTAAAACTAGATATCTGTGATCATAAAGCAATCAAACTAGATGTCTGTAATCATAAATCAGAAAAACTAGATATCTGTGATCATCAAGCAATCAAACAGAATATCTGTGATCATAAAGCAATCAAACTAGATATCTGTGATTCCAAAGCAATCAAACTGGATATATGTGATCATAAAGCAATCAAACTAGATATCTGTGATTACAAAGCAATCAAACTAGATATCTGTGATCATAAAGCAATCAAACAGGATATCTGTGATCATAAAGCAATCAAACAGGATATCTGTGATTCCAAAGCAATCCAACTAGATATCTGTGATCACAAAGCAATCAACAAGGGTAGGCCTCCCCTGACACCCACGATACAGTGATGGCCATATTACTTTTTGGACCACCATATGACCTTGACCTTCAATACCTATGGATAGAATGTAAATTAAGAAAATTTATCCCCATCTACAATCTACCCATTAACTCAACAGCATGAAAGTCAGAGTAAAATTACACAAGTTATGATCAAAAGGTGTTTTGTTAATTGGGTCACAATCCGAAACATGTAGGTCAAGAATAGTAATCAACTATCAGATGCAAATCAGTGCAGGTGCACTATTACGATGCAAGATCATCTTTGAAGGCCAAGCAGTCTTGAGATTCCACATTGGCAAAACGAGCAATGACAACAAAAAAAAATGCGTTTTATTGTTCAGACCGACTTTGACCTTTAAGATGGAGGGGTATGATGCAAATTAAGCATAAATGTGACTTACTCGAAGATATCTAGAAGGGCAAGCCCATGCTCATCAGACAAACCTCAGTCAAGTTATTGTGAAAAATGTTAAAATGTCTATAATTAGGTCATGACTTTAAAATTAGGTCAAGGTCAAAAAACAATTATGTCAACTCCGCATCCTTTCTATTCCCATTATTGAACCAAAATTTCATTCCGAAAGTCTCAGCCAGTTGCGAGATACAGCTTGGACATTGGTAGAAAAACAAAGAAAGAAAACCTAAATGATGGTTTAGTCCTCCTTGGATTCAAAGAAACTCTGGGGCAATATTAAAAATTGTGGGCCCCAATTGTAGAAACAAACCCTACTATGGCTATAAGCCTTCCCTTATCCTATAGGGGAATGTTTAATAATTGAATGATGCATTGGGAATGAATTGTTTTTTCAGGATCAGACCGTTCACCATGCAACAAAGTTTTGTGGGAGCCGAGATCGACCGTCTGATGCCGAGAGCTAATCGCCAATGAGAGAATGCTTTTTTTTTTCACAACGCTCCATCACAGATGACTGTATCAGTGAGCAAATCATTGTTCCTGTTCACCCGACCAATCGCCACGTTGTTTCTCAAACTCATCTGGTTCAATGATAGGCCAACATTATGATAACACAAAGGACATTCTATGACAAACGACCTGTGCAGTGCAGTATTTAAAAAGAAGATGTCCTGCACTGTTTTTTTTTTATAGCAAGAGCAGCATCGACGGTTTAAATGATTTACCTGACCGTACCTATTACGATAGAGAACGTATCAAGAGTTACCTAGGAAAGTGAAATACCTTTGATTTAAAGAAATGTAGTCATTGTTAACTACTTTTCCTAACTCCAGCAGGTTAGATACCTGTGTGTGCATCATTCACTATGACACTACGAGTCTGACAAGGTTAGGTTCGCTGAGGCATCCGAAGATCTGCACACCTGAACACAGAACAATTTCCACAGATCAATAAGAAGAAATAAAATTATCAGGACAAATTTATCATACAGGAGTGCTTATTAAGTGATAAAACAAAAATTGGTGACTTCTTTCAGAAATGGTTTTGTATTCGTGGCACACAGCAAATGTGCGGTTTTCAAAGCACTATAAATGTCTTGGCAAAACACGATGGTGTCTGGGAGAGAAGACAGCCGGGAAAGCAATGACTCAAAACCACACACCCTCTCATCATCCCACCAGAGGGAACAATAACGCATTACCCACCCACAATAAAACTTGTTGGAAAAAAAAAACAAAACAAAAAGGCGTTCATTGTAAACGAAAAAGGAAAGAGTTCATCAGCAGTGGGTTCTGGTTCGAGCTGCCTTCATGATCAGGCAGGACCTTCTCCGCTCTGAGAAACCATCTTCAAAAGCTGAGGATACCTGTTCCCGAACAGCATTAACATTTATTGTTTAATTTGTTGATGTAAAGCATTTACACCTCTCCGAGTACTTTCACTTGTTGTACTGGATCTGTAAATCCTTGATTTGTAAATCCTTGTCCGGGCCGCATGCTCTTGTGGGTGTGTTTCAGATCTGTTATGGTGTTTCCTCCCCTTCCACTTTCCCTGATTGTTTCATTTCCTCTTTGTCGCCCCGCTATCCCACTGTCGCCTCACTCCTCCATGAGACCCAATTAAGTAAAAGAGAGAGAAAAAAGTACTGTCCCAATTTAAGAATTATTATTTTGTCAAAGCTGATCCAGATTATAGTTCAAATTTAAAGATAACGGCTCAGCAGGCTGGAACTCTGAATTACGCGACAATTTTTGGCCTTTGACCACGATGAAAATGAAAGGCATGATTCTTTGTCGGGGCTGTGGGAAAGTGTTGTTTTACTGATTCTTCTCTGGATTGGTGTAAATTGAGGCATTGCAAGCCAAAAACTCTAATTGTGCGACCAATTATGACCTATGACCCATGTAAAATCCCAAAAGTGACGATCCCAAAATGTTTCTATGCATCCCTGTAGTCGTGTACTGGCTGTTACAAAGCACCTTTGTGCTAAACTTCATCTCTATAGACTCCGATGCAAAGGAATAGCATGGCAACAAGTGTGATTTTTAGTTTCGTCTTTAACCCCCTAACATTGGAATAGGGGCCTAAATCGGAAACATAAAAATAAAAATAAAGAGACAAGTCTGAAGATGACGATGGTTCACGGGCGGTATTTGACGATGTAGATTGCTTCAAAAGTCAAGGATGAGACAATGTGATAATGTTTGACCAAGTTAGAAAAATGATCAACATGATGTGGTACGAGTGACAGGTTATTAGCTGCAAAATGTCGAAAACCCGGTTTTGTTCAACAACTTTCAAAATTTGACCTTTGCATAACCTTTAATGGCCACAAAACAATGTTGTGGACATTAAAATAAGGAAATAGGATACGTGCTATAGCTTATTGGAGTTAGTTCGGCGAAGAAGGTCGAAAACCCAGTTCGATTCCCACATCTTTGAAAATTTGACCTTTGTGAACTTTAAAGGTCAAAGGTCAAGGATTATGACCTTTGGTGCAAAACTTCCTCTGGAACATTCCAGGAACAATATAACGTCATATAGGCTATATGTCATTTCGCACTCCTCGGATTATCCATACTTTGATGAAATCAGCGTTAAAAACAAACTTGAAGGGGGCGCCACCGGCAAGGTGTTCGAGATAGAGCAAAATGGTTTTAAGACTTTAGGTGGGGAATGACCTCAAGATTATGCATAAAAAAATATTGTCATCCTAGCTCTCAAAGTTTGGGCGGTCACATTATTTTTATGTCAAAATTCGAAATTTTCTAAGTTCGTGACCTTGCAACCTTGACCTAGGGAAGAAATGAAAAATCGAGCTCCGTGGGGCTATGCAGGTGCCATTGGGCTAACCAAATACCGAAACCCCTGCCAGATTCGACAAACCCCCTAGGAGAAGATGGATTTTTACGTCAAAATTCGCAATTTTCTAAGTTCGTGACCTTGTGACCTTGACCTTGGGATGAAAATGAAAAATCGAGCTCCGTGGGGCTATGCAGGTGCCATTGGGCTAACCAAATACCGAAACCCCTGCCAGATTCGACAAACCCCCGAGGAGAAGATGCAAATTGAAATCGGCTACCCCATGAAATCACAATTCGCAATTTTCTAAGTTCGTGACCTTGTCACCTTGACCTTGGGACGGAAATGAAAAATCGAGCTCCGTGGGGCTATGCAGGTGCCATTGGGCGAACCAAATACCGAAACCCCAGCCAGATTCGACAAACCCCTCGGAGAAGATGCAAATTGAAATCGGCTACCACCTAAAAACACATGTTTTTTGGGCGTGGCTCCTCCCATAATGGGCGCACCATGCCCATTCTCAGGAAAACACAACTAGATCATGATATAAACCTCCCACCAAAATTTTATCAGGATCGGATCAAAACCCATGGAGCTATGCTCGGGACAGACAGACAGACACACATCAATAACGACTATAGTGGTCACTTATTTTTTTCGTGAAAATATTTTTTCGTGAACCAAAAAGAAGTCTGGATTTGTTGAGCTAAGATACCTCCATGCCACATTGGAAGAGAGTTCGCTCAGAAATGAATCAATAGAGTGCGATTGTAATTGTTGAAAAGGAAGAGAATAAAAGAAACAGGGAAAACGAGAGCGAAGTCGATGGCGCGTCATAGCAAATACCCACGCTTCCCACCGAAAGCAAAGTTTTTTCCCCATTTTAACCCGTGACCCAAAGTCCACACTTCCTATGGCATTAACTGGGGGTCAAATCCAAAAAATTGTGACATATTTCATGTGTCCCCCGATGTTGATTGCAGATATAAAGTTTCGTTTAAAAACATTATAAAATGGACCCATAATTGCAATTTTCGGTATTTGACCTTTTGACGCCACCCCAGGGGGTGGGGCCAAAAATGACCCTGCTCTTGCACCTTCCTGTCACATGTTGATCATGACGATCAAGCTTGGTGAATTTCTGCCCAACTGTTTCGGAGGACATAGTGTGACAGTCAGGCAGACAGACAGACAGAGACGGAGCCAACTACAATATCCCCTGGTTTTTTTTTTTAAGTGTGGGGAGAATAATAATAATATGATAGGCGTTCGTAGCGATACCATAATTCACAGCAGAGTCGATTCTTATTCTGGTTAAAATAAACAAATAAGGAACATGGGGTTGAGGCCCTCATAGCGAGTAGAATTTCAAAGACAAACCATGAACTCGTTTGGAAGAAGTACATTCACTCTTCTGACCAGAGATGACTCGCTGTTGAAAACTAAATCTGCACATAACACAGTAGTGTCCTGTGAAAGGAACAATCAAATTGCAATGTAGTGAATGAGAACTTGATCCATCAATCCCACATTTTAATTGTTTGGGTTGATTAAAAATTATCAAAATCCATTAAGGCATTGTGAATTAATTAAATAAAACTCTCTACATCCAGTTCACTGGGGGTATAGGGAAGGACTGTGGAAGGTGCTGGAGAAATATGGCATTCCAGAGAAAGTGATCAGGCTGATCAGAAGTCTGTACGAAGATACAGAGGCCGTGTGAGAATTGGGGGGAAGTTCAGAATGGTTTCAGGTAAAGACTGGAGTGAGGCAGGGATGAATCCTGTCTCCAAGCTTGTTCGAGGTCATATTACATTTCGTGGTTCATATCTATATGATGAGATGTTTATCTGTGTCAGTGTGTTGCCATCTTTTTCCAGATATGGCCAAACAGATCTTCGTCAAACATCCAGAGGTTCATCGGCAAATGCCGCGAAGTGTTTTAGACAAAAACAATTTTTTGAAAATTCTGAAAAAAAAACCAAAAGTTTAATTTGTTTGGATTATTAAAATTTTAATCAATTGATAGTGCCTAAACCTTTGTAGCGATGTAAAAGGTAATATTAAATGATCCCCAACCACATTCCTTTGTGGGTGTAGGGAAAAGTTTGAGGCCCCTTCAAAAAAAAGAGAGAGAGAGAGAAAAAAAAATTGATTTCTTCAAAATGTCACCAGGATTAGAACAGCACCGGGCAACGCCGGGTACCCCTACTCGTAGTTGACAGAGGAAGTCAGTCAGGGAGTCTGTTCAGATTGGAGATCAGAAAATGTGGGACTTGGAGGATGCACATGTGGTTTCCATTACTGCGATGGTTACAGGACTTGCAACACTCCTCCGAAGGATCAGTGATGAAAGCGAGAAATTTTGGTTTGATGGTGAGTATTCCTAAGACATAGTGGATGCTGGTGACAAGGCAGAATCAAAGAGATGAAGATTGAAAGGTTAAAGGACGAAGTGATCGAGAAAGTAGGTTCATTTGTTTACTTGGGGAAACAAGAAAACAGATAATAGAGGCAGTGAGGAAGAAGTGAAGAGAAGCCTAACATTGACGGGAGGGGTGTCCAATAGTCTGATCACAGATCTCTGGAGAAGAGATGTGATCCTGCAAATCAAGATGGTGTAGGATGCAGCAGTGATCTCTGTGGTGTTGGACAGGTTAGAGAGTTTTACTTGGATGAAGGAGGAGAAAAGGAGACTGATTAGTTTTAACAGTGGATGCCCCGAGAAAAATACTTGGGATTCTCTGGACGCAGAGAATAACCAACGAGGAAGTGAGGATTAAAAAAATGGACAGAGGAAGGTAAGTGAGCTGGCGAAAGAGTGGGACCTGATGTGGGCTGGCTGCTGATGTGTGGAGGATGGGGGAAGATCGGATAACCGGAAAGGTGGACAAATGGATTCCGGAAGGAAGGAGACCAACAGGAAGACCGAAGAGAAGATTGAAGGATGGGATTAAGGAAACAGATAATCAGCGAGGAATCCAACACTCAAGAGTTGGAGGCTCACAAATGGAAGTTTTGGAGACGCAGCGCCGAACCAGTGGGAGCGTACAGGACTGATTTTTATTAATTTATTCATTTTAATCAAAATCGGTCTCAAGACCGATTTTACCGAATCTACTCAAGTCCTGAGACTGAATGAACGACGGATGATTATCTACACCTTGAAGAACACACTCCTGAATTGAGCACTCCCTTTCATTTTCTAGATTTCCTCCAACACAACAATCAATACATCCTTCATCCATTATGTACTGATTGCATTTCCATCAGCAAGATAAATGCATTTTCCTGTGCCCCGAAACACACCCCAGGATAAGAAAAGATAAACCCACTCTGGATAACCTTCGAGCAAAAACAACGTACTCCTCGTCACCTAGCTATTATTGTGATGCAACCAACCTGTTCGGCCTTCAGGTGGAACAGCGCGGACATGGAAAGCAGAGTGCTGCGCTCATCCAGGGCCGCAGCAAAGCACTTCCATTCCTGATCGAGGTGCGCTGATATTTGCTTTATCTGTTGCGCCGCATAATGCCCTGCTTCAGCCAGCCTCGATCCCACAGACATGATGCGACTGATGTTCACGTAAACATTCTGTAAAGAGAAGTGACACCCCTGATCATCTTCTCTGTCTCGGCTAACAACACAACAACATGAATAATGGCACAAGGTCACGTGTGTGTGTGTGTGTGTGTGTGTGTGTGTGTGTGTGTGTGTGTGTGTGTGTGTGTGTGTGTGTGTGTGTGTGTGTGTAGCCTTTTGTTTGATTTCTATACAATTACATAACCCTGGGTCAATTGACCAGAAATTTGCTGCACCATATTGTTTTCACACACGGAAGGTCGCCGTCACAATAAAAACTTCCAATTCTTCATCAAATTAAAGTTAATACAAAAAATATTGGTGTTTTGGCCGATCGGTACAGAGATGCATGGAGCTTCTTGGCTTACACCTTGGAAATTCATGTCCCGTTTGAAGGTGAATTATTTGTCGGGAATCGAACCGATTGGAGTTAATTAATTACATTCCATATGCAGTCAAATGACAGTTAATATACAAGGGTTCCACAGTTATAAAATTAATGTTAAAACGAAAAATAACGCCCCTCTCACTGATTGAGCGTCGTACGTCAGGTGCGTTGGAGGAGCGGAGCGTGGCTTATGGCTTGGCCACTCCACGTCGTGTTCGAAGGTGCATTCTACATACATATATATATATATATATATATATATATATATATGTATATATATATATATATATATATGTATAGCTTTGTTGTCTTCAATTGTTTTTCACAAATTGTTTTTTCACATATATATGTATGAGGCCATTTGGCCCAACATTGTCATGGTGCATTAACGGTTTAATCTTTGTTACTCCTTTACACATCAACCTTCTTGATGGTTTACTGAAGCCCAAATAACCAGATCTTTATTGGGTGGCCCAACTTGGTTCGTAATCAGACAGAGTGCAAGATAAGTACTATTCCTTGAACAGTAATTTTATATATCCTGATTTGTGAAGCTGAGATTGTAAAATGTGTGAAACAGTGCAAGCCCGAATCACATCAAGCAATTGTTGGAAGAGATTATAAGGGTTATGCAGTACAAGTTAGGTCATGATGATGCCTTGGAATGAACTGCATTGATTTCAGTAGATCGAGGTGCAGACAAACACACCATCAGGACCAGGCATGGTTCACTTGGACATAATGTATATATATATATATATATATATATATATATATATATATATATATATATATATATATATATATATATATATCGGATGCGTCCGCCGAGTAGTTTTAGAAGCACATTAAAAATATAAAATCAACCGATGGATAAAACGGACATAACATGTGATGATTAAATGACACAACTTCGTCAAACTGTGCCAAAGCCTGCCCAGGCATGCTTGTCAAACCCATAGGCCTTCAATGCAGATGTTATCTTGAAACAATTTTCTGTGTCCACAGATGCTGCACAGAATCTGTACATTCTTCATGTGTTTTGGTTAAATTCGACAACTTTGTTCAAATTCCATCACTAACAAAAAGAGTGTTTTACAGCAGAATGTCGTCGGGTCATATAGATTATGTTAGATCTGAGAATTAATGATATATATATATATATATATATATATATATATATATATATATATATATATATATATATATGTAGATCTGCAAGTGGATTCTCACACGCACTTCACTCACTTCTAACAATCTGCAAGGCCTTCAATTCACAGCTTGATGGGGTACTGCTCTCACATTTGGGCTGGCACTCCTGCCTCACAATTTGTCCTTCTTGATGCTGTGGAAAGCAAGGTCCACAAAATCATTGGGATCTCCCGTGATGGAGTCGAGTGTCTTGGCATGTTACTTTCACATTGCAGACAGGTTGGTGACCTCTGTATTCTACTGTCTCCTTTTTCATCTTGCCTCTTCTGCCCTCTCATGGCTCCGTCATTGCCAGGTTTCTGTACGGCGCACACGGTCTGCCACTAACCCTCTTCTAATTGAACTCCCTAATTCCAGGCTCTTTGCTCACCTCCATTCATTTTTTCCTCTTTTCTCTCCCTGTGGAATCAACCTCCCCAGTCAGTTCAATCCCATCCTTCACTCCAGAATTTCAAGACAGTTATTCACCACTACATCCCCCATCCATACTCATGATCTCTACTACCGCAAATAGCCCCATTCCAAAGCACTCCCTTTTCCCAGTTGATTGTGATTTCCTCCTCTTCGCCGCTTTTCATTTGTTCATTGTGGGTTGTTTTGTTGTTTCACCATTCCTTCCCAATTCCATATCAAAGCGATGCACGACACCATCGCGGGGCACCAAAGGAAGGGAGAACTCCGTTTTCTTGTTTGTTTGTTTGTTTGTTTGTTTGTCTGGGTGATATCTCAGCCATCCTTTGAGCGAAGAAGCTGAAATTTGGGAGCAAAAGTAAAGATGTGCTTTGACAAAAATGTTATATTTTATTTTTTTATTAATCAATTAATTGATAAATTACTTCATTATTATCAATTAATCAATTACTTACTTATTTTATTTATCATCCTGGTAATTATATCTCAGGGATATTTTGAGCTCGGAAGCTAATATTTGGACATGACAGTGACCAAGTGATTCTGCGATAAACGTTTTTTTTGATTTATTGAATAATCAATGAATGAATGAATTATTTATTTTTCGATCAATTACTTAATTTTCAAAAAGTTCGATTCAGATGAAACAGTGTTGGTTTTGGTGTGCTATTTGGCAATTGATTGAGAAATTAATTATTAAATTATTATTATTATTTATATTGTACAATTAAATCAATTAATCAATCAATTATTGTTATTATTATTGAACCTCAAGATGATTTGAACCTTATTTTTGAGGCAACATTTCAAAATGGCTAAGAGGAAGACTCTTATCAAACAGATAACTGGCAAAATCACATTGATATCAAGCACACAGAGGTGTGTTTATGGTTTAATTATAAAGTTCAAACCGACATTGCATTCGACCGATGCTTGTTAAAATAACATCCGATGAGGAAACGTTACTGAATTGAAACCTTGTGCATAAGAAACATCTCAATTCCCTGTGTCAGAGCAAACAGCATTGACAGCAAGATCAAACGAACGAGCACATTAACAGCTACTGCTTGGAAAGCTTTCAAATAAGGAGACAGCAGCGGTGCGGCACAAAACCAAATCGCATAAAATGAAGTCTGTGAAGAAAGTGGTTCAAAGACCGTGGATTTTATGTAAAAGCCGAGAGAAACTCAAATTAAATCTTTGTGAGGTTTGGTGAAAGTGATGTTCGATTGGCCAGGAACAAGGGAAAGTGCCACGGCACGCGCTGAAAGTGCCCAAAGTGTACAGGTCGCATTGTCTGTAGAAAGCGGCATTTTGTCGCGTCTTTGGTCAAGCATCAAGACGGGTGCAAACATAAAAATAAATAATAAACGATTAGCCGTCTTGCTTGCCTCCGCACAAGAGTCACACCAGAGCTTGCATTATTGCAAGGAACACCTTTTATGCTTTCCACTGCAGACTATGACTGCCGTGCCAGGTCGGAAGTCCGTCTCTCACTCCAATTTTGCTCGATGTATCAGGTGGTCCACCAGAAAGAAAGAAAAAAAACGAAAAATAAAAATGCCAATTAAGATTTTTTGCGAAAATGCTGAGAAATGAAATAACAGAAAGAACTTGGTATTTCATCACAAAATTACAAATGACTGCATGATTGCACGGACTATATCTAACTGGACATATTGTTTCCGAATTCACTTTGTAGAACATGTGGTGTTTAATTCACGTACTCCAAAATTGGTGGGTTTTTCTTTTGGACCACCCTGTGTGTGCGTCACTCTTCGAGGTTCCTTTATCCAAATGCTGTCGAATAGGTCTCAATGTGACTTTGCACAAGCCATTAGGTGTGTTTAGCCTCCAAACATTCCCCAAACTCTGAATGGAAAACGACTTTAATTGTGAAGGCGATAGTGTCTGTCTGCGTTGTCCGCGTCGGCGGATGGGTCGAATAAGGGACGGAATCAACAGGACGTTGATCGGGTTATGCTAACCGCCGTGAGAAGTCGGGAGGAGATGACACTGAGCGTTTTAACTCTTCGGCAGAGCAACCCGAAACGTCAGCTTCTCCTTGCTTCCCAGGGCGGTTAGCAGACTTCAACCATTCATTCTGACGATTCCATCCACAACTCCCCACAACGTCTGGCCGTTTCCCTTTTGCTCGCATAGTCCGGGTTATATAAAATGGATCCTTTGCTTTGGAAGCATCCTTCCACAGCTGCAAATGCTCAAACTTTTTGTTCCGAGTTCCCATCCACAAGGATGAAAGACGATAACATCTGCCAGGTGTTCGTGCAGTAGTAAAGCCATGGGAAAGTGACCTTGTAACTAACATGAGGAACCTCGCTGAAACGTGCCACCCACACAGCGGCTTAATGCGTTACGGTGTAATCATGACACCAAAGGAAATAAGTGCACTGGTAAACACGTCACTTCCCTTGTTTTTCTTGCTGGTTCCACTTCTGTGCAGACCTCTGACGAAACGTTATATACACTTGAGCATATTAGTTTAAGCTTATATCCGGCGAGGAGGCTACTTTGGCACTGGCGAGGAGGAGGCTACGTGTTATGTGTGCAAAGCTTGGCACCGAGCCACTGGACAAAGTCCATGCTGACCAAGCAAATCGAAAAAGATCCTGAAGCATTCCCACGCTTTTACAGTCCAAAACAATGGTTCTGATAGCTTCACCATCCGCATCGCCTACTCCAGGCGTCCCTCCGACCTTCATTCTCACTACCTTCTGAAAGACTCAGTTACTTACCATGGAATTACGAGCAAAGTGCGTGTGCTGTGCCTGAAGTTCAACTGCATGCTGATGCCCGGCGCCAATGTCCGTATAACTCTCAAGGAAGAGTTGCTTGTTATGGCTAATCCAGTCAAACATCTGCCGGGGGTAAGGAGAGGCAAGGGATGGGAGAGAGGGAAAATACAAAAGATAGAGCAATGATGGACGTACTGCTCGAATCGGTGAGGCACATATGACGGACTACAAAGCATTGTGTGCTTTGTAAACTCAAGTGAAGGTGGTGAAATGAAATCGATACCACATACATTTTTGAATGAATTTGGTGGATCCCCATAATTTCTCATCTGGTTTTAATGACAAATTGCATAGTACAAGTTTACTGGCAGACACAAAAGGAAAAAAAAACCCAACAAATCAACCGCAATACTTTTCAATGCCGTAAGGAGATAATGGTACTGGTACAATCATAGTCATTTGGCACTTGCTGGTACACTGCAAATGGGAGGTGATCAAAGTCTGGAGAAGGGGGAGGATTCGAGCTTTCCTCCCCATAATGATCATGACTTACTCAGGCATTTCATAAAAACCTAGAGTATTCAAAACCTGCAACATTGGGCTCAAAATCAAGAATTTCAAAATGAGAGGAAGTTTTCAGGACAGAAGGACCAAATCGGAGGGGAGAAAAGAACATGCAGACTTGCCTTCGAATTGTCCAATCTGGGTTTCATTCCAAAAATAATAAGGTCTGAGTACCTCGTTATGACGTACGCAAAACGGACACACGATAACGGACGTACAATAAGGTACCTGAAGCAAAAGCTTCATCCAAAGTCTCGTATAATCGCTCGACAATGAGAGTATTACGTCACTTCACCCACAATGTCTCATTTGTTGTAGTTTTGATATATTTTAGTAGAAAGGTTGCTTCCTATGCCGTCTGCTTACTCTGAATAGGTTCAGGAAGATGTGCGACCACAAGGGATGAGTGCGAGTCAAACTACAAGCATTGCTATAAGCTCAATTCCAACTTGTAATGCCGAGTGAACGGCACCAAGAAAAACCCAGTTCCCTTTGAAGAAACTTCAAGGCATGAAGATGGCATGAGGAGGGCATGAGGCCCATCAAACCTGCACTACCATTGCCAACATACGGTTGTTTGTCCGTGCTCCATCCTTTTAAATGCTGACCATCAAGCAAGGCAGCAGCACCGATCATTCTTAAAGTCTTTGTTTTGACTCATTCAGGGTTTGAACCACCGACCTTCCAGACTCAGAGTAGACATTTTAACCATTACACCATCGAGTCTGGTTAAAGGTCTTGTGATGAAACAGATATAAGACAGCCACACCAGTGGGGATTGAGGGGGAGTAGAGGGGGAAGGGAGGGGAGGGGGAGAGTGTCAAGTAAACAAAATTGTTTACTCACACATCACACCCACAGTCTCTCTCCATGCTGTGTGATCGCAGTTGCGAAGGAAATTTGGGGGAAAGAGAGAGAAAGAGAGAGAAAGAGAGAGAAAGAGAGAAAGAGAGAAAGAGAGAAAGAGAGAGAAAGAGAGAGAGAAAGAGAGAGAAAGAGAGAGAAAGAGAGAAAGAGAGAAAGAGAGAAAGAGAGAAAGAGAGAAAGAGAGAAAGAGAGAGAAAGAGAAAGAGAAAGAGAAAGAGAAAGAGAGAAAGAGAGAGAGAGAGAGAGAGAGAGAGAGAGAGAGAGAGAGAGAGAGAGAGAGAGAGAGAGAGAGAGAGAGAGAGAGAGAGAGAGAGAGAGAGAGAGAGAGAGAGAGAGAGAGGTGGGTGTTTGGGTGGGTGGGTTAACTGAAAAAAAAATAAACAACTAGAAGGGCACTCGGTAGAGTGCATACCTCCGCCACCAATGCCTGATCCATGAGAACATATCAGGCACGATACATTTTTGAAATATTGTGCTATATATCGTTTTTGGCCCTATCTCTCAATGGTGAAGAAACATTGAAAGCATTTAACACATCACCAATCACAGCCAAGCTGTTACACAAGAAGATCGACACAGGTCAAAACAAAGCAATCCCCCCCTCCCCTTCCAAAAAAAAGAAATCCACTGTTTTGGAGCTGCATTTTTTTTCAAGCTGGAGCCAAATCAGATGTTCACAGTTTTCCCAGGACCTGCCTCCGAAGCCAACCCCTTCTCTCCCATCCTACTCCCCACCCAGTCCAAAAGTCACTGCAGGGTGAAGGATATTTTGCTTGAAGAGTGCTTCCAGCTGGGCTGAATGGTCAAAGCACAAACGTGCCGTCCGTATGTTACAGCATTTGCATGACAAATAATTACAAGGTGGTTTTAGTTTCCCTGGGTGTGCCGTGGAATCAACATAATGTGATTTATTACCAAGGATTTAAACCAAGTTTACACCATGTTACGCATCAATTTAAACGGTTTTTTTAAAATCCGTTAGTCAGTATCAAGGTACACACTACAACTTATACCACTATCCACTACTTAATGCCGATGGTGTGGTCTGAACCAAGTGGAACGAGAGCGAAGTCGATGGTGCACCATCGCAAATCCCCACGCTTCCCACCTGAAGCAAAGTTGAAAGATGGCAAAAAGTTCCACCAGTAAGGACCCAGTATCAAATGTTGAGTTAAAAAATTTGCCCCCCATTTTGACAACTGTTCCCAGATCCTGGGGCACGAATCGGGGGTCAGATCCAAACACTGTTACATATTTCATGTGTCCCCCAATGTTGATTGCATATACAAAGTTTAAGATGAAAATGCTAAAAAAAAAAAAAGTGCCAGTAATTGCATTTTTTGGAAATTGACTTTTTGACCCAACCGGAGAGTCCCAGGTGGGGTCAAAAATGATTCTGTTCTTGCTCTTTTTTGCCATGTGGTAGTCATAACTACCAAGATAACTCAAGTTCTGCACAAACATTTTGGAGGAGATAGAGTGACGTACAGACAGACAGAGCTGATTACAATATCCCCCTTTTATTTGATTTTTTCAAAAAGCGTGAAGATAAGTCTGCAGAGAATTCGAGAATAAAGTTTGAAAAATTCAATTTCAGTGGAAAGAAGCACATGGCCAGAAGGTGACTACTCAGAAACTTTCCATATCTATACCATCAAATATTTAAAGCGGCAAATAATTTTTAAACGTTTCATCAATGCAAACGGAAGAAGCAAACAAACATCAAAAACAATAAGACAGCAAATGCAAACAAGGAAAAACATCGAATGAAGCACACCTTCTCAGCATCCTGCTCAAAGAGGCGCAGCTGAAAGCATTGGTCCAGCTTGAGCTTGCGACTGTGCCACATCTGATGCAGGTGTTGCCGTGTGGAGTGGAGTTTGTCGAGTAGGCCTGGAATTCGTGGCGCGAGACTTTGGAAGTCAGCGTTCCCTTGTGGGTAGCTGCAGCCGCCACCCTCACCTGCTCCTGCAGTGACAAGGGTACCACCAATGTCAAAACAAGCCTGCCTTACAGAACTAGGAAAGAGAAAGAGAGACCCAGGGACACTTATCACCACTGTGGCAGTTCAAGTGACGACAGCTTGTTATAAATAAGCTTTCTGTTGTACATTTATTTTGTTGTCTGGAACAAAATTATTTTTCCATGAAGTTCATTTGTGCCTTCAATTACATTCTATAAAACAAAAAGAGGGCAAAACTTTTTTTTTAACACCATGCAGTAGATTTCAGGTAAGGAGTGGGAGGTGAAGGGGTTAATCAACATAAATTGTGAAGACGTTATATTAAAAAAAAAAAATTTAAACCATCACTATTGTGCTGCAGATAATTAGGTCTGTTGAAACAGCTTCCAACACTGAAAATATTTTTTCAAAAGATGTTTAGTATTTACTCCGCAACCAAAGTTGGAAGGAGGTTATGTTTTCACCCCCCCCCCCCCCCCCCGTCTGTTTGTTTGTTTATTTCTTTAATATGTTTGTTTTTAGGTTTGTCGCCTACAGGTTACAATTTTAAACCGATCTTCACAAAACTTCACCACATGGTATAGTTTGTCATAAGCAAGAAGCCAATTGTTTTTGAGGTCAAAAGGTCAACATAAGCCAAAGGTCAACAAATATGTCAAATTTCTAAAATCCTCAATTTTCATCCGATTGACTCGAAATTTGAACAGGATTTACATATCAGGTCACTGAATTGAACCATTAATTATTCTTGAGGTCATCAGTGGCCAGATTTCTAGAATTGTCAACTTTCATCCGATTGACTTGAAATTTGGTCATTGAATTCAACCAACCATTATTTTTTGAGGTCAAAATAGGCCAAAACGTCAACAACCGAGGTGAGATTTTTAAAATCCTTAATTTTCATCCATTTGACTTGAAATTTGAAGAGGATTTGTGTATTTTGTCATTTAGTTCAACCAATTATTTTTCAAGGTCAAATTTGTTTGATGGATTTCACAAGTATCATTCTATGCATGACATCTTTCTTTTTCGTTTACTTGTTTGTCTGTTTGTGTGCAGGATATCTCAAAAAGTTGCGGACGGATTCGGACGAAATCTGGTGGATGAGTTGGGTGGCTTGATGTGATTTTGGTGAACATCCAAATTTAGATCCGGATACGAGACTTTTTTAATTTTTAAAATTGATTCTTCACCATTAGATTCGGCCAAAAACGATATATAGCATAATATTTCGAAAATGTATTGGGCTCAATATGTTCCAGTAGATCAGACATTACATGGCGGAGGTATGCGCTCGACAGAGTGCCCTTCTCGTATATTTTGTTTCTTCATTAACCGTAGCTCAAATAGTGATGGCACGTGCCAGAAAATGAATGCCCGATCAGAGAATAATCCATGTTAATGTCAGTGAAAGGAAGGGACAAATCGGAAATTATACCGTTTGAAGACACGGTTTTCAATTTACACGATTATGATAGCAAAAGGCAAACACCACTGACTCGATTGTTTTGCTGAATTTGCCAGTTGATGGACAACATCATATCGCATCAGATGTTCATTTCGCATGTGTTTTGACTTTTAACAATTGAAACCCACTTCAAAGTTGTGTCAGTTTGACTCTCCCCCCCCGCCCCCCCCCCCCCCGCTCACTGGCCACACCTTCATAAAACTCGAAACAAAACACTGCCTCGAGTGAAGCATAATGGGCTGTAAGGGATTCCCATCATGTAAAATGTAAAATAGATCAAGCAGGCAGACTTCTTCACTCTTCAGACTGATGTCGTACAAAAAAACAGGCCAGCCATTGACTTTTCAGGAAAAGACCAACAATAGTAAGAGCCTCCAAACCAAATCCCCTCCCACACCCCTCTTCCCCACCAACACCCTCACAGCCTCACCCCCACCCTCCCTCTGAAACTACTGCTGTATAACGTGTACATTCTGTTCTATTAATGGATGAAATGAAAATGCATTGACATTCAATTCCAGCGCCAATCACGTAAATACTATATTTGAACTTGAAATGGTGAAAAAGAAAGATGGATTGTGGCTAAAGGACTCACCTAATAGTCAGGAAACCCAGATGTTAATCCTAAAACAAGGCATAGATTGTGTCCCATGGACAAAACGATACAGGTGTAAAAGCCCAGACTGCATTTGGTGCATCAGGAAGTATTCAGCTGAGTGGACAGAGCCCAATGCTATTCAGCCAAATTCTGTTCGTCTTATGGAATTCAAATTAACAGGAGTGAGTCATGGAGAGTCAGGATCTACTTAGAGCATAGTCTTATCATATGTCGTATGTATTGAAATATGCATGCGAAGGAATGACAGCCACCTTGTGTATTTATGTCTTTGGCCATACTGCCACGTCGTCAAATGCATGTTTGTGAATGAACAAACATGGACGACATTTGATTAAGATAGACTGCACCACCATTTTCCTTCAATCCCCCTTCCGTGTTATACTTATACACCCTCCCGAATCCTTCGCCTGCGAGGTGACACCATTGAAGGCCAGCCTATCAGGATCAAGGGGTACGAGCGATGTCCTTGCTCTGCGGTGCGAGTTAGAAAAATACTCCAAGCAGGCAGCCAATGGGAATTGGGCAAGTACACTTAAGTGAGCACCAGAAGGAATGAGTGAAAGCACATTGAAGGGAGAAGTTCTCTTCCACGAGCCTCGAATATGTAGACAAAAAAACTGAAGTGTGCATGTTGGTATTACCGGGATGGAGAGTGCAAGACAATAACACAGAGCATGAGGAGAGCGATGGAGTGCAGCAGAGGAGAAAGAGAGAGACAGACAGACATACAGACAGAGAGAAAGAAAGAGCATTCCTGCTCCAAGCAAACATCTCGCCCGTTGACCGCAGCGTCCCACCTAGTGCCCGCAGTGTCCCGCCCGGTGCCCACAGCATCCCGCCGGTTGACCACATCATCCCACCCGTTGACTGCAGCATCCCCCCCCTCCGTTGACCGCAGCATCCCCCCCCCTCCGTTGACCGCAGCATCCCCCCCTCCGTTGACCGCAGCGTCCCCCCCCCTCCGTTGACCGCAGCGTCCCACCCAGTGTCCGCAGCGTCCCGCCCGGTGCCCGCAGCATCCCGCCGGTTGACCATAGCATCCCGCCCGTTGACCGCAGCGTCCCGCCCGGTGCCCACAGCAATCTGGCTGCTGTAGACATTGCACACTAGAAGTGCTATTCTCTATTCCTTCTCTGACCATCCATTTACTCCCCCTTGCTGATTTTTATTTATTTATTTTTCCTTTCCTTCTCTCGCAAATCCCGATAATCCTTTGAATGAAATTATACTCTTGCATGCACCTAAATGAACAAAGTATGATGCATGTGGTTTCTCGTTGAGCTCCGTCATGATTTGTGCCCGTCATTTCTACATATCGTCATCTATCTATATATTACTAAAACTCTCATCTTGTATGTATGTATGTATGTTCCCAAAATACAGACAAAACGGTACAAGATAGCGCCAAAATTTTCAGCCACCTTACTCACCATTCGCCTGCGGTGTGCACTATCAAGTTTCGTTACAAATCGGGCAACGAAAAAAATAATTAAAAAAATCAATTCCCGATTCAGTCAAGTACTCTTCGGGAGAATTTGATCAATGCAAACAACCACAGCGGTATAGTTCGTTGGAGCTATCTTTTTCTTCTTCTTTTTTCTTGAAATGATTTTTTTCATCAACTGCTGTCACAACGGGAAGCCAACGGGTTCACGGGTCATCTAGTACCTATTAAATTGTGCAGGTGCAACTGAATTTTATTACAATTATTTTCATCCTCCGTATTTAAATTGTTGAAGAAGAATGTGTGCCTGCCTTCTTGCTCTGTCGTCTTGACGAGACAGCCTGTTATAATTGGAAAAGCTGTCGGGTTTCGGCGCAAACTGTGATCATGGGGTTGTTCGCACCCACCAGTTCATATATGGACCAAAAATATCTCTTGGTAATCTCGAGGCTTAGCCCAACAAGAATGGCATATACTTAAAGACCTGAGTGTGATGTACATCATCCATAGCAAAGTTTTCCTTCTCATAACAATGATGACTGGCATTATTTTTTATTTTTACTGTACCATCATTAGCTTTATTTTAAAACCTGTAATATTTTTGGTAATCGAAAGAATGGTAACAAGCACCAAGTTAAATATTGAAAAACAACATTGAAAAGTCCATATGCAAGCTCTTAAAAATGACAAAACCACAGCCAATGATAATAAGTATAAAATTAGATAATTTTTTTTTTAGTTACCCAATAGGAAGCAGAAAAAACAAAGTGAAATATTGCCATTATCAATGTAAGTATATAATGACCTGCTGGGCCACAGCCTGGTGGTCCTTGGATACGCTGGAGAAGGGTCTGGCCCTCTGCATCGAGTTCCTCAATGGGGGCACGCAGTACCCGCCTCTTGAGCTGTGCGTGCTCTTCAATGAGCCGCCGTGCGCCGTCAAGGTCCAGCGGGAAATCACGGCGTGACAGCAGCTCCTGTAGCTCCTCAAGGCGTGAGAGCAGGTGCGAAGCGGCAGAGATAAACTCCTCGAGTGCGAGGTGCAGCTCCAGCCACTCGTCGTGCTCGTAAACTAGCGTACCGTCCAACTCGGCAGTAAGCTGCGACGGGTCTACTAACCGGCACAAGCCCTCCATAGACACAAGCGTCGTCTGCACCAGAACATGGAAGTAAATCGGGAATACATGGAAAGGTATGGGGAGAGAGAGGGGAAGCGGGAGGGTGAACATGGGGGAACTTCCCAGCTTTTCCCCTGGGAGATGGAAAAGAAAAAGATAAACTGTTTCACATCCCTTTCAAATGGCAGGCTATTTGTGTTATTATTATTGTCAACTTTTGTTGTAAGCAAATTAATATCAGATGTTCTGCCTGAATGTATCAGTGAGGGTTTGTTCGAGCATTTCAGAAATGAGTTACTTTAAATCAATGTCAAATCCAAAAATATAAAAACAGTGCATGGCAGGAAGAGGAATTATACAGACGACGAGCGAGTAACGCACCATTCCAAAAATCATATAATTTGAGTTCTAAAAATAAATTAATAATTATCGTATCCAGTTGTGGATCCGTATCTTCACCAAAATCGAATCAATTCGTCCTTGTCGACATCCAACCTGTCCACCAAGTTTCGTCCCAATCCGTCCATAATTGAGATACTGTGCTTCGTATATATCTGTTTTAGCCCAATCCCTCAACGGTAAAGATTCACTTTAACAAATCTAGTATCCGTATCTGGATCTGGATCTTCAGAAAAATAGAATCATTTCATCTGTCAAATGCTCAAACACTCCACCAAATTCATTCAAATCCGTCCACAACTTTGTGGGGTATCCTGCTCACAGACAGACAAACAAACAGACAAGCCGGTAGGTGACATGGGTGGTCGCTATATAATTGCATACAAGTCATAGTTTTTGACGGATCGGGCTGAAAATTTTTGACAAAGAGGTTGGTTATAGTGCGCATAAAAACGCGGAAGCCGATTTTTGATTTTCGAAAAATATATACATAAATATTTTTCGGATTTTTTCAAAAATTTCAAAGTCCCGTTGCTAAGCAACGGTGGCATCCATAGTAAAGGTGCTCAAAAGCATCCAATTCGATCCTGGTATGAACCTACCAGTCAAGTTTCATTAAAATTGGTTGACTCCTCTGGCCTCCAGAGCTGTCCATTACATACAAACAAACAGACAGATGGAAAACCTGAGACTAAGGGTAGTCTAGCAACCACCCAAGAGACAGGGGTGAAAACATAACCTCTGTCCATCTTCGGTGGCGGAGGTAATCGGTTAAAGGATTAGATGGATCCATGAATGTTACAACTAAATATCCTTATACTGTATTGTAATCGTTTAAGGTGTCACAATCAGATAACTGTGATGCAATAATCATAACTGTGCTTCCATTGTCACGTTTATTCCTGAACGGCACAAACTCGTTACCGTACCTACGGAACAAGTTCAGATGACAACCAAATGCACCACAACACCATCGTCACACTTGTCAACAACAGGACATAATATCTCAAACATTAATTCACACACTCGACCAATCAACAACATGCTGATATGCCTTGTGGCACAAAAAAAATTGAAAAGACTATGTCCATTCGTTTTGAAAAGTACTCCTTGTGCTTTCCAAATGATCCCTGTTTAAAATTCCCATTTTTCATCTCGTTAACTGAATCCGGTCAGCCAAAGTGAAGTTTTTCTTAAACATCTCGTTAGAATTTCTACTGTTGCATTATTGCAGGGAGTAGTATTCATCAGACAGCCTGGAAGGATAGCTTAAAGGTACACACACTCGCCTGTGAGCTGTCCAGCCTGGGTTCGAATCCCAACCCAGCTATAAAACCCTCACCCTCGTGTTTGGTGTGCAGGGCGATTCATCAATGTGTGCCATCCATTAGAAGGAAGTTAAGCCCGAGCACCGGTCGTCGGTGCACGTTATTAAAGATCCCACGGTGCCTTTCGCGAAAAGTGAGTGAGTTATCTCCAACTCCCTGAGCAAGTCAAAAATTCCTGCCCTGACCGACTGCTGGGAAGACAATTGCAAACTACCTGGCATAACCCGTGTCAATAAACTCCGATTCTGCAACATCGACACTCCGTAAGTAGTATGGTGCAATGATAATGATGATGACAATGACGATGATGATGATGAATATTAATCCGAATATTATTGCAAGTACTTGTATATTTATCGGGTAACAACATTAGAGTGTGTGCAATGAGAAAGCGTTTTTGCAAATGCTCCACACCTCAAAATCAAACTTAGAGCTGCCAAAGTTGGTTTTCTGTTTCTGCCAGAAGTTGTCGGGTTTGATAATGAGCGCCATGTGGATGCTTGCGGGAAAGTATTCCTGTAGGGTTTTCAAGAGGGGCTTGATCGAGTCCCATTTCGACCCACGCATGTCCATGATAACTGTAAACCCTTTTCGTTTGCTCTCTTCACTGTGGGATAAAAGATACACGACAAAGTGATTCAGCCTGAAGTCGAGTATTATTTACTTGATGAAGAATGAACATCGTGATTAACCTTTCTTGATCTCATTCCATCAGTAATAAATCCAAACAATGTACACAATGACATCAAACAATGTACACAATGGCCTCAACTTGGATAAACTCAAGAAGAATATTTCCAAGCACAGTTGTGTGGAACTGATCGATTCCAATATCTCATCCCCAAAAAAGTGTGCACTGGAACGTGAACTAGTCCTGCTTACTTGCTAACTCAAATTGGTATTTTCCAAACAGGTAGTGATGCCTGCTGATGCACAATATTAATGACCTTTTTTGTATACCTTGTCGAGGCTCGTATGAGAGTTAACACACAACGCACATCAAGGGGGGCATGAGACATGAGGGGCGGGAGTGGGAAGGACAAAACAGTGGGGAACAGAGACATTAGGAGATCTGTGGGAAGAAGAGGGATGGGGTGGGGAACATGGGGAATACAAGGTGGACATTACAGGGACTTTCAGGAAGGAAAGCAGGGAATTTGAAGGAAGTGGGCTTGGGTGGATTATCAGGGGGAAAAGATTGAGGATTTGGATGGGGGATGATAAGAGGTGGTGGTGAACAGCTGTTTTGAAGGCCTGGGGGGAAAATGGGAATGAATAGAGTGAGGGAGTTTATTCCAAAGGCGGGAAAAAAGAGGAATGAAAGAGTGAAGGTGAGCAGTGATTCATGATTTTGGTAGTTTTACCAGAAGGGGGTTGTTGGCGGACCTTGAGCGCCCTGCGGAAATGTGTTGGGGACAAATCGCAGAGAGAGCAGGGGGGGGTGAGGCTGGAGAGGAGACGGTAGAAGACAGAAAGACCACCGACCAACCAGCGGCGAGAGAGTGAGAGGCCCAAAGACTCAGCCTCATGCAGGAGATGCCAATGATCCTAAATGCCTTGGTTTCTACAGCGTGAAGCCGGGAAAGGTGGAGGCAGGAGCACCAGCCCAGAGGGGAGAGCAGTACTCCATCAGGCTGCAGACGAAAACTTTGTAGGTGGTCAGGAGCTCAGGTGTGCCGAGGAAGGACTTTGCACGACGGAGGATTCCCAGTCGGCGACTGGCTTTGGAGGCGAGGTTGGAAATGTGACTTTCCCAGGAAAGGTCATGGCAGATAGTGAGACCCAGAAGCTTGAAAGAAAGGACTTCTTCCAGAGGATTGTTGAGAAAGTGGATGGAGGGGGTTTTCTAAACGGTCCTTTCGAAGAGACATAGTGAGAGTGTGAGATTTGTCCAGATTGAAAGAACTTAAAAGGTGAAAGGGGAATAATATGACAATCTGGTCAAATTGAGTCTATCGTACCACACTGTAGATCATTCGAGAAGTTTCTGTTTGTTCATTTGTTTGAACACTGAATTTGTTTGACTCCTCCGAACTCCTGAACCGCTGGATGAAATTACTTTTAAACTGGTGGATGTCCCCAGGGTGTGGACAGTGAGGTTTTATGGGGAAAAGAAAATTCATAGCCCTGGCGCATTCAGGGTGCGGGAAGTACCCCAATTCTCACTATATAAATGTGTATCGGAGAACGCCACCTGGTGAAAGCAGCGGTATTACAAGTCATAATAAAATATGCCATGTAGATAAAAGTGGGTGAATTGACCCTTCTGTTAGGACAAGTTCTTTACTAGTACTGTATTTATATATTGAAGATGATTTATCTTTGCTGGTGGTCCTGGAGAGGGGGGGGGAGGGGGAACACAAATCCTCTTTGTAAATTTGTATCACACAGCGCCACTCTAGGTGGTAGAGGGTATCACAAGTCTCCACCCTTCACAGTACACAGTGCAGTATTCCTTTCTCCACATTTTCCAGTGGAGTGAGGCATTTTGAATTACACGTTGGAATAAGGATAAGAAAATAACCCCCCTGGCCGCTCCCATAGGGAGTGAGTGCTTCGAGTATGTGTATATATATATATATATATATATATATATATATATATATATATATATATATATATATATATATATATATATATATATATATATATATATATATATATATATATATATATATATATATATATATATATATATATATATATATATATATATATATATATATATATATATATATATATATATATATAATTTGAGAGGTGTCTCGTTATTTGCATCTGTTTGTTTGCTTGTTTGTGGGTTTCTTTGTTTGACTTCTATGCATTCCTGAACTGCTGGATATGATGAGTTGAAAACTGGTGGTTATACCCGGGGTGTACCCAGACAGGTTTTAAGCTCAAACATTTCATGGTCCCAGGGGTTCAGGGTGGACGGGGGTGTGTGGGGGGCAAGCATAAAGGGGGGGGGGAGAGGGAGGAGCGACAAATTGTCAATGTAAATGTGACTCGTTTCGTGCTGCTCCCAGTGTGATGTGAGAGGTATTACAAGTGATAATAAAACACCCAAATTTTCTGCATGAAAACCAGACATCACAGAGAAGTGTGAGAATTATCAGTCTCAATATCAAACTCTTTTTGTTTGTAATAGTTTTGTGCACTACTGAACCAGTGGACAGAAAGAGTTGGAAACAGGTGGTTGTACTCGGGGTGTGCGCGGGAAGGATTAAGGCAAGAAATAAAATTTCATACTTCCAGATGCCAAACAAGTTTTAATAGTAACATTATAAGAGAACACAACAAAGAAGACATATGCTGAGCATGTCGAACATCGTGAAGATCGACTTGGAAAAAAAAAATTGGTAGAAACCCTAGATATTGGAATTATCATCACAAATGAGGTTGACATGGAACTCGATCACAATATCATCACAAATAAGGTGATGTCACCCTAAAATGACGAAAAATTCTCGAAACGAGTAAAACTTCATTCAGAAGCTCGAACTATCCTCAACATTTTGGACGGGGAGGGACACTCTGCATGGTCTTGCACCCTCCTCACTTCGAGTACTTGTCCCCCCTGGTCCCCACACCCCCCATCCCCAGATCTGCCAGAAATCCCCTTCTGGTGAAACTCTCAATGCCGAGTCACTGCTTACCTCCACTCATGAATTACTCTTTTTCTTCCCACCTGTAGAACCAACCTCCTCATTCTCTTCAATCTTATTCTTCCCTCCAGGGCTTCAACACAGCTGTTCAACACCATGTCAGATCATCCCCCATCCACAACCAGAATCTTTTCGACCCTCGTTAACCCTTCACAAGGCCGCCTCTTTCGGAGTTTCCAGTTTTTCCTTCCACTTCCGTGATTGAGAGTTTGCAGCTGAATCCATCTTGTTCACCCGCTGTGTCTTCCCCTTCCCCCATTCCTCCCCACATCCATTATTCATCGAAGTCTACATTTCATCATGTACATCACATATTTTGTATGCCAACCGAAACTGACAAATTCTGGAGACCACACCTCCTTGACCCTTCCACACCGCTGTTTTTAGTCCTTAGCCACGTTCCCTTCTCTTCGATTCCTCAATTATATGTTTTTCTCCCGTACACCGAAGCCTCAACTTTGAATAAGCAATATGTAGATTGGCAGTTAATCAAGATTTCGACACATTGTTGGAAACTCCTGCAATGAGGTTGAAGCACAAGGTTTATTGCTCTCACACCGCAAACAGGTGTGTATATGTATATATGTATATATATATATATATATATATATATATATATATATATATATATATATATATATATATATATATATATATATATATATATATATATATATATATATATATATATATATATATATATATATGTATATATATATATATATATATATATATATATATCTTCTTCTTCTTTCAGCTGCTCCCTTTCGGGGTCGCCACAGCGGATCATCCGTATGATCCGCATTGTGATTTGGCACATGTTTTACACCGGATGCCCTTCCTGACGCAACCCTGGTCGCCTCTTACGACACAGGGATATGGTACACCTATTTTAACTGGGGTATACACCGGCCCAGTACACTGGTACTCATTTCGCCGACCTCGGAAGGATGACAGGCTGAGTCGACCCCCTGGTGTATTAATTAATTTATATATATATATATATATATATATATATATATATATGCATATACAATGTCAAGGCTCATATAAGAGCTAACACACAGAACGTAAAACAAAAAGGGAGCAGGAGACAGTAGGGATGGGAGAGGGAAGCAGAAAACAGTGGGGATTGACACATGAGGAGATCTGTGAAAGGGAGAGGGGTGGGGTACACGGGGTAAACAAGATGGACACCACAGTGACTTTCAGGAAGGAAAGCAGGGAATTTGAAGGAGGTGGATAAGGAGTGAATTAACAGGGGTAGAAAAGATAGTGGTTTTGGATGAGGGAAGATAAGAGATGGTGGTAAACAGCTATTTTGAAGACCTGGAGGGAAGAGTGGGATTGAAGAGTGTGGGAGTTTGTTCTCAAGGTGGGAAAGAAGAGGAATGAAAGAGTGAAGGTGAGCAGTGATTCTTGATTTCGGTAGTTTTACCAGAAGGGGTTGCTGGCGGGCCTTGAGTGCCCTGTGGAAATATGGGCGGGACAGATACCAGACAAGGGAGGGGGGGCGAGGCCAGAGAGTAAACAGGATGAAGACAGACCATCGACCTGCCTGTGGAGAGAGAGACCCAAAGACTCAGCCTCATCGCAGGAGATACCAATGATTTGAAATGCCTTGGTTTCAACAGCATGAAGCCAAGAAAGGTGAGAGGCAGGACCACCAGCCCAGAGGGGACAGCAGTACCCCATCAGGCTACGAATAAAAGCTTTGTACGTGGTCAGGAGCTCAGGTGTGCCAAGGAAGGACTTTGAACGACTGAGCATTCCCAATTGGCGACTGGCTTTGGAGGCCAGGTTGGAAATGTGGCTATCCCAGGAAAAATCATGGCAGATAGTGAGACCCAGAAGCTTGAAGGAAAGGACTTCTTCATGAGGATTGTTCAGAAAGTAGATGGGGGGGATAAGGAGTGAATTAACAGGGGTAGAAAAGATAGTGGTTTTGGATGAGGGAAGATAAGAGATGGTGGTGAACAGCTATTTTGAAGACCTGGAGGGAAGAGTGGGATTGAAGAGAGTGTGGGAGTTTGTTCTAAAGGTGGGAAAGAAGAGGAATGAAAGGGTGAAGGTGAGCAGTGATTCTTGATTTCGGTAGTTTTACCAGAAGGGGTTGCTGGCGGGCCTTGAGTGCCCTGTGGAAATATGGGCGGGACAGATACCAGACAAGGGAGGGGGGGGCGAGGCCGGAGAGTAAACAGGATGAAGACAGACCATCGACCTGCCGGTGGAGAGAGAGACCCAAAGACTCAGCCTCATCGCAGGAGATACCAATGATTTGAAATGCCTTGGTTTCAACAGCATGAAGCCAAGAAAGGTGAGAGGCAGGACCACCAGCCAAGAGGGGACAGCAGTACCCCATCAGGCTACGAATAAAAGCTTTGTACGTGGTCAGGAGCTCAGGTGTGCCAAGGAAGGACTTTGAACGACTGAGCATTCCCAATTGGCGACTGGCTTTGGAGGCCAGGTTGGAAATGTGGCTATCCCAGGAAAAATCATGGCAGATAGTGAGACCCAGAAGCTTGAAGGAAAGGACTTCTTCATGAGGATTGTTCAGAAAGTAGATGGGGGGGATTTTCCAGACAGTCCTTTCGGAGAGACATAGTGAGAGTGTGAGATTTGTCAGGGTTGAGGGACATGTTCCACGTGTTGGACCTGCTTGTGATTTTAACCAGATCTGCAGAGAGTGAAGAAGCTGCTGCTTGTCGGTCTGAGGGATGACAGATGGTGCAGCAGAGGGTGGAGTCATCAGCAAAGAGATAAAGAGGATTTTCCAGAAAGTCAGAAAGATCATTGATGAAAACCAGGAAAAGAACAGGGCCCAGAACACTGCCTTGAGGAACTCCAGCCTGGACAGGAAGAGGTGATGAAAGAACTCCATTTATGGCCACATGTTGACTGTAACAGGAGAGGAAGTCTGCGAGCCATGAGTGGAGATGGCCTTGGATACCATAGGAAGAGAGTTTGGTGAGCAGGGCAGGGTGCCAGACCAAACCGAAGGCATGCGATACGTCTTGGGAGATGGCTCTGATCTCGTGTCTGGCATTAAGGACCTCCAACCATTGTTGGGAAAGTAGGAGCAGCAAGTCCAGGGTAGAGTGACCTGCTGTGAATCCAAATTGATGATCCAAAATCAAGCCATTGGAGAAGAGGTAGGATTTAATGTCAGAAGCGATGATGGGTTCCATCACCTTGCTGATGATTGGAAGAAGGCTGATTGGTCTGTAGTTGCAGGGATCTGTTTTTGCACATTTTTTTTATGCAGGGCAGTGATGTTTGCTGTTCTCCAAGCAGATGGCAAATGACCTGGAGCAAATGAGAAGTTGAATCGAACAGAGAGAGGGTGAGCAAGAGCAGGTTTTTAGGACACGTGGGTTGATGCTGTCTGGACCGGTTGCAGAATAAGAGTCGAGGTTTGACAGCAAGCTCTCCACCTTGTCAGGAGGAAAGGACACAGAGTCCAGAAACAGCTGGGTGTGACTAAGTAAGGTGGGTATGGAAAGTGATGGGTTTTGGACACAATATTTCAAGCAAACACAGAGTTTAGGCATTCAGCCTTTTCATGTGCAGTGTCAGCTGTGCAGCCATTTAAGGTAAGGGAGGGGATGGAGGGGGAACATACACCAGAAACAGACTTAACTCGATGCCACCAGGATTTGGAAGAGGGAGACAGGTTTGAGAGTTCGGACTTCAGATGAGAAAGATGTTGTTTCCTGGCTCTCCTCAGAGTAGACACACACTTGTTCTGATCTTTGTGGAAGGAAGTGAGGTTGCCTTTAGTAGGATTTGCCTTCTATGAGGCAAATGCAAGTCGTTTCAGGACAACTACCTCGCCACAAGCTTCAGTGTACCATGGGCGGGAGGAAAGGTATGAAAACTGAAAACGACATGGGACCTCTCTAAATATGTTTTTTTTAAACCGCCTCTCCTATAACTGGCTCCCTCTGCTCTCTCAACCCTCCGACGTTCCCCAGAAAGTACAGGACAGATGCGTTCCTCAAGTAACACCCTCCAAACGAAAGTTCCAAAATGCAGGTTTTTCATTCTTCCATTCCTTTTTTCACCCATTTGTGGAACCACCTTCCTGAGGCTGTTCAATCCCGCTCCTCCTTCCAGGACTTCAATCAGGTGGTGCACCATGTCACCACCCCAACCCAACTCAAGTTATATAATTACTCCCAATAACCCTATATCAGCAAACCCAGTCATATTCTCACAAGTTGCTGTGTGTCCTTCCCTCCTCTCTCTTTCTCTCTCTCTACTCTTCCCCTGTTCATTGAATCCTCCTGCTTGTTGTGTTTGACTGTGGCCATGCTGTGATTCTTTATTACCTCTGCCACTGAAGGTGGGCGGACATTATGTTTTCACCAGCGTCTGGCTGTTTGTTTGTCTGTGAACAGAATATCTCAAAACGTTGTGCACGGATTTGTACGAAATTCGGTGAACAGGTTGGATGTGTGACAAGGACGAAATGATGAAATTTTGGTGAATATCCAGATCCGGATACTGGATTTTTTTTTAAGTGAAACTTCACCATTGAGAGATTGAGCCAAAAACTATATATACCATGATGTTTGAAAAAGTGGATGGATTATGAAAAAAAAACTAGTTGGTTGAGTTGGTGAGGTTACAAGAATAAGCAGATTCGATTTGGGTTAAGGTCCAGATTCAGATCCAACCTATCAGTGGGACACAAAGTGTAAACTGTTCCGCCTGGCAGAGGTATGCGCTCTCCCTAACGAGTGCCGTTCTAGTATAGTTACCTTGTTATTCCATGAACTTCTGCATTCTGCTAAAACACATCAACACATCATGCATCCAATATAGCAGTCTAACAATCAAAAGGTGGTGAAAAAAAAGGTTTCCGAACTCGAACAGCCAAATAGACCTGCAATAATGTTGAGTCGAAAATAACATTTTGTCACTTTCACAAACATACCGAGCTATTCTGGCCTCATGCAAACACAAACAGCTTGGAGAAGGAAAGGTAAAACAAAGGCAGGATACACCAGGCAAGCAAGCAGGCCGATTGGATTGTTTTTTTTTTCCTTTCAGCTGACACAAGTTTCTCTATTTATATATATTTTTTTAAAGGCAAGGTGAGAAAAGCAAAACAAATGATAAATAAAATGGCATTCGGTCGAGCGCATACCTCCACCAGGCTAAACAGATTATGATTTGTATTCCACTAATAGGGCAGATCTAAATCCGGACCGAAGCCAAAATCGAATCCGCTTGTTCTTGTCACCGAACCAACTCATCCACCAAGTTTCATCATAATCCATCCCCAACTTTTTGAAATATCTTGCTCTTGTCACCAAACCAACTCATCCACCAAGTTTCATGATAATCCATCCACAACTTTTTGAAATATCTTGCTAAGGCCGAGGTCACATTTGCCACGGCGGCCGTGGGGTCTTCAAAATCTACGGCCACTAGCAATTATACGGCGGCCGCAGTATTTCCACGGCCACATAATGCAGCAGTCACGCATGTTTTAATTTTTCGGGGAACCGCACGGCGTATTTAGGCCGAAGTCACATTTGCCACGGCAGCCGTGGGGTCTCCAAAATCTACGGCCACTAGCAATTATACGGTGGCCGCAGTATTTCCACGGTCACACAATGTAGAAGTCACATATGTTTTTATTTTTCGGGTAGCCGCACGGCGTATTTATAAATTGTGGAGACCGAAAACGTGGGGGTGCCGGACGGTCTTTGATTTGATGTCGCACGGTGACCTTAGGGCGTTCCTGCGGCGGCCATGGAATTTTCAAGGCAGACGCAAGGTGCCCGCAAGGCGACCGCAGGGGGGCCCTAAGGCGAACGTGCAGCCAGACGGATGGTAACGAATGGGTTTTTTTTTTTTTCGGCTTGTCAAATTGCTACGGCGAACGTAGAAATGAAAAAAGTTATAACTCTGCGTTATAATTCCACGGCGACCTTACGACCTGTAAAATATAGCCAAACGGCGTAGGGCCACCCTGAGGCCACCACAGGAACTCTGCGGCCGCCGCACGTTTCTGTCAATTCAGAGGGCGTACGGCCGCCGTATCCTCGCTGTAGAGCAAATGTGACTTAGGCCTTAGGTCTTAGAAATTGTGGAGACCGAAAACGTGGGGTTGCCGTAGGTCTTTGATTTGATGTCGCACGGTGACCTTAAGGGGGCCCTGTGGCGGCCATAGAATTTTCAAGGCAGATGCAAGGTTGCCTCAAGGTGCCTGCAAGGGGACTGCAGGGGGGCCCAAAGGCAAACGTGCGGCCAGACGGACGGAAACGAGTGGGTTAATTATTATTTTTTTTTTTTACCAGTATTTTTGTTTCGGATTGTCGAATTGCTATGGCGAGTGGAGAAATGAAAAAAGTTATAACTCCGCGTTATAATTCCACGGCGACCTTACGGCCTGTAAAATATAGCCAAACGGCGTAGGGCCACCCTGAGGCCACCGCAGAAACTCTGCGGCCGCCACACGTTTCTGTCAATTCAGAGGGCGTACGGCCGCCGTATCCTCGCTGTAGAGCAAATGTGACTTAGGCCTTAGGTCTTAGAAATTGTGGAGACCGAAAACGTGGGGTTGCCGTAGGTCTTTGATTTGATGTCGCACGGTGACCTTAAGGGGGCCCTGTGGCGGCCATAGAATTTTCAAGGCAGATGCAAGGTTGCCTCAAAGTGCCTGCAAGGGGACTGCAGGGGGGCCCAAAGGCAAACGTGCGGCCAGACGGACGGAAACGAGTGGGTTAATTATTATTATTTTTTTTTACCAGTATTTTTGTTTCGGATTGTCGAATTGCTATGGCGAGTGTAGAAATGAAAAAAGTTATAACTCCGCGTTATAATTCCACGGCGACCTTACGGCCTGTAAAAGATAGCCAAACGGCGTAGGGCCACCCTGAGGCCACCGCAGAAACTCTGCGGCCGCCACACGTTTCTGTCAATTCAGAGGGCGTACGGCCACCGTATCTTCGCCGTAGAGCAAATGTGACTTAGGCCTAAATAGCGTTTTTGGCCCCATCGCTCAATATTGAAGAATCACTTGAAAAAGTTAAATTCTCGTATCCAGATTCGGATCTTCACCAAAATCAAATCAATCAGTCATTGTCACACACACACAACCTGTCCACCAACTTTCGTCCGAATCTGTACTCAACTTTTCGAGATATCTTGCTCACAAAGAAACAGACAGACACACGGTGGTGAAAACATAACCTCCTTGCACATGAAGTGGCAGAGGTAAAAGGTATGACAAAACAATTTGTTGGATTATAAACTCCCATGTCATCACTATAAGATCAATAGGTGAGAAATGTGTGAACAGAATCACATTTCCCTCCATGGCCTGTTGAATCACAACCACATTCATGTTTGTGCATTTTGTATGCGCTTTTGTGTGCTAGTGCACGGTCATGTGATAGTTACAAAAGAGAACCGAGGAGCATCCACATACAGCCGACACAGTGCTCAAAGTGAAAATGAAGGTAACGAAGCACAAGGTGATCAAGGATGCCGTGGAGAGTCAAGATCGGGTGAAAGAGAACAGCTTTGAGGTACAATAAATAAATGATAAGAGATGAAGAGTAATTCTCTGCCAGAAGCTTTTCACATCATGTGTTTAAATGGCTCATAAAATTGTGTGCGGAAGCATGTTCCCTAATTATTATCGGTGGGAATGATGAGGTTTATCAAAGTTACATTTGTGCAAATGTGCTTTTCCCTTGCAGTCAATTGCACACGGACTTGTGCTGGCACACAATTATTTACAAATGAAGTACAACACGTTGGGGGAACACGCATTGAACAGATTGATGAAAACATCTCGTTGTGAAAAACAGAGCGTAAAAGGAAGGCATGATGAAAGAAAAGACGAAAACATTTGTCGCACAAGCTGGCTTCAGTAACAGGCTTAGAAGAACACAGGAAGGTCTCACCAGGGCACAGAGGCAAGGTAGATAATAAGATGACGAAGATCTTCCTGCTTTATTCTGTCATGGTTGCTACGAGCTGGAAAGGTGAGGATAGGCCCACCTCGACGGTCCCGGCCTCCTGGAAGGAAACAAGGCCATTTCAAAGGTGAATCTGTGTTTTGAATCTGTATATGATTATAAAATAGAATTAAACTTTTTCCAAGGGCTGGCAGGATGGCCAAGAGGTACACACACTCGCATCTTAACTGTCTAGCCTGGGTTTGAATCTCAGCCCAGCTTAAAAGTTTCATACCGATGGTTCATGAGCAGGATGAGGCATCACTGTGTGTGCTATCCCTGGGAAGGACGTTAAATCGGGCGTGCAGATTGCCATCATTACCTCCGTCACCTAAGGTGGAGGTGGTTATCTTTTCACCCCTTTCTGTCTGTCTGTTTGTCTATTTGTTACTTGGCAAAAAAAAAGTTTTGCCAAGTATGTTGGTCTGTAGCATTTGTCTGTCTGTAACACGATTTTTGGCCACATTTTTCAAGAAATTGTTCTGAAATTTTTTGTGTGTGCAGTTGACCGGCGAACGACAGCAACGCTTAATTTGGGTGAAGATCTAAATCTGGATCCGGATCTGAGAATTTTTTAAATGATTCTTCACCATTGAGAGATAGGACCAAAAACGACATATATATATATATATATATATATATATATATATATATATATATATATATATATATATATATATATATATATATATATATACCAAAAAAAAAGGTGTCCCAAAAGTCTGGATCCATCGGAATTTTCCTAACATACAATTTGATATTTTTCGTTTTCTTTCAGATCCAAGATGGCTTCGAAACTAACAAGAGAACATCGAATTGAACTCATTCTCATGTACGCAAGACAGGATTCTTCACATTGAGGAGTTGCTGCCGAATTCAATAGAAAGCATCCTGATATATATGGTGTGTGTGTGTGTGTGTGTGTGTGTGTGTGTGTGTGTGTGTGTGTGTGTGTGTGTGTGTGTGTGTGTGTGTGTGTGTGTGTGTGTGTGTGTGCGTGTGTGTACAGCTCTGGAAAAAATTAAGAGACCACTGCAAAATTATCAGATTTTCTGGTTTTACTATTTATAGGTATGTGTTCGAGTAAAATGAACATTTTAGTTTTATTCCATAAACTACTGACAACATTTCTCCCAAATTCCGAATAATGTCATTTTTTGCAGAAAATGACAACTGGTCAAAATAACAACAAAGATTCAGTATTTTCAGACCTCAAATAATACAAACAAAACAAGTTCATATTCATTTTTAAGCAACACAATACTAATGTATTAACTTAGGAAGAGTTCAGGAATCAATATTTTGTGGAATAACCCTGATTTTCAATCACAGCTTTCATGCGTCTTGGCATGATCTCCACCAGTCTTTCACATTGCTGTCGGGTGACTTTATGCCACTCCTGGCACAAAAATTCAAGCAGCTCGGCTTTGTTTGATGGCTTGTGACCATCCATCATCCTCTTGATCACATTCCAGAGGTTTTCAATGGGGTTCAGGTCTGGAGATTGGGTTGGCCATGACAGGGTCTTGATCTGATAGTCCTCCATCCACACGTTGTGGATGTGTGGCATGGCTGTGTGGCATGGAGCATTGTCCTGCTGGAAAAACCAATCCTCAGAGTTGGGAACATTGTCAGAGCAGAGGGAAGCAATGTTCTTCCAGGACAACCTTGTACCTGGCTTGATTCACGAGTCCTTAACAAAGACAAATCTGCCAGATTCCAGCCTTGCTAAAGCACCCCCAGATCATCACCGATGCTCCACCAAATTTCACAGTGGGTGCGAGACACTGTGGCTTGTAGACCTCTCCAGGTCTCCGTCTAATCTAACCATTAGATGACCAGGTGTTGGGCAAAGCTGAAAATTGGACTCATCAGAGAAGATAACCTTACTCCAGTCCTCTACGGTCCAATCCTTATGGTCTTTTGCAAACCTCAGCCTGGCTCTTCTTTGCTTCTCATTGATGAAGGACTTTTTTCTAGCTTTGCACGACTTCAGCCCTGCCCCTTGGAGCCTGTTTCGAACCGTCCTCGCCGTGCACTTCACCCCAGCTGCCATTTGCCATTCTTTTTGAAGGTCACTTGATGTCATCCTACGGTTGTTGAGCGACATTGGAATGAGTTGGTGGGCAACCCGGTCAGTGGAAAGTCGTTTTCGCCCTCTGCCAGTCTGTAGCTTTGTTGTCCCCAATGTCTGCTGCTTGACCTTGTTCTTATGAACCGCCATCTTTGAAATTTTAAGGATGGAAGCAACATGACACTCACTGTATCCCTCTGCCAGGAAAGCCAGAATTGAATCCTTCTTTTCCTCACTCAAAACTTTTCTTTTCAACTCTTTTGGCATGGTCAATAGTTTATTTTTTGATTCCAATTACTTTTGAGGTACTACTAGCACTGTTTGTGCCATCCAGCTGGTCCAATTGCAAGAGGATAGTGATGACCACAGTGGTTTTTATACTTTTCCTTGTTAAATAAGATTAGGTTCAGGTGATCACCGAATCAATACCTCACTAAGTAGAATGAGGTGTGCCTGTGTTGGAATTCAAAAGACACTGGAATGGAATGGCTGCCATACATGTAGAGATGCAGATTTAAATTTTTTTTGGAGTGGTCTCTTATTTTTTTCCAAGGCTGTGTGTATATATATATATATATATATATATATATATATATATATATATATATATATATATATATATATATATATATATATATATATATATACATATATATATATATACACATATATATACACAAGTTCCTCTTCCCTTCCTCTCCCCTGCACCCAAACCCTCCTCCAATAACCTCTTCATTAACAGTGTGGACCTCAAACATCCAGGGCCTTCGCTCAAACCTGACAGATCTCTCCATACAGGTTGCCACTGACAACCCAGACGTAATGTGCTTAACAGAAACTTTCCTCCTTCAAGACATCTCTGACTCCCTAGTTTCTCTCCCTGGATACTCCCTCCTCCGGTATAACAGACCTGAACCTCGTACTATCGGCGAAGCTGGTATCTTCATAAAAAAACTCTATTCCTCGCTCACCATGCACTGTCCTCTCTCCCCCACACCCCCAGGAACACCTGTGGCTATGGCTGCCCCTCCACTCCCACTTCATGTTTATATGTGTGTTGTTCCAGCCACAAAACAGTAATGACTCCATTTACATCTCGCTCTCCAAAAACATGGACCAACTTCTACCCTCTCATCCCAACTCTCGCTTCCTCATATATGGTGACTTCAGCTGTCATCATGCCAGTTGGCTCGGTGTGGGTACCTCTTTCACCTGCCATGGCACTTCAGCAAAAGACTTCTGCGACTCATTGGGACTGACTCAATCAGTCAACTTCCTGAACCGGATCTCAACCAATGGTACTGCATCTCTTCTGGATCTGATTTTGACAAATTTCCCTGAAAATATGTGTGTGTGTGGTCGTATGGCAGCTTAGCTATCATTTCTTGAAGCGCAACTGTGTTGCTGATGCAGTGCCCCTCTACCAATACACACACTGGAACTGGTACTCATTTCGCCGACCTCGGAAGGATGACAGGATGAGTCAACCCACTGGTGTATTAATTCAGCGGCCGACGGGGCTTGAACTCAGGACCCTAGGATCCCAAGCCGCCAACCTAACCACTGACCCAACACCAGGCTATGCCCAGAAAATATCTGATGTTCTTCCTCAAATACAATCGGTTCAACTGACCATATCCTTGTTAAAGTCGACATCTCTCTGGCTGTTATTCGCGAACCAACTCAGCACCGTCAAATCTGGCATTTCACTCAGGCCGACTGGCAGGGACTTCAAGCAGCCATCAAACTTCTTGACTGGACTCCCACCTTGACTTCCTCTGACACGAACCCTTCCTGGGAATTCTGCCATCGAAACTTACTCTCCCTCATGCACAGATTTATCCCATCTCGTCTTCAGTTGTCCTACCCCTCCGCTCGCCCATGGTACACTGAAGCTTGCAGCGAGGCAGTTGTCCTGAAACAACTTGTCTTCGCCTCATGGAAGGCATGTCCATATGAAGGCAATCCCAGTTCCATCCACAAAGCTCGGAACAAGTGTGTGTCTACCCTCAGGAGAGCCAGAAATCAAGATCTTTCTAATCTCAAGTCTGAACTCGAAAAACTCTCGACCTCCTCCAAACCCTGGTGGTATCTCATCAAATCTGTTTCTAGTGTATGTTCCCCCTCCATCCCTTCGCTTACCTCAAATAGCCACACAGCTGACAGTGCACACGCAGGTGTTCCTGGACTACGTGTCCTTTTCTCCTGACAAGGTGGAGAGTTTGCTGTCAAACCTCGACTCAGATTCTGCAACCGGTCAAGACGGCATCGGCCCTTGTGTCCGAAAAACCTACCTTGCTGCTCTTGCTCACCCTCTCTCTGTTCTATTCACCCTCTCATTTGCTCAAGGTCATCTGCCATCTGCTTGGAAATTAGCAAACATCACTGCCCTGCTCAAAAAAGGTCCAAAAACAGATCCCTGCAACTACAGACCAATCACCCTTCTCCCAATCATCAGCATTATGGAATCCATCATCGCTTCAGACATTAAATCCTTCCTCTTCTCTCATGCCTTGATTTCCGATCATCAATTTGGATTCAGACAAGGTCACTCTACCCTGGATATGCTACTTCTGCTCTCCCAACAATGGATGGAGGTCCTCAATGCCAGACATGAAATCAGAACCATCTCCCTTCAACACGGTCCGGCACCCTGCCCTGCTCACGAAACTCTCTTCCGATGGTATCCAAGGACATCTCCACTCATGGCTCGCAGACTTCCTCTCCTGTCACCGCCAACGTGTGGTCCTTCATGGAGTTATCTCATCCCCTCTTCCTGTCCAGGCTGGAGTTCCTCAAGCCAAAGTTCTGGGCCCTGTTCTTTTTCTGGTTTTCATCAATGATCTCTCTGACTGAAAAATCCTCTTTATCTCTTTCATGATGACCCCACCCTCTGCCGCACCATCTGTCCTCCCTCAGATTGGCAAGCAGCAGTCTCTTCATTCTCTATGGATCTGGATAAAAGCACAAGCTGTTCCAACATGTCTTTCAACCCAGACATATCTCAAACACTCATCATGTCACTCTGAAATGACCACCTCGAACCACCCTCCCCACCCCCATCTACTTGCTCAACAATCCTCTTGAAGAAGTCCTTTGATTCAAGCTTCTGGGTCTCTCTATCTGCCATGATCTTTCCTGGGAAAGGCACATTTCCAAGCTGACCTCCAAAGGTAGTCGCCGACTGGGCATCCTCCATAATGCAAAGTCCTTCCTTCACACACCTGAACACCTGACTACATACAAAGCATTGGTCCACAGCCTGATGGAGCACTGCTCTCCCCTCTGGGCTGGTGCTCTGGCTTCTCGCCTTTCTCAGCTTCACACTGTGGAATCCAAGGCTTTTAGAATCATTGTTATCTCCCACGATGAGGCTGAGTCTTTGGGTCATTCACTCTGTCACGGTAGGCAGGTTGGTGGTCTTTCTGTCTGCTATAGTCTCCTCTCCGACCTTGACTCCCCTCCCCCCCCACCATGCTCAATCTGAGATATGTCCCTCCCATAATATTTCCGCAGGGCGCTCAAGGTCCGCCAGTAACCCCCCTTCTGGTAAAACTACCAAAATCAAGAATCACTGCTCACCTTAACTCTTTCATTCACCTTTTTCCCCACTTTTGGAGCAAACTCCCACACTCTCTTCAATCTCACCTTGCCCTCCAGGTCTTCAAAACAGCTGTTCACCACCACCTCTTATCATCCCCCATCCAAAACCCCGATCTTTTCTACCCCCATTAATCCTCCCCAAACCTACCTCCTTTAAATTCCCTGCTTTCCTTCCTGAAAGTCCCTGTGGTGTCCATCTTGTTTACCCTGTGTACTCCATCCCATCCCTCTCCCTTCCACAGATATCCTCAAATCTCTGTTCCACACTACTTTTTTTCTTCCCTCTCCCACCCCTCTTGTCTCCGGCTCTCCTCTTTGTGTTTGTGTGTTCGCTCTCATACGAGCCTCGACAGTGTATACCAAAACAAGGACAAATGTGTCCAAGAGTAGCGTCCTAAAGGTTTTGTCGGCTAAAAAAAAACAAAACAACAACAACTTCCGATATTTCCTCAAGTGTCTTGATTAAGCCAATAGCGAGACCCATCATAGTGTATTTACATATTTACGAAATATCGTGTATTTACGAAATAAATAATGTATTTACGAATTTACAATACATTAAATGGAATAATCTTTAAATAGTAACGTGAACTTTTCGAAACTTTAAAGCAAATGTCCGAATATATTTAAAAGTTCATTATAGACACTCTCAAAAGGCACCGTCAATGCGAGGATGTGTACAAGTGCTTCGTATTTAAGGAGATCCGGATCTTGTATATAAAAGAGCAGAGTCTTAATATAAAGGTTTTGTCTTCACAAGAAGAAGAAGAACAACGCCGAGCGTTCTTAGAGCAGCGTTCGCGACGCGTGGATTTTAAACACAGGTGGATGAGTTGGTTACGTGAACAGAACAAGCCGATTTGAATTTGGTAAAGGTCAGACCAATCAGTCAGGTCAGATCAGGTATGGGAGCATGCACGAGAGCAGCACGTCACTACGTCCACTTTCCGCCGGTACTCCAGGGGCCTCCATCTGGACATCCCCCAGGCAGATGCCTGGCCCATCCCCATCTCCTTGAGATGCTGATCATCCTGCTGCAACCACGAGGCACATGGTTGGCTCGTTGGCCTCCTCCACTCACGAGGCTCCCTCGCTGAGAGAATGTGATGAGCAGGATCAGCGTCAGGAAAATGAGCCACATGTCCATACAGCCGCAGCTGACGCTCACTGACTATGCAGGTAACAAATCTCATTTGAGTCTCTCTCAGCAACCGCTCTTTGGACACAAAGTCCGACCAGCGATGGCCAAGGATTTTCCGAGGAGACCTGGTACCAAAGGAATTAAGTCTCCATCTCAGATCCCTGGTTAAAGTCCATGTCTCACATCTGTAGAGCAAGACTGGAAGCACCAAGGACCTGATGACTCGGACTTTCGTCCTCCTGCCGAGGTACCGGCAGCACCACACTCCATGATCCAGTGAATCCCTGACTCCCCAGGCCTGACCCAGACGGCTATTGACCTATGGCTCACAGCCAGCAGAGGCATGAATATCACTGCCAAGGTGAATGAATCTCTCCATGACATCAACATCCTCACCACAAACGGGAACAGATAAGATAGCAGCATCCAATATGCGATTGAAAGCCTGGATCCTAGTTTTGACTCAGGAAACCCGTAATCCCAGCAGCTCTGACTCCTCATTCAGCACCTCAAGGGCCTCCAAAAGGACATCTACAGTTTCTGGAAAGATGACTATCATCTGCGAAATCAAGGTCAGAGATATTGACATTCACAAACGATGCACCACAGCTTGATCTCTCCGAAATCCTCCCCAAAATCCAGTCCATACAAGTGCTGAAAAGTGTGGGGGCCAGTACACACACTGACATACTCCAGTAACAACTGGAAATAAGTCAGAGATGGCATCACCACATCTCACAGCACTCTCAGTTCCAGAGTATAGTTCAGACATCAGAATGATCAGTTATAGTGGCACCCCATGAAGATCAAGACTCCTCCAGAGGGCATACCGATTCAATGGATCGAACCCTTTGCAAAGATCAACAATGGCTGCAAGCAGCCCCTGCTGAAACTCTCGCCTGCGTTCGGTGAGGGCCCGAAGGGCAAGGACACGGTTAATCGTTGACCTCTTTGGTGTAAGGCCCGAGTGCTCTAGTCGCTGGTGCTCAAGCAGATGGTGGGCGAACCCTATCAAGAATTATCCGAGCAAAGACCTTGCCCGGCATTGAGAGCAGCGTCACTCCTCGGTAGTTGTTACAGTCCGAGCGATCACCCTTGCCTTTCCAGAGAGGAACAACAAGGCCCCTCTTCCAGTCAGTTTGAATGATGCCTGTGTTCCAGGCAGAGCACAGAACTGCATACAACGACACGAGCGCAACATTTCCATCAGCCTCAAGAAGTTCAGCATGGATGCTACAGATCCCAGGAGCTTCACCCCATTTCAACCGGTTAACCGCAGCCTGTGTTTCTACAAACAAAGGTGGATCACAGTTGATTGGAGGGTCAGCAAAAGGGATAGTAACAACCCTGATATCCAACTCGACAGTTGGTGGATCAGCCTGGTACAACCGTTCAAAGTAACTGGCCCCGAGGGCCTTGACTTCGGATTCCTTTGTCAAGAGCCAACCACCCTCTGCTCTAACTGGAGTACACCGAGGGACGAGCTTGGAGGAACACAATGCGTGAATTCCTCTGTAAGCACGACGAGAGTCACTTGACCACAGGTGATGCTCCACTCCCTCACCTGGTGTGCCTACTTTTTTTAACAACCCTCTCAAAGAAGTTCAGCCACTGAAACTTTCGGATCTCAGTCTTCACCATGATATTTCTTGGGCAAACCACATTTCAAAGTTGGCCTCCAAAGCAGTCGCCGACTGTGCATTTTGCGTTACGCAGAGTCCTTCCTTGGCATACCTGAACTGCAATCCACCAACAAGGCTTTCATCCACAGCTTGATGGATGACTACTCTCTCCTCTGGGCTGGCTCCCCTGCCTCACATCTTGCTCAGCTTGACGCTGTGAAAACCAAGGCCGTCAAGATCAATGGAATCTCCGACACTGAAGCAGAGTCTATGGGCCTTACACTTCACCATCGCAGTCAGGTTAGCTAACTTCCTCATTTGTTCCTCTTTTTCCCCATCTGTGGAACCATTCTCCTTCAATGGCATTCTTCCCTCCATGCGTTCAAGACAGCTAGTTAACCACCATCACAAATCATCCCCAATCCAAATTCATGACCTTTTCTCCACCCAGTAAAGCACCACCACAACCTCCTTCCCCCAAAAAGTTGCCTCTGTGTCTATCTTATCCACCCCCCTGCATTCTCCCCGACTCCTCTCCTCGCCCGCGCATCCCTTTTTGCCCGTAGCTCGCCTCGTCTTCGTAAAAAAAAAAAACACCATGGGACCTTTACCGTGCACCAACTAATCCCAGCAGACGGGACTCCCACTTTTAACGTCCATCTGAGGGATGGCACAAACATTGGTGAATAGCCCTCTCTGCAAAACACCAAGATGAGCCGTTAGCTGGATGAGATTCGAACCAAGCTAAGAGAATATCTTACAAGGACCAGTATTTTAATATCTGGTTAAAATATATCAGGTGTCTGTGCTTAACGAGCCTGTCATTGAGAAGGTGAGCTGTACATTTACAAAAAATGGCAGAACTTTTGACCATAACCTCCCCCCCACCCCCAGCCATCCTCCAGGCTTGTACAGAAGCATGTGGAAGCTTGTACATAAATCACTTGCAGGATAAGGACACGGATGAGACGCCAATGGATCTAAACACAGATTACAATAACATGAGGAGGGATTGGACACATGAACACAGGACTGCATATGGAATTTGAGCCTGGGGTGAAGGATTGGGTTATCATGAACCATGTGCACAGATGGTAATGCCAAACAGACGAACCCTTTCCCCACATACCCTCCCGCACTCATTATTTTCACTTTTCTCTCCGATTTTATTCCCCCTCCTCACATTCATACTTCTCTTCACCCCTCGCCACCAATGTGTAATCGAATGTAGACAGCCCCTTCGAGGACATGTCCATTTAAAAACTGCTACAAAATTGAAAAAAATTCGACAAAACATGGAAAAGACTGCAATACAAGGTGTTGGTTCGTAATTCGGTTTTCAGCAACAGCTCGTACATTGACAAAGTGTGCGAAACAAAACAAAACGGAAAAAAAAAATGTTACAAAACACAATATTCGGGCCAACTTGCAATTTGAGCTTCACAACTGAATGAAATGCCAATGGCCTCATCACAGATTTGCTTAACGATTATGTGTTGTCACACGATCACAAAACACGTCATAAAAATGTCGTTTGTCAGTCGCTGGTGGCACAAGAGCAACAAAGTATTTCCCTTATCTGGATTGCATTTCAGGCAATTTGCAAAGCAAGGCACCAGGGTATGTGAAGCGAGCCAACGTGCACGACATGAGATACAAGTTCAAGGTCCGTGCCTCAGCTGTGAGGCCCGTACTGCCTATTTTATGCCTCTCGGAAGGAATTCTTGGCTCACCATCTGGCCAGAGAATGACGGAAGCAGGCACTCATACTGAGTAATGCTGATTCAAGACCATTTTCACCAGGATAAGCACAGCACTTCAACTGGCATTCTTCTGATTCCGATGTACAAAACTCTGTCACAGGGCGTCGGTGCTACTGAAGCAGTTTATTGGCAAAGGTTATACTGGGTGGTTTGCCAACACCTTCTGAGCAGTAGTTAAGGCAGGAATTTGGAATTTGTTCAGGGTGCAGTGAGAGCTCGCCTGCTCTTCACGGAGAACACATTGGAGCCATTAATGTCAACCAACAAATGCCGGCAGACGAAACGCCCAGCTTAACGTTAATTGTGATGCCCTCCAAAACATCTGGCCATTTCAATTTGAGACAAATCAATTGTCCATTTTGCCAAAAGTTGCGATGTTGGTCACTGGCCTCAATTTACAGCCTCAAAACAACCTCTGAGGCTGCGTATCCCCTGTTACTACTCCCCGCACAAAGCAGCAACTGCACCCCGAGTATGGAGTTGGTACATTAAAAAAAAAAAAAATATATATATATATATATATATATATATATATATATATATATATATATATATATATATATATATATATATATATATATATATATATATATATATATATATATATGGCCGAGGAGCCAGGCCACATTTAATTAGACTAATGAGCACAAAAGCTTCAGCGATATGAAAGCAAACGACCATCAGTGCTGACCCAGAAAAGGCAATTCTTAAGTTTTTCTTGGTCAGCCTAAGACCTCTGGTGCCCATTTGAAATGGCACCAAATTTCACTTTTGTTTAGACTTTTGAGCACAAGTATGATTTTTGGGTATATGGAATCCTTATGCGGCCCTTTCTCGGAATCCGCAACTTAAGAATGCGCTTAGGTCAGCCTAATGAGCTTAAGAACGCCACTCATTATCATTTTAATTAGACTTTTGAGAACAAGATCGCAACATGTCGCAAATGAAAGATGAATGTATAACAAGACAGAATATATCACTTAAGAACGCAATTAGGTCAGCATAAGTACCTTAAGAATCAATTAAAGGTGATCAACACCAACCAATTGTGGCCAATGCAGGGTTAATCAATGTTGCTCAGCCACACCTGAAACTTATATTTGTGTATTCCAATCGTCATGGTTATTCCAGAAATACTGTCATAATAAACATCTAGGTCAGCCTGAGCTTAAGAACGCCACTAATTATCACTTTAATTAGACTTTTGAGCACAAAAACGAAACATGTCGAAAATGAAAGTCGAGTGAATAACAATATAGAATATGTCACTTAAGAACGCAATCAGGTCAGTCTAAGTACCTTAAGAATCAATTAAAGTGGTTAACGCTAACCAATGGTAACTTTACTGTAACCAAAGTTGTTCGGCGCAACCCCATTGTTGAACGCCCAGCAGAAAACAGAACTACTTCCCTTTTTTTTTTTTTACAACCGCGTAGTTTCCAACCTAAACCAAAACTAAACATTGGTGGCGGCACAAAAACTTTTTAGGTCTGAGATGAGATCGCTGAAATGGCAGGTTCTGCCAGAGAGCCACCTCAAATGAACATGTGTTTTTGTCGATTGTGGTGACTTCCGAGGGTGCAGCGCACTGCAGACTACGATTCTCTGGCTATCGACTCTCCAAATGGTAATGGATTCAGACGAAGGAGGTGAGTACTTTGGTGTATTCATCGATAATGTAGGTGATGATATTTGAATGGAAATTTCCAAATGCTCAGTTTCAGGCCATGAGATGATGGATATTCATCATCTTAAATTCATCTACAATGTGACACTTTTAGCTGATTAGACATTCGATGTATCGGTCCGTTATAGGACGCAAATTTGATAGAAATTAAGGCAGCGATGTCAACATTTTTCAGACGTGGAGATGATCTCATCACATGATCAGGAGACCGATCATTCGATTGAACAAGGGATGACGACCGCGCCCCTGGAAGGAAAAGTAACATCTGATGTACCATCTACAGTCAATGCATGTGTGATTGACGGTAATTTCCCATTGCACGCATTACTGTTGAACATTCAGCGGCGTCTCAGGGGTTATAACACCGGCTAGTTCGGCACAGGTCTCGGGTCACGCGCCTCAGATCACGATTTCAAAGCACCCCTGTGCCTTACCAGTTGGGGATATAGACCCCGGATACAGACTGGGTTTGATCAGAGACCAAGCGAAGTCTGCCAGTCCGTAGCCAGTTTGGTTTTAAATGCAAATCGAGCGATTGTTCCTGAGCGCGGCAAGAATAAATTCAAGGCGGCAAATCTCGTATAAATCAGCCAAATTTATTGGGGACACATCGGGGAGCACGACACAAGCAAAGCATGCACGAACGTTATAATATAATTAATCTTTAACCCGCTCTTGCCTCGGGAGCTACGGATACGGGTTTCGAAGGGAGCCCTAGCAAAATAAGCCTGAGGCCTGGACTACATGCACACAAGACACAGAGTACTTGGTGGTGCCTCATGGACGAGAGGTATAAGGTGTGTGAGGCACAAATGCGGCTCGTGACAAGCCCATGTCGTCAGATTCGAGCACTCAGCTTGAGCACGCAGCATGGCAAGATGGTGCTCGTACTCCTATCGGCACTGCTCGTGCATGCCGCTTGGCAAAATGGCAATGACGACGTCCTTTTGTTGGCACCACTCACGCACCAGCCTCGGCACGTCCAGCCCCTGTAAGGTTGATGGCACATGAGCTAAAGATCCTGTGTTCCAGCTGGGTTTCTCACAAGGTCCAGTATGCAAATCCAGGCCTGGCCTGTACACCAGACCAGGCCAAATCTGGGTGTTGGACTCTGCAGGTGGGTCGATGGGATGAAAAGACGTGTCGAGCTGTCCAGGGAGTAAGGACAGTCAGAGGCCCCGTGGCTGGACTCAGGATGAACCTGTGGATCACCTGCAGGCTGGATCCATGGCCGAGGAGGAACAGTCGGCCAAGCCACTCCTCATAACGCAGATCGCAGATTCACAAAGGCAGTTCCTCTCTTGCCTTTTTGGGGCGGGCCTTTACAACCACCCCTGGGGACCCGTGATTCGTCCATCGTTCGAGTTTGCCACAGCTCTCCGCCAATGGGTTGCTGGCACATCTTGCTGACTGACTCTGTCAGGGCACTGGGTGGGGGCTCGTTATAAGGGGGGAAGGAAAAAAGAAGGCACCCCTCGGTACACCTCCCGACACACATGTAACGTCCGATTACCAAACAACCTGGCTAAACATGCATTTAAGGGGGGATCTGGGCTAATCCTATATTTAGTAACCCACTAAGGGCCCATTTCCACAACACGACGACCACCTTTCTCCCAAGGCTCTCCTGAGCCTCCATTTGGGGCAGCCCATGGTAATGGCCCTGTCTAACATACAGCACAAATCTCCTACTTACTCTAACCCACAATATGGGAAGCACTTAACTCCAAAAACCAGTCACAGTAAGATTGGCATGTCCCTACCATCATGTGTCGGATCACTCATCTAACAAATACATTCACACTCTACGCACACTACCTAACATTCTCATTATGGATTTGAATGGGATGGCATTCAATTTTACTTTTACCACCAATATTTGCATAGGAGCAGGACATTCAAAGGTTCAAAGTTCCCTAACGTGTTCGCTCCTTCATGCCCCCTCCCGGCAGTATTGTCTATTCAACCCTGAGGGTTTCCTCACTTCCTGGCCCTATTGGCCTCTCACCAGGTGAGTTCAGTCGGTCCAGTGGCCTAATCTCACAGAGAGTTCTTCGGCCCACTGAGCCCATAAAATGGAATGAATCTTCGGCCGCAACAGCCCACAAAAGCACTTTGGCCTCAATGGCCCACAAAAATTATTTGGCCCATATGGCCCACAAAATGACTTCTCGGCTGAAATGGCCTACTCACGAGCAGCAGCAGTCAACAAGCCCTGCATTGGACAGCAGGTGACACAGCAATGGTGGCAAGGTGATATCGATGGTAAGCAAATGCAGTTTCGAGGTGTTCTTGAGGGCACAAGTGGGTGTGATGACCTCAGACCAGGTGAGATGGAGAGTACCATTACCCTTCCTTGCCTGACTTGTTTTGGCAGGACTTGTTTTTTTATGGTCTTAATAAAAAAATTTTCCCCCCTTTTTTTTTTTCGGACAGAATGGTGTGTTTCTTAATCAACAGTTATCTTCGTGGGTGTGTGCTCATGACACACTGGTGGCCTCTCTGGCACTTGGAGAGGGTCACCAAGCCGGGCCCTTGTTCACAAATTTTCCCATCAACACTACTCGTACCAGGTGTCATGCATGAATGGTGCGGAGGAGAGTCCATCGAACCTAACCATTTACTGTTAACTCTAAACAATGAAACAAAACCCTGCTATGGCTAGAATGATCCTAATGACCAATTTTTCCCAACCTGGAAAACTGTTCCATTCTTTTAAACCTGGGCAAAGCCCTTATTTGTCTTTTTTCATTTGGTGGTGCCAGGCATAACTCACTAGCTGGGGAGTGTGACAACTACTAGGCCTCTTTGGCTGCTCCCAATAGGGGGTGGGGGACACCCAGCGACCTCGGGGTGCACCTGAGCGTGCTTCTGGCGCTCCGAAATAAGGAGTGGCTCTCTCGCCCCATACTGTGCTCTCCGAGCACTAAAACCTACTGTGTGAGCGAGTTGCACTAAAACCTACTGTGCTCTCCTGGCATCTCTGGCAGCCTTCACCTGCCAGGAGCCCCCAAAGCCCTGGTGCCCTCTCTCCCAACTCACGAACTTCCAATACCATGTCACACTCCCAGCCAGTACCACCATACCTTGGCCTGCACCGACCACGAGCAGTCCGCCTGCATGATGGAACAGCAACCGGAATCCATGTCAAATCCTCTAAGTCCCCCTAACCCACACTAACTTGGTTAGGAGACTCCTCCTGACAGGGTACGTTGTTTGCACTCACTCTCCTCATTCGCACAATCACACCATTCACCCCTACACTTTAGTCATTCATTCCACAGAGCCACACACCCAGTCCACAACACCATCCAACACCTTTCACTTTTATGTTAAAACAAAAAACACACCAGTCCTTCGGATCCCACTTGGTCATCAAATTTAACTGATACACTTTTTTTTATCAAACCCCAATCAATTTGTCACTACGTCCGTCGTCCGCTGGCCTCCTCCATACTGCCATAATCGTTTATTTCCAACAATTTAAACAAAACATAAAAATTTCTTCACCAGCCCCATGGAACCTCTGCATGGTTCTAACCAGGCATTTCAGTCTTTCCTCAAAAAAGCCACTCTGTCATCCACTTGCTTCAGGTGTGTTTAACGCTCTGCCTGTGATTTCTCCACAATTTTTTTTATTTTTTTTTAAATAATCACCCAGATCAACTCGTGCCACTCATCCCTTCTGTCAGCCTCTCAATTTACAATCACTCTCGATATACTTTCCAATCCAAATTTTTACATCCCAATATGGCCTGCTTCTTTGGCTCATTGGAAGGGGAGTGAGAGAAGGAATCCCTCATTACCCCTTACATGACCCCGCCGCCTTTCCGCCATGGCTCAAAGGGGTCACGTCTCAATTGGGGTTGTGATCCACCCCCTCCTCTTCTCCAGGGTTCACGGAAGTCAGGTAAACCCCAATCGGGGGAGTGGCCTCACCCTCTTCTAACTACCTGAAGACAGATAAACCCCACTCAACTAGCTGAACCCCTCGTGTCCTCAGAGAGGTTTGAAGACCAAGTGACACATGGCAGTGTTGCTGCTGGCCTCTTCCTGTTCTAAAATGGGTACGGGGAGTATGTTACACATGCCAGTGCGGCTTGCTACTCATCTGCACTCTACCCCGAAGTTCCTGTGAGGCTGAGAGAGAAATTAAAATCTAATTTCTAAAGCCTGCAGCTGGATGCAGCACCTCTAACTCTGCAAGAACCCATGCGGAGCTGTCCATTATGGTTTCCGTCCCTTGGCTCAAGTTCTGTCCTGGAGGCATTTCTATTTCCCCTTGCACCTCGAACCTATTTCCTACGTCACCACTCATTCCACGCTCAGGACTCCCACACACAGCAGGCTGCACACATTCCAAGGTCATGTGTTCATATTCCACACCTTCAACCTTGCCTGTGTACTGACCAACTGCCTCGCACTCCAGGGTTACATTCTCGACCGCCACGTGAGTACCCACACACGTTTCGGCCATGGCAGCACACACCGGTGCTGTAGTCTGGACTGTGGGCTCACAGCATTCATTCACAGGCACTCCACACACACATTCAGGGGTCACGCGTACGTGCACCCCATCGGACAGAGTCTCCTCATTAACATAAAATCTAATACCTAACTTAAGCTCATCGTCCGCACCATGTATGCATGTACCCATGTACCTGCTTCGTTCCAGAGTCACCTCTGTCCGGTCGCTTCTCTCCAGCAGGTTGCTCATCATCAGTTCGCCACACTCCTCTGGGGCTGTCAGCTCCACATGCCGGACCTGCTCAAAATGTGTTTCATTCGTCAACAACCCCGTTTGCTCCCTCAATGTCTCCTTCACCAGGGTTTGCTCTAATTGTCGTTTCATCCGACGAGTGATGTCAATCAAGTCCCGCACCACGAACATTCCTCCCTGTGGTGATGTCACACATCCCACATTATTGTGCTGTCCTACTTCCTGGCTCCATTTTCTTTTCCATTTGAGTCGTTCTTCCTTTCTGAGCCTTTTGATATATATATATATATATATATATATATATATATATATATATATATATATATATATATACACATATATACATATAATATATATATACACATATACATATATATATATATATATATATATATATATATATATACATATAATATATATATACACATATACATATATATATATATATATATATATATACATATATATATATATATATATATATATATATATATATATATATATATATATACACTAGTGATACCCGTGCACATGCACGGGACAGCAGTACAACATCGCTGGTAGCAGACGACAGACCGTACACGGGGAATGACAAAAATACGCATTGTGCAAAATGCAAGTGGTACTATGGAGCGCCAAGACTTCCCAAACATTGTCGGCATGTCCGCTAAGTGCCACAGCAATTTCATCGGGATCGTGTGATGGCGAGCCGAGTTTTTAGTGTGTAAGCTTGGTATTATATATATAAAAAAAAAATGTATATGTATGTGTGTATATGTATATGTATATGTATATGTATATATATATATATATATATATATATATATATATATATATATATTCACAGGCACTCCTCATATATATATATGATATATATATATATGATATATATATATGATATATGATATATATATATATGATATATATATGATATATATATATATATGATATATATATATATATATATATATATATATGATATATATATATATATATATATATATATATATATATATGATATATATATATATATATATATATATATATATATATATATATATATATATATATATATATATATATATATATATATATATATATATATATATATGATATATATATATATATATGATATATATATATATATATATATATATATGATATATATATATATATATATATATATATATATATATATATATATATATATATATATATATATATATATATATATATATATATATATATATATATATATATATATATATATATATATATATATATATATATATATATATATATATATATATATATATATATATATATATATATATATATATATATATATATATATATATATATATGAGCCTGGCGTTGGCGCAGTGGTTCGGGCAGCGGCTTGGGATCCAAAAGGTCCTGAGTTCAATCCCCGTTGGGCCACTGAATTAATACACCAGGGGGTTGACTCAGCCTGTCATCCTTCCGAGGTCGGCAAAGTGAGTACCAGTGCACTGGGCCAGTGTATACCCCGGTTAAAATAGTTGTACCATATCCCTGTGCCATAAGAGGCGACCAGGGTTGCGTCAGGAAGGGCATCCGGTGTAAAACATGTGCCAAATTACTATGCGGATCATACGGATGATCCGCTGTGGCGACCCCGAACAGGAAGAAGAAGAAGAAGAAGAATAAGTTTGTTTTGTTTTTGTTATTTTCTCATGGGTGGATGGGAACATGTGGCGAAACTGCAAACACCAACTTGTGACGTTGGTTATCCCCGCACTCCAAGGATTCCTTTTTATTCTTGCCTTATTGATTAGCCATCACAGCAAAAATTGGTATTTCTCTCAGCAATGCAACGCGTCTAATATTCCAGTGCATGTATAAGATAACGATGTTCACCCATCTTGCAATCCAGTGCCATTGTTATCACGTGATCTTGTTTTTTTTCACCCTTTCCTCTAATTTCTGGACGTATCCCCGGTTGCAGTCAATGACATTTCAAAACAGGAAGACAAGCTTACTATAAAATAAAAAAGAAAACTGAATACCTGAAACGTAGGCCACCTTTTCCTTCAAAATGGGTAGCAAGTCAGCAGCCTTCAAATCATCATTCTTTCGATATCCTGAAAAGCACACAAAATTATATTTGGCTCAACAATGCTTGTCTTCATAAAAAGGCAATTATAAAACATCTCCTTCATTTTAAAATGGAAATCACTCATCAATCAAATCAAACAAAACTGGCAGACATCACAAAGCAACTGCATTTTGACATTATTAATTCATTTGTAAAAAATACTTAATCTCGAAAAAAGGGAACTGTATCTTCGGCAGTTCACAATTCCCTTCTTTCCTTTCCAGATGTGTGTTGTGGCCAAACCATGTGCGTGTGCACGCATTCGTATTATCACAAAAAGGTGCTCAAGAATGAAGACAAATTAAAACTAGAGCGAAGTCGATGACACGCCATCGCAAATCCCACACTTACTTTCTCAAGCAAAGTTAAAGGATGGAAAAAAAAAAAAAGTTCAACCAGGAATGATCCAATATCAGATTTTGAGTTAAAATTATTTTCCTCATTTTGACCCTCATGACCCTTGGTCTCCATCCCATAGGCATGAACCCGTGGGTCAAATCCAAAAAAATCATTACATATTTCATGTCCCCAAATGTGGATTTCATACACAAAGTTTAATTTTAAAATGTTTCAAAATTACCAAGTTTGTTGAATTTCTGTTCAGCAATTTAGGAGATATAGGACAGACAGACAGACAGACAGATAGATAGACAGAGTCGATTACAATATCCCGCATTTTTTTTTCAAAAAGAGTGGGGATAATGAATGAGTAAAGAATGGCTTAAAGACCAAAACGTTCAAAGTTCAAATATGACAAAGGCCTCCCTGAAGAATATAGATTACAGCACATCTGCACAAGACAAGTCTGTAGGCCTTGCAGCACACCTCAGCCAATAAGCTCGCCTTGTCAGCTCAAATGTGACTAAAGCTGTCTGGGCACGCGGAACTGCTCTGAGATGCCCTGGAATATCTGAGAGAAATGCTGCAATTGTTTCGTTGAAAATAATTGCTGTGGAAATGGAAGCTGCACAGAATATATACATTTGCCACTTGTTATAGTTAAACTAGGCAATGAAATGGAAGACAAAGAAGGAATCCAAAGAAGTAAAGAGCAAAGATGGTGTCATCAGGAGGAACCTGGATAGGATTCGGGTTTCAGCTGCAACTCCACTGCCTTTAAACGTATCCAAGCGCAGCCAAGTGAGCCTCACAGAAAAATGTCTGCAATACTTCACTTCTCACAAGATATAGATAACGAAAGAGGGGAATGTAGAGATGAAAGAGAAGAAAAAGCAAAAATTAGAATGAATAAAGAGAATTACAAAAAAAAAATAATGATAATAAAACAAAATAAAATAGAAATTAGAAAGAAATGCGAAAGGAACAAAGAACAAAGATGTTGGGAAGAACCCGGACAGATATATTTTAGCAGTTACTCCCCAGACTCAAATGCAGCAACACGAACGAGCTACCAAAAAGTCCATCAGCGAGGAAGCACTTTGTTGAAATTTCAATTTTGACAAAAACACAAAAACTGCAGACGTCACCAGGGTATAAAGATTACATTAGCTCTGAAAATGAACAATCCATGTTAAAGTAGTTTTACGTGCGAATTCACGTGACTCTGACACATCGACCAATTGCAGTCACCTCTCCCGTCAATTCAGGAACGGATGAGGTTAACAAGCTGACAGACAGAATTAGCATTGCTTCAAGACAAGATTTGCTGTATGTTCATGTTTTCAGCTACACCAAGGAATGAATAATCACACAATGCTACTGGTACAAAAAGCTTTTCATTGTTTTGGGGAAAAGATGAAATATCGTAACCTGTTATGCAACAAAAAACAACAACTTTAACAGCACTTGGTCGAGCGTGTACCTCTGTCAGGCTGAGCAGTTACATTTTGTATGCTATCAATAGGCCGGATATAGATCCGCACCTGAACCAAAATCGAATCAGCTTGTTCTTATCACCGAATCAACTCATCCACATTGTTTTGTCACAACTCGGCCACAACTTTTTGAATCATCTTGCTAAATATATATATGTATGTATATATATGTATATATATGTATATATATATATATATATATATATATATATATATATATATATATATATATATATATATATATATATATATATATACACACACACAGTATATACATGCATATACATATAAACACATCACTTTTGGCTACATCTCTCAATGGTGAAGGATCACATTTAAAAAGTATAAATTCTCAGATCCGTATCCAGATCTTCACCAAAATCAAATCAATTCGTCCTTCTCACACACCTCGCCTGTTCATCTGTGAGTAAGCTTACATATGCCATTCTGACAACTTCTCAACCTCCTCCCACACTGTAAGTCCTGCCCACCTCCCACCCATCCCCACATTGCAACAGACATTGCCACATTGAAAGAGCAACATATTTAACACTTTCCACGCTCTGATTATGCTGTCAACAGACATCTGCCCGAGTCACCTGTCCAACTCCCAATTTCAAGAGAAAATAGTCGGAAATAATCACAATTGGACCCGCGTAACCTCCGCAGTAAAATCACTGCTTGACAGAATGTCGCATCGTTATCTGGGTGGTGTAAAAACAACAAAATGCTGCCTTGGTCACTGAGGCCTATCTTCACAAAGCCCGTGATGCCTCTTGGCTCAAAATCCTTTTAACTGTCGCTTTGTTCGTTTAACACTGAAGAGAAAATTTACAGGAAGGACTTGGCAATTGGGAACCTGACAACTTTGCACAGCAGTCAGCACCAAAATGGCAGCCGTAGTATAGAAATTGTGGGTGGAGTCAGGCGAACCATCCATCCAATAGGTGGAACCCGGACACATGGACGGATGCACACATGCACAGCTCCTTTTATAGTGCAGATGTTGTGGTACAATAAACCGTGATAGATATTTGTGTGGTGAGCGTTATTGTGTCGCAAACCAACAGGACTCATCAAATTAAATTTGTTCAATTTGCTCAAAATGTAAGCATTAGCAAGGAAAGCATAATAATCAGTAATTTATCCATCAGTAAGGATCAGTGAGTCACAAGTTAGCATCAGTAAGCACCATTGGTAAAGCATCCGCAAATATAATCACCAAGTTTATCCATAGCTGACTTGTAATACCCTCTCTGACCACCACATGCAGCACCATATGGTAAACAACGCGGTTCGGTTGAGGACAAACAAACACAGTGTTGTTTGATTTTATAATATAGATTATATGGAATTAATGAACTGCTCATGTTACAATAGTGTGTAATCCATGCACATAGTCACTTACCAATCGTACATAATTGAGACACTCACGTTCCAATGGTACGTAATTAATAGACATACTCACAATTCACGAGTACGGAATTAGTAGACATACATTCCAATGGTACGTAACTAATTGCTGTATTCATTCTTCAACAGTAACTAACTAGCAAATACAACCCATTGCTTCACTGATGGGGACAATAAGGGGGTGGGGGGGGGGAGAAAGAGAGGAGGCAGGTATCAGGTGAGACGGGGGAGGGGAGGCAGAGAGGATAAACACGAAAAAATAAAATAATAACTCAGAACAGCTGTACATCCAAAGATGCAACAGAGTTTGTAAAGTAATCCGCTGGCACATCTGCAAAAACTTTGATGTCCCAGTTCCAGAAAATTTGTGGTAACATGAACCAAAAACAATCACTCAAAACATTGAAGTACTGACCGCTCACGTACGACCGTATGATCCCATCGAGCGTGAACATCAAAAACAAAGCGTTGCGACAACATATCAGATTTGGGTACAAAATAAAAAGAGAAGAAGGCATTACTAATTGAGGTGTAAATTCCAGTGATTTTGGACTAAACGATGGAGAAATCAAGAAAATGACCAAATACCAAGACCTCAAGCATGAAGTGAAAAGATCATGGAAGCTGAAGAATGCCAAATGATGATGAAGAACCATTCCTGGGAATATTATAACAAACGCACTACAGTTGGAAGCTGTCCTGTGCTCAGTAACGATCCTGAAATTAGCCCTCGACACAAAACTTTAAGAAAAGAAAACGTCACAACTTGGTCCATGAATCGTGACCACTTACCGAAATGAAGGTGGATACTTTGAGTGCGACCTGAGAGGACTCCATTCCACATTCTGAAACCCCATCGTCAGATGTACAGACACACACAGGTGTATAGATTTTATTTTCTCAGTAATCGCTCCCATCACTGTTTGTCTAAAATTATTATATTTCAGACACACTGCACACTCAATGAAAATGATAAATTATTTTGCAGAACACAAGTTCGAAACATGAGCTTCCACGTTCGGCCATCATCGAGTTATTCAAATCAATGTCATGACTTTCTGAAGGAATGGCTGAATTAGAAGCTAAAAACCGATTTTCAGTGCGAATTGTATTTTGAATCAAACCTTAACAAAGTAAAAAGTCACACGTAAAGAAGAAACAAATATTTCTAAAAACTTAGCACACAGTGAATGTTTCAAAAACCTTTCACGTTACACCTTCATGTCGCGGAACAGGTGTTTTTCCGACTTCAAAGTGGTGGAAAATTTCCCCAAATTTCTGATGGGTTCTCCATACGGTGTTCTCATTTTCGTGTAATGTTACACCAGATGATGTGAGAAAGGTCAATAGGTTACAGTCGTCACTCTGGTAACAGGATCAAAACTAAGATCAAAACCAGATTTGGTATGTTTCTACATCTTACGATTCAAGTACTTTACGTCACAAAGGCCTCCAGCATGTCTGGCACGAATATATGTATTGTGGTGTGAATTTTGGCACAAACATGATCACATACAGTGGAGCAACATTATAATTCAGCTCGATGAGCTATCTGCATGCTTGTTTTGACCTACCACAAGTTCAAGCAAATGAAAATACAAGGAACAACAAAGCATCCGGCGATGCAAAGCCCGTCCGCATCTGCTTTGTATTTAAACTAAACTTGACGACAACACAAAAACAAAAAAACCCTAAAAATTATCAAATAATGTTCTCTACATGCTGCATGGCAAACGGGCTAAAATCATTACAATGACACTTACACATTCTGACTTTCTGCTTTTTGGTGAAAAACTTATTACAAGAACAATGGTGTGCCTTAATCATCGTGGGACTTGAAAAACTAGACAATACAATTCCTAGAACACCTTACCCCACGCAGTGTTCAAGTATATACATGGATTGAAATTAATTGTTCCTCGACCATAAACTGATAAACTCGACCATAAACTGAAACAAACGGACAGAAGTGAACCGATTCCTCAACTCCCCTTCTCACTTCATGTGTGTGGGGTAACTCGTGTTGCCTTGGGTCCATGTCATAATGCCCACAAAGCCACACTTCCTGCAAAGACAGCTCATTCTTCGAAATACTTCTTCCAAAGGGTTCTCTGATAGGATGTGTTATATAATATAGAGGGTTTTACAAAGAGCTCAACCAAAGGATGAAGATCAAAACCAGGTTTAACAAGAGGTGAGACGGTCAGTTAAAATGTCTGTCACACACTTCACTGTATTTATGGAGTTGGACAGTCGGAGTAATTCCGAATGAATGAACAATCATGAATGGTGGAGTCGTAAATCCGCCATTCAAAACAATTTTGGGACGAATCATTGATTTCTGTATCCTTGCAACAATCGGTTTCTCGTTGACACACTGCAAGGTCCAAATGTCTATATTTCACTGTTGGAAGTCTTGACATGTTTCACTGTTATTCTGCAATTAAGTAACAGCTGAAACATCAATTATGATGATGGGCTGACAGAATGGCCAAGAGGTACACAAAACCACCTCTTGGCTGTCTAGCCTTAGTTTGAATCCAGACCCAGCTATAAACTGTCATCCCGGTGTTTCACAAGCAGGGTGATTCATCAATGTGTGTGCCGTCTCTCGGATGGACGGCAAGTGGGCGTCCCATCTGCCAGCATTCATTGGTGGATGTTGATAATCGCACGGTGTACTTCACGAAGAGGAAGAAGTTATCGCCAGCACCCTGAACAAATTCCAAATTCCTGCTATCATCAGCAGAGGGCACTGAATCAGCGGCACAGCCATGCCCTCAGCCAATGATGCCACCCCACAACCTTGTGCTGCATATGAATGAAGACCAATTCTGCTTTTTAGAGCAACAAGTTTGAAATGCAGTGGCAGTGCTTTTGATTTATCTGTAGCACAAAGGACATGTATCGATTTCAGGATCTCTGTCAATGGAAGAGTAAGACAGAACACGGTCGCTGAAGATTCACGTGTGTTGGACCAACAGTTGGACATACAACATCTTCAATCAAATGTAAATATGATTCAAAACTTTTAGCAAAGCATGTATTGCAACAGAACATTGACTTATTTGTTTTTCTGCAGTATCTAAGGCTAATGGAGGAGCTTCATCTGAACTCAAGACAGACAATGCAAGGAACTCAAATAAAACGCTCACAAATACCAGTTCCGTTTTGCAATTCAAATTATTTGACTGAAATGGCCTATTTCACCTGAAAGGAACAAATTCTGAAATGGCTGTCATTTTGTCTGGATTGTCATCTTAGCTCAAACCTCAAGAAACCACCAATGGGATCGATTCATGAATTTCCATCGTCTCACCCTCTCCCTTCCTGTCTGGTGTTGGCTTAATGGTTTGGCTGGTGGGATTGGGATTCTAGGGTCGTGGTGAGTTCAAATCCTGTTTTTTTTCGTTGAATTAACACCAGGTAGGGTTGACTCAGCCTGTCATCCTTCCAAGGTCGGCTGAATGAGTAACAGCTTGCTGGGATGATTGAGCCATCCGAGTGGCGACCCGTCCAGGATTGTGCCCAATAGCCCAGGAGACTGCTTCGGCAGCACCGACGCTCTGCACAGAGTATGTACCCTCTTCTTTCAGAAGCAGTGAATCTGACTTACATAGGGTTTCAAAGACAGCATAGGCCTAACCCTGGTTGGTGGATTTGTTAATCAGTAGGTTTGTACACATAACCATGGTTAACTTCCTGTCATCAACAGGAAAACCACCCCAACTGAAAGAACAACAACCAGAACGACAATATTGGATTTTTAAAAAAAAATTGGCATACCCTGTTGTTTCAAAAAGAAAATGAAAAATTCCCTGATCATATTTGGTTGAATGGCATTCGTGTTTAAAATGACACAAGTAATCTCCCTGAAGAGGAGCAAAGATAAATGAAACAAATTACAGTTGGTCCATTGCCAATTGAACGTCATTAAAAGTTTTTCTTAAAACTACAACGAAACAATTGCCGGTAAGCTAAACGGCAATCTGGAAACCACAATCCAAGAGTAAATGCTCAATAAAATTGTACTTGTAATGGATTTTAAAAAGTGGAATAAATACAGACGTCACAATTTTGAATGCACAAGCTTTGAGAAGTATCATGTATAACTTCCTGATGGGGTTGGATGAAGTTGTCCAACTTTGATAAAATGTTTGGCCAAACTTGAGACAAATTTTCTTTACGAGAAGTTTTCGTTTTTTCAACATTTATATTATTAATTTAGTGTTTGTTTTACACCTATAAGAAAGCAGGACTTCTATTTAGTCTTGAAAGCCACACATTTAGTATGTTGGAAGAGGTGGAGGTGGGAGAACATCTGGGGACAAATGATCACAGCGTAGTAAGCGCAACTCTATTGTTGAAATAGTGGTGTAAGGGTGTTTAATTTTAGGAGAGTAAACGTTGTGGATATTCAAAGTGATTTGGGAGCCTTTAAATTGGGTAAATTTAATTAGTGGGCCGTTTGCATCAGAGAAATGTGCAACCTTCAAGGAGTAAATGTGTACGGTGCAGAGTCGGAATATTATACTCTGTGGAAGAAAAAACAATAATTATATTCATGTGCTCTCAATTATAATTGTTGCTGGTGCTTTATAAATTTAATTTTTATGCTATAGTCGAATCGGCTGTCAGTTATGTTTCCCTATACCCAAGAGTCTTTTGACTGAAATGTTGATAAAAGGAATGTCTTACTATGAAACAGGGTGACCTGGTTGATAACACTGCAACTTTTGCCATGATCATGTCATTCTCTTTCACCAAGTGGACACGTATTGCAGTTTGTTATTTTGCCTAATGCTTATCAGACCCCTCCACTCCCACAAAATCATATAAATGCCAGGAAATGTAATCTTAGTGAAGTGCAAATCATTGGGATGTTTACATCTCAGTGTTTTGGACTCCGTGGTACCACGAATAAAAGTTCTCTGATGAAATGTACTTTTCGTTGTGGACAGTGAATTAATTGTTTCTTACAAATTGAGTAATATGATTTACACCAAGTCGGTTAATAGAACAAATCAGAAAATTCCACAACAAATTGGTGCCGTGACTCGGATGTACTAAATCCCTGGAGGCAGTCCATGGTCCGGAGGAACGGCGAATGCATGAGCATCACAGACTAGAAGGTGAGTGGAGAGCGTTCGCCCCATCCCTGGTGGCGGGCCTGTTCTTAGCGGGTAACGTACATCGACAAAGGAAAGTACATGTCATATAATTTTTATTGATAGGCCTGAGAGGACCTTGCGGTTCTGGACCGCTTAAGCCTTCGGGGCTGAACAGAGATCAGGGATCTCTTCACGGAAAGCTCGAGTCTTCGCCATACCTTGAGTGAGTTCGGTACTCGGCTCACGGTGCTGTACTGGGTACAGCAGAGGCATTTGGGAAAAGGCCAATCCCCTCTGGCCAAAGGGAAGGGGGTGGAGTCCCACCTCCGCAAAGAGAGGGGTTTGAGACCCAGCTCGCTGTGCAGTGTGATTGTTATGTGTTATGTGGATTGAGGTTATGAAGTGCATATTTCATGGTATTTGTGACGTGGGGTTTGAAAGATGGGAAATGCTGTTAAAGAGTGATGAGATTGGGTATAACGAAGCAACCTGCCCCAGGCCACGCAGAGGGACATGCACAAGATATATGTTCGATAAATACGTACCTGATTCTGTGAGAGACGTCGCAAATTGGGGCGTTTGGACTATGAACAGTAAATTGCCTTTTCTTGAGAATGGTACTTTTGCTGGAGGAGAAAGGAAAGGCCAAGAAGGCCTCGAGGCACGTACATTGGGGAGCGTACATGGATTGGATGGAGGAGTGTCGAGACAGGGTCAAAAATACGCGGCTGTTAAAATGAATCAAAGAGAAAACAGCGAGCTGCCCCTGTCAAGTTCGAGGATGATGGAGAGGAGTCAGATAGGTGGCCCGAGCCCATTCCAGACATAGTTCCAACACCGCCGTCTCTCGAGGACGAAGAACCGGGCGCAGCAGGCGCAGAGGGAGATGATGGTACAATGCAGGAAGAGCATCAACGAGGAGCCAGAAGAGGAATACCAAAAGAGGAGATTATGGAGAGTGTGGAGAGGAAGGGAGTGCAGACACAACGCAAAGAGAGGGCTCCTCTTGGTGACAGGGTCGGAGTGCAGACCCGGTCCAGAAAGGCCACGTTGGAGGCTGCGAAGGAAGAAAATGAAGAGGCACTGTTAGGTACGTTCCCATTGCGAGATTACCCGGGGGCCAGAGGCGTGCAAGCAATATATCGGCCATGGGGTTCCGAGTTAAGGGCCATTGCCAGCGACAAGTGCCCGGAACCCGAAACGAGCTCACAATTGAAACCAATCGTGGGATGGCCAAGTGAAGCGCCCGGAACCCGAAACGAGCTCAAAGAACATGTCAACAAGCTCATTGACACGGTGACCAAGGTAGCGCCATGCAGGGCAGATTGGGGGAAAATACAAGCGTGCAAACAACGCTCATCCGGGGATCCGTTGGATTGCCTAGAGCGGTTACGGGATGTGTGTCAGCGTCACTCTGGGTTAAAGATGAAGAAAGTATCCCGTTCGCTCATGCGTTAATCAACGGGTTGGCAGCCAAATTGCAGGACGAGGTCAATCGAGTGTGTATCGGCTGGGAAACAAAAGATGTAAAGGATTTAATGCTATGTGTGACCCATTGTAGTTCATTGATTGAACAGCATCATGCTGAGACGGAGGCTAAACTGAGTTTCGACTCAGGTAAATGAGCAAGGAGAATGGGCAAGTGGGAGAATGAATAAGTGTTATGAATGTTTGAGTTACCTGTTTGGATTTCTGTTTGTTCATTGTACTCACTGGAAGTTTGCTTGCTGTGAAACTGTTGCATTGTATTGTGTGGAGGTGTTACGGATTCGTAAATCCTATAGTTTTGCATTGAGTTACCTCTTTGGACGGATTTGTGAATGCTTTGTGATTGGAAAGGTTGAGTTTTATGTTAAGAATGCAAGTTGAGTGTTCCAACCTGGAACTCTTGCATGTTTGTATTCATATCTGATTTGTATGCACACTGATCCGCATTGATCTGCATGTGGTACTAAGTGAGTGTTGAAATGGAACGTGTGCGAGTCCAGTAGATTTCACTGGAATAAAACGTGCTCCATTGTATATTGAGACCTGTGAAGCTTATGGGAATGCATTAGTTCGGAAATGGAGATAATGATTGGTCATCACTATAGACTGTGAAGACTCTGGATGAGGTGAAGTGCACACGTCGATTCCAGAGGAAAAACGGTGACGACTGACTCCTCACGCGATGTTGATTCAGAGCGCATGCTTGAGAGTGTTTTGGGACCGGATTGAGAGGTGTGTGTGTGAATTCAATCTTGGTGAAAATCTGAATTGGAAGCGATTGTGAGCTCAATAAGGAACTGAAGATTACTGTACGATGTCATACATGAATGTCTTGTAATTCATGATATTGCAACAAGTAAGAACTGGCTCATGATGAGACCACTTTGGCTTGGGGCCACTTGCTTCGTGCTGATAAAAACCAAGGTCACGAAACTGGAATGTCTGTGCTTTACCGGCAGGGAAGGATAAATGTGTGTTCCCTGCCTCGGATAGATGCTGAAGCAAGTGTTGACGTTTTATTTAAAAGCCATAGTGATTTTGGATAAATTGTGAAATGACAATTGTGAATGCAAAATATATTCTGGAAGTGAAGTCCATTTAGGAGACTTGCTATCACCAGAATTATGAGACAAAAATCCTCTAATTACTTACTCAGCCCGGCAAGGTGAGGTCTCACAAGCAGCTGTTTGTACTGCGAGAAGAGATTTATGGATACTGAATCCCCATTCAATTCATATGCGGATTCAAGGGGGGGGGGAAATAATGCCCCAGAGAGGGGGGAAAAATGACCCCAAAATGCGAGTGCCGTTGTCATAAATAAAAAACAAAACATCTCTCAAGTGTGTGTGTGTGTGTGTGTGTGTGTGTGTGTGTGTGTGTGTGTGTGTGTGTGTGTGTGTGTGTGTGTGTGTGTGTGTGTGTGTGTTTCACCCACGGTACAATTTGGAGGGTGGGGGCTACTGTGTTGAAATGTACATGCGTGTGAGAAATGTTTCCAAAATTTTGATTTGAATCGTAACCATTGTACTTAAAATGTGATCAAAATGTAGAAATATGATTTGGAATGATTTTAAAGTGATTTGTAAAGTAGTTGTGTATGATTTGGTACCTTGGGATGAATTAGGATTTATAACCTTCCACCAGCATTCCGGGAGAGAGTGATCAAGTAATTATCCCTCGGATGGACGTTAAACGAGGCATGCTCTCTTCATTAGTCTGTGAATGTTATGTTAATGGCTCTTTGTCTGAGTCCTCCGAGGTGCAGACTGGCTGTCTGGTGCTCTTTGAACACACAATCGTGCAAGCCTTATCACAACACTCCTTGGCACATTTGTCTGCCAAGGTCAGCTTCCGGCACGAATAGCAGAAAGCAAAAAAAAAAAACCCCAAAAAACATCTCTGGTGGCTTTATTTGTGCCTCTATTTGTCAAATTAATTCATGAATCGTTTGATTTGATTAAAAAAAATTGTTTTTATTGTCACGATGATAGACCATAAAGCTGTTTAAGCGAGATTGGATGCTATTCGCCTGATGACTCAACTTTGACAAATGATTTGACAATTTTTGTACACCTGTTTAAAACAGAGGTTTAAACTGTATTTATTTGTTTTGATAAATGAATGGATTTGTGTTTAAAAGGTCAGAGGATGTGATTAGATGGCTAGTGTATGTGTGTTGGTTATATTGCAGCATGTTGCTGTTTTGGTGATGAGAGAGGTTAACACATTATTTTCTGAGATATATCAGCTCCATTGACCATGAAAGAAATGGATGCTCATCAGGTTAATTAAACAACATTAGCATTTGGTATTGTTTCAATTGTTTGGAGAAATTTTGTCACCATGTTTGTCAAGCTTTGTTCCTAAATGATCCCAAATGAAAGCTCTTCAGCCAAAGTGTGGTCTGCAGCTCGGCAACTCGATGTCATGGCTGAGCGGCGTGGAACTCTTACGACGGGGGAGTTTGCAGAGCTGAGAGCCCGAGAAAGACTTCCAAAAGAATCACCCTATGACTAAAATAATAGCCAAGCTACTCTTGTTTAATTACTCCTGTGAATTAATGTAAGAATGTGCAACCTAGCTTTGAATTATTTTGGGGATCTATTTTGTGAATTATAATAACCTAGCACACCAGTGTGTTTTGACCTGTATGGTAGTGATGGGGATACTCTTATGGTCAATAGGACCAACAAGTGACACTTGTGGTCATGTCGACATATAAACATGGGGAACAGTTGGTAACTGGTGAAGGTTGTGTCTGGTAACTGTGTTAATTACTTTCAGACGAAGCTAAGCTCATTTAAAAAAAAAAAGGGAACTAATTGAGAACGCTGGAGGCACATGATTTTTGTGTTCATTGCGTCTTCTCCTTCATGACAATTCATCATGGTATTCGAACCATCATGTTTATTTTGGTTATAATTAATATCAACTTTTGTTTTGAGATTACAAATTGAGAAACCTTTTATCATATAAGTCTCGTAATCCTAATTTAAATGCATTGGGGTCTTCAAGTGACGGAGTATTCTCCTCATCTTTTTTTCTTAACTTCTTCTTCAATGAATCGAAATTTGCGGAGTAATTTGAGTCCGTATCTTTGAACCAATAACTTGGGACAGATGTGAATGATTGGTTATATCACAGTAAGGTTATTGATAACTTGTAGTGATTGATTGATATATTGTCAATCACTGTAGCTATGGAACTTGTTAATCTGTTGATTGAGGGTAGGAAAAAGTTAGAGAATTGAATCGAGATAATATATTAAGTTGAGGTACTTACAAAATATTGAAAGAGGGTCTCTGTTATTAAATTGATCGACAAATTGGTCAATATTACATATTAGGAATCATAAGTTAAAATCAAGATACGAGAGAAAGCAACATGATATTTACATAACCATAATGCAGAATGACTGGAAGAGTGGCTAGACCAACAGCAATTATGAAATAAATTAATGGAATTCGGAATTGTACCATATATTGTAACTGTATTGCTCTCACTGATTCGGAGCTGGTACTGGCCTGACTGTAATTTAAGTAAAATGCCTCTACAATTTGTAAAAAGACAAACAAACGATAAACCAGAATTATGCGGAGTACAGAAGGCATGAACATGTGAAATGAATGTTAAATCGGTCAGAATGTAAGAAATGTATTATTGAAAAGAGTGCAATGACGCTTCAAGCCAATTTAAATATTACCTATTTTATGTTTTCTGATTAATTGGACAGGTGCATGATTTTTGATTAAGTGGTACTTATTGTACATTACTGAAGTAAGTTGAGGTATTTCTAACATTGACTTGACCATCTTTCATCGGTACAAAATCGCTAAGTTAGCTGGAAATAAATAAATAAATAATGGCAATTGCTCTGGAACTGCTTGTGAATGAAACTGTGAATTGTTTAGCAGATATGAATGTTAAAATGATTGCAAATGTTAAAATGGTATTTTTCTTGACTAGAAGGGATTTTCATTTTGAAGGATGGTGAAAAGAATTATTGATTGCAAATTGGAACCCTGATAAAGACTGTTGCCCTTTCTACATGGAAATAGCAAATCTGATGAATGTTTTTGAGTGTACATACAACTGAGATTTCTGTATATTTTCGCATGTCATTTAGGTGCGGGAAAAAAAAATGAAGAAAGGAAAGGGATAAAATATTGATATAACATATAATGCAAGTTAAATGCTTCTGTAAGAACCTTTGCCAGTCTTATTGAAATACATGAGCCCATGACGTTTACTGATTGGTGTTTAATCGAGGCTTAACCTTGATTTTGTTTCGGAGTGTTGAGAGCAGTTGAACTCTGCAGTATACAATTTCGTCTTATGTAGCTTTGGAAGAACTTCCACAGAAAGATTGGACGATGGGGAGAACCCAGATTTGGGTGATTGGTCATTCAACACGTGATCATGAAACTACCCCCTTCCTGATAAGATAAGATGAGCATGTTAAAGAGAAAGAGAGCATGCGTCGTGCCTGCCTGGAGGAATGTCTTCAACCACACTCACAAATTGCTGCTCTGCAGATACATCGTGAACTTGCCGTGGTTGCACAATGCACAACGAAGGCCCTGAAGGTCCACACGGCGAGTCATCTGCAACATGTATTCAATAGTGCGGGTGGGGCTCGTGCAGCCATCGCGGCTGCCTCCAACATGTACAGCTCGCTTGGTGAATCAAACCTGATTGCGCAAACTGCTGCTACAAAGCCCAAACTTTGATGGGGCTGGAGCTCTGAGTCACTTCTCGAGTCCTTTTCATCTCCTTCAACCCAGTGTCGGGCCCAAGCTCGTACCTGCCAAGATCTACCTTCTCTGCAGCTCAAAGAGTGCCTCGACTGTGTTTCCCGTTGGGCGCTGCTCTATCTACACCCTGACAGGCTGCTTATCTTCTGGCCTCGGGTAGCATGTCTTTTGGATTTGTGACACATGCTGATGAACAGGCCATGAATTAAATGGAAATACACCCACTAACCTGGCTGAGACACTATTCAAATGGTCGTCATCCATCTTTCTTCTGATATGAGCACTCGCTGCCATTGTTGATTGAACTTGTGTTACGGATATCTTTTCTCCTCTAGGAATGGGGTATGGTGATCATGTGTAATATTTTCCTGATTACAAATTTTCCTGATAGGAAAAAAGGGGGGATTGTGGAAGAAAAAAACAAATTTATATTCATGTACTCTCAATTATAATTGTTGCTGGTGCTTTATAAATTTGATTTTTATGCTATAGTCGAATCGGCTGTCAGTTATGTTTCCCTTTACCCAAGAGTCTTTTGACCTAAATGTTGATAAAAGGAATGTCTAACTATGAAACAAAGTGACCTGGTTGATAACACTGCAACTTTTGCCATGATTATGTCATTCTCTTTCACCCAGTGGGCATGTATTGCAGTTGGAGTTCATTTGCCTCATGCTTATCAGACTCCTCCACTCCCACAAAAGCATATAAATGCCAGGAAATGTAATCTTAGTTTAGTGCAAATCATTGGGATGTTTACATCTCAGTGCTTTGGACTCCGTGGTACCGCGAATAAAAGTTCTCTGATCAAATGTACTTTTCGTTGTAGACATTGAATTAATTGTTTCTTACAAATTGAGAAATAGGATTTACACGAAGTCGGTTAATAGAACAAATCAGAAAATTCCACAACTCCATTGAGGTGTTAAGGGTGTGGCAGAAAGAGGTGTTAAGGGTGTGGCCGAAAGAGGTGTTAAGGGTGTGGCAGAAAGGGTGCTTGAGCAGGGAGGTACGCAGTGTAATAAAGGATAAGCAGAGAACGACAATAAAGTTAAAAAAAAAAAACATAACAGGATTAGAGTCTGACTCAGATCTACAGTACTGTGGAAAATTTAGGATATTTTCACTTTTGTGGTGCTATTCCCCAATAAACATTTCTGGGAAGTTAAAAGTGTGAAAAAAGGTGGATAATAATTGTAATTTCTTTGAAAGTCAATTTAATATCAGTTACCTTTAAGTACAGCATATAAAATAAATTGGGAAAATGAAAAAGTTTTATTTTTGCTCTACATATCGTTACGGTTTCGGAAGACCCCGAGGAGACACATCCACCACATCAAGGCTCCCGAGTGTAGTTATATCTGCAGCAATTTTGTTGAGCTAAATTCTCTTCTTCTTCTTCTTCTTCTTTCGGCTGCTCCCATTTGGGGTCGCTACAGCGGATCATCCGTTTGATCCGCACAGTGATTTGGCACATGTTTTACGCCGGATGCCCTTCCTGACGCAACCCTGGTCGCCTCTTACGACCCAGGGATATGGTACACCTATTTTAACCGGGGTATACACCGGCCCAGTAAACTGGTACTCATTTCGCCGACCTCGGAAGGATGACAGGCTGAGTCAACCCCTGGTGTATTAATTCAGTGGCCCAACGGGGCTTGAACTCAGGACCTTTTGGATCCCAAGCCGCTGCCCTAACCACTGCGCCAACACCAGGCTAGTTGAGCTAAATTCTCTCTTCCCCTTATATTGGTGGAAGGGAAAGATGCACTATGAAGGCAGTTAGAACCATCCGCATTGAAAATAAGTGTTTGAGTATGGAGTTGGAGAATAAGGAATGGAGAACAGACTCCATTCTCATACCCTCATCTCTTTACAGATTCCAACCACGTAACAATTCACTCCACAAAACATGCCACGAACCACACAAATACAGTGACATGTCAATAGCATACATCGAACATGTTTATCACAGCAACACCAAGCCACCAGACCTACCAGCATTGTTATTGCCGTGCAGCCAGCGCTGCCATTCGTACCAGCAGCCCCGCCTATCGCATCCCTGGAACAAATAGTGATGACTGGATCACAGAGGTGACAGAAACGAGTGTGATAAGATCTCTGGCAGAGCAGTTCAGAGCAGAGTTGTGTCCAGTTCTGAAAAGGGGAGAGAAAAGCTCGAGTGGAATTGGTTTAAGAGGACAGGTGGTTTGAGAGATCAGTTGGTTCAAGGGGTTATCTGGTTCGAGGGCAGCTTCGAGGGAAACCACACCAAGCACAGTGCCTGGTGAACCAAACGGAACGAGCGCTGGGAACGCAGCGGGACGGGTGCAGAGCAGCAGGCGAACGGAGTGGTGAGATACGGGGGGCTCCCAGGTGGGGTCCCCATCTCCCCACAGACAGTACCTATGGACCTTGTAGAATCAACCACAAACACTTGAACATTAAAAGGGTCACCAGTGATTCTCCCCAGAACTGACTTCTCTCCCGACACATCTTACACACATCCTACATCCTTGCACCTTCCAGCGCACACACCTCATTGACTTGACCTGCGTTTGCAGTGTCAACAGAGTCCACAACAGATACTTTTAGAACTCGCATTACACGCACCCATATACACTGCATCTCTCACCTACACTTCTCACTCACCCACACCACACCGCACACCCTGTTCATTATCATGTGAGCCTTCCGGCTCACGTATGGGTGACGCTGGGGTCGACACCATACCCTACCCACTGCGCTTCTCTCTCTCAATCAACCTTTCTTCTTGCCTTCTCCTGGAATGCTTGAGGTGCCTATGTGAGTAGATTTGTGATAAGATGACTGACTAAGGGGCTTACATGTTAGTAGTAAGATCTTTCTTTGTGACACTGTTTGTGCTTTGTAAATACCTGCTTTTGCAAAATCATACATAAGTTGTTTCCAACCTGTCCGATCGTCTTTTCCTCCATTGGTTAGACAGTGTGGAAATCGTGGATGGGAGTTCTGCCAGCAATTCTGTTATGGTTAGTATTGGCCTCCTTTCCTCCCTCGTCCTTCCTTCCCCCCACCCACCACACTCCCCCCTAGTTTTGCGATGGTAAATATTAGCCTCCTTACCTCCCTGCTCCACCCTCATCCTTACCTCTCCCCCTCCTCCCTTGTCCAACCCCAGGACTCCCCTCCCCTATACCCAAAGCCTCCTCCACTCCCTCTTCCTCAACAGCGTGGACCTCAAACATCCAGGACCTTCGCTCATCCAGGACAGATCTTTCCAAACAGGTCACCACTGACAAACCCAAAATAATCTGCTGAACAGAAATTTTCCTCCTTCAAGACGTCTCTGACTCCCGAGTATCTCTCTCTGGTTACTCCCTCCTCTGGTATGATAGACCTAATCCGTGTCCTGGTGGTGAAGATGCTCTCTTCATCAAAGACTATTCCTCACTCACCATGCACTGCCCTCTCTCCCCCACACCCCCAGGAATACCTCTGACTACGGCTTCCCCTACACTCCCAACTCATGTTTATAAGTGTGTTGTACCATCCACCAAACAGCGATGACTCATTTACATCTCACTATCCAAAAACATAGACCAACTTCTATCCTCTCATCCCAACTCTCTCTTCCTCATATGTGGTGACTTCAATTGCCATCATGCCAGTTGGCTGGGTGTGGGTACCTCCCTCGCCTACCATGGCACTTCAGCAAAGAACTTCTGTGACTCATTGGGACCGACTCAATCTGTAAACTTCCCGAGCCGGATCTCAACCGGCACTCCACCTCTTCGGGATCTGATTTTGACCGATTTCCATGAAAATATCTGCTGTTCCTCCTTCACTCCAATCGGTTCATCTGACCACATGCTTGTCAAAGTAGACATCTCTCTGGCTGTTATCAGAGAACCACCTCAGTGCCATCGAGTCTGGCATTTCACTCAGGCCGACTGGCAGGGTCTTCAAGCAGCCATCAAACTTCTAGACTAGTCTCCCATCTCTACTTCCTCAGACATCAACTCATCCTGGGAATTCTTTCAAAGAAACTTGCTCTCCCTCATGCACAGATTTATCCCCTCTCATCTCCAGTTGTCCTCCCCTTCCTCCCACCCATGGTTCACTGAAGCTTGTGGTGAGGCAGTTGTCCTATAACAACTTGCCTTTGCCTCAGGGAAAGCAAACCCAATGGAGGGTAATCTCAGTTCCTTCCATAAAGCTTGGAACAAGTGTGTATCTACCCTCAGGAGAGCCAGAAAAAAACATCTTTCGAAGCTCAAGTCTGAACTCTCAAACCTCTCTCCCTCCTCCAAATCCTGGTGGCATCTAGTTAAATCTGTTTCTGGTGTATGTTCCCCCTCCATCCCCTCACATTACCTCAAATGGCCGCACTGCTGATACTGCACGTGAAAAGGCTGAATGCCTAAACTCAGGGTTTGCTTCTAAATCTTGTGTCCCCAACCAGTCGCTTTCTGTACCCACCTTACCCAGAAGTACCCAGCTGTTGCTCACCCTCTCTGTTCTATTCACACTCTCATTTGCTCAACGTCATCTGCCATCTGCTTGGAAATCAGCAAGCATGACTGTTCTGCATAAAAAAGGTGCAAAAACAGATTCCTGCAACTACAGACCAATCAGCCTTCTCCCAATCATGAGCAAGGTGATGGAATCCGTCATCGCTTCAGACATGAAATCCTTCCTTAATCAGACATTAAATCAGACTTCAGACATTAAATACTTGGACATTAAACCAAGACATTTAGGATCATTGGTATCTCCCACGATGTGGCTGAGTCTTTGTGTCTCTCACTGCAGGCAGGTCGGTGGTCTCTCTTCTTCAGTCTGCTCTCTGGCATCAACCCCCCCTGTGTTCTGTCCGAGATATGTCTAACACCCCCCCCCCACATTTTCACAGGGTGCTCAAGGTCTGCCAGCAACCCTCTTCTGGTAAAACTACCAAAATCAAGAATCACTGCTCACCTTCACTCTTTCATTCCTTTTTTCCCACCTTTGGAACAAACTCCCACACTCTCTTCAATCCCACTCTTCCTTCCAGGTCTTCAAAACAGCTGTTTACCACCATCTCTCATCTTCCCCCATCCAAAACCACGATCTTTTCGACCCCCGCTAATCCACCCCAAACCCCCTCCTTCAAATTCAATGCTTTCCTTCCTGAACCCCGCCCCCCCCCAATCTCCTGCTCCCCTTGTTGTACATTCTGTGTGTCAGCTCTCACACGAGCGACAGTGTGTACAAAAACAAAAAAGCAAACGTCTCACTGACGGTGTCGCTCGGCCGTTCTGATTGACATGAGTTGGGAGTTGAGAGCTCATGCCTTACTTATTTGGGGGGATTGATTGCTGAGAAGATAACGCAGAATTTGGACACAAGGACCCTACCTGAGTTAATCGTCTCAGATGGCATCTGTGGTTGCTTTGCAACCGTCGTGCTGCGGAGTTATCTGCGGCTCGTTGGCTTCAGGGTCATAGGTTGGGAAGTGGGTCTGAGAAGCCCCCTCACAACCCAGACTGGTGAAATCCATAACAATGTTATATTATCATCTGCTCATAATATCCATGAACGACAAAGAAAATATGCAGGAAACAGTTTGTGGATTTTTGGAAAGTGAATTATGAATAAGTTATTGAAGGAATCAACACCAGTTATATTAATGCAAATGATAAGAAACCACAATAAAAGTTGTAAATTAGTAAATATGTGAAATTAGTTTCATCAGTTTGTTACTTTGCTTTAAAGTCTATATATGGGTTCAGAATGGTGCCAAGGAAGCAACTTTCAACAGAACAGCGTGTGAAGATCCAAACTCTGAGGAGGCACACTATGAAGAAAATAGTCACATGACCTTGCTTCAGTCAGCTTGAAATAGTCAGTAATTGAAATGAAGTGAAGTCAGCTTCAAATGAAGCTGAAAATAGTCAGCTTCAGAAAAGCTGAATATCACAGTTTGAAGTACACTTTGCGATGCCCAAAAGAAACTGGCTCGGAACAAGAGAAGAAAAGGCCAGGAAGACCCAGAAGAACCTCCCCAAGGCAAAACAAGCACTTGAAGTTGCTCAGCTTATACGATCAAAGAAAATCAAGTCAGCAGCTGACAAATGAAATGAGAGCAAGCCTGAACATTAACATCTCGTCCAGTAGTGTGCGCAGAAGGACTCCATGGCAGAGTTGCAGCAAAGAAACCATTGCTGAGACCACAGAATAAGGTGAATGGACTGAAAGTAGGCAAGGTAACACCAAGATCGGATGCCTGAACAATGGAATCAGGTGTTCAGGTCATGATGAATCGAAGTTTGAACTTTTGGTTGTGAGAGATGCTAGTTCTTATTCCGAAGACCTGGAGAACATTTTGACAGGCAATGTTTGCAGCCGACTGTTAAACACAGGGGAGGCTCTGTGCCTGTCTAGGGTTGTATCTCGGCTTTTGGTGTCGGAAATCTTGTTAAAATCAATGCGATGCTAAAAAAACGAAGTACAAGCAGATACTGCATCATCATATTAGCTGTTCCACGTATCATATTAGCATATTAGCTTCCACGCTTCATTTTAGCTCCAATAGAAGCAGATATTAGGTCTTCCACGAGCCTCAACGATGTATCCAAAAAAACAAACAAACATCATGCAGATCCTGGAGGAAATCGTTTCATCGGAAGAGGAATCATTATCCAATAAGATGATGATCCAAAACACTTCCAATATAATAAAACAGAATTTGGAGAATAAGGTTACAGGTAGTGTGCTCCAAGTGTTAGAATGGCCAACCCAAAGTCCAGACATGAGTCCCATCGAGGCCATATGTCAATACCTGGAGAAACAGAGAAGAACAAGAGGAACCCAACTAATCTTACAGAACTGTGAAATGTACTACAGGATATTTGACACAATATTCCTGTAAGAGTGCTTCAATCGTCTGCAGGGAGCATGGGTAGAAGAGTGATGGCACTCAATAAGGCAAAGGGCAGACACAAAGTAGTGACTGATACTATTAATTGACATTGTTCTTGGTATTTACTTAAGCAGTTTGTTTCATGCAAATTTATAAAGGCATACATAATTTTATATGTCAATCTACAGATCATATGTGTACATATTTTCAACAGTTTGCGTGTGTGTCTATACATTATTCTTTCACAGCCGAACTGTAGCACATAGAGGCCCCAAATTTTGGGTGTAGGGACTTCAGAATCTGAGCAAGGTTTTAAGCTTCCACACGTTGACATTCGTTTTGAGGCCATCAATGGTTGCTATAAAGTGTATATTGGGATGTGGGATCAAGCAGTGTTGCCACTGGACCGCAAATAAAAGGTAACCACCATGAGGGCAATAACTCAATTGCTTTTCAATGTCAAACACATCTTGAAATGGTGTAGTAGATAGTAGAAAAATCGTGCAAATTATGATACAAGCACAAATTTGGCATTTCTGTTCTGCAGGGCTTTCTGATCAAATCTGCCCGATTGGCCATTTGAAAATCCAAATTTTGAAAAAATAGAAGTCACAGCTGGCTGAAATTATTGAAGCGCAAGTGAACATCCCAGACAGAGAACCAAGAGGAGATACAGTCATCATTGATGGCTCAGCACTTATCAATGCCCGACCTCCACGCACTTCAAAGATATTTGATGACTATGCTAAAGAAGACATAATCCCAAAGGTAGAATCCTATGGTGCCAGGTACGAGAGGGTGGACGTAGTGTTTGATGTGTACAAGAAGTCAAGTCTGAAGTCTGAGGCAAGGTCGAAAAAGGGGCAAGGAATCAGAAGAAGAGTGACAGGAACCAGTAAGACCCCAAGTAACTGGAGAAGCTTTCTTCAAGATGACAGCAACAAGACTGAGCTGTTTCACTTCCTTGCGGAAAAGATGTGTGAAGCACAGACGACAAGCACAGTCATTGTCACAAAAGGAGAAGATGCCATTAGCAACACAAGGAAGTCACTGGATGCTGTGTCTCCATGTTGTCATGAAGAAGCTGACACTCGAATATTTGTACACGCCAGGGATGCAACGACGGATAGTAGCAAGTCCATTATCATTAAGGCTAATGACACGGACATACTAGTCATAGCAATATCTGTACTGCCATCCTTACAGGAACTAGGTCTTGAGAACATGTGGATTGCCTTTGGCCAAGGAGCGAAGGTGTGATGGATTCCAGTCCATGAGGTAGTTTCTGCAATAGGGCCTGAGAAAGCAAGAGGGATCCCATACTTCCATGCATTCACTGGATGTGACGTCATGTCTGCCTTCCATGGAAAAGGGAAGAAAACTGCATGGCAGACTTGGAACGTCTTTGATGATGTTTCTGAAACATTCACCAATCTCAGCCAGCATCCAACTTTGATTGATTCATGATCATGACTTTTTGAAGTTTATTTTTTTTTTCAAAATTTTCAAAATTTGGATTTTCAAATGGCCAATCAGGCAGATTTGATTAGAATCCCCTGGAGAACAAATGTGCCAAATTTGATGCTCGTATCATTTGCATGATTCCTTTTAAAAATTGTTGTTATCTGCCGCACTAAACCACCGCCGGGAAAAGCCTCATTAAGCCGGACATCCCTCCTGCCCTCTACTCTGGGCAGCTCCGGGTAGACCCTGCTAGTTTATGAAAAAAAAACACATGATTGCTACCACAGCCCATTGAGGAAAACCAGAAGAGAATTGGTGAACAATGACATGGCAGGATTATTAAATAGGTTTTGCTTCTCAATATATTTACACAGGAACAGTGAGGAGAACTTCCAATAGTGGAGAGTATGTGTCTCAGGGGTGAGCAATGACTTTTAGAAGAGATCCAAATTGGATCAGAGGAAGTGAAGAAGCATCGAGAAAAAAAAAATTACCCCCGTGTGGGGGTGACGGTCATCTCTACAAAACCACAAGTTCTCAATGTTCAGTTCAGGTAACCGCGAAACAGTCCAAACTAACCGTTTAGATTGAAATAGTTCACAGAGATACACTAGGATAATACCACTAATGACAAAATTAATAAATATATATTGTTCATTTAGTACCTGGATTAACACATCAGAATCACCAGTAAGTGCAATACGTGGTTTTCCGGTCCGTCCACTCTCTGGGGACATTTCACTTCCGGTTGTAGAAAAAAAAAAAAACGAAAAAATAGGCTGAGCTCTCAGAGATTATGATAATCCTGTAGATTATTCTTCACTGATTATAATGCAAGTTTCAGAATGAAAATTGGTCAAGTATTTATAGAGATATTGAGGTTTGAAAAATCGTTAGAGCACGCAAATTCATTAATTATTAATTCCACAGAAGTTTCGTGACACTGCACAAAGTAACATGTCAGGTATGAAAAAACATTTTGTATGCCAGATTCATTAATTATTAATTCATTAATTATGGAATGGACTCATTGATATATTAATCAGAAAGTCCGAAGCATGTCGCATAATTTATCATTTATCCCCTCATCGGGGATCCGTGGCCGCGCCCCACAGCCTGCAGCCCTTTGTCCGCCGGTGATTATGTTAGATATTGGCACGATCGAGAGGAGCCTGCGAATTATCCCTGCTGATGCACTGAATTGATGCAATCGTTCGGCCAGAATATTCGTTGTCAAGATGTTGCGTGATTAAATCACTAATACAGTCACTCGAATTTATACCGCCGACATACTTCTTAACAATCACCTGCGCCCCAGAAACCACAGTCAATCTGAACCACGCTGGCCACTGCTCAGACGCCATGACCGGTGCAGTTCTACTGCACAGTTTGGTTAAAGATGACTCGGCATTTTGGCGCGCGCGCACAAAATTATATTTTGAAAATAAATGCCGACGTTTACATTTCGGGTTTTGAAACTTTTGCACCTTCGGCAGAAAATGTATAAATATAAAAGGCTAAAAATGTGTTTTATATTTATTTTTCATTTCTCCTTCCATCCTTCTTTGCGAATCGCATCGGCGTTTTTGGCCATCTTCCAGATCACGTGACGATCAAACGGAAAGGAAATTCAAAAATCTGTCTGGTTAGATACAAGATAATATTTTTTACTATCATAATCAATAAACAGTTGCCGAATATCTTGTGGAATGGCAGACTAGATAGGTTTTGAAGATGGCGATTTTTATAACTTACGTGACCTCGTGACCTCGTCCCTGACCTTGAACCCGGACAAAAGTTATATCGTTGTGCAACACTCATCGACCTCTACCCACATACTAAGTTTCATCAAGATCGGAAAGAAAAATTGTTTACGGACGGACATACGGACGGACATACGGACGGACGGACGGACGGACAGACGTACGGACATTGGGTCCGGCTTTATTCGGTCATCTCGGTAGAGATGACCTAAAAAAGGATGATAAACCTCTTTGGTTGGACAACATGCATCTGAGAGGATTGAGGGAGGTGGCAGAGTCGATCAATGTGATATTGGAGGATATCTTAAACAGCTCGTTAGTCAGGACAGGTGCCAGAGGATTGGAGAGTTGCAAATGTAACACCATTACTGAAGAAAGGATGCAAAGAAGAATTGGGGAACTGTACACCTGTTGGTTTGACTTCAGTTGTGGGAAAGGTGTTGGAGACATTGCAATAATGAGTTCCCTTACAAAGAACATTGATGCAGGAGGGCAGGAGGTCATGAAGTCCATCAAAGCTTACGCTATTATTACCAACCTTTGGGGGTTGTCTGCGTTCTATCCTTTTAAAAAATACTGAATGTCAAGCAAGGGATCAGCACGTACTATTTCTGAAGTGTTTGCTATGACTCAGCTGGGGTTCGAACCACCAACCTCCCAGATTCAGAGCGGATGCTCAAACCATTAAACTACCAAGGCTGGTTACAGGAATGAATTGGAAGCTACTTTCATAATTTCAAAAGAATTACAGGTCGTCAGCATGGATTTACCAAAGGAAGATCATGTTTAACAAATTTCTTGGAGTTCTATGAAATGGTTTCTGATTGGGTGGATGAGGGAAGGCATTTAATCAGGAGAAACAACACAGGAGATTGTTCGCCAAGGTGAGGGCTCTCGGTGTGGCTGGCGGAGTAGCGAAACTGGATTAGTGATTGGAAGCAAAGAGTGGCTGGCTGGAAGTGGGAGGATGCAAGTAGCGGGGTACCTCGAGGATCAAAACTGGGATCAATACTATTCACAATTTACATCAATGATTTGGATAGTGGGCTTAAGAGTCACTTTTTCGAAATTCGCAGATGACTGGGGGTGGGACAGCGTTTAATGCATCGAAAAGGTCGTCCCAGAAAAGTAGTGGCAGTGGAGGGGGTGGATATGTTTAAATGGGAATTAGATAGGTTCTAGCATTGGAGATAGAGTGGTATGGGGATATTGGCAGGACTTGTGGGTAGTTTTGTGTGGATGGGTGATGGATACTGGGGGTTTGTGCAGCTCAGGCATGATGTGCCAAATACCCTCACCTTAAAACAATGCTCTTTGTATGCAACCATATTGCTATGAGTGCAAAATTAAAAAAAAAAAAATAGTAATACTAATAAAAATTTGGACAATTGTGCACCAGCATCAGGTTCAAAAAGCCATATAATGACAGCAGTAATGTTTGAGGGTGTCCCAAAAGAGGATTTACAAAACCTACAATCACCTATAAATAACCCAATACCATACTCAGAGGCATTGGGGTTAGACTGAGAGTGTCTGTCCGCTCTGAGTCTGTTGATTGGAGGTTATATTCTGACCCTGGCTGAGTCATAGGAAAAAAAAAATCTAATTTGTCGAAAGTGACTGAATGCAGGAGGGAATCGGAGCAAGAAAAGGAAGAACGCTGTGCACGAGGTGATGGGGTCTGAAGGCAGACAAACCGTAAAGAAAAACAGGCGAACAGACAGTCAACAGTGCAAGAGCAGAGAGAGAGAGAGAGAGAGAGAGAGAGAGAGAGAGAGAGAGAGAGAGAGAGAGAGAGAGAGAGAGAGAGAGAGAGAGAGAGAGAGAGAGAGACAGAGGCACGAGAGAGAGAGACACAGAGGCACGAGAGAGAGAGACAGAGACACAGAGGCACGAGAGAGAGACAGAGACAGAGACAGAGACAGAGAGACAGAGAGAGAGAGAGAGAGAGAGAGAGAGAGAGAGAGAGAGAGAGAGAGAGACAGAGAGAGAGAGAGAGAGAGAGAGAGAGAGAGAGAGAGAGAGAGAGAGAGAGAGAGAGAGAGAGAGAGAGAGAGAGAGAGAGAGAGAGAGAGAGAGAGAGAGAGAGAGAGAGAGAGAGAGAGAGAGAGAGAGAGAGAGAGAGAGAGAGAGAGAGAGAGAGACAGAGAGACAGAGAGACAGAGAGACAGAGAGACAGAGAGACAGAGAGACAGAGAGACAGAGAGACAGAGAGACAGAGAGACAGAGAGACAGAGAGACAGAGAGACAGAGAGAGAGAGTGAGAGAGAGAGAGAGAGAGAGAGAGAGAGAGAGAGAGAGAGAGAGAGAGAGAGAAAGAGAGAGAGAGAGAGAGAGAGAGAGAGAGAGAGAGAGAGAGAGAGAGAGCCCATTAGTTTGCCGCATCCTGCCAGGAAATGATATCTACTGTATTTTAAAAGCCTAGCATGCCACAAAGTTGAAGGCAAGGAAGAGTGGAGGGTGATCTCTTACCCGAAGTACTACCCCCTTCCACCCCCACCACCCAACTTGCTCTTGAGCAAATGGTTCATAAGATATCACACATTTGAAAGTAGAAACGAGAAGTGGTTTGGGAACCAGTATTGGACTGGCCACCAGGAAATAAAGGACTTTGGTACACGAGAGGCATATCAATATATCATTCTCGCTGCTTCAAAGTAAACTCAAACTAATTATTCCTAACGATATGCCGCATCCCAATAGTTTTGGAGTTGGCGGCTCGTAGAGCACGGAGGATTGGACCAACTGTTTCACAAACCGGCTGGCCAGGCCTGAGGTTTGGTTGAAACCATCACTCTCAGCAGCTATGTGAATCAACTTCCACCGGTGATGATGCGACAAAGCTTTACCCACTCCAAGACAATGAGAACATTCCAAATGAAGTGAACTTTGAGATAAAATGCCTCAGAAGCAATTTCGTTAAAATCTGTGTGGGGAGTCTGGACGGCGATGGATAACGTCAGAAAAAAAATTCAAAATAATCGCAAGCAGGCCAACTGCGTTTGTTTTCCCATGTCCTCGTCTAGGATCGGGGTTTCTTGATCAAAAATGCCTGCAGTCACCTCTCGAAAGTCGCTTTTGCCTTTTGGTGAGCACCAACTGCACACAACTGGTCGAGAGCCGATACGGAAAGCAAAAAAACCTGTGTTTCCTTCTTCCATAAACAGGCCACAAAAAAAAAAGAGGGCAAACACTCCTGAGGTTTGGTCACCTTTGCCGCAGCTACCAACTCTTCACCATCAATTAATCACCGCAGTCAAGTTTAAAAATGAATATCATAAGATGGAGAGGGGGAAATAAGAGGGGATAACAGCAGTTGCCATGGAAAGCAGATGCGTGAGCATGGATGGTCGATTGCCAAAGCTACATCATCCCGACAATAATGGTATGCAAATGGTAGGAGCTAACCAGGGCATTCATTGATTGGTATTGCCACAATTAAACTCCCTTTCAATTACTTTAAGCAAATACATCGCCAGCGAAAGTATAACAAAGCCAAATGTCAATTTCTGCATCGAATCACTGAAAATATTGAGACATCATCATCATCATCATCATCATCATCATCAGGTCTGGGTGTACTCTCATCTTACTCATTCAGCACCATTGTTTTGCCAGTCAAGATGGTGAACAAACCTACTGCTGTGACAGTCATTGTTGCAGATGATCCGTCGAGTAATTATACACGTGGAAAGAAGTTGGGCACGGGCTGAGTTTTCCTGGATCATAGCAATAACTGAGAAAGTTATTTAGAAACCATGACGTTTATCAAAAATGAAACCATGTATTGTTACGTTTATGAGGGAGGAGTAGGGGGAGATAAGAATCAGACGTTCGGCTTCAGTACGATCTGTGTACTCGTGCGGGATTTACCATCATTCCTTGTATTCATATCTGTGCACAATAAAGTTGCACAGCCTGCTTGAGCGAAAGGGCTTGATTCAAATTGCTGCAGCATTGGGTCAGGATGTCTGTCTCGTTTGATTTTCTTCCCCAGTCTGAACTGGATCGGAGCCAGACTGGGGCAGTATCACAAAATGACTGTTCGTGGGTGTTGTATGCACCACGAGGTTGCATCATGGCCAATGATGGGCCATCCTGACAGATTGTGGCATCTGCCTCATGATTGGTGGAGGGGACTAACCTTGCAAGGTAGATTCCCACTGACTCGAGGAAGCAAACACGGAGGCTGTCCCAACAGACGGGCCCATGATAGCCACAATTGGCTGTCACCATTCCTGGGTTCCAATGGTTGGACAATGCCACAAAGTGGGCCAGGTAGATTATTATTAAGGGGGATGGGACAATGGGGGGGGGCTGTCCTCTCTCTTCTTATTTGGGGCTATTTTTCGTCAAGGTTTTTAGGCTTCTTGGAAGCTCCCCCGTCTCTCTCCTGGTGGTTCCCTTCTGCACTCCTTGCAGTCCTGGTTCAAGTGGGACAGCAGAACTAGTCCCGACTGTGCAACGTTACCTTTTCTGCACCAGCAGCCGACTGAGCTACCACCTGCTTCTGTAATGCAGTAGTGTTTTTGTGTGTGAGAGATGCCTAAAGACAATGCGTCAAGCAGGGCAGAGATGATGTCAATGCAGCTACCGACTGGTTTCAGCCTCAGTTTCGCATTTTTCATGCACTCGTGACAGCATATGAAACTACATCTTTGGTAATTAGCACTGAGATAGTTCTTCCAGGAGCCGCACTCAGTATGTGCATTGTTGCGGTCACTTCACAATGTTCTTCCCAGGTCGGAGAACGACGTCAGTTGTCATCATGGCACCCGACTGCAAACCATGAATGACTCCAGATCGTTTGGTAAAGCAGGAGATAATGTTCTGCATGACAGGCGGCACTTATTGCTCCTAGTATCGTGCAGAAAGGACTGTATGGGACTCGATGCTGGCACTTTCACAACTCATGGTTTGGAGCCACACAGTGTGCGTGTGTGTGTGTGTGTGTGTGTGTGTGTGTGTGTGTGTGTGTGTGTGTGTGTGTGTGTGTGTGTGTGTGTGTGTGTGTGTGTGTTGCTTGATGGAAGTTCTGCTCCTCTCCTCAGCAACATGGGGTGCAGCAAGAGCAAATTTCTGGCAGACAATGCACACACAGTCCAAACTGCGTCCCTCTCTTGGCATGGATGATGTGATCACTGATATCATTTTTCAAGTACCGGTGTTATAGATACGTAAGTATGCTGACCAAAGGTCACATATCCTCGTATTGCCACATGTACAATGTACGTATACGTGGAAGGGCCACTCCATTCCGATATCGCCACATAAGCCAACAGATTGTTCGTAAACTGTAATGGGCACAATGGGTGTATATGTGTCCAGTATAAAGTAAGTGCTTATTGTCTGATTGTGCATATTACTTAATTACTTTAAATTAAATAATTATTCATTCAAACAATTGGAATTGTATTTTCATCGAACACATCATCCGTGACATTCGTAAACAGCTAGTGAAGGCTAAAACTATCGTTGATGTTTTTCCTTTCGAGTAGTCATGCGGTTAACTTAACAGGTGGGAAAGAGAATCACCTTCATTTTAAAAAAGCTTATTTTGGCAAAAACTGATTTACTCTACCTTTACCAGCATGCATTCCACCAAACCACTGACAACGGGTCATCCAAAAGGCACAATAAACTTTCGAGGAACGTTCCCTCATCACAAACCACACAAAGTACAACAAAACAACAACATTAAGGAAGCGCTCTAATGTCAACTTTAGCAATTTCGCATTCAGTATATTCTGTTGCTTTAACCGCAGTTGGCTGACAAAAGATGAGATTTGAATGAAGAATTTAAATTGTACTTTTTATCTGCTCTCATCTCTTCCTGCCCCACGTGAACTGCATCTTCAATCTCAGAAAACCCCATTCTTTGATAATTTGTTGGTAAACCTTCAATTGACATTCTTAAAACTCAAACAAAAGGCCAAAATACAACTTGGTAAAATTGCAGCCTTGTTCTACCTTTGCAGATCCATGTTCAGCTGTGAAGTGCATGTGTGACATCACATTACTGTGTGTTGTTTTAAAAAAAAAATTGGTGTTCAGGTTGTCCCAAAAGTCTCCATACTTTGGGAAAATTAACACTTTCAGCAAAATGTCTCCTGAAATTCTTCATACATAGCTTATAACTTCTTCTGTGTTTTTTTTCAGATTCCCTTCAAGAATGGCTTTGTCAAAAGAAGAACGTATTGAAAATTCAGGAAGCTGTTGCAAGGTTGCAATCGACTTTAACAGGAAACATGGCAAGCACATCACACACGACACTGTTGCCAAAGTTATTGAGAAGTTCAGAAAGACTGGTAGTGTTGCGGACCAACCGAGAAGTGGACGACGTACACGAACATCCACCGACGAAGGCACAACCAACGTGGTGGTGGCAGCGTTTGCAAGGAGTCCCAAAAAAAGCATACCACGATCGTTTGCAGAAAGCGGTGTCAGCAGATCAAGCATCCAGCGCATTGTGAAAAAAGAAAAATGGCATCCATACAAAATGCAAATGTTCCACCATCTTTGTGAAGACAATCCAGATAGGAGGTTGGAATTTTGCGAATGGGCTCTAAACAAATTGGACGGTGATGCAAACTTCACAGCTGGGATCCTGTTTACCGATAAAGCCAATTTTTATATCAATGGAGAAGTCAGTCGCCAAAACTTACGTTACTGGAGTGATACCAACCCGAACTGGATGAGTCCATCAAAAATTCAAGGTGCCGGAAAAGTGAGGGTATGGTGCGGGATCTGGGGCAACAAAATTGTTGGACCTGTTCTCATTGACAAAAATCTTAATGCCGACATTTATCGAAACATGCTGCAAGACAACATCATGCCGTCCCTCTTAAACGAGGCTGGAGAATTCCGTCATTTCCAGCAGGACGATGCATCACCTCACTCTGGTATCCGCGTACGCCGATGGTTGGATCAACAGTTTCCGCATTCTTGGATTGGTCACAGTGGCCCCGTGGAGTGGCCTGCAAGATCCCCAGATCTCAACCCACTCGACTTTTACTTGTGGGGGTACTTGAAGGTCATGGTGTACAAGGAAAAGATTCAGAACATGGATCATTTAAAGGAACGGATTCGAAGTGGAATTACTTGCATCACGCCAGATGTGTTCACACGAGTTCACCATGAGTGGGAGAGACGTCTTCGTGTGTGTTTACAAAGAAATGACAATTATGTCGAGAACGTTTTTTAAAATAAAGTTACATTTTGCTAAAAGTGTTAATTTTCCCTCTGTACGGAGACTTTCGGGAGATCCGGTATACACAGTCGAGGCTCGTGGAAGAGCGAGGACGCTGAACAGATCAGGACGTAACAGACAAAAACAGGACGCAAAACACGCATGCATGGAGTGGATAGGATGGATACAGACGGAAACTCCAAGGAGGGAAAAGTTGGAACATGGAGGGATTTTGTGGGGTTATTGAGGGCAGAGAAAAGATCATGTGCTTTTGGATTGGGGACAATCTGAGATGGTGGTGAACAGCTCTCTTGAAGACCTGGAGGGAAGAGTGAGATTGAAGAGGATGTGAAAGTTGATTCAACAGGTGGAGGGGAGGGGGGGGAGAGGAACAAATGAGTGGATGTGAGCAATGATCCTGGATCAGAAGGGGGTTGACGGTGGACCGTGTGAGCCCTGCAGAAAGCTGGGAGGGGGGTGTGGAAAAGCATGGAAAGAGCAGAGGGTGCAAGACCAGAAAGGAGGTGGTCAAAGACAGAGAGACACCCGACATGTATGTGATGGTCAAGTGATAGACCCAAAGACTCAGCTTGTCGCCGAGGAAACCAAGGCTTTCAAGATTCTTGGAATCTCCGATGAAGCTGAGCAAGGTGTGAGGCAGTGGAGCCAGCCCAGAGGGGAGAGCAGTACTCCGTCAACCTGTGGATGAAGGCCTCGTCGGTGGATAGGGGTTCAAGTGTGCTATGGAAGGACTTTGTACAACGGAACATGCCGAGTCGACGACAGGTTTTGGAGGCCAACTTTGAAATCTGGCTTCCCCAAGAAAGATCATGCCTGATAGCGAGACACAGGAGTTTGAACGAATGAACTTCCTCTAAAGGATCGTTTTATTTTTCCTGGGAAATTCACTTTGAAATAGCATTTGTTACATCATGGTGCATTTTTTGTATCCAAGGATGTGAAATAATATTTTTGATAATGACTGGGGTATCATTTAATTGATATATTTTTCTTTAATCTCGATAGCTGCAGATTCGTAAACAAACCTTCACTGCAGCTATATTTATGTAATGTAGAACAAACGATAAAATAAGTGATGAACCCTCTAATTCTTGCTTCCTCCCTCCTCCACCTGCTTCCCCCCCACAAAATTACCAGTCGAAGCCAAAAGCCGTTTTCAAAGCATAACAATACCTTCGCAAGGCGGCAGACATCATTTATCAACCCATTTCAATGAGAACGCCGAGATGGACAAAAACACAGAGCTTTGGGAAGACAGTAGATTCGACAGAGAGTGCTGCTAATCTTGGCGAGGCTAACAAATCGTCACGACAGACAAAAGTCAGACTGAGAAAGGAAATCCAAACCACATGAAATCAAAATCAATAATCTTAATCTTACCAACAAGGGTGCAAGAATGGATAAAAGGCCAGAAAAAGATGGTAAAAGCGGGGGGGAAAACAACAAAACAAACAAAGTTCAATTAAATAATTAAACAATACAAGTAGCACTGACATTGAAGGGCTCTTGAGTTGTCATGTGACTCGTCAGATTATTATGACCATTTTGGAATCAACTTGCTTTGATGGCAATCTTGCCCCACTGCGATGATGAAAGACAACGACAGGTCTTCTACGTTTTAAAGATTTCTTTTCCAAAACCATAATTTTTACCTCCACCACCGAAGTTGGACGGAGGTTATGTATTCACCCCTGTTTGTCTGTCTGTCTGAGCACATATCGAAAGGTTTTGGACGGATTCGGACGAAACTTGGTGAAGATGTTGGGTGTGTGATGAGAACAATCCGATGAGATTTTGGTGAAGATGCAGATCCGTCCTATCAGTGGGATAACAAAACCAAGCCGTGCAGCCTGGCAGAGGGATACGCACTACCGAGTGCCATTCCAGTTGAGGCTGTGTCAGTGTTTTGAGAAGTATTCCTCATTTTATCTTGGAAAAGAAAGAAATCTACTTAAAGATGGGGAGATGTGATAGGATTTACACCGTTCTAGCAAAACAAGTATCAAAGGCAAGGCCACAAAAGCATAACTGCAGTATGCAGAGAGCATCAACACTCGACACAGAGAAAGGAGGTGAAAAAGGATGAGGATTTGGTTTCCCACAACTCAGCAAGCTGTGACATCAACGCACACAATATGATTAAACCACACAGCTCCATGCTGATGCAATACATTTGAGCGATAATCAGTTAAACATCCAAGGCAAGTACAAAGCCCTTGTTCAAATGAAAGCAAGCCTCGTGCATCACCGATGGTGGGAGATTATCAGGCCTGAGAAACCCAATCTCCGTTAAACAACACAGCACGATCCCAGGCAGTGCACCGTTAAAACTGCCATCATACACGGTGGGAAAAAATATATATATGAAAGGTCTGTAAAACCATACCTGTTGGTGTTGGGGGGGGGGGCAACTCCGCAAAGAATTGCTGAAAATGGCTGAAACCTGTGCGTATTCGGTTATTCCCTTACAAGCAGCTTGTGCTATCCAAGAAAGGCAAAGTGACTTCAGCCATGACACACGATCACATTCAAGGCCGTCGTCGTACCTCGTGTTTTGAACTCCATTGCATTCACAAAAATGGGTCACATCACAGCTGACACCGTCAGCCATCATCGACATTCACAAACACTCAGTTTTTTAACCTGATACAAAAGGAGGCAACTACACATTACATTGGAAAATAAATAATCCTGACCCTCAATTTCCCCACAGCTACCCTCCATCATGATATGGTCAACAACACTTCCACTTCCTTCCCTTTAATCATCTTTCAAACATCATTCCTATTTTCTCCCCCCATTCTCCCCAACTGCTGTCGCGTTTTCCTGCCATCCTGTGCTTTTCTCATTTTTAGCTCGCCTGGTCGAAGAACAGAGAGCTATAGCGATACCCCCAGCGTGAGCGTGAAAATGTTAAAGATTTTGGTGCAAGTTATTTTTTCCTTTCTAATGTTTTTATCTACCACACTATTTTTATACGCCCGAGAGATATATATATATATATATATATATATATATATATATATATATATATATATATATATATATATATATATATATATATATATATATATATATATATTGTGACGTCCACGGGACTTGAACAGTCCCGCCAACGTAGAATGAGCCGAAACGATGGAGGCGGTTTATTTATTTATAACCCAAACATGGCGGTTCTAATCGCTCTACCGCAAACGGGACGAGGAAGGTGGCACGAGTCACTTTTCACTGAGTTGATGATGTTTATTTGTTTTTACTATTGACCAGAAATAACAAGACTCGGCAAGAAGAGGGATCCGGGGCGATTCGACGGGATGGTGTGGGATCGGGCGTGGGGAAAAACAGACAATTCCAATGAATATACAGTTCTCAATCCCTCTAAGGCGCCAAGTACACACACACACACACACACACACACACACACACACACACACACACACACACACACACACACACACACACACACACACACGTAGCTATTTCTGGTGGTCAGGCGAGCTGGCCTTGCTCTCGTCAGGGGGGCAGGAGAAACCGTGGTGCTGTCGACCTCCTGGTCTTGGCCCAAGTCCGCTCACAGCCGCCAGGGAACCAGTTCTGGCGCCAAGTTGCGAGCAGGAGAGGGAGGCAGGTCCGCCCGCCGTTCGACCCCGTACTCCGAGTCAGCAGAACCCCAGAGCCAACCAAGGTGAGGCACGAGGCTCAGCAAGGCTCCAAGACACGATCAAGAATACGATCGAATCAGCACAACAACAAGGACGCTCTCCGCGCAACAGCCTCCACACCAAAAAAAACACGATCTTTTTGTCCAGATCTTCTTCCTCTTCCTTTTCGACCCCGAACAGAACCTTTTTATCCTCCTGTCCTCGTCACTTCCAATCGAGCCGTTTATTGGCCCACCGCCGTCACCTTCTGCCAATCGTGATCATGGGGCGGAGCCATCCACTGCACTGTCCTGTGACGTCACGGCCAGTCTCCAGGGACTACTAAAAGGGGTTTACGCAGACACCCTTACCCTATCCCGTGTCCCTATCTTATTACGTGACAATTATCATTTCCCCATTGAAGAAATGAACATTTAATAGACAACTTATCACCACTGAATTGCTACTTATTACATCGAGATCATGGTAAACTCGAACAGCATGGCATACCTAATTAAACATCCTAATTACCCTTTGAATGCATACCCCCCCCTCAAACATAACAATATATATATATATATATATATGTATATATATATATATATATATGTATATCGGGACGTATTATGTGTCGTCCATCCGTCCGTCTGTCTGTCTGTCTGTCTGTCTGTCTGTCTGTCCGTCCGTCCGTCCGTTCCTGTCCGCACTCTAACTCCCAAAGTTTTCAAATTTCAAGTTTCATATTTGGTACATAGGGACAGACTGTGGAGACGGTGTGTCACGAGATACGTTCGTCATCTAAAGTGGTTGCCATGGCAACTAGGATGCTGTTTTCCATGTTGTAGCAAAATTCTGTATATACCTTCTTGTTCGGGCGTATATTGTGCTCACTTGCGCTCTTGTTACTGATAACAATATACATATACATATATTGCTTTAAAATTATTTGGATTAGACTTCACTGCAATGCTTTATAAAAAAAATATTAATTATTAGACGAGTCTTTTAAAAGCGATAAATGTGTAAACAGGCGAGCATTGGGTGGCTTTGACACCAACTCTGGTTTTATTTATTTTACCTTCCTCTCGCCCCCACATAATATGTCTACGACCTTTAACTCAAGTGTCACTACAAGCAAAGCACGGAACACTTTAAATCACCTTTCAACTGCAACTATAATTATAAGAAAAACTGGAGACTTTCCAGCCAGACGAAGTAAGGGTTGAACGTTTTTCTGTTCAAAGGGCGGAAGGAGATGAATGTTGTCTGACACTGAACATCGTTAATTTCATTGGGACCTGTCTAAATTACCATATCGCTAACATATAGGGTGAAGGTTTTTCCTTTCTAATAGGGGTAAAGGGCTGGTAGGATGGTCAAGACCTATACGTACGCACACTCACCTCGAATGCGTCGAGCCTGGGTTGCAATCTCGACCCAGCGATGAACTGTCATTCTGGTGTTTTACAGTCAGGGTGATTCATCCATGTGTGTGTGTCGTGGTGGTGGAATTAGATGGTGGAAAGATCTCACGGTGTTCTTTGCATCGATGGTTTGGAGGATGTGGAAGAAGTTTCATCTCTAAGTGCATCGTTATATTCTTAATTATGAACTGAAAATGTCCACACCTTTACCTGTGGATATCTGCTTGTGGAGCACCAACAGTAAGGTGTGGTGATCCACAAATAACTGCAAATTTTCCTGCAACTGGTAATATCTAAACCCAGGAAATCACAGATTTTCATCGGCAAATACTTTACTCGACGAGGTTTCCTTTTTGGGGGGACAAAATCAGTTTCTGAAAGTAACCTTTTATGGAGAATATTATTGACAATAATATTATAATACCATTCCTTTCATAAAGCTGTCAAGGCAGTTTCATTGGCAAGGAGCACAGTCCTGGACGGGTCACCACTCCGATACAGGTGACCCTGAATGGTTATTACCCCAGTACACTGGCACTCATTTCACCGACCTCAGAAAGATGTCAGGCTGAGTCAACCCCACCTGGTGTTAATTCAACAGTCAACAGGGGCTTGAGCTCAAGACCCTGAGGTCCCAAGCCAGCCATCTTAACCGCTAAGCCATCACCACACTCGATTGTTGACAATACGGTCTCAAAATACAGTACTTACCAAGGAAATGTATATTTTGACCGATTCCAAACCTTTATTGTTCTTTTAATTAGAAAGCGTAGTATAAATTTTTTAAGACGTTCAATAAGAGGTTTCAGCCAGATATTATGATATTAGCGAGTGTTTATTTATTTGTTTTTTTCCTGTTAAACCTTCCCATTCGGTCGTCCCAGTTTCCTGCAGGAATGCATAGTGAACGTGAAGAGAGACGAGCGGACTCCCAGCAATCGGGCCGTCCTGTTCTCTCATCACTTTGGAGTTGCCCGCTTTGACAAAACTGGTCAGACAACTCAGCTGAGACCAGAGGCAGCAACAACCATCTTCAACTTTTCAACACATCTGCAGTTCTAAGGTGCTAAATATCTTTATTTATCATATTTATTTGTGATCTGAAAGCTGTGGATTTTACAAATGTACATGAATACATGATCATTTGTCTATTCAGCAATGCGGATGGAAGAGAAATCCTTTTAAAAATAATAATAAATTCCTCCCCCCCACCCCCATCCCCCCACTCCCCTATCCTCTTTGCTGCGTATGATTGTTAGGGTCCAAGTTTTATGCATTAATTCCATTCTTATTCTCATGCATTAACCAGGAAGACATTCAATTTTAAAATATTTTATTTGATCTCCCTCCAAGCTGAACTCAACAGGTCAGAGAACACTTTACCCCATGCAGTCTTGAGAAAAAGGACATGGGACGAGGAGGAGGAGGAGGAGGAGGAGGAGGAGGAGGAGGAGGAGGAGGAGGAGGGGGGGGCAGGATAATCTGGAAGTTCCCCAAATTTGATTGGTTGAGATGACGTACAGTTTTGCCCGAGTACTGCGAAACTGGGAAGTGCAAATAAGGTGATTTTTGTTCTCCAGTTTTCAAACAATATAACTCAATTTTCATAAAACAAAAGTTTTAAAGGCTGCAGAAAAACATTGAATGGGAAGTTTAGCGCCGTTGATGCAGTGTATTTTACACCACCTTATTTAGCACGTTACATTAGTTATACATGTCCTTAAAACCAGTAAGTTTCCTGTTTGACAGTCAAACAAAATTGAAAATCACTCGACAGACAGAGTAAAATAAATAAATTAATTACTTTACTTCCTCTGTGTGCATGCAAGATCGGGACGAGATTCCGTACATTTTGCCAATTTCAGAGCCAAAGTCCTGCTAAACTGCAGGTTGGTGTTCCAATTCATGTTCTCGTATTCAATATATAATGTTCAATTGAAATCAAGACGTACCTCGATCATAGACTGACAGACAGACATACAGAGTGAACAAATTGCTTCACCCCACTTTGCGTTACGTGCGTGGGGGAATAATAATTTCAGAACCCACTCGGAAGTCCAACTTGTCCATTGCAAGTTGAACTAGAAGAGTGCTCGGTAGATCGCATACCTCCACCACATAATGCCTGATCCATGAGAACATATCGGGCCCAATACATTTTTTAAATATCATGCTATACAGCACTATATCGCTTTTGGCCCTGTCTCTCACTGGTGAAGAATCACTTTAAAAAATAATAATAATAATTCTCGTATCCAGATCCAAATTCAGATCTTCACCAAAATTCGAATCAATTCTTCCTTGTCACACACCCGTGTCCACCACGTTTCGTCCGAATCCGTCCACAACCTTTTGAGATATCGTGCTACATATCGTTTTGGCCCTATCTCTCAATGGTGAAGAATCACTTTTTTAAAAAATCCAGGAGTCGGATCCGGATCTTCACCAATATCTCATCAGTCCGTCCTTGTCACACACCAAACCTGTCCACAAAATGTCATCCGAATCCGTCCACAACTTTTTGAGATACCGGGTACACAGAGAAGCAGGCAGAAAGGGGTGACAACATAACCCCTTCATCTTCTAAGGTGGAGGTAATTATTGAAGTGTATTTCATCTATTTATCAAAAACGAATCTGATTTAAAGGCGAAATCTTTTTTGATCTTCTTTTCAGAGGCAACATCCCACAGAGAGAGAGAGAGAGAGAGAGAGAGAGAGAGAGAGAGAGAGAGAGAGAGAGAGAGAGAGAGAGAGAGAGAGAGAGAGAGAGAGAGAGAGAGAGAGAGAGAGAGAGAGAGAGAGAGAGAGAGAGAGAGAGAGAGAGAGAGAGAGAGAGAGAGAGAGAGAGAGAGAGAGAGAGAGAGAGAGAGAGAGAGAGAGAGAGAGAGAAAGAGATATATATATGCAGTAGTCCGAGCCACGTACGGAGATATCAGCTACTGATTGTACAACCCCTTCTAAAAATCCTGAATCTCAAGTCTGAAGCATCAAAGATTTACTCACATGATTTATACTTCACTCTAGAAAGCCCAAGGAGTGTGAATAGAAAGCGGAGTGTGGTCAAAGACAAAATAAGTGAACTGAGAAAGCAACTCGGGACGACCCAGCAGAAATCTCATCGCCTGCGACAAAAACCCAACATCACCAGAAGCTACTGTGAAATCACTCCAAGAGAAGCAACTTGTGTGTCCAAACGGAGCCGAAATGTTATCGAGGACATTTTCGGATGTTTCTGCGGAAATGCTGCACATGGAGAGAATCATGAACAAGACAAAGACAAAGTTAACCAGACAAAAGTATCCACCTGTCCTGCGAGCATTTGCATTGACTCTTCACTTTTACAGTGCAAAAGCATACAAGTACGTTCGCAAGACCTTTCTTTTTGCTCTACTACACCCATAAGTCATCAGGAAATGGAACAACACATTGAATGGTGGACCAGGTTTACAGAAGAGGCTTTCGCTGCTCTTCAGCTGAAAGCAGAATAAGCGAAATCATCTGTGCCCTCATGATAGACAAAATGGCTATCTTTGTAGCACAGCTTTTGTCCCCCAGGTTCACGGTTGCCCGCCCCCCCCCCCTTGCGTTCAACATAAAATGAAATTTTCAGGAGCCGATGCTCCAGCATATCAATGACATGGCCTGTGCATCTAATTTGAGCGGACGTAATGAATGCCTCAACACTTAGCATCACAGCTCTCCTCGGGTGCAAAACTCCCTGGTGATGTCTGTGCTTGCCCAATGTTCACATTCCAACTGCTCCATCCCCCACACTCCTTCCTCCAGTGAATTTAAGTTGATAAACTGCTCGATTGAATTAATATGGTGTGATGTGATGTGACAATTGCACAGGTTTGATGGACCGAATGGCCTCCTCCTGTGTCCAAGTGTCTCGTGTATCCTTGTGTTTTAAAGGCCTCTAAATGGGCTGGCAAACCCTGAATTACATCTGGACAAGTATCAACTTCCTGGACATCCCTTAAATAAATTATCATACCACCTATCATTCAGAATGCGTGTTTGTTTGTTTCATTGGCATGCACTCTAAAACCGATGGACGGAACGAATTGAAAACTGATGGCTGTATTCGGAGTGTGGATGCGGTCGTTTTAGGGGGTAAACAAAAATTTATTTGTAGTTCCAGGGTTTCAGGGTTGGGGGTGGGAGAGCACGCCAATTCTCACTCTGTAAATGTGCATTGTATAGTGCCACCTGGTGGAAGCAAGTATAACAAGTCACAATATGAGAACGCCACTTGGTGGAGTGAATACCTCCGCCAAGCTGAACAGTTTTGATTTTTGGTTCAGGTCTGGATGCAGAACTGGGCTTTCAGTGGGATACAAAACGTAATCAGCTTGTTCTTGTCGCATACCCATCTCATCCACAAAGTTTTGTCGTAATCCATCCACAATGTTGTAAAATATCATGCTGCACTACGGCGTTTTTGGCTCTATCTCCCAATGAGGAAGAATCACTGAGAAAATTAGAGCATCTGGATGCTGAACGAGATCCTCACCAAGATCGAACCAATTCATCTTTTTTCACAAATCCCCAAGCTGTGCACCAAGTTTCGTCCAAATCAGTTCATAACGTTTCAAAATATCCTACTCAGACAGACAGACAAACAGACAAACAATGGTGAATACATAACCTCTGTCCACCTCCAGTGGCGGAGGTAATAATACGCCAAAGACATAAAAAAAATGGAAGTATTAACTAATCCGTAAGGACGGGTTCTTTTCTCGAATATCAAGTTCAAAATATCAATGAGGAATGTGGGAAGGAGGTAAATTGAGAAAAATTTCATCATTTACAAGAATAATGAAGTTGGAGAGGAGTTGGAATGAAGATTGACAAAGGAATGAAGTGGAAAGGAGAATGTGTGAATAGAAGGAATTTGGTGGTGCTGTGGGGGGGGGGGGGGGTAAAAATTTGGCCTTTTTATAAAACACAGTGATGCTTAAAAGCAACTTGTACCCTCTTACCCAAAACTCGTGGCATCCAGGTCTTCCCAAAGGCGTTCCCACAAATGGTACAGAGAAGGGCTAAACATGTTAAGCTTGCGATTATGAGTTGTAAATCAAAACTGTGCTGACAAAGAGCAACGGAGCAATGTCAACAAGCAGGAACACCATTCAAGTGTCAAGATGTTCGTGAAGCCACAAATCCCATCACCTCGTAGCTCATCTACGTGGCCATCCCAATCGGCATGCGTCTGTCTGCACAGCAGGCAGGGGCATACCGAGGTTCCTCCAACCACCGGCCCAGTTCCAGCTGAGCAAACATGGTCCCTCCAAGTAAATTCGGCTGAGGCTGGCCTTGACAGAGAGGAAAAGCAAGAACGTTGCATTAAACAAACAAAAAAAAACCACACACACAAAGAAAGAAAAACAAAGAGAGTCCAAAACCCTACAGCAGGTCATCTTGGGAGCGAGGCCACGGATGGCATCTATTTGAGGGAAAAAAGAAACTAAACTGAGAAAGTTTTTACCACGGTGCTGATGACCAGGACAGATTGATATGTTGGTCTGAGCTGATGAGGCCAGGACATTATATTACCTCCGCCACCGAAGGAGGTTGTGTTTTCATCCCCGTCTGTGAGCAAGATATCTCAAAAAAGCTACGGACGGATTCGGACAAACTTGGTGGACAGGTTGGGAATGTGACAAGGAAGAACCGATTCCATTTTGGTGAAGATCTGAATCCGTATCCGGATACGAAAGAGAGTTTAAAAATATATATATTTTTTTAAGTGATTCTTCACCATTGGTGGGGCCAAATAAACGATAGAGAGCATGACATTTCAAAAAATTGTAGATGGATTGAGACAAAAAAAATAAAAAAATAAAAAAAAAACTTCGTGGATGAGTTGGTGAGGTGACAAGAACAAGCAGTTTCGATTTTGGTTCAGGTTCGGATTGAGATCTGGCCGATCAATGGGGTACAAAACATAAACAGATCAGCCTGGCGGACGTGTGCGCTCTCGTGAGTGCCGTTCCTCGTTTTGCAAGTACTGCAAAATGAAACCTGGATAGATTAAAGGAGTTTAAGAACAAATGCATTCTTGGGGGTTGGGTAAAGGGACTTCCAGGCCACCCTGTATCGTGTATTTCGGTTTAACACATGAGATGCGATTCCATCACATGTTGTTTGCATTTTATACTCAGTTTTTTCCTCTCCATAACTAATGCAAGCATTTTTGTCTTTCTCAAAGTGCGTCACAAGTTGAAGAATGCATCAACTATCTCTGTTATAATACAATGAAAACAATCATCATCACAACAAAGCTTGTAGGATATTACAAGTTATACGTTCCCTGAAGGTGACTTTGCTCTTCCCTGATTGTTTCAGAATTGGAAGTGTATATTTTGCTTTTGGTACATGGATGTACCTTTTATGTCAAGATTGATAATCCCATCCAAATCACCAAAATACCGAGGAAATATACATATCACATCATAATATATTTATATCTACACATCACACATACATGAGTGTATATTTTGGCCTTTGTTTGTCTGTCGTCTTATAACTTGAGAACGGATTAACAGATTTAAATAAATCTAGCTACGGTGGATTCAGGGAACTCCTGAGAAGGTTTCTAACCAATTTTTTTTTGGGGGGGGGGATGGGTACGTGGGTACACGCGGTGAAACTGCAAACATCGTCTTGCAACGCTGGTTCTCCCCGCACTCCCAGGAATCCTTTTTCTTCTTGCCCTGTTGATTCGCCATCACATCACAGCAAAAATTGGCATTTCCATCAGCGAAGCGACGGGTCTTATATTCTCGTACAGTACAGCCCTTGCCGCTCCCCACACGTTTTCAGTATGTCCAATTAGCCGTTATATTCTTCGAGAATGAATAGCAATGGTTTTGAACAATCAAATACAGTACAATGGATTTCTTTATTTTGCATTTCCTGGCACAATCCGTTTTGTTATCATGTGAATAACTGAAACAAATCAGCAATTTTTATTTAATCTGTGTTCATCATCTGTAATAATAAATGGCAGTGTGTGTCCGCCCATCAGTCCGTCTCCTCCATAACTCCAAAACAATGAAATCTAGCGGCCCCAAACTTTGCATGCATACCAAGAGATAATTTGGGGGATGCTCATCACAAAAAACTAAAATAAGCCGAACCAAGATGGTGGCGCGCCATCTTGATCAGCCCTCTGTCAGCTCACTTGAGTCTGAAGCCACCATTATTTTTTTTTGGCCTGCTCAACAATTCCTTGACTTGGAACAGGCGGCAACGATTTCTTCATGATAAAGTTCCCCCCCCCTCCACCCCACCACTATCATGGATTGCCTGATTATCATACCTACAAAATCGCTGGATGCATTGCAATGCTTATAAATGCCCGGAGACACCAGTGTTTGTGGCTTCATTTAATTTCCGCACATGCCATAATCTCGAGAATCTCTTAAACGAAGGAAAATTTCAAAATTTAAACTTCTGTATTGACTTCAGCAGTAGTTCCACAATTTTTGACTCCAGTGACCCTGAGTCCCCACCATCTCCTGAGTCATGAACTGGGGGTCAAAATAAAATAAAAATAAAAATAAATACGCAACATATTTCATGCTTCCCCCAATGTTAATTGCATATACAAAGTTTCTTTTTTTTTAATGTTCAAAAACATGCCCATGATTGCATTTTTTTTGTATTTGACCTTTTGACTTCACTCCAGGGGGAGGGGGCCAAAAATGAAACTGCTCTCACACCTTCTTGCCAAGTGGTGATCATAACGACCAAGTCTGGTGAATTTCTGCACAACCGTTTAGGAGGAGTTAGTGCGACAGACGGACAGATGGACAGACGGACATACTGAGCAGATTACAATATCTCCCAATTTATTTTTAAGTTTGGGGATAACAACACCAAAAAGATTGCATAATCAGGCTTTCTTATCCCCCATCGGGATAGGTGATCGGATGGGAGTGTGGAGGGTGGGACTTAAAGAAGGGTTGTTCCAACAAATATTTTGAATGACGCAGCAACAACAAAATAGTTTCAGTGAAGCAAAACCTTTTGATCTTCACTCGTACAAACTGCAATTAAACTCAAGTTATACTTAATTCCCTGAAAGCATCCAAAGATTGGAACATGCAATAATTTATTGTGGGAAAACGTGCTGAATTCTCCATTTTATCTGCGTTGTGGTAAAACATTGCGGCTGCAACCATCATTCATCAGTTCAAAAATGAAGTTTTCACTTCGACCCGGACCGCCTTTTCCTAGTTCTTCAAACAACTCACCAACAAACATTTCCAGATTTTAGTCGCCAATGATCCCAGAACTTCAATTTTTTCTTCTTTTCATTTTTTTTATTTCTAGCCACACACACATACTACCTGCACTGAAATCAACCTCGAAATGGTGAAGACTGTGAAACGACATGCATGAATATCCAAGGAAGATCATGGTGAGTTTGTTCAGTCACAGCCGTGTGAGTGACACGTGAGAGAGAGAGCACATGATATTGAAGTCACAAGAGATCAACCTTCCATTATCTGAGCTGTCTCCCTTGAAGTGATGTTCAGAAATCTGATATCACATATACTTATTCAACGATCAGCAAGAAGATTAAACTGGCAAGGAAGTAAATGACTCGCAAGGACCGGAGAAACTTTGAAATAAATAATAAATTAAATAATTAACATCGGGAGGCCTGTGCGACCGATTGACAACACATTTGAAATGCTAAACAAGTTCTTCAGCATTATTTTGCACAGTGTTTTTACAATTCCGAACATTACGGACAAAGTAGAGCACCAGAAATGTCAAGCCAACATACCTTGAACAAACTCAAAATTTTTTTTTTAATTTTTCTGCCTTTTTCTTTAATCTACGCAGACAGGTACATGCACGCGTGTTTCAGAGAACTCTTCATTCTTTTTTCCCCCCATAACTATCGTTTAGTTAATCTGGTGTCAATCTTCTGTTTTATTTTTATGGAACTGAACACATCATCATCATCATCATCATCATTGGGGCACAGTCGCAATCCCAGCAATGATGCAACGAGGAGCCACATGCTGCATACCGAATGAATGATCATCACCGATGTACCGTACTCCGCCAGTTTGTGAGACAACTGAACATTCGGACTCCCCCCACCCCAAAAAAACAAACCCATCGAATTTGATTAAAATTATTTCAACGACTGGGGATATAAAATAAATACTGTATATACAGATAAATTCTTCCATTCACGAAAATAAACTGCATTCAAAAAATAAGTGCATAAATTAACAGAACATTGGAACACATGAACACATACCGGTTCCACCGAATTGTTCCTTCGGGTGATGGATCAAATGAACTCCTGTCACAGGTGTCACTTGCAGAAGGAACGGTTGAGCCGTGCATTCCACACGAAGATCAAAACAAACGGCCAATGCCATGGTAACTCAGCTACACCGACAACACACGCGTGAGTATAAAGGGATTTTCTTTTCGTTTTTTTAACCTGAAGGCATTTTGACAAATCCTGTCATACTCGATGCTGGATTGACGAACACAAACACAAAAGAGTGGATTTAGCAGAATCACCATAAACCTTTCTCAGATACAAAAATTATGTGGAAGACAGTTTTAAATAGCATGCCATGAGGAAATACAAAAATATCACAGTTTATCTTCAAAGCACAATAAAACAAAATGAACTCGAACACCAGTCGGTGGAGAACACACCTCCGCCAGGCTGAACAGTTTAGGTTTTGTGTCCCCCTGATACGTCGGATCTGGATTGGGACCTGAAACAAAATTTAAATCGGCTTGTTCTGGCCACCTACCCAACTCGCCCACCAAGTTTCATCCGAATCCATCCACAGCTGTTTGAGATATCATGCTACATCGTTTTTGGACCCATCTCTCAAAAGGTGAAGAATCGTATAAAATTAAATAATCCTCGAATCCAGATCAAAATCGAATCACTTCTTCCTAGTGGCGTTTCCAACCTGTCCACCAAGTTTCATCGGAATCTTGACATAACCTTTTGAAATCCATCCATCGGGACCATGCTCTGTGCAGAGCGTTGGTGCTGCCGAAGCAGTCTCCTTGGCTATTGGGTACAATCGTGGACGGGTCGCCACTCCGACACAGGATACCAGCAAGCTGGAACTTTTGAGATATCATGTTATGTATCGTTTTTAGACCCATCTCTCAAAGGTGAAGAATCGTATAAAAATTAAATAATTCTCGTATCCACATCCGGATCTTCACCAAAATCTCATCAATTAGTCCTTGCCACACACTCAACCTGTCCATCAATTTTTGTCCAAATACATTCATAATTTTTTTGAGATGCCCTGCTCACAAACAGATAGAGAGGAACGACGACATAACCTCCGTTTTTTTTCACGGTGATCGAAGGACTCGCTCATAATACAGTTTGTACACGGATCAGTTAGAAAGACAAGGGCATTAAGAGACATCAACGTACGTTGAGATTTGCGTACAATGCACAAATAAGCAGGACAAAGGATTTGAACCGGGGATCTCAGCATCACAACCTATGTACTCAAGGTGGGAAACACAAAACAGGCCAAAACCGTCACACTGAATGCACAATCCATCAAGGAACTGATGGGGACTGGAATCGAAATAGCTGAACAAAGAAGGAATTCACAGAATATTCCTGCCGGGTAGAACGAGCAAATAAAAGAGGTGTATGTGCGTCGTCGTGACTGCACACGTTTAACTCTTTGTACCATCATGATACCTCTGGATACCAACAAGAGCCACGTCATGGGGGACCGCTCAGGTCGTCGGAATCCATTACAAAATAATTAAGTGCTCTCAATTGACTTTGACGTTAATATATTAGGGATAAGAAAGAAAGTGCTGTTATTAATATATATTTTGGAAGAACATACTCCAAGATGGAATGATAATTTACTATCGTACTTCTTTTGGGATATTCCAACTGGTCAGCAAACCGTGCAATGGCAATACGACCATTTGTCGTTCAGCAAACATCAGTCAATCCCAGTGTTCATCTGAACCTCCAAACGCCATAAAATATAAAGGATCGATGTGAAGACAAATCTAGATCGGCACGAAAGTCTACCTACGATCAGGACTGAAGACAATGGGGGAGGAATTGTGCTTCGGGAGAACCGAGACTCCAAATCGAGCATGGTGCATGACCTGATGATTCCTGGAGCCTTTGGCATTTCAACTCATCGATTTCTAATGGGTTCACAGGATGGCTGAGATTGGAGGTGCGCACACTCGCCTCTGAGCCGTCTCGAGCCCGAGTTTGAATCCCTACCCAGCAATAAGCTGTCGTCCTGGTGTTTCACAGGCGGTGCGATTCATCGATGCATATGCCGTCCCTCGGATGGATGTCCAACTGGTGCCCCGTCTGTCGGAAATGATTGTTGGACGTTAAAGATCCCACGGTGTCCTTCGAGAGAGAGGGTCGGTGAGCTATCGGCAGCACCCTGAACAAATTCCAAGTTCCTGTCCTGGCTTCCAGCGTCGGAGTGGTGACCCATCCGGGATTGTAACCCAGGCAAAGAAACTGCTTCGGGAGAACCGACACTCCACATCTTGCATGGTACATGACCTGATGATTCCTCTTGGGTTTTATGTTTTTGTTTGCCCTGTCCTGTCCACGAGGCACACACTGAAGAAATTTGCAGTTATACCAAGAGTGTGTTGTTGGTATACTTTGGAGATCACCTGTAGTTCTTCTCATGTGCCTGGTGAACATGGAAAATACAGGTAAGACATGGAGTGTGATGCTCTACGCAAGTTGTGTTTGTCATTGCCTTTAATCATCAGATAATCGGCGGCGGCGTTCGTATGTAACACATGACTGTGGGTTCGTATCAGCTTTCGGAGGGTTGTGGCAACGCGGTTGATGCAGTGCCCCTTGTAGGTTAGAGCATGAATTTACAATTTGGCCAAGGTGCTGGTGATAGCTTGTCTACTCTTTGTCAAGGACACTGTGGCGTCTTTAATATCTACCCGTGAGTGACAACACACCAGGTTGACAGCTTGTAGCTGGGTTGGGATTCAAACCTTTTGGCTATCCTGCCTGTTTCATTCGCCCTTCTTTCCAGGAGAGAAGAGGAAGAAGCAGGACTTGGAGCTTCAATGTAGTGGTTCTAGCGGTACGACGGCAGGAACCCAGGATGGACACGGAGGGAGCACACAAAATAAAAGACAGTAATGCTTCTTAAAGCAACACAAAACGATTTCGTACTGTACATGGAAGGAGCACACCATCAACAACAACAACAACAACCACCACAGTCATGATGACAGCAGCAGCAACAGCCACCTATTAAAAAGATCCTTATTTTGTGCATTTCACTTCATCTTACATCATTGATCATTGTGACTCGCAGGTAGACATGCACTACGTTTGTGAAGTGCAACACGCTGTCCTCTGATTAAAGTGACAGGTAGGCACGTCAGTGCAGTGACAGGTAGGCACGGCGAGTGTGACTTCATTGGGCCAAACAGAGTCGATTTAATTGGCCAGTAAGTGGTATTTTATGTTGTGGCCTCATTTCCATTCATAGACACTGCAGTGCTTTAGATGTCGCGGACGCCCACAGTGCTCTCCTCCCTGTACGTACAACGAGCCGTACTGCCACTAGAGCAGCGTGTGTGTCACGGACAACCTCAAAGCTATCTTGCTTGCTTCTCCAGGTAGTCGTCATCGCAACGATTCTTCAAACTGCCTTGGATGCCAACAGTCACCTCTGTGTCTCTGTGTCTGTCAGTCTATATGTATCTCTATCCCTTTCCATATTTCCTCCCATTCCCAACATCTTCCGAATCAGCTCAGATTTCTTGTCGTAAGCATTTCAATCTATTCATTCACATATTCTTTCGCTTCCAATGCTGGCCCGCATCATGATGGTTCATGTTTGTAATTGGATATCTATTTTGTTGGTGTTATTCGGTTTCTCTTCTTGTATGCCTATCATCAATTATTCATGAAATCAAGGTGGTGTTAGTCTTCTGTGGGAATGTATTTGTGGCAAGGATCGATTAACTGTTACGTTTCTTGTTCCGATGCTTGTATGACATCTCAGTGAGTTAGGTAGCTGCGTGACAATCCATCACATCATTCCCTTTCCTCTCGAGGTGATTTCCAATTGTCGACCAGTTCGATGGTCACACCTGGTGTTTCATATCGTCTTCCTCTTTGTGATGATGTTGTTTATGGTCGATATCGGATGGCTACAATTGGCCTATTTGAAATTCCCACATTCTGACACCGATATCACATTCCTTGCCTAAACTATTAAATCCTGACTATATCTGTGTAAGCCTGGTGTTCGCATCGCGGTTAGGGTGGCTGGCTCAGAATCTTCGGGTCCTGAATTTGAGCCCCCGTTGGCCGCTGAATTCACATCAGGTGGGGTTGACTGAGCCTGTCATCCTTCTGAGGTTGGCGAAATGAGCACCAGTGTACTGGTAATATGGGCACTGCATCACATAGCTGTGTGCCTAACCAATGATGCAACCAGCAGCCATAAAGGGTGTGTGTGCGTGTGTATGTATATATATATATATATATATATATATATATATATATATATATATATATATATATATATATATATATATATATATATATATATATATTTTTTTTTTTCTCAAATCAATTCCGACCACACCTTTACATCACCTTAAGGGATACATCATTAAGTATTTGTGGAACTATTCCCCTCCCTTTTTTATTTATTTTGATGACTACATATGGAACGTGACCAACAACGGCTTTCAACTGCAGCATATTAGTCGGCCGACATGACCCAAGATTCCCTGAAGCATTTTGGAGTGAACCACAGAGTGCGGAGTGGTAACACATAATCGACAGCTCACCATTCGGCCTTAATAATTGGGCAGAACTGCCTTCACAATGTCTCGAGAAGCATTTGTTCTGGCAAATTGCCCCTTGGCTGAGGGGCAATAGACAGCCAGCTGGGTTTTATTCAGAACCAATGACGACGACGCCAACCAAATAACACGACAACCACATTATTAATTCTGCAGCTCCATTTCCAGATGCTAATGAACATAAAACATTTCCAAATGTGAACCCACAACTCCTTGGATGCTCGTCCGGTGGCCACAACTGTACCCACAACACCATGCATTTATAAACACGCGTCTAAAAACAGCCTTCGGCAATGACACGGAATTTCTAAACATTCACAAAAATCTTACTTCAACCTCAAAGTGCGAGCGAACAAAGTTCAATCGATTTAAACTCATGGGGCATTAAAAATCCTCTTCAACTCGGCAAATCCTCCCCGATTTAGTCTTCATGATAGAACTCTCGCTTTGCACGTGAGAATCCCATATCATTTCAGGTAAAATTCCTCCACTAGTGTCGTTACCCCCATGCAAGTGAAGCGAATCGCGGGGTTAAGCAATCGGTTGTCTGTCTGTCTGTCTGTCTGTCTGTCTGTCTATCTGTCTTTCCGCGTTTTTTTTCGCAAGCACCACCAAATTTGGCACACAACCCAAGTCCGATCCGGGGATTGTCCTCAGGGTATTTTTATCCACCACCTGAGCCTACAAAAATCACTTTTTCTGGCTTTTTCAATTCTTTGCAAACTCATTGGTTAACACATATCACGTGACATAACACGGCCAAAGACCAGCACGCCTAATTCGGCGAGCTGTGTCTTCCACCTATTGGCTCACTGCACAGCTGGCCTGACTCCACGCACAAATGGAACCTATTTAAATAAATAATATAGCATCAATGTTTGCTCATTCTTCACGTTCGTGAAATGGGTGACACAGCTATCTCATAAATAACATCCTCGGATCTGTCTGTCTGTCTGTCTGTCTGGCTGTCTGTCTGTCTGGCTGTTCACATTTTTTTACAAAAACCATTGGGCCGACAACCACCACATTTGCACACAGACCAAGTCCGACCCGGGGATTGTTCCAAGTGTATTTTCATCCACAATCTCAGCCTTTAAGACCCCTGAATACCCTTAAGATTTCCACCCCCCCTCCCCGCCCCCCATAAATGCTTTTCACCTGCTTCAGAGATTAGATTACGTGCTTGAGAGAAAACTTTTTACATATTCGTGAGATCCCCTTAAGATCCCGAAGGCCCCAAAGACCCATAAGACCCTCAAGACCATTGAATTCCCCAAACACCATCGAGACCCTTTAAACCCCTAAATACCCCAAAGACCGTAAAGATTCCAAACATCCCGAAGACACTTTGATACTCCCAAGACCCTCAAGTCTTTTGAAGACCCTCAATACCCCAAAGACACTTTAGACCCCAAAGACCCATAAGACCCTTAAGACCCATAAGACCCTTAATTGTATTCCCCAAACACAATTAAGAAACTTTAAAACCCGAATATCCTAAACACCTTTTGGACCCCAAAGACGGTTAAGATCCAGAAGACTCTTGAAGATCCCTAAGACCATGAAGATCCTTTAAGACCCTCAAGTCATTTGAAGACCCTTGAGACCCCTTAGAGCCAGAAGAGCTCAAAGACCATGAAGACCCTAAAAACCCTGAAGACTTTGAAGACCCTGAAGAACTGTGAGACGCCAAAGACCCTTAACACGCCAATGACCTGTAAGACTCTTAAGACTTGAAAGACCCTTAAGACCTCAAGATACTTGAGACCCCAAGACCCTTAAAGACCCTTAAGACCCCTTTATCCACTGGTGTTCTGGCACTGCTACCCCCTTCACCGTTTCCCACCCCCACCCCATTGGTTCTCCTGCCTCTGCCTGCCCCATTCTCAGCCCTGCCGCCTCTCCTGCTTCTCCCACTTTTCAGTGTCCCCTTCCCCTCCCCCACACCCGAGCAATGCCGGGTAACCCTGCCAGTTACAAAAAAAGATGGTCATTTAACATCGATGAGCATACAATAGGAATACACAACTAAGTACGTGGATAAGATGTAAAGCGACAAAAGTAAAATTACTATGCGAATGGTACTTCTCTATACCAACAAGTTCGTGACAGCCATATCACATGTTTAGACACCATATTATAGAGTTTTGGTATCACTCGGCCAAGGTCAGAATTGAACAGCCACGTCGTATCAGGATTAGAGTAGAAACTCTAACCACAATGCCACCGAGTGTGGGGCAATGCAATGATGCCAACTTTGTAATTTATCAATTTACAAATATTCAAAACCAAAAATACCACCAACTCGCACAACTGGTTCATAGGCAAGGCCCAGGTCCCTGGTCCTTGCCTATTGAGCGGCTATAATAGTTGGTGGTGCCATCAGTTTTGAATATTAATCTTCCCAACAAGCAGGGTTTTGTTTTTTGTTTTTGCAACATCTGAACAATTAGTAAAAATAAATAAAATAATAATAATTCTTACAAATGATATATACTGGACTTGCATATTGAAAAATAAAAAGTTGACATTTCTTCGACGATTTGAGTATGTTGTTCTGAAAAGACGTTTGAACACCCACGTAACTCGAGCCTTTCCTTCACCAAACTAAAGTGCTACGTTATAGGAGGAGCATTTTAAAAACTTCTAAAAAGTCACATTGATTTGTTATCAAATAAAATTTTTAAAAGTTACATAAACTACAACAAAAAAAAAATCTATATGTACAATAGCTTCGGGTTTTATGATGTCTGGCCTGTACGCCTTCAAGTGTTGCTGAGAACTGCATGAGTGTGGGCAAAAGGTGATTCCAGTTAATGTTGAAAGAAAATAAAAATAAACAGAACAATGAAAGAATAGAGTCCAAAACACGTGTACACAACTCACAATGTACAACATACCAAAAGGAGGAGAAGAGATTGGGACCATACTCTGTGCAGACCATTGGTGCTGCTTCAGCAGTCTCCTTGGCTATTGGGCACAATCCTGGACGGGTCGCCACTCCGACACAGGATACCAGCAAGCTGGCACTCATTTTTCCAACATCAGAAGGATGACAGGCAAAGTCAACCCCACCTGGTATTAATTCAACAGCTGAGCAGGATTTGAACTCAGGACCCCCGGATCCAAAGCTCGCCACCCAAACCATTAAGCCAACACCAGGCACATAACAAAAGGCATTCATGAATGTTGTGGAGAATGTCGGCACGATAGCACGTGTGTGGTCGAAGATGCAAAACAACTTCAACGTCTTATTCGGAGTGAAACATGGAGGTGAACAAGGCAAGAGATTACAGCATCAAGCGAGAAGTAAACCGTGCACCCATTTCCAAGGGCTCCGATTTAAACTTGAACACAAAATGGCTCGCAGATAAACTCAACAATGAGTTTGTTTGTCTTCGTAGACCATAACATGGAATGATAATCGCTCAGAATTCTTCTCGACGCAAGTGACACAAATAAATAAATAAAAGGCCCATACCAACCTACAGCGAAGCAGATCCAACGTGAGCGTACGGTTGCAAAAGCACCGCAATGCCCATAAAGAAGCTATTTCCTGACAGGCCTGTTGAGACCCCACATTCCCTCAATACCAAGTGAAATGGCACCGAGCTCGAGCCAGCTGCCTTCTCAAGAACAATCCTCACGTCGGAGATGTGGGCCACGAGGTCACGAGGCTGCATTTTTCCTTCCTTCGCCTGGCCCATTTATGACTCTCCCTTTCTTAAATTATAAAAGCATGCAATTCATAGCACGTGTCAAGGATAGGTTTAAGATGGACATTCCAAAAAATTCTCATTGTGAGGCACGAGTTAGTGTGAAACTGTTTCGGCCTGTTAGAAAACATCGACACCAATGGAAGAAATCCTTCTAAGCGAGGCACACATTCGGCCTCCAACAAGTTCACCTCGTCTTCTTGTGTTGCATCATCCGGTTTTGAGTGTCGCACGTGGCTGCACGTTATCTGTGCTTAGTCAATCGAGAAGCTTCAATTCACTCAACACAAAACAAAAAGGTTGGCAATGACAGGCAACAAATGGTTTCATCAAATTGGCACCAAAAGGGGAATTAATTTATTAAACTTCCACTTGTTGTGGTGGTATGATTTCATGCCTACAACTGGGTGTGGATGGGCTGAGTCAAACCCATCTAGTGTTAATTCAATGGCAGACGGGGCTTAAACTCAGGACTGTAGGATCCCAAGCCCCACCACCCAAACCCACTAAGCCAATTTCAGGCTTAATTCACCAGTTTACTGTATTACAACGCAATAAATAATTAGAATGGCACTCGGTGGAGCGCATACCTCTGACAGGCTGAACAGTTTACGTCTTGTATCCCACCGATCGGCCGGATCTGGATTCGGACCTGAATCAAAATCGAATCAGCTTGTTCTTGTCATCTAACCAATTCATCCACAAAGTCTTCTTCGAATCCGTCAATAATTTTTTGAAATACCGTGCCATATATCGTTTTTGGCACCATCTCTCAATGGTGAAGAATCACTAAAAAATTGAGTATCCGGATCCGGATCTTGACCAAAGTCGAATCAGTTCATCCTTGTGACACACCCAACCTGTCCACCAAGTTTCATCTGAATCCGTCTGCAGCTTTTTGAGATGTCCTGCTCACAGAGAAACAGACAGACAAACAGGGGTGAAAACAAAATCTCCGTCCACCTTTGGTGGTGGACGTAAAAATAGAAATGAAAGAGGAAACGATAAGAATTCAGCGTTGAGCTTGACTGACTAATTGTCCCCCACAAGGTGGGGGGGCCGAGAGTATCAGCTCCTTGTTGTCATGGAAATAGGAGGAGGAGGAGATTGAGACCATACTCTGTGCAATGTTGATGCTGCCTAAGCAGTCTCCTTGGCTATTGGGCACAATCCTGGATGGGTCGCCACTCCGACGCAGGATAACAGACAAGGCCGGAAACGGGTCACATTAAAATGAGCTCCAATTCCGACCGACCAATCATCTGTCCATGCACTTTGGTGTACACGATATTTCAAAAACCGTTGAACATTCAGCTTTCAAAATGCAGATATCTATTCTTCACGGCATTATCTCGACCCGATTAGATCAAGGCTGTGATTGGTTAAATTATGTTGCCATGGCAATAATCTCAGTAACTTGGCTTGTGCACTCGATACTTCAAAAGCCGTTCACGATTTAGCTCTCATATGATACAGATCTATTCCTCATGCCACCCAAAAGGTGGGGGAGCTGAGAGTATCAGCTCCTTGTTGTCATGGAAATAGGAGGAGGAGGAGATTGGGACCATACTCTGTGCAGAGCGTTGGTGCTGCCGAAGCAGTCTCCTTGGCTATTGGGCACAATCCTGGATGGGTTGCCACTCCGATGCAGGATATCAGCAAGCTGGCACTCATTTTGCCGACCTCAGAGGATGAAAGGCTGAGTCAACCCCACCTGGTATTAATTCAACAGCTGAGTGGGATTTGAATTCAGGATCCAAACCTAACACTCTAACCATTGAGCCAACACCAGGCATATGCGTGTTATAATTGCATGGTTTATCACATCCAACAGACACAGGGATGCATGATATAAAGACCTAACCAGAAACATAAAAAGATGCACAAGTTTGCAAAATGTTATCTTTGCATTAAACTTAGATGGATGTTGGGGAGGGGGGAGGGGTAGGGATCTAAGGTGTTTTGAGAAAGAGAAATTTGAAGAATTCATAAGCAGGGAATAATCCATCATCGAAGCTTTGACTCTTCTATATCAGAACCTCTCCAAACAGCAGGTCCACAATCATAATTGTATCTCCAGGTTACCAAAGCAGGGAGAGAGGGAGTTTGTGTGTGAGAGTGAGAGAGGGAAACCTCTAAGTACCTGATAAATTAACTAAATTAGTTTCATCCAGGTAAGCAATTTTATCAGCTACTACTCCATATTTCAGTGGATCAACCAATCATGTTGATTGATGGGAGGAATAAGATGGGAGGAGTTTCTTACAAAATGAGATTTTCATCCAGTGAAAGACAATGTCGAATGCAGAAATTTTCTTCCACATTCAATGTTTCTTTTTTTTTTACAAAAAATATAGAAAACAATTTTTATACTTTCTGTCTTTGGCGATAAATTGCGAGAACATTTTTGTCCAAACATGGAAGTTTGCGTCGTCTTCATGCTCCACAACGTGAACCACACCTGTGGGGGTTCAAGAAAAACTTTGACACCTCAATATCTCAACATTCATTGCAGTCCACAAAGCAATGGGACAGGATGGAAATATTCAGGGTTATTACCTTATCTGTACTTTAAATTACAGAAAAGGTGTTGTCATCGCGCACCGTCCCGTCCATCCGTCTCCTATATCAAGTTCTCCGGCCAAATTGGCAGCAACGTTCCGCTCCTGACTGGTAACAGTGATTGCAAAGCTCGTCAGATTACGTGACATTAAGTCGGTCAAAGTGGCCGCCTTGGTAAATTTCTTTTAAAATCCTCTTCTCCAGACCCACCAGTCAGAATGCCACCAAATGTGAGATACAACATCAGGCGAGGGCCTGAATAAGCTCCAGGTCCAGTGGTCCTCTTATTTCTCGATGATTTTTTTTTTATTAATTAGGGTAAGGGTTTGGGTTAGTTACCATTTATTATCTCTCATGACACTACTTGTTGTCATGGAAATAGGTATGCACAAACAACAGGCATGAATAACTAATGGTAACACGTTCGATAAGGTGGTGTAAAAGATGATGCATCAATTGCGGTCAACTTCCAGAATTTTTTTTTTTTTTTTTTTTTACAACCTTTTAAATCTTCATTTCATTTCAATTTAACTATAGACTTGAACAGTGTGGAACACAAACCGCCTTTTTGCCGCTTCCACTAGCCTCCAGTTTTGCAGTGTGGTACTTGGACATGTTAAATAAGATGGTGTATAAAGCACTGCGTGAATGGCGGTAAACTTTCGGAATTTTCTTTTTTCATACAATCAATAAAATCTTTTTCTTTTTTAATGTTATTTCAATGTAATTATTTCCCTCAACACTGCGTGTGGTTATGTGTTCTCGGAACTCTCCAATTCAAATTGCACAAAAACAAAGTGTAATATACCCGCTGCACACCGTTGCAGGTTGCGAGGGCTCGTTTCAAGTTTGGGTGTGCCATCCAAAAAATGATCGCAGTGTTGTGTATACTTCTCTCGTCCGACACGATGGTACGGAGGGTAGCGTGCTTACTCGTGAGCCATATAGTCAGGGTTAGATCCTCGGCCAGACTATAAACTGACAGAACGGACCTTCGCAGGCAGGGCGCTGCGTCACGAAGTGATCCATCTCTCGGAAAGACGTCTGCTAGTATTATATGGTAAATGTTAAAGATCTCACGGTATTTTTCACAAAGAGTTTTCGAGTCATCGCCATTCACAATTCCAGCCAAAATCTCTTGTGGTCTGTTGGGACTGGCCGACTGGTTAATGAAATGCTTGGGTCAAAAACTTTCCCTGGACAACCTGACTGGAAGATTGGAAATAAACACAGAACCTTAAATCATTGTCTTTTTTGTCATGTTTTGCTAATTTTTGCTTAAATTACACTACATTCCAAATGTGTTGTCCAATAACAATCGTTTGTGTAAAGATAAGAGAATAAATCAGGTACTTCACGAAGTAAAGATGAACCGACAGGGAAAAGTCATCCCCCATTTATCATTTACTTTCATTCCCTAATGCATCGGCTTTCGACGCAAGGACAACACTGCAAATTAGCCTGAAATTGCAGCGATGATCCTCGTCAAACGATGAAAGCTTTACGAGGAACATGGATGCCAGGATTTTACAGTGCGCGGTGAGGCCTGGCAGGCAGTCGGGTACAACAGTTTGTTGCATGCTCACCCTCACCACATGCTCACACCGTGGTGCTGTGCAAACATGACATGACATCTTACCGTCACACGGAGAAAGCGTTCAGCCAGTTCTTTGAGTCAAGTGTGTTTTTCGATGCAGGCAATCCCCCGGTGCTTTTTGACTGACTCAGGCATTGGGTCAGTGCTCTAGTGGAACCCCAAGTTCCCACCACCAAACGCTCCATTTGGATCGGGTTTAAGGAATTGCCGGTTTCTGCCGAGTTATGGAATCTCGATGTACAAACTACGTTTTGAACACGTTACCCAATTCACATTGTTAAGGCGGCACCTCATTGGCCACATTCGAATCCGAAAAGTATCATTGGAAGCAAATGGTGACCCTTCCTGTCGCTCCGAGACTACAGGGGTCAGCTCACATCACCCCTCCCCATGCTAACCGGCATTAAAATAAAAAAACTACTGCTGTTCGAGAACTCATAAATCAACATCATTATCCGCATGGCAGTTTGCAACCACACCGCCATTAAGTCTCAACATTTTCTGCAAGCCAAGCTTATTAGAAGCCTGAGCACGAGACCTCAATTAGTCGTACGCCTCAGCACGTTTTGCGCAATCATTAAATGAACAGTTTGTGTGGTTTTGGCCCACGGTGAACCAGAGATGTACGCATGCCTGGCATTAAAACGCTGGGAAACACAGAGGGGTTCATTTATTCAGGGAAAGACGGTGTGCCAAAGCGTTATAGCATCACCGGCCATGTCATTGCAGCCTCGTCGAGCTTTACAGTGCTTATAGCAATTATCAGGGTCTCACCCACCGACCAGCACTCGAGAGGTTTATATCTGCTTTGAAAAACTTTCAGTTTGTCCGAAGTTTTGATCAGAGAAGTGATTCCCTCCGAACACTTTTTGGTGGCATTTTTCAACCTTGCTGCCTCACTGATACAGTTGCTCTCTTCTAGTTGAATGATTTCAGAGGACATGGACACTCCACAACAGCAGTGATGCTGCCGTTTGGTTTACATTTGGAAAATGGCCAGGGTGCTCACATATAATACCCACAACTCCTTTGGAAAGGCAACACAAAATGGTTTATAACTCGTGAGTGAGCGGTCAGAGTCAATTCATCCAAAAGGGTGAACCATGCATCGTCTCGCATATCTCACCCTTGCTGAAAGAAGACAAGAAGAACATTGAAAAAGCACAATCATGAGATGTGAATCACGCACTGACAGTTTAAACTCGAGGGATTTGCAGCAATAGCTCAAACATTCATATCGATTCGTTTGGTTTTCTCGTGCACCTCTCAAATTCGCTGGGATTGGAGATTCAGCAACAACAAAAGAAAAGTTCCTGGTTCAACAGATCAGTCAGAATACTCGAGGAAAGCACGATCATCATTGTCAGACTCGGTGTTGTAATGGTTAGAGCATCCGCCCCGAGTCTGGGAGGTCGGCGGTTCGAACCCCGGCCGAATGATAGCAACGTTTTTTAAAACCATAGGTTGGCATCTCTTGCACGGGCTGCGATGGGCCCAATGGCCTCCTCCTGCGCTGAAGTTCCTTGTAAAGGAAGTCGTACTATAATTTGAGAAGTGTCTGCTTGTGTGTTTGTTTAACTCCTACGGACTCCTGAGTCGCTGGATGGAATGAGACAAAAACTGGTGGTTGTGCTTGAGGGAAGGAAGAGAGTGGGGGTGCTCCGACGGTTGTAGGTGATTAAAAAAATTGTACCCCAGGAATTTGGGGTGGGGAGAGCACCTCAATTCTTTCTATATGAAGATGTGTGGTATAGCATCACTCCCTGTGGTCAGGGGTATTAGTCATCATAAAATACCCCACATCTGGGAGAAATTAACCCGTCCGTAATTCTGTGCGAATTAACCCATCAGTGAGGACGGGATCTTCGTAAGTGCACTTAAAATTCCAGCAAAGTCCACTAAGCAGATAAGACCAACACAGTTTAGCCTGTTTGGTGTTTACTGTACAGAGCTCAAAATAATTTTTCCATGCGGTATGAACCAACTTAAACAGATCAACTGCTACAAACTATTCCACACACAGTCACACCAATTCATGCTCGTGGATTCAATCAGACAGAAAATTGGCATTGTCGTAATAACACACACCAGCAGTCATTCATCAATTACTTTTTAACATTCCAGGGATATAACAAAGCAGACTTGTTGAAAATAACAAATAAATTATTGCAGGAAGACAAGTTTTCATTGAACAGGAAACTTGATCTTCGGCCTATGACCTTTTGAACCCAATATTTACCAATATTTAATCGTTCGTCTTCATATTGCAGTCCATAGACAGAGGTGCACGAAGTTTGGTGAAAATCCCTTCAGGGGCTCACAAGTTATCGCAGTCATGAAAATCTGCAACTTTCAGCCGAAGGTCAGATGCCCTTTGACTTTTAAGCCCAAAATCCTCGGAGTTAATCTTTGTGTCATAATACACCTTTGTACCAAGTTTGGTCAAAATCCCTTGAGAGGTTCACACAAGTTATCGCAGTAACAAAAGCATCACGCATGGACGCACGGTCGGACGACCCAGATACATGATACCTTTTCGGCAGGGAGGTGAAAAACACAAACTTGATAGCTGAATACCAACACTTGTAACTGGTAACACTTTTACAAAATCGATACCATGGGAATTATAAGAAAAGAAAATAAAAACTTACAATTCCATTGGGGGTTTTATGAATTTTTTTTTTAAACAAATGCAGATAATTCGACTTTGCACATTCGAAATAAAAATACTTCAACAAAATGGAAAATTATTTTTGGTACCTCAAGCCGTCACCTTTTCCTATAGAAAATAAAATTTTATTGATGAAGTAAATTCTGCTGATGGCAAATCTCTCATTGATGAAGAATCACTGAAATTTTTTTTTTTTTAATTTCTCGGATCTGGATCCAGTTCTTCCTTAAAATCGAACCGATTTGTCCCCGTCCTCACACATCCAACCTGCTCGCTAAGTTGCGTTTAGTCCGAATCTATCTCAAATAAAAAAGAATTAAAAAAAAAAACTTTGAGCTATCCTGCACACAGACAGACGGATAGAAAGACAGAGACAAAAATTGCAGATTGCTGCATTTGAAAGAAAAAAACAAAACAATTGGAAACAAAGGATGCGTCATGAAAAGAAGGCGTTTCCGTTTCTTTTCTGCAGTTAGTGTGAGGTGTACGATCAATTCCTTTAAAACAATGGAATGGCACCTTCAGACATCACATGGAGAGATACCAACAGGAAACGACATTCAATCATGATGAACCTTGATGTATGATCCAAGAAGTTTGTGTGCAAATTACAGGAAAACAAAGGCATTCGTTCGGGCAGAATGGCAAATTCAGAATGGCCAGAAGGTTCAAAACTCTCCTCGAGATTCATATATATATATATATATATATATATATATATATATATATATATATATATATATATATATATATATGTATATATGTATATGTATATATATATATATATATATATATATATATATATATATATATATATATATATATATATATATATGTATATATATATATATATATGTATATATATATATATATATGTATATATATATATGTATATATATATGTATATATATATATATATATATATATATATATATATATATATATATATATATATATATATATATATATATTGTTGCGGATTCGCGCCCGCCGGCGTGCTGACGGCCACGTAACTCGAATCGCGGCACGTCGCCCACCGGACGGACAATCCAGTCGTGACCCTCTCGGACTAACGCCGGGAACCAGTCACGGGTGGACCTTTCGGTCTCACCGCGATCGAGCCAATCAGCCCCCGCGTGGGATAGGGTTGCTCGCCGACCCGACCTACCTAAGTACCCACGCGGAGGGTAGACCGGGCGATCGCACCTCGCCGCAGGTCGACTTCGGACACGGGCCACTTAAGCGACCCGTTCCGTACTATCAGAATAACCGAGCGGTGTTATCGTCGACCTCGACGGTTCGATTAATTATCGGGCGTATTCAGCCCACTACCAACCCTTTACGTGAAGCAAGATGAGGATTCAATGGGAGAAATGACGAAGCGAAGCGGGAAACAGTTCAACACAAAGCACATTTATTCGCGATGAACGGAAAGCGCACATATACAATTCCACCAAAAGCACACAGAAAAGACACAATGCAATTTACACAAAAAGCAAATGCAAAAGCGAAAACACAATGCAGAGCTAATACCGACTACCGAGCACACGGCAACACTTATACAATTCTACTTCACAGACGGCGCCGACAACACATACCCAAAACCAAGGAAAAGAAATACCCTCAAGGATGAGGCGGGCCTGAGGCCGAGACCGGGTCGCGCCTACCCGTCTGGTGATGAGACGCGGAGCGGCGATGGCGCCTCAACTCCGCGGGCCTCGCGGACAGTGTCTGGTAGGGGGTGGGAAAGGGGCCCCCTTGGTCGCACTATCTCAGCGCGGGGGGAAACAGGAGGGGGTTGCTGATGCTCGGGGTATGGAGGGTCTTTATTATCCCGCGACGAGCGTCTCCACCTCGGCCAGGTCGCGCTGTCGGCCTCCCTCGGGTGCAGCTTCCTGCACGACGCGAGCACCCCCTCGTCTGGTGTCGCCGCCTTTCCACAGCTCGTCCCCTCCGTTCCGACTCCAACGCACACGACGAGCAGCTCCACCGCCCGCGAAGTCTTGACTCTCTGTTTCCGACTCTCCTACTCTCCGCCTCTCCGCCTCTGGACTCTCCGACTCTCCTACTCTCCGCCTCTGGACTCTCCGACTCTCCTACTCTCCTACTCTCCGCCTCTGGACTCTCCGACTCTTTTTTGACTGACGAACACGGTCCTTTTATCCCCCCGTAGCTTCGCCTTTGACCCCCTCCCTTTGACCTTTCACCTCGCTCCCCATTGGCCCGAGAAAAAGTGGGCGTGAAGGCTTTTTGATCCATAAATTTGCATATATCGATCGTCCTGGAGGCGGGCCCAAATCGCCCCTCGCTCACCGATTGGACGGCAAAAAGTGGGCGTGTGTCGTTTTTGATCCGTTTTTGAAGCACAAAATCCGTGATTTTGTACACGCTGTTCGACGCGCGCCCTGCACGAGTCCAACACCGGTACCCACAGCGGGGCAAGAACGGTGGCGATGCTACGGTTGCGAGGTGTGACGGGAAGGTCGTGGCGGTTGTGGTGAAGCGGCATTGTGGTTGGTGGTTGATGTTGTGGTTGTGGTGGTAATCATGGCGGTTGGTCCAAAATAAAGATAGTAAAAGAAAAACGGCTATCCTGAAGAGTCGCAGCACGCATAAATGACATGTATTCCCACTAGACAACGGGTTTGGGCCTAACTACACATATACTTGCCGAGATACCTCACCTAAGGGACCTGAATGGTGGTTTGCGAATTTGGTAACCACAACAATATATATATATATATATATATATATCGAGAGAGAGAGAGAGAGAGAGAGAGAGAGAGAGAGAGAGAGAGAGAGAGAGAGAGAGAGAGAGAGAGAGAGAGAGAGAGAGAGAGAGAGAGAGAGAGAGAGAGAGAGAGAGAGAGAGAGAGAGAGAGAGAGAGAGAGAGAGAGAGAGAGAGAGAGAGAGAGAGAGAGAGAGAGAGAGAGAGAGAGAGAGAGAGAGAGAGAGAGAGAGAGAGAGAGAGAGAGAGAGAGAGAGAGAGAGAGAGAGAGAGAGAGAGAGAGAGAGAGAGAGAGAGAGAGAGAGAGAGAGAGAGAGAGAGAGAGAGAGAGAGAGAGAGAGAGAGAGAGAGAGAGAGAGAGAGAGAGAGAGAGAGAGAGAGAGAGAGAGAGAGAGAGAGAGAGAGAGAGAGAGAGAGAGAGAGAGAGAGAGAGAGAGAAAAAGACTTAAGAAGAAGAATATGATGCGGTGACTTATTCATCATGAACAACAAGGTCAATGCAATATCCAGCACCACTAATCACTGCTGACCAATCTTAAAAGAAAAGACAACGGTCGTTGATTCATGGGCCACCATGCAGAAATATTTGAGGGCTCAAAAGGACAAAAAAAAGGTCAAAGTATTCATGAGATATTCCAGTGGCCACAAGTGAAGAAACAAAAAGCGAGAAGTGTCTATTTTAACACCTGCTTCCAACATGGTGATACGTCAGCACAGCAGGTTCTGTACCCGATTTTCTCAGAACGAGTCGTCCCAATGTAATCGCCAATAATGCACAAGTTGTTTGTCACTTGCTCGTCCGCGTGAAAGCGCCTGCCTGTGACGTGCTTCTTTCTGGATCAAAACCGGTACAAGTAACCATGAAGGTCAGAACCAGAGGAAGGGAGGCACACGTGTGACGCTTCTTTGCTGTTCACATATTCACACCTTCACAAGGTGCCACTCATCAAACTACGTACAAGTGTAATGAGTCACGCAATGCTGCCTTGGGGAGAATCAAGGCCAATGTGATTCCACGTGCTGCGGATATTGTAGAATGAATGATACGTTTTAAACAGTTCACTAAATCTGCGATAAATATGAAAAACTTCATAATTATTATTTTAACCTCTGCTCTGGTGTCACATCAAAATCACCGCTTTTGCAAAAACCACGTATAACTGGTTAATGTTAACCACGACACAGCTGAGCCAGAATGATCAGAAATCATGACCATCACCACCGACACAAACAGCAAGGAACACAAGCACCCCCTCCCCAAAATCTAATATCTAAAGAAGGAAGTTTGTGTGTTTGTTTGTTCGTTATGCATTCGCACACAGCAGGAACCAGTACAACCAAACTTCACATGACCAACTCTTTCATCGAGAGAAAGGTCGGGGGCTATGTTTGGAACAAAAAAAAATTGTAAAATTAAGAAAAAAAAAATTTAAACCAGAGAACTACACTTGAGGTCTCCATTGGGTCTTGTGCTAATACACAACACTGTCTGGGTTTTTTTTTCTCCCTGGGAGTGATCGAGTAAAATGTGTGTTGTGAAGATATGTTGAGGTTGTAATGATTTGTCAACACAAATTTAACAAGTGGTGCCAGGCAAAACAAATCCCGCCCATTTAAGGCATAAAGTTATTTTGGGGATCAAATTTAAATTTGATATATCCTTAACCTGAATGTTGATTATAAGGAAAAGAATAAGAAATATTTAACCTCCACCATCGAAGATGGATGGAGGTTACTGTTTTCACCCCTATCTGTTTGTTTGTTTGTTTGTTTGTGAACAGTATTACGGAAAAACTCCTTGACGGATTTCGACGAAACTTGGTGGGGGGATTAGGTATGGTCCAAGGATCATGCCATTAGATTTTGGACCTGGTCCAAAGTCCAATATCGTCGCGATGGTAGCCATTTTGAAAAAATATTAGAATTTTTGTTTTTGCATTTCTACATGTTTTACGTGATTTCCAACCACCCCGCCCCCCCCCCCCAAAAAAAATTGTTCGAGAAAAAAAAACAATTTTGCAACTTTTTTTTCAACAAAATTTCGATTTTTTTTTTTTTGCATTTCTACATGTTATAAGTGATTTCCAACAAAAAAAATGCCAAAATTATAATTGCGGCTGATTTTGGAACTTCAGGTGGATATACCCATGTAAAATCAATTTCTGTCTCAAGGAATCTAGTTATGACAAATGAATTGAGGATGTAAAAGTTAAAAGTAAAAGGGAAAGTTGCAAACTATAACTCTGTGAGCACTGTTGACGTCAAATTGAATGAATAGGATATCAGGTTCACTTGAGTGACCCAGCAGTATTGTCAGTGGAGGTTTTGCACTCTACCGAATGCTCCCCCTCTAGTTTAGTCTTAGTTTGAAGTCAAATAAACCATTTTTGAAGAAGTTATGAGCGAAAAAGATTTTTACCTTTTCGTGACCTGACCTTGACCTTTGACCTAATTGGACCCAAAAGTTAATGGGGTCGTCCGAGGTTCATTACCCACCTGTGGATACAATTTGACAGCGTTTGAGCCAGCCGTTTTCCCGTAAAGTTGTATTTTCGTAACCATGTTTTAGTTTTAATGGAAAATTTGTCATTTTGACCAATGGCAATGACCCCCAAAACTTCGGACCCTACCGATCTTCACAAATATGCATTTTTCATTATAGGAATGGGTAGGATTACAAGTGACAAATAGAATAAGGTTCACTATAAGCTTAGTTTGAAGTAAATCAGATCATTTTTGATGAAGTTATGAGCGAAAAACGATTTTGATATTTTCGTGACCTTAACCTTTGATCCAGTTGGACCCAAAAGTTAATGGGGTCGTCCAAGGTTCATTGCCCACCTGTGGATTAAATTTGATAGTGTTTGCTAAAGCCGTTTTGCCATAAAGTTGCTAACAGACAGACAGCCAAACAAGCAGTCATCGACTGGTACTTACGAAATCGTCAACTTGACCTCTGACCTTGTCTAATAAAAGCTGTCTCTTGAGAAGGTAGTGAAGCAAACCAGAAGTTTCTATGATGATTCTGTACGAAACCATCAAAAATCGAATGTTTGACCTCACGGTGACCTTGACCGTTGACCGATTTCGACCAAAATCTAATCAGCACTAGCCATCACCCTCCTGAATCACGTGGTTTAATTTGACATTGGTAGCTTCTTCCGTTCTCGAGTTATCGTGTCTACAAACACACAAACACACACACACACACACACACACACACACACACACACACACACACACACACACACACACACACACACACACACACACACACACACACAAACAAACAAACAAGCAGTCATAGACTGGTACTTACGAAATCGTCAACTTGACCTCTGACCTTGTCTAATAAAAGCTGTCTCTGGAGAAGGTAGCGAGGCAAACCAGAAGTTTCTACGATGATTCTGTACCAAACCATCAAAAATCGAATGTTTGACCTCACTGTGACCTTGACCTTTGACTGATTTTGACCAAAATCTAATCAGCACAAGACACCACCCTCCTGAATCATTTGCTGTAATTTGACATTGGTAGCTTCTTCCGTTCTTGAGTTATCGTGCCGACAAACACACACACACACACACACACACACACACACACACACACACACACACACACACACACACACACACACACACACACACACACACACACACACACACACACACACAAACAGATGACGGAAGTCATCAATATACTTACGAAATCATTAGATTTCGTAGATAACAAACGGGACAATTACAATATCCCGCTCCCTCCCTCCGGGAGGTGGCGGGATAATTATCATAGTGTTTACACGTGCGCTTGCTATGAATAAGATTGCTTTACACAGGTTTATTATAACACCTCCATGTTCAGGCCTCGATTGAATATATTGCTCACACACTGCTGTGATCAAGTAACACATTATATATATATATATATATATATATATATATATATATATATATATATATATATATATATATATATATATATATATATATATATATATATATATATTGTGAAGATCACAAGTTGAGGTCATATTATGTATGCAAGCAAATAACGAAACTGTGTATTCCTTCGATATGCTTCTCCCCAACCTCTCATCCTCCACCATCTCTGTTCGATCAGTCTGTTGCTATTATTTTAAACTTAAATCCACCGAGCCACGAAGATTGGCACGGTAAGATGCCTGCCGAAGCACTTCTGGAACTCCCAAGGGAACACTTGTTAAGAAATATCTTAACCTACCTTAATTGCATTATAAATACCATCACATGGTACTAAAAAACGATGGGCAGAACGATGGGCAGAAAAAACGATGGGATGGATGGGCAGAAACAAATCAGATGCAAAGAGAATGGCAGTCTACAAGTCACTTGAGAATCAAGAGCAGACACAAGGTCGGGTTTCGGATCAATGTGCAAGACATGCAAACTCCAGATCAACTGAGACTACAGAGCAGACACAGGCTCGGGTTGAGGATCAACGTGCAAGACAAGCAGCCTCCAGGTCAACTGAGATTACAGAGCAGACACAGGCTCGGGTTGAGGATTAACGTGCAAGACAAGCAACCTCCAGGTCAACTGAGACTTCACAGAGCAGACACAGGGTTGCTTGAGGATCAACGTGCAAGAGATGGAGCTTGTAGATCAGCTGAAACTACAGAGCAGACACAAGCTTGGCTTGAGGATCAATGTTCAAGACAAGCAGTCTCCGATCAGCTGAGACTACAGAACAGACACAGACTCGGCTTTCTTTTAATTTTTAAATATACTTCGTCGAGAATAATAGAAAAGCTAACATACAGAACATATAACAAAGGGAGCAGGAGATAAGAGGGACAGGAGAAGGAAGCACAACACCAGGAAACAAGGACATTAGGATATCTGTGGAAGAGAGAGGGATGGGGCGGGGTACACGAGATGTGGCGGGGTATAAACAAGATGGCCACTACAGGGACTTCCAGTCAGGAAACAGGAAATTTGAAGGAGGTGCATTTGGGGTGGATTAATTGGGAGAAAAGATCATGGTTTTGGATGGGGGAAGATAAGAGATGGTGGTGAACAGCTGTTTTCAAGACCTGGAAGGAAGAGTGGGATTGAAGAGAGTGTGGAAATTTGTTGCAGAGGTGGGAAAAAGAGGAATGCAAGAGTGAAGGTGAGCACTGATTCTTGATTTTGGCAGTTTCACCGGAAGAGGATTTCTGGCAGATGTTGAGCGCCTGCAAAAATATTTTGGGGACAGAGCACGGGGTGCAAGGCTGGAGAGGAGATGGTAGAAGACAGAAAGACCACCGACCTGTCTGCGGTGAGAGAGTGAAACACCCAAGGACTTGGCTTCGTCGTGGGAGATACCAATGATCCTAAAGCCTTGGTTTCCACAGCGTGAAGCTGAGCTAGTTGTGAGGCAGGAACACCACCCCAGAGGGGACAGAAGCACTCCATCAAGCTGGGGATGAAAGCTTTGTATGTGGTTCAGAGCTCAGTTGTGTCAGGAAGGACATTGCACGATGGAGGATGCCCAATCAGTGATTGGCTTTGAAGGCAAGCTTGGAAATGTGGCTTTCCCAGGAAATATCATGGCAGATAGAGAGACCCAAAAGCTTGAGTGACTTCTTCAAGAGGATTGTTGAGAAAGTTGATGGGGGGGGGGGGGTTCCAGATGGTCCTTTCGGTGAGACATAGTCAGTGTGAGATTTCTCAGGCTTGAAAGACATGTTCCACGTGTTTGAATTGAAACACATCAGTATCAGCTTGAGACTCAATGTGCAAGAAAAGCAACCTCCAGGTCAGCTGAGACTGCAGAGCAGACACAGGCTCGGGTTGAGGATCAACATGCAAGACCAGACCAGCAGCCACCAAGGCAGCATGTTGGACATCCTTCGAAGGTGAAGCATTTCGATGCTAGTCCAATCACATTTTCCAATGCCCAAGTTGGTAATTCATACAAAAACCACAAGGCCAACATCCTCCCATTTGTCATCCAGGAAATATCTCAATACATTTTGCATTGAGTTTCCCCAGGCAACGCCGGGTACTTCAGCGAGTAAACAAATAATTTAATGGCACCAATCAGAAATGAAGTCACGAGAGGATCTCCTTTCAGAAAAGTAAAATAATGGATACAACAGTTCGGTCATTTTATGTCACAGGTCACTATCTCAAACAGAAACTTGTCGGAGATAATGGGAACACAACAGGAAAGCGTATCCACTCGGATCATACTCTGTGCAGAGCGTTGGTGCTGCCAAAGAAGTCTCCTCGGCTATTGGGCCGAAATAAATCGGGGCACAAACCCGGACGGGTTGCCACTCTGACACAGGATACTCAAATGGTTCAATCATCGCAGCAAGCTGGTACTCATTTTGCCTACCTCAGAAGGATGAGGGGCTGAATCAACCCCACCTGGTATTAATTCCACAGCCAAGCAGGATATGAACTCAGGACCCCCATCATCCTCAGTCCACCACCCTAACCGTGAAGCCAACACCAGGCATGAAAGCATATCAAAAGGGAGGTAATGATGAATACTGCACTGCATACATGACATGACAGAACAAACAGGACTTGCATTCAAACAGAGGTACTTAAATAAATAAATATTTCTGGTGAAATGCAAGATGGTTCCCATTACCAACAGAATAGCAAGCTATCACTACAGGATGCAAATTTGATACGTCATATCGTGCGACACTGGGCTGACGGGATGACCTCGAGGTAGGCATACGCGCCTCTCGGCTGTCTAGCCTGGCTATGATTCCCAACCCAGCTACAAGCTGTCATGCTGCTGTTTCACAGACAGGGTGATAAATGAAAGTGCATGCCATCCCTCGGACGGCCGGCAAATGGGTGTCCTATCTACCAGGATCAGTTAGTGGACGTTAAAGATCCCACGGTGTCCTTCGCAAAGAGTAGGAAAGCCATCACCGGCACTCTAAACAAATTACAAATTCCTGCCCTGACTGTTTAGTTGAACATTAGGCCTTGGCTAGTTGGTTCGTGAAAACTTGAGCCAACAACTTTGCCTGACCAACCCTTCAAGAAGGTTGGAATAATTGTAGCCGTTAAAGACGAAGAAGAAGATATAGTGCGACACCAAGACCAAGATTATATTATTCCGAAACAAATTAATAGTACTGGGTGTCAATGTGTCGCCATTCATTTTTCCTTTTCACCCATGACCAAGCAAGAGCATCGTAATTGGTTAACAGCCAATCGGTCTCCCATTCACCACTGGGATATGGGTGGGCACCAGAAGGTGGTCTTGGCATTCCGGTCATCTCACAAACGTGTCGTCGGCATTCGCAGCTGTAGTGGAGCAGGTGGCATGTGGTTGTGGTACGAGCAAATTTGTCACAATGTCATGCTCCTGCGGGAACAACATGGCCTGCACCAAAATGTTGGCCTGCTGAGGAAGAAGAGTACACGAGTGACAACATTTAGTGGGAAACAGTGGAGTGGGGAGTCCAATAATAATTAATGTGGATGACAATGGTGAGGATAAAGATGAGAGCAACGAGTAATTTTGCTGATTGGAATGATGATACGCTGAATATACTGTGAGCACCAATTATTAATCGAGGCCTGTCGGGTAGCTTCGAATTATGTGCACTTGCCTTTGAACCTCTGTTTCACCTGGGTTTGAATCTCCACCCAGCTATAAACTACGACCCTGGTATTTTGCATGCAGGCCGATACATCGTCGGTGTGTGCCATCCATCGAAGGGACGTAAAAACGGAGGACCGGTGGTGCCTATACTGGTTGCTGATGGATGTAGAAAATCTCGACGGCATCTTCGGCGAGTCATCAAGGTCAACACCCTGAACAAATTCCTACCACCTTCAGTCGAACATCAGGCCTGGAACTTGGGTCAAAAAAAACGTTCCAACGTTGACCCCCACAAGGAAATTATTGGGGTTATTAAAGTAGCCGTGGTAGTAGTAGTTGTAAATATTTGTCAACGAACACCATTTTGAGTTTTATGTCGAGTCATGTGGAGGACAATCACATCCCCTGGCAAATTCCTCTTCATTGTTTGGCAAAACGAACGGCCTTTCTAACATTCCAACCCAAATAGTTGTATATCCAAGATGTTTTCAAAGTCAGTGGAATGATCCTCCATTTTACGGATATTTCCTATCCTTTGTGTATTACAAGTTCCTTTACAAGGAACTTTGACGCAGGGAGGAGGCCATTGGGCCCATCAAAACCTGGGCTAGTGTTGCCAACGTCTGATTGTTTGTCCTTGCTCTTATCCTTTTGCTAAATGGTGAGCATCAAATAAGGAAGCAGCACGTATCACGACACACAAAGGTGAGTCAACCCATTTTTAAAGTGTTTGGTACGAATCGGCCAGGGTTCAAACCACCGACCTCCCAGACTCAGAGTGGACTTTCCAACAATTACACCACCGAGTCTGGTATATCAGACATCAAACATTTCTTTGATTACGCTAAATATCCGTGAACTGATTAATTTTTTTTTACAAAAACCTTTTGTTACATACACTTTTGCACCAACAGTGTGTTACGGGTGACCTTCTGGTGACCTCAACGTGACCTTCGAAATCGTCATGCCATTTATTTTCCTGAAAGTACATCCTTCAGTCATGACATTAGTGACGGATACCAAAAATTACAACTAAACTCCCACGGGATCTCATAGTGCTCCATATGCCCGCACGGTCCAAACGCGTGTGTGCAGCCCTCCGCTTGTCACTTTCAACGATTATTACAAAATATCGCGTTTTCAAAAGATAAACATCATAAAAACAAAAATATGGATAAACCCGATATTTATTGCCCATCATTTCTGCATCTTCACACATTTACGCAAATGAAAATCAATTCGTGTTCCAATGAAAACTGGTTCGTCCATATTCAATTACTGCCTGGAACATATGGCAATAATGGGGCCTTGTGATTCAATTTAATGGCCTCTCAAGCCTGACAGCTGCAAGAACCGCGGTCAGACCTATAGCTGAGAAGCGTCAACCATGCAGCATTGTTATGATGCGAAAACTCAGCGGGAGAGTCGTGAGAAATTTATTATTTATTTTTCATGGATCATGATCGGAGGGCTCTTGCATGGAACCCGAAGAACAATCTGGGCTGCATTACGAGTTTGGGGGCGATGGTGTGCTGATAAATGGCCGACTCACACAAATGTGTCCAAGTAAGGGAAATAGAGTCAATCGAGCTCAGAAGTTGAGTTCCACCGCTTGCAGGAGTGTCGTCCGCTTTAGGAATGGAGAAACCGATGTGGTTGAGGTGTGTGTGGACAATTAACTCACTTCTGTAAAGCCGAAATATTTTTTTTTACTGTATCCTTTGGAACGCAAGCATGAACTTTAGAACAAGTCTGTTGAGACAAAATCACCCATAAGGTTAGACACCTCCACAGGTACGTTCAACCATGCATGAATTATCAACATCGGAGCACATGTTTCCAAAAGTGTGATCCATCCACTCAATAATCCTCCCAAATTACAGCTGTGAAATCAGAAAATATCTCAAGAGTTCGGTTGGGGAAGGATAAAAGGTGAAGTAATCGTGAGGGTGTCACAAAGGAACCAGACGTTTATCTGCTTCCATCTGTGACGCAATTGACGCTTCCAACCAAATCGGAATATCTGCTTGGTTGGCTTGAACCGTTTGGTTGAGAAGCCAAACTGGCTAATTACCTCCACCACTGAAGGTGGATGGAGGTTGTGTTTTCATCCGTCTGTAAGCAGGATATCTCAAAAAGTAAGGGACCGATTCGGACGAAACTCGGTGGACAGGTTGAGTGAGTGCCAAGGACAAATCGATTTGATTTTAGTGAAATTTTCTATTTCTTTGAAGTGATTCTTCATCGTTGATAGGGCCAAAAACGTTATAATAGCATGATATTGCATGGATTATGACAAAACTTAGTGGCTGAGTTGGTTAGGTGACAAGAACAAGTCGATTGGATTTTTGTTCAGGTCTGGATTGAGATCCGGCCCATCAGTGGGATACAAAATGTAAACTGTTCACCTTGGTGGTGGTATGTGCTCGACAGCATCCACACACTATGTCGAGTCAACCAATGAGTTGTACAGAGCATCCACACACCACGGTGAGTCAACCCGTGAGTTGTTCACAGCATCCACACATCACGGCAAGTCAGCCCATGAGTTGTTCACAGCATCCACACATCACGGCAAGTCAACCCATGAGAAGACAGGGGTTGTACACATTATGTGGTATTTTTTATGTCGATTGGATTTTTGATTAGGTCTGGATTGAGATCCGGCCCATCAGTGGGATACAAAATATTAACTGTTCACCTTGGTGATGGCATTTGCTCGACAGCATCAACACACCATCTCGAGTCACCAAATGAGTTGTACAGAGCAACAAAACACTACGTCGAGTTGTCCCAGCAGGGAATTAATGAGTGAACAAATTATTTTATTTTTTTTTCTCTTTGTATATAATTGCTACCAAATTGAGACTGCACAAAAAGAACGAATGATTGAAAGAAGTTGAAAAGAAAAAAAAACACAAATGGAATGAAATTTTTGCAATGCTTTGTTAAACTGCATGACGAAAGCAAGAAAGCTCAGACCTGAGCTCCTCAATTTGTGCGCATGTGATGGCCAGGTGCCTCTTTCAAGATCAACCATCTTGGCTATGGATTTATATATTTCCATCAATTAAGGACGTGGACTTTTGCCATGCGCTGTGGCTGTGCTGACAGCAGTTCGCACTTTAAATTACAGCTACATCCAAATGATTCATAAAGTGGACTTGCACAACCCTGAGCTGTATCCACAAGGGGAAGGTTGGCTAAAATTAATATCTGTCCTCATTCCTGGGTGAATGCAAAGAGCAAAACCATGGAGGTGTTATCCACCAACACCACATGCACACACTCTCTCCACCCCCTTCAACATCAAAATAGCTACTGCAGACAGCTCATCAACACGTAGCTGTCCAAGCACGACCATACCTTTCTATGTGCACCTGGGAATACATTGTTTATGAGTAAAAGAATTGTTAAAGCTGATGGCCTTGGAAGATGAGCGAGATGTTGACGACGCTGGAGGAAGTGAACAAGCCAAATGCAAACCTGTGTGCATCATGGACAGATCGAGTTCTTGGTGATGCTCATGGGAACTGAGCATCCATGTTTCTCTCAAATTCCATCCACGTTTCAGCCGTACGATCATCTCTGAGAATCGTCAAACCGAGCTTGCCTCCGGCGGCTGAAGTGATACGAGGCCAGGAAGGGGCTCAATCAATTTCAAGCCATCGCCGATGTGCATTTGGCTCATGTACAATCAATCCGTGCCTCTTTCTCAGGAAAACGAGCAGCATTGGGGAAGCACTTTTATACCTGTTGCATGCAAAGTACCGACTGTACTTCCGCCGCTATGTGCACAGAGTTCACCACCTTTCATATCAGAACCCACAACATTCCAAGAACGCGCTCTTGGAAAAAAGAAACAAACACACACACACACACACATGAACACACAAACCAAGGGAGTTTCGTTCATCCCGGCACACGTCGGATGGTTTGTGCCAGAACGTGGGTAGGTGTTGTTGGTGGAGGGAGGAGGTGCAATGAATGGAAACATTGGTGCACCTAATGGAGGTGACAACATGGATTACTGGAAGACTGTAAACGCTAACAAATTTTCAGCACTATCGAGCGTGGGCTTTTCACATAAGAACGAGCTTGTCTGAAGAGAAGCGGCGAGCTTGTCGACAAAGATATTTTTGACCAACGTGTTTGAAATGAACTACGCAGCAGCTCGAACGGCATAAAGGTCACAGTGAACAAAGAACTGGTTTACTGTCTACAGATGATGGTAAGATGGTATGGAGAGGAGGGATGGACCAATTAAAATTAAACTGGGAACCTTCGCATGAAAGTATCCCACAACTGTCGATTTCTTCAGCTGCTTGGCCAGTCCAACGTGGTCTGAGTCCTCATCTCATTAATCACTTGCCTCCATGTTTAAACTGCGAGCACAATGCTTCATTTTTCACTTGTGTGCTCGACATAATCCTTCAAGACTCTGAAAGGGAAACTAGCTAACTAATAACTACTAGTAGTAAACTTTTACGGCCCCAGTTAATCCAGTTTCTTGTGGGATAGACCGCACGGCGGGTGTCCTGTCCTCTCTCCTCTCTCCTCTCTCTCTCCCCACCACCACTTCCTTCCACCTCAATTTAGGTCTGTTCCCTTTCATCTCGTGCCAATTGCATCCATAACTAAGAACTGCCGAACAATATTCCCCTCCTCCCTCCAGAGCACATGTCCCAACCGATGCAGACAAACCTCCTGTGCCTTTTCGTTCATACCTCTTACCCCTAACATCTCCACTTCCCGATATCTTTATTCCTCCACATTTCCTTATCCTTATCATGGTTCAGATATCACTCAAGTACCACTCCCAGGATCAAATAACAAGCAAAGTCAAAAGGGCTAATTAAGGCCCACTAACCATCGGTAAACCTCGAAAGCATTATATTACCTTGTTGACAGTTTAGGGGCTGCACACAATGCATCGCATGCCTGGCATTGTTGAAATCTTGGCATGAAGAACAAGAACAATAACTAAGCAGACTCAAGGCCAAAAGCTTCAACACCAAAAACAAAAATTTGGAGCGTGAAGGAAATATATCCTTTTCTACTCTTTGAAGGTGCTGTTGTCATCGCAGAGAATCTGCAGACACAGTCTTATTCAAACATGCAGTTATCCCAGCGGTCATCGCCAGCAATGATTCAAAAGGGCTCGATCCAACATCCTTTGAGTCACCGACTGTCTTGCTTTCCACATCATCGCACTCAGACGGGCTTGTCTCGCACCTGCTTGTCTACTCCCGAGGCAAATGCAAATCCTCGAGCAATGCAATCCTGGTCAGGTCAATGCATTTGCCACAAAACCTGTTATGGCCCGAGCCGTGGACCTCAAAAGGCAGTTTCACAGTTTCTTGTTTTGTGAGACCAATCATGCGGTTGTAATATTTCGTGGTACTCTGCCGGGGTAGGATGCCAGGTCAATTTTATCAGTGGATCTCGACGAACCACCACTTTCCCCCCACCGCCACCTCGCTCCCTCAAAGCCTGAAAGTCTTCCAGTAAGATATACAATATATCATGACAATGGCTTTTGTCTAATCAGCCCCACAAGCACAGATCACCTTGCCATATGATCGGGAAACATTTCGGTTACGGCTTAACTTCAAGGAGGAAAGCTCACCAGCATGATGTTGTTTGTGAAACCATGCGTTGTTCTCAGAAATGTCTCGCAAAATAGTGCAAGGTGACCAGGTCCCGGTGGACCACAGTTGCACTGTGCGTTTCTGCCCCCAAAATAAACTGAGTCAGCTGATTGTGCGAATTAAAAAGCCGTTGTAGGGGGCGGGGGTGTCGGGGTGGGGGGGCGGGAGGAAAGAGATGATCCTTGCACCGAAGATCCAGTACCTTGTATATGCTGTCAATGCAACTTTTCATGATTTCATGATGGCATGATTTGTTTATGACGAGTACGTGCCCGTAAAAGAAAAAAAAATTTTTTCACAAAAAAATATTCAAACCGCGAGCAACAAACAACAACCACACAGGCCGTTTCTTCGCTCTCGCATGCCCGCACGTGCGTGGCCCGGAAGTTGGCATATTATTCGCATTTACCATTATTCGCAATTTAGTTTTAATACCCAATTATTCAATTAGCGCCAACATATTTTACCTTTTCACAATGTCGTGGCAAGGAAAAACAAAAAGAGAAGAGAAGAGAAGAGAGAGAAAAAATTTACTTCCTGGCTCGGAGCACACCAGCACTCTGATGTTACGAATATTTATGCACCGTCTAATATGAAAACGATCATAACTTGGGGCATTGTGTTTATCTATAAATGCGCATAAGAAATCGAGAAATTATTAGAATACACAAAGTCATCACTCTCCGGAAGTCCGTACGTTGTAACCCGTAATGGGGAACGCGACTGAGCTTCCCTCCCCATCAGCCATGCCCACGCAACAACGTGTCTCGTCATTGGTTTGGTAAATAAATGGGCATAACTTGGGAAGCACTTGTCCGATTAATATCAAACCTTGAAAAGGCACATCTTCAGGTTCCCAGCAATATATCTGGCAAGTTTCAATGAGATCGGACCAGTGGTTGTCGAGAAACAGCGGTCACAGACACACACACACACACACACACACACACACACACACACACACACACACACACACACACACACACACACACACACACACACACACACACACACACACATTGCTGGAATTATAGATAGATGACAAATCAGAATGCACCTTTACGAATAATAAATGCATGCACACACAAATGGCACGAGGTATATATCCGAGCCCCTTCACTAAGACACACTTACAGATTCACAGTGAACCTGTCCCCCGCTATGGCCACAATTCCATTAAAAATATGAAATAAAATAAAATAAAAAACACTGAATTGAGGATTGATGGAGATTATTAAAAACAAACAAGCTCAAATGAGCTAAGATCCTCATCCTCTTAATGATGACGTCATAAAAACGAATATGACGTCATTGTGATATATCAGGTTTGCGATAAATTATCTGTGCTAATGCCCAGCTTGATTGCCACAAACAAAATTCAAACAGCTTGCCTAGTTTCGGAGATAATGGTATGGGCGATTTCCATTAGCGGCGATATTAGGACATCAACTTTTTTTCTTGGAAGAATTTCCAAAATCAGAGATGGTTACTGCCTGCGTGTGGGCTTTCTGAATATACATGGCAAGTTTCACGAAGATCCGATGAAAACTCTGGGTTGTGAAACAAAAAAAAATGTCAAAAAATAGGAATGACGTCATAAAAATTGATATGACATCATAGTGATGTATCATATGTGCGTTAATTCATCTCTGCTAATGCCCTGTTCGATTCCCGCAAACAGAATTCAAAAAGCTTGCCCAGTTTCAGAGATAATTTTTTAGGTGATTCCCATTAGCGGAGATATTTTGACGACATAACTTTTTTTCTCGGAGGAATTTTCAAAATCGAAGATGGTTACTGTCTGCACAGGGTATTTTTACATATATACGCCAAGTTTCAGGAAGTTTCGATGAAAACTGGAGGCTGTGAAACAAAAAAGTCCACAAGAACAACAACGTGAGTAAGACTTAGAGATCCTCCACGAGGATCCAAAAAGTCCACAAGAAGAAGATGAAGAACAACAACGTGAGTAAGACTTAGAGATCCTCCACGAGGATCTAAAAAATAAAAAAATAAAAAAAGCACATGGCAGGGATAAATAAATTAATGTAAACCTGTCCAGGCAGAAACATGGCAGGGATAAATAAAGGCAGCTGCCTTGGTAGCTCATCCAGGACTGGAGAACTCACTTCATGTACAGACCCAAACAGACCGCACTTGGGAATGGTCCTTGATACTCCTACCATGTCTGACTACCGGCTCCCTTTCGACTTCAATGCTTCTCACAGTTGCTGGGGAGAGACTCTCGCAATGCAGCCACGGATGCTTCTTTGCTTTTCCCCTAGGCTCACCGAGCAGCCACCGGGCCAAAGTAGGAATCGCCCAGGTGATTTTTCGTCCACAAGTTGTTGGGCTTAGTGTCCCCTGGGGTGATGAGTTCACCCAAGGGCAAAATACGAAGGTTTATAACAGGAAGATGATCAAAAGGGGAAACAGGATCCGTGGGACACGTGGAAGGCTACTCTGTCTCCATTACATTTGACCCTCAAATGCCCATTCAGAGAAGTACGCACGTAAACGTGCCATTAACATGAACACGCCTGGGGGCTGGGTTACCATTCTTTTCCACAAATGCTTCAATGCAGCTGTGAAAAGTGGAATTCCATGCTCCTTCTGATTAAAAAATATATGTTTCTATCTCTTAATGCAGTTCTCGGAACCGCATCCATCCAAAGCAATAGCAACCATCATACAGCGGTCCCGAGACAGTTATTCCATCAATATACGTTCAGACAGACCCTTCCCTTTTGTGCAGCGGGACAACGGGACAGTGCATTGTGTAAACTTCATAGCTAGGTCTGATTAAATCTCTGCACTCATTCCTATTCTTTTTCCACTCTTATTCCTAAGGTAAATTCCAGCCAAGTGCGCCCTTCACTGTGAGATGGGTCCTCAGCGGAGGCCAAGCAGGCATTACGCCGGACACCCGTCTGCAGAAATCACAGCCTGCCAAACGCACGTGCAGCGGTAATTTCCACCCACTGGACAGAAAGCGCACCGAACACAACGCCAACGCTGCACGAAACACGTGCCGAGGAGATGGAAGAAACGGCACCCTAAATGCTGGCAACTTGCAAAGCACACGCGGCCGCTCCCTTTCCAACCCATTTACAAATCTAATTCCAATATTTATATCCAATCCTTTCCCTCAATTCCCTGACACAGATCAGGGCTGGCACCATGCATCCCACCGCCTCTGATAACCGCGAACACTATGCTCGATGGCAGGCGGACCCACGGGCTGACCACATGTACAATGGCGGACCCGCACGCACTGTACGGGGTTGCTCGATGGCGGACGGACCCGCGTGTTGACAACATGTACAATGTCGGAGTCGCGCGCTGACCACGTGTACAACGGCGGAGTCGCGTGCTGACAACATATACAATGGTGGACCCGCGCGCTGACAACATGTACAATGACGGACCCGCGTGCTGACAACATGTACAATGGCGGAGTCATGCACTGACCATGTGTACAATGGCAGAGTCGCGCGCAGCCCATGATACTTTATCATCATACAGAACGGGGCACAACGAACACACATCGGCTTACAATAACGTCTTACCGTTAGTCTTCGCTCATCACAATGGTCAGAAATGTCTCCCGCGGACAGCAGACATCCTCCCACACCACCGCCTCAATGCAGCTGCTACCAGGCAGAGGCATGCTGGGTGGCCAGATCGCTCAGGCCACGTGGCGCACAATGGAGCAGGCACATTGACCAGTGCCAACCGCGGGTCGCCAGGGCACGGCACGGGGTTCGGTGCAAGGCGATTCATATCACGGGGTTCGGAGCGAGAGATTCTGCAGCTTGGAACCATCTGGCCGGAAGTAAAGTGGAGCCGCTTCCGGTCATGGCGGCCGGCCTGTGTACTGGCCGGGGCCCAACCAGAGCGCCTGATTCGGGTGACGATACATCGCTTCGGGTCGTCGCCCCCGCCCCGCACCACCGGATCTATAAAAGGACGGGTCGTGAGGTGGTGGGAGAGTGGTCATCGTTTAAGTATCATTCCTGTGCACCATTCCTGCTTGCTCAGTTCTGTTGATTCGTCTTGCCCGTCCTGGCCTGGAATTCATCTTCAACCATTCGCCAGCTGACTCCGCCTTTCTGCACCAACTCGTTGCTGACTCCGCCTTCTTCAAAACTTCTCCACCCTTCTTTACCAATTCGCCTGCTGACTCCGCATTCTTCACCACTTCCCCGCATTCTTCACCACTTCCCCGCCTTCTTCACCACTTCCCCGCCTTCTTCACCACTTCTCCGCCTTCTTCACCAATTCGCCTGCTGACTTCACCTTGTTCACCACTTCTCCGCCCTTCTCCACCCACTTGCTTCAGACTCCACCTCTCCCCACCCATTGGCTTCTGACTCCACCCAAATCATTCTCCAGCCAAGAAAGGACTCCACCCTCCTTTTACGCCCGACGGTCGCATCTCATTCTCTGGACCGACGCTAGCTGCACGAAGTAAGAGACGATGTGCCAGCTGTCAGGGAGGTATCACCCAGTGGAGCATCCCCCCAAAACGTAATGGTGGCACGATCGGGCAATCGCGCAAGGTATTGAGAGACCGTTAGCCTCATGTCCTCTCCTTTAACTCCTCTTCATCGGTGTGTGTGTGTGTGTGTGTGTGTGTGTGTGTGTGTGTGTGTGTGTGTGTGTGTGTGTGTGTGTGTGTGTGTGTGTGTGTGTGTGTGTGTGTGTGTGTGTGTGTGTGTGTCATGGTGCCCATCCTCGTCTAAGTTAAGATTGTACAATAATTATATCGGGATAACTCTGCTCTGTGTCTGCTTTTGTAAGTTGCTTGTATATTGCCACACCTCTCACTTTTCTTGCTATCCCTGCTACAGACAACAAACAACATTCACTGTGCCACATATCTTTCCTCGCCTGCCTGTTAATAAATCCTTTTGTAGAAATGTTCCCAGCTCGTTTTTGTCCTTTCTTTCATCGATCCAGCATGGTCCGTATCCTAACCGAGCCGGGACTTTATTCCCAACGATCTATCCTTTTAGCTGGTGCGTCCTTGACAGTGTCGCTCAGCTGCATCTGATCCGGTAAAGTGATCCGGTTCGGACAAGGCGTACCGAGGGTGTGTCCCTTGGTAATGAGATCACGTGGGTATTTTTAGGTAACCGGATTAACAAGACGGAAGACCCTAAGTCACATGGTTGAGTTATTGGGGTTCACAGTCGTTTCGCGACCAGCCGCATCACGGAATTATCCGTGTGCGACGGCCTGCAATTCCGGGGAGTCTGGTGGGAACTAGAGATAGTTTCTCACCACCCCTCCCCCTTCCCCCCCGGTGGTCTTCTCACCCAACCCCAGGCCCCCAACAATATCGTTTTTGGCTACATCTCCCAATGGTGCAGTATCACTTTAAAAATTCTCGTAACTGGATCTTCAACAAAATCGAATCAATTCATCCTTGTCACAAACCCAATCTTTCCACTAAGTTTGGCTGAATCGTCCATAAATATTTGAGATATTCTGCTCACAGACAGACAAAGATGGGCAGGCAAACAGACAAACAAAGGTGCAAACACAACCTCCCTCTACTTTCAGTGGCAGACGTACATTGAATAAAGTAGAGTATACATCTTTTCTACTTGACCGATGCACATTCCTCCAAATAAGTTGAAATACTAAAGCTGCCAGACTGCTCCATGCTGGTATTTGCATGGCATGGAAACAGCCTTGATGTGAACCCAATTCAGAACATATGGAACAATGTCGGCAGAAAAATGTCTGAACACACACCAAGAACCATGAATGAGCTTCAGATTTCGAATATATTTATTGTCTTATCTCATCCATGACCAGGAAGCGACAAGGTGAAAGAAGTCCACCAAAGTACTAAAGTAACAAACTCGTCTTGGTTGCAAAGCTCAATCTTGTTTGTGCATTCACAAGTCAGTTGCAGAGCGTTTCATTATTCTGATTCACGATGAAAATGTTTTCATACTTCTAATCTTGTTTCCATAAAATAACTTTTTGTACAAGAAGAATAAAACAATTGTTTCTTTCTTTGTAGGAACTAAACTTTTTTTTTTCATCAGTGACTCATATTCTACACAAAATAAATCCGAACCCAAGAATACCACAACCCTGACTCTGACATTGAGAATAATCTTCTTGAAATTGCCGGAAACCACCAAAATAATGTGATGAGATCCACAACAATTGTTTTCCCTACTCCTATATGTGTACATGCCTGGTGTTGGCATACTGGTGAAGGTGGTGGACTTGGGATCCTCGGATCCTAAGTTCAAATCCCACTCGGCTGTTGAATTAATACCAGGTGGGGTTGACTCTGCCTGTCATCCTTTCGAGGTCGGCAAAATGAGTGCCAGCATGCTGGTATCCTGTGTCGGAGTGGCGACCCGTCCAGGATTGTGCTCATTAGCCAAGGAGACTGCTTCAGCAGCACCAACGCTCTGCACAATATATGGTCCCAATGGATGAATGGATACGTGTACATCACACTACCTTCATGAAGCAAACCTGTTTATCAGCTCAAAACTTTGCCAAACTACACGATGCCCTCACAAAAATGTCATGCTTTCTCATGATATCTGAAAATCTAAATCTGATGAGGATCTCTTAGAGTTCATGAAAATGTTTGAACGTGCGTCACCTTTCGTGACAATTGTCTATAATCTTTTAATCAACAGTAATGCCATTAATAATTACTCGCAGAAAGCCATGGTTAAAAATATGATAGAAAAAATAATAATAATAATAATAATTCATGCGCTGGTTGAAAGAGCTCTCATTATTAACGTGTGTCTGTTGCCTATACGCTGCCTGGGTTAAATTATGTCAAACTGAAAAAAAAATTACAACTTTCCCGGAGGTTCGGATCAATTAGAAACGACTTCAAAAAAAACATTTCTCCTCCGAGGCACATTTCCATGTTTCAGGGTGGAACAGACAGACGCGGAGAGCATTAATCGATAATATTAATAATTATAGTATTTAAATCGCCTATTACTACAACAGTTTTCCAAAAGAACCAATATAATCATTGCACATGCCTTTTATTTTTCATTTCCATCGTGTAACATCAAAGTGGTTGAACGTTTTTTTTTTTAAAGAAATCTTAATCCAAAATCAGATTCGTTTTCAGCATTTTATTACCCTCACCGAAGAGGGTATTGCATTTGTGTCCATTTGTTTGTCTCTTTTTTGTTTTTTGTTTGTTTGTCCGCACAGAACTTTTGTGGTTTTCTCCGCAAACACTTGTTGGATCGAGAAGAAATTTTCATCATTGGTGCGACGACTCATGTAGAATGTTTTAATTGTAATTACAACGTCATAGGTCACGTGGTGTGGCAGCGATGTTGGAAAAAAACTTTGGACCTCTATCTCTGAAATTGTACCAAGGGAAAAAATTGAAACTTTGCACGTAGCAAGTACTCCTCATGGGGAATGAGTGTGATATTTTTTATAACGTCATAGGTGCCTTCGTTATGACGTCATAATTGCATATGTAGAATTCTACATCCAAACCATTTGAAATCTTTTGAGGGTCATCTCGGGGTGAAATGGTCCACAAAAAATTTTGACGAAGTCATCGGTCACATGATTCGGCAGCCATATTGGGTTTTTTTTTTTTTACCTTCAAAAATCTTCTCTGAAATGGCTGAACAGATTAAGGTGAAACTTTACACATATGACCGCCTATCCATGAAGAACAAAAGGGTCACACATGTGATGTCATAGGTCACATGGTTTGGCAGCCATATTGGATTTACCCGAAAACCTACAAAAATACACCTCTCAAAAGAAGTCCTGGCGAGGGTGTGCAATCTCTGATTGCTCTTTTTCTTGCTTAGCAAATATAATAGCTTGCGATTAATCCAAGTGTTCAATAATGCTGATCATGAAAATTTTTTTGTTTGTTTTCAATGTTCATTTGTGATATTTGCCTTTGGATGACATCAGCAATTTAAAACAAGCAAAGCGACAACCATTAAAATGTTATGTTTGCATATAAATTTTTCAGCTTCATAAAGCCTCATTTACAGCAGTTATTCGATTCAAATTGACATTTACTGAAAAAGCTCAGTGCACATAACAAGTAGCCACTTTGTAGTCATGATGTAGGATACTTCTGTGGGTTTTCTTGAAAACAGCATTTTTATGTCAGGAATCATACTGAGCAAAATATTGTTCCAAGCTCAATTCACAAACTGTACGTTTCAAACGATTTATTGTTTGGATGGATGTTTGGATGTATGGATGTATACGATGGATGTATGTTTGGATGTATGTTTGTATGTATGTTTGGATGTTTGGATGTATGTATGTATGTATGGATGTTTGGATGTATGGATGTATGTTTGCATGTTTGGATGTATGTTTGGATGTATGTATGTATGTTTGGATGTATGGATGTAAGGATGCTTGTATGTATGGATGTTTGTATGCATGTATGTTTGGATGTATGGATGTATGGATGTATGTGATGTGTGGATGCATGTGATGTATGTATGTATGGATGTATGTATGGTTTGTATGTATGTATGTATGGATGTATGGATGTAAGGATGTTTGTATGTATGGATGTTTGTATGTATGTATGTTTGGATGTATGTGATGTGTGGATACATGTGATGTATGTATGGTTTGTATGTATGTATGTATCCACAGCTTGGATACTCCACAGATTATTGATGGATGTATGGATGTATGTTTGTTTGTATATACCAGTGCGTGCCCGTACGTACGTGGCCATACGTGCAAAAAAAAAAACTTTCAAACCACGTGCTAGAAACAACAACCACACAGGTCGTTCCTTCGCTCTCACGTGCCCTACGTGTGTGGCCGTACATGCGTGGCCGTACATGCAAACCAAAAAAACTTTCAAACAACCACACAATCCATCCCTTCGCTCTCATAAATGACGACTGGATTGGGGCATTGTGTTTATCTATAAATGCGCATAAGAAATCGAGAAATTATTAGAATACAGTAAGTCATCCATATCCGGAATTGGTGCGTGCCCATATGGAATGTTCATATGTATTCCACGAATTATCGCTTGCATTGAAGTAACAACTGCTGTGATACTTACACACACAGAGTTAATTAAAATAAATTTTACCTCCCTGTCTTTGCTTGCTATAACATTCGCTGCCATTGACCATTGGCACTCCAATGCCACGGTAACTAAATGGCGCCCTTTCCCCATCAGCCACTCCCACGCAGCATCGTGTCTTGTCATTGGTTTGGTAAATAAATGGCCATAACTTTGGAAGCACTTGTCTGATTAATATCAAGCCTTGAAAAGGCACATACACAGGTCCCCAGCAATATACCAGGCAAGTTTCAATTAGATCAGACCAGTGGTTATCGAGAAACAGGGGTCACAGACACACACTGCTGGAATTATAGATAGATGTTTGTATGTATGTCTGGACGTATGTATGGATGGATGTATGTATGTATGGATGTATGTATGGATGTATGTATGGATGTATACAGAGTCAAGGCTCCTGGAAGAGTGAGAACACTGAATGGATCAGGATGCAACAGAACAAATGGAACAATAGAGAGAGGGTAGAACACCAACAGCAGAGTTGAAGGAGAAAATAAAGGGAGGCTTGGACAAATGATGGGTGTGGGGAGGAATGAGGGGGTAGAGGAGGATGCATAGACAGGGTGGACAAGAGAGATGCAGAAGGAAACACTCAGAAAGGAAAAACTGGAAATTTGGGAGGAGTTGAACTTGAGGGTGAGGGGGGATGGGGGGGTGGGGGCGGGGTTACGGGGATGGAAAAGATCATGGTTTTGGATTGGGAATGATCTGAGATGGTGTACAGGGAGGGATCTGAAATGGAAGAAAGTTTATTATCCATCTCACCAACAACACAACAAACCCATAAAATCATTCAATGGATGAGCTAAAGCTCGTTGTGGCACACACACACACACACACACACACACACACACACACACACACACACACACACACACACACACACACACACACGTTTGATGAGATGAACACAGCCACTGAGCTTGGGGAAAGTGCTGTCACGTCAGAGGAACTCGGATCCTAGCGATGTCACAATGATGGTGTGCTTTCACAACACACTCAGTGGGCTCCTCCCCATGGATGTCAACCTATGGGGATTGTCCACGTTCTATCCTTTTAATTACTGAACATCAAGCAAGGAAGCAGTACGTACCAGTTTTGAATTTTTGGTGCGACTCTGCTGGGGTTTGAACCACTGAACTCTCAGAATCAGAGTGGATGCTGCAACCATAATACCACCGAGTCTGTAATGATAGGAACCAGTTGACTTTGTGGGTTTAGGAAGTAGGAAATCCAGGAATGAAGGCAGCCTCATTTGCCACAGCCAACAAACTTGACATGCACTGCAGGATACCAGACTGTGTCGAATGTCTGCAATATCTCCAGAGAGACGGTCCTGACCTGACTTCTTGTTTGAGATTTATGGCCCTCTGACAATTCCTGAAAGCCAAGCAGTAGCATGTCCATAATCATGTGACTGTAGTGGAATTGACACTGATGATTTGAGATCAGGTGATTGGAAAACAAGGAGACTTGACATTGGCAGCAATGATGGATTCCCATGACTTTGCTTGCAATTATGTCAGCTTACTGGCCTGCTTTTGTACCCTTATTGTGCATGAAAGTGATGTTGGCAGACTTCCAGGGAAATGGAGATGGCCAAATATGCCTGGTGTTGGCTCAATGGTTAGGGTGGTGAGCTTGGGATCCCAGGATCCTGAGTTCAAATCCCACTCAGCTGGTGAATTAATACCAGGTGGGATTGACTCTGCCCGTCATCCTTCCGAGGTCGGCAAAATGAGTGCCAGCTTGCTGGTATCCTGTGTTGGAGTGGCGACCCGTCCCGGATTGTGCCCAATAGCCAAGGAGACTGTTTCGGCAGCACCAACGCTCTGCACAGAGTATGGTCCCAATGGATGGATGGATGGATACGGCCAAATGAGGACAATCTGACCAAAAGAGACAAAACAAAAGTAAAAGCAGCAGAGCAGGAATTGAGAATATGGGCACCGATGCAATCCTGGCCCATCGACGATGAAGAGTCGAGGTTGGACAGAGCTTTCTGTACCTTCGCGGGTATGGAAGACAGACTCAAGAAGGCAGTGGGTATAATGAGGTAAGGTGAGAACAGCGCAGGATAGGTTGGCTAAGTGAGATTTGGGTACAAACACCGAGTTCTGGCATTCTGCCTCATCTCAAGTGGAGTCTGAAGTGAGACCATTAGAGATGAGTAAGGGGGGTGAAGGGAGATTATACACCAGAAACAGACTTTGCAACGCACCATCAAGACATCGAAGAAGGAAACTGGTTGGAGAGATCACCTTGAAATTAGGCAGATTATGTTTTCTGGCTTGCCCAAGGATGGACACACTTCTTGCGAGCCTTACGGAGCAACCTAAAGATGCCTTTAGTGAGGTGAACTCTCTATATGTTGAAAAAACAAACTCCTTGAAAGCGACCGCCCCACCAGAGTGTACTAGAGCAGACAGGATGGATAGAATAGCCACAAACGAGCTTTTGTGAACATATTAACAGGTGCAAGTATACTCTGAGCGAATGTCTTGTGACGATAGAATGTTTGTGTTGAAGATGGTCCTCGGGAGGAATTCTACAACTCGGTATAGAAGTGTTTTAAAAAAATGATTGAATTTCTAAAGAGTCGTTGGACTTGGAACATCCCAAAACAGATATCACACACTGAAGTCGTTCGACTGTTTACAATGCAGAGCCTCGCCGGGGTGTTTGTCTGAGCGACACCATTCACACAACAAGCTGATAGGTGTGATTTTCGTAGAGATAAAAAAAACAACACATTTTTATAATTTCGCAAATACAAGTAAAATGTAAAATTTATCATTTCATTTTATTGTTGCACAAAGCTACGGGCATGTGATGGAATTCACATCCACCATTGAAGGTGGACAGAAGTTATGTTTTCACCCCTGTCTGTCAGTGAGCATGATAGCTCTATCACCGCAGGCAGGTAGGTGGTCTTTCTGTCTTCTACCGTCTCCTCTCCAGTCTCAGCCTGCCTGCTCTGTCGGCGATATGTCCCCCCCCCCATTTCCGCAGGGGGCTCAAATTCCGCCAGCAACCCCCTTCTGGTAAAACTACCAAAATCACGAATCACTGCTCACCTTCACTCTTTCATTCCTCTTTTTTCTTTTTCCCACCTTTGGAACAAATTCCCACAATCTATTCAATCCCACTCTTCCCTCCAGGTCTTCAAAAGAGTTGTTCACCACCATCTCTTATCTTCCCCAATCCAAAACCACAATCTTTTCTACCTACTGCTTATCCACCCCAACCCCACCTCCTTCCTGAAAGTCCCTGTAATGTCCAACTTGTATACCACGTGTTCCCCGCCACATCCTTCTCCCTGCCACAGATCTCCTCATGTCTCTGTTCCCACCTGTTTTGTCCTTCCCATGCTCCTCCTGTCTCATGCCCCCCTTGCTGTACGTTGTATGTTAGCTCTCATTCGAGCCTCGACAATGTATACAAACAAAAAAGAAAAATCTCAAAACGTTTTGGACGAATTCGGCCGAAATTTGCTGGACATGTTGGGTGTGTGACAAGGACGAATTGCTTCAATTTTGGTGAGGATCCGGATGCGGATCCAGGAATTTTTTAAGTGATTCTTCGCAATTGAGAGATATTGCCAATGATGATTATATAAGACGATATCTCGAAAAGTAATGGACGGATTCAGACAAAACTTGATGGAAAAGTGGGGTAGGTGACAAGAACAAGCCGATTAGATTTGGGTTCAGGTACGGATGCAGATCCAGCCTATCAGTGGGATAAAAGACGTAAACTGTTCAGCCTACCGGAGGTATGCACTCTACCGATTGCCGTTGGAGTATTTTAAATGCCTGAGAATGAACAATGCAGATTACAGTTCATCTAGGTGCGGACAAACAGGGCATCAGGAACGGATGTGGCTCACTTGGACGTAATCCATATTCAAGGTGTAAATCAACTTTTAAGGGATAAATTGGACAAAATATTTTGGTTGTATTTGAAAACCTTGTCGAACAATCTAAGGTCGCCCAGGCGCGCGGGCCAAGACTGTACGTGACAAATGCTGCGAATGTTATCTTGGAACACAATTTCCTGTGGCCGAATATGCTGCACAAAATCTTGGCATTCTTTCCTCGTATTAAAGTTGGTCTGTATGTGGACTCACATGCTCATCGATACACAGACCGGTTAAAATAGCCTCTCGGACCGCTTCGAGAACGGGCGAGGCAAATTAGAGGCCATGATCTGCATGTTGAGTCGATAGGGAGGTGGAAGAAGGACCAATTTAAGCACCAAAATGAGAGAATACACATAAGGAGGGAGGGATTTACAAGTCAAAGGATAGAAGACTGGGACTAGAAGAACATGATTGAGGATGGAAGGGTCAAAGGGTAGACATTTTTGCAGAGGTATTATGTACATGGCTCTGAAAGCAGAAATTGATTTCATGCAAGTGACATTCAATGAGATCGACATTAACTTGCACATATCTCAAGGAATACCACAAATTATAGTGATTTTCCAAAGGCTGTGAGAAATGATGGCCGGTTGTTGAAAACGCTGTCAGGTGAGTAATGCAAGCATCGGTAATGCGTACTGACAGCCAAGCTTTTGGTGCATTTGTGGGATGCAAACCTGAGACAAATGGCCAACAGAAATATATAACTATTTCACCATCGGAACAAGAAATTAATGGCTGCCTGCAGCAAGGGGTATTTGCAAACAGTCCTCAAGCAAAGAGTAAAATGTCTCCTTTATCTGAAAAACTGATGGCATGTTTTCAGGCATTAAAAGTGATCAAAATCAATTCACTTCCACTGAAGAGTTCAACATAAAATTAGTGTCTGAACTTTGAAAAGTGAGCTGGCGTTCGCAAACTCGCAAAGTGAACTTTCATTGAAAAGTTTCAGCTACAATCGATCATAAATCTCTCTCTGTCTCTCTCAGTGTGTGTCTCTGTGTCTCTGTATGTGTCTCTGTCTGTCTCTCTATCTCTGCGTGTGTATGTCTCTGTGTCTGTGTGTGTCTGTCTGTCTGTCTCTCTCACGTATACTGGAATTGCAAACTCGAACATAAATCTCAAACAGAGCATCTTCCAAATTATGTACACTTAATTTGCTTTCCTTTAAATAACAAGTGACTTTCATCGTGATCCACAGTGTGAGTGTGGAGGCTGATGTCACAATCATGGAGAAACTGTGGGTGAGCGAGTGAGCAACTGTGTTTCAGGTTGACATGGACTTTTTACTTAATAATTCAGTATTAAAAGTGAACGGTGAGTGATCAAACTTCAACCATTTCTCAAAACAAATATTACTAAAACGAGAAGTGGCCGTCTGTCTTGCTTCATTATAAAGAGTTCCTGCTGTTGTCGAATATTAAAAATGTCATTCAAAGCTAATAACCAATGTACTTGGTTTGAAAGCCAATAATGAATCAACGTACAGTACTTGGAATAAAAAAATAATCATAAAATGCCTGTTCTAAAAGTCCATCTTTCCAAGATGGAGGAAGAAGAAGCAGGACTTGGAGCATTCATGTAGCGGTTCCAACGGTATGACAGCAGAAAGCCTTTAGAGTTGAAAACAAAGTGTGATGGACACAGAAGGTGCAAACAAAATTATACACAGAAATACTTCTCGAAGCAACAGAAAAATCGACCAAAACAAAACACAGTGTGTATTTATGTATTTGTCTGTCCCCCTTTCATGAGGACGAATTAAGAAAGGTTTTAAAGGCCAATCTTTTAACATGACTGGGTGTTCACTACGATCATTTTTTATTTGGTTAAAAAAAAAAAAACTCGAAAAACATTTTCCATGAAAAAATAATTACGTCTCTTCTGTTGGAGTTGTAGACGGTGACTTGTAACCAAGAATCAAGGGCGGTGTAGAGAAGCGTTTAAAAAAAAAAACAATAAATACAAGGCACAGGGAGGTGAAATTCTCTGTACATGATGTGTAACGCTCGCAGAGTAAAACGAGTGTTCATTTGCCTTTGTAGAATGTCGAATAAATAAACAAGATGAAAGCACACCCGAGGGTAGGCCCGAGGCTTCAGACTTAGGCACGCTCACGGGGCCGCACTGTCGAAATGAAAGTCCCAGAAGATAAAGAATACAGGGTCACATTTGTACATGTAGCATTATAAAAAATAACGTCTCTTGCAACGAAACGTCATAACTTCCAGTCTCCTTGAATATTTCGAATAAAATAACTCCAACCTGTCATTTTTGAAGGCCTTATATACGAGTATATAATAGTACACAAAGGAGCACACAAACAATAACTAAAACTGCAGCAACAACAAATATGTATTATAAAAGACTTGCAGAGTACTCGCCCAAGGTGCGATCTTGTTTCAAGCAAGCAACACTGTCCTCTGACGCATACCTTTATTTGGGCAGTGTGTAGGCAACTGATAGCACTGTATTGGCAAAATATAATAATAATAGTGATAATAATAATAACCCGGGTTTACGCGCAAGAAGCAAAAACATACCAACTGCTTATAATGAAAAACACCTCACATAACTGGAAAATGTGGGGACAGGAATACTGTCTGTAAATGGTGAGGACTTGTAATACTCTCCCTCACATGGAGGTGGCACTACACGATACCCAAATTACATCGAGAATTTGAATCCCCCCCTCTCCGCCAAAGATAAAAACACCCCTGTACATTAAATGGGATCATGCTGATCCTCTGAAGCAAGTCTGGTTGTAATTGGCCCAGAACTGTCGGAGGAGTAGCGCGCCAAACAAACCCACAAACACCGGTCTGTGAATTATCGTGAGGATCCTGTTCGCGCGTTTCGTTTTGCTTCACATCTTCATTGACACTCACAGACAGAGAGGCAATATGTTTGTGAAGTTTTCAGCGTGGAAGAAAAGACATCCGAGACGTTCCGATCCCGAATCAATCCTCTATATTCAAACCGCCCCCTCATCCTTCTTCGGGCTCAGCCAGCATCGGAAATCTCTCGAGAAACCGGAGCTCAAGCACATTTGCATGTTATAAAATCAAAGGCAAATTGATACTGCCGCAGGTTCAACATGCTACCTTTTGATTAAACCAGTCAGCGAAGCGACGGATATGCACGCATCCTTCCCTTGATACATGTACACATTCGTCCCATCTGCACTAGGCATAGACATTTTAGGACGCATACTTTGACATATTCATCATTTTTAAACTAAACAGCGCCACATGCAAATATTCCTTTTGTGGTCCCGAAATCAATGTCTGAAGGTGACAAGTCGGGACTCGATTGGAGACGACTTAGAAATCCTGAACCCAGCACTGCGAGTCGTCGTCGTTCCAGTCAAATCAGCTGCCGTCTCCAACTTGCTTGTCTGACTTGATAGTGCGACAAATCATATGGCTCGTGTGTGAATTGATGATTTTTCCACATTCAAGAAATTTCCCGTTAATTAAACGATTGAAGTCCAAAAATACGGTTGCCATGAGCTTTTTGGCGAATGGCCGGATATTGGTGTATTTTGTGGTGGGGAATCAAGAATGTCTCCAATCAATGATCCCTCGCACTAACTAATGCATGAAACGGGAGGACCCCAAACTTATCACACAACAACCTGATCTTGTGATGACCAACGGAGTTACCTTTTGATCAAGTTGTAAGGTCTATTAATACTACTTTGCACTGACATTATTTCATATCAAGTGGGAACTAGAACGGCACTCGGTAGAGTGCAAACCTCCGCCAGGCTGAACAGTCTATCTGATCGGCTTGTTCTCATCACCGAACCACTCATACACAACTTTTTGAGATATTATGCTCACAGACAGATATCATGATCACAGACAGACAGAAGACAGTTGTTATTCCCACATGTTCTACAATTTAGAAAGTACATGATGTTGTTGTTGTTGTTCGTCTTTCGGCTGCTCCCGTTAGGGGTCGCCACAGCGGATCATCCGTTATGATCCGCATACTGATTTGGCATAGGTTTTACGCTGGATGCCCTTCCTGACGCAACCCTGGTCGCCTCTTATGACACAGGGATAAGGATTGGGTTTCGCCATGATTCCGGGCTGCCCTACACCCTCTCATAGCGTGGCCCAGTGCAGAGCTCCTGTCCTCAAGCGATCCTCCAACCCAAGCCTCCGAGTAGCCGGATTACAGGCGCACGCCACTACGCCCGGTTAGAAAGTACATGATGTCAACCTTCAACTGTCTTCATATTTAAGCAAGCTTATTGTCGATCTTTGTCGTCGACCAATCGTAATGAGGTAAGTCGGATGAAACTGATGAACTCACAATCTATTGCTCACCTTGAAAACAGTCGGGACCCTCAGAGACGTGGCCTGCTCCATGAATAACAGCAAGGTTATCAACTAAGTCAATGCATGCACCCTAGCAAGACTTGGTTGGCTTCGGTCACTCAAAGAACCACGGGCGGCCAAATTATGGTCGTAAAATGGAACCTCCAAAATCTGGACAAATCCGAACAGAAGTCCAGAGGTACAAAGTTAAACTTGGACAAACTTGGAGAAAATCTGGACAAATCCGATGCATTGCACAATCTCAGAGGCAAACACACACACAAGGTCCGCATCACTCGAATCTGCACAATGCATTGTGAGTCAGCGCATATCAGAGCAATCACTCAGAACGGGCAACGTAAGCATCCCACAGCCATGGATTGCCCTTACGCGCCGATAATAATCAACACTTACTGTATGGTTTAAAAGACAGCACATCTCCGATATCTATGTAAGAGTGGTGCAAAAAAGGAAGTTGCAGCAATTTCACACCAAATTTTATGGTCATACAAGCTGTATACTCACTTATGGTAACATTTGTAGGCGAGCTATCGCCAACACCGCCACCAAATTCCTGCCAAAAACTACAGGGGGCACCGCATCAGCACAGCCAGGCTCCCAACAATGATGAAACCAGTAACCACGTGTTGCGTACGAAATGAATGAATGAAAGAATGAAGTGTTCGACTTCGTCATCTTTGACCATTACCCAGAACCATGTTCTGGTGTTTTAAAGCTGGCAGAGGTAACAAACAGTCCAAGGTTATTATCCCTTCAACGGATCAATCAGAACTTAAAGTTCCCCAAGAGAATCCCACGTTTTTTTCATTCTATTACTCTTTCATCTTTCCTGTTGATACAAGATACTGTATAAAATCTGAAAATTATCATGGAAGCCGAAAAATTATAGGACCTAAAATATACTGTACATTAAGACACTCGGGTCTCAAGCTGGCTGTGCGATGAGGTAGCTGACAAGAGTGCACACCTGAGATTGTTGATGCATCTTCCTCCAATCCTGACTCCAGCCTCTACATCATCCAAGTTTAACTTTGCCAAATGATTATAACCACAAATTAATCAGTCAATTATATACAATGATAATGGCATAATAATAATATTAATATTAATATTAACACAGAGGCTGGAAGGATGGCCTATAGGTGTACACACACTGGTCTCTAAGCTGTCTAGCCTGGGTTCGAATACCGACCCAGCTTTGAACTGTCATCCCGGTGTTTTGCAGACAGGGCGATTCGTCAATGTGTGTGCCGTCCCTTGGATGAACATTAAACTGGCATCCCGTCTGCAGGCATGAGTTGGTGGATGTTAAAGATCCCACGGTGTCCTACCCGAAGAGTCGGTGAGCTATCGTCGGCACCATGAATAAATGACAAATTTCTGCCCTAAACTTGGTCAAAATGTCAGTCCTCGCCAGCTGGTTCATGAAAGACTTGAGCCAAGGTTGCCCTGGTCAACCCCCCCAAAAAGGTGGGAATAATTGTGACCGTTAAAGAAGAATAAGAAGAATACCAACATCATGCATGTCTGCATCATAAAAATACAATACAGTCATCTATTTTTACTTGCTCTTGTGCGCTGCACATATGATGACATGATTAGATGTCCTCCGATGGCCTTGCTCACGTGATTTTCAGTGGCTCACAGTACCGTTCGCTCGACGGCTATTCCACTGCCAAGTAGAACTTTATTTCTCTATTCACTGCACACTTTGGACACCTCACATTCGAAAGAGGCCTTGTGCATCCTCCTCGCGTGACGAAGAATGCTGCCAATCCGCCCCGCAACTTCACGCATCTTGAGCAATCACACTCAAAGGCCCTCCCCTCACCACCTCAAGTCACCCCATACATACAGGGCCTACCAATTAAAATGGTGAAAATAAGCATGACAAGCTGCAGGCCGGTCAGACCAGGTGGTCAGAACAGTGGAATTGCAAAGCCTTCAGGAAAATGGCCATGCATTTACAGAGCTTCCGAACAGACAGTTAATGAAGTCACCCAATGGGTTAGCCATTCGTATTCACATCACTACGCTGATGGCACCCATGGTGAGATCCGACAACACAGGTCCATTGAAAAAAAGGGTGACACTCTGACCCAGGAACCATTCAGCGATTGTGCTTCACTCACTCATCTTGTGCTCATCTATATGGCTACACCATTAAAGATTACTTCTTTACACCTTCCTCAACTTTCCTTGTCACATTCTCTTATTTTAGAGCAAATTGTAATGCCTTAGAAACAAATAGGGAAAGGAAAGGAAAGGAAGAAATAACGTGAAATGAATCCTAAATTTTTGGCAATCAGAGCTAGCGATGTGAGGTTGTTACTGCATTTCTTTTCAGATCAGATCACATCACATCAGATAAGATCATGTACCATGCTCGATAAAGACTGTTGGTTCGGCATAAGCAGTTTCATTGGCTGTGGGTACAATCCTGGGCGGGTCTCCACTTCGACACAGAATGTCAGAGCAGGAATTTGTAATTTGTGCATGGTGCCTGCGATGTCTCGTCTACTGTTCACAAAGGACACAGAAGGATATTTAACGTCCACAAACTAATGCAAGAAGATGGGATTACCATGTACTGTGCATTCGATGGACAGCACACACACATTCATGAATCGCCGTGCCTGTGAAACACGAGGATGGCAGTTTGTAGCTGCGCCAAATTCGAACAGCAGAGGCAAGTGTACGCACCTCTAGGCCATCCTTCCAGCCCACATTACTTTCATGTGAAAAAACAAAAGGGGGAGAAAAACAAAAGGGGGAGAAAAACAAGCTGTGAGAATGTCCCAGCAGTGCAAACATTACTGGAGACTCAGGCATTGAACAAAACCGGAGAATAGGAAAAAAGTTTCATACCTCAGAATGAAACAAAATCATAACCATGACTACAAAGGAAGATTCACAAACGGCCGTTTTGTAATTAGGGTGCATACAAGGGATGTTCAGGGTGACGGAGCACGAACCACTCGCTCAGGGCGACGGAGCACGAACCACTCGCTCATGGCGACATGGTGGGAAAAAGTTAATGAAATAAAATGAACTTGTTCAAATAATAACTTTATCAGCAAAAGAGTAGCAGCTTAATACAGAAAACCCTGGAGACGTCGCAAAGTTCAATCGCCCGTGAAAAAAAACATTGCAGATAATCCGCCATCTTGTCTGCGCACGCCTCACGTGGTACATCGGTTCAGGATCCGAGCAAACATTATAACTTTTTTTAATGCCCATTTTTTACCAGATTTGCTTTGATTCCCTGAAGAGCACCACGCAAAACTTCCAAAAATATAGACACAGATCTGGCAGACAATATGGATAGGTAGTTCCTCTAGGGGACAGGGCGGGAGGTCAAGCAGTGAATGCATTAAATCATATAGCTCAATGAAGATAGTTAATTTTGGCACGTTCCTAAATTTTTTGTTCACTCAATATAATTCTCCAAAAAGTAGACAAAAGGAAGTTTAATGCTAAGGACATTTCACATTTTCTTGGATATCCATGGAGGAGGGAGGGAACATAGCCTTGCTTGCAGTGAATAGGTATAATCGGCTTAGTTATAAGATTCGTTATTTCTTTAAATTATCAGATTTCACAACAGATTTTGACACATATTTGGTCCGATATCCGATCCTCAAAACCAAAATAATATTTCAATGATATACTTTAATTAGTCCGTGAGAGTAGATCGTGGAAAATCGTATCATATAATGCATGAAATCACTCCACATACTGGATTACTTACAAAAGCGAAGTAGACAGCTATTCGATAATATGAGTGAGGAAAGTGAAAAAAAAAAAAACATTATAGTTCAGAAATCGTTGCAGCCTGTTCCAAGTAAGGGCATGGTTGAGGAGGCCAAAAACAACATGGCGGCTTCAGACACCACCGAGGTTAAGCAGGAAATGCCTGATAACCCCAGAGAGCGAGGTGGCCGAGGATCCCCCGATGAAGGATATAATTAAATAAGGCCGTTAATTATCTTCAAAAGAGGTGTTTTAATTGACCCAAACACCCAATTTTCACGTGTGTGTGTGTGTGTGTGTGTGTGTGTGTGTGTGTGTGTGTGTGTGTGTGTGTGTGTGTGTGTGTGTGTGTGTGTGTGTGTGTGTGTGTCCTCCATAGCTCCAAAACTATTAAACCTAGCATCCTAAAACTTTAAATGCATACTAAGAAAACTCCAAGGGAGTGCAAGAGTGAAAATTGGATGCTTGGGTTAATTAAAACATCCCTTTTGAACATAATTAACGGTCTTATTTAATTATATCCTCTGTCATCCCTCTTGATGGGGTCTTAAAGTGTATCCTGGGTAACCTCGTTGGAATCTGAAGCCACCATGTTGTTTGGCGTGCTCAAGCATGCCTCGACTTGGAACAGGCCGCAACGATTTCTTCACAATAGTTTTTTTTTCCCCACTATCCTCACTCATTATTGAATGCTTGTTCATCATAGCTACGAACCATTGTATAAATTGTTTTTCAAAGTACTATAGTTTTGAAATTAGGAGCTTGGAGTGATTTCATCCATATAATACAATTTTCCACGATCAACTCTCACGGACAAATTAAAGTATATCATCGAAATATTATTTCAGCTTTGAGGATCGTACGTCGTCCGGACTGAATAAGTGTCGAAATCTGGAGTGAAATCTGATAATTTAAATAAATCACGAATCTTATAACTAATCCGATAAACCTATTTACTTGAAGCAAGCAAGGGTTCCCTCCTTCTCCATATATACACAAGAAAATGTGTAATTTCCAAAGCATTAAACTTTTCTTTTCCGACTGTTTGGATAATTATATTGAGTGAACAAAAGATTTAAGAACGTGCCAAAATTAACCAGCTTCATTGAGCTATTTATAACTTGATGCATTCACTGCTTGACCTCGCACCGTCCCCCCAGAGGGACTGCCTATCCATGGCGTCTGCCAGATCTGTGTCTATATTTTCGGAGGTTTCATGAGGTGCTCTACAGGGAATCAAAGCAAATCTGGTTTTTTAAAAAAAAAACGTTTTAAAAGAAAGTTATGTTTGTGCGGACCCCGAACCGATGTACTAGGTGCCATGTGCACAGACGAGCAGGGAACGTGGCGGATTATCTGCAATGTTTACTTCATGGGTGATTGAACTTTGCGATGTCTCCAGGGTTGTTCGATGTTAAACAACAACTCTTTTGTGGATAAAGTCATTCTTTGAACAAATTCATTTTATGTTTTTTTAACTGCTGCAGACACAGTGAAGACCAGCTTTAAAGTTAAAGGGATCCTTTATGGTATGCATCCACAGTCTGGGCAGCTGTTTATCATCAACCATTTAATTGGAGTACTTGCCTGAGTGCTTAAGCCACTTGCCGAGCACCCTGTCAAAAGTGGCACAGTTCGTGTCCCAATCTGGATGTACAGTCGGAAGTTTCTACAAAGTAGTAGAGGTGCATGATTTACAAACATTATATGGTTTTTCTTTTTGAGTTTCAAAGCAAAATATATTTGTAAACACCCGATCTCCGAGCCGTTTGCCATATTAACGTGTTTTCAAAATTACAGAGACAAATATCTTTTCCACCCGTCACATGACGATTGACAGCTGTTTATAAAGATTAATGTTTCTGCACATCTCCCTGAAATGTCTAGAAACACACACACACACACACACACACACACACACACACACACACACACACACACACACACACACACACACACACACACACACACACACACACACACACACACACACACACACACACACACACACACACACACGCCGTTTTCCCTGCTAAAGTGGGGGTGAGCCTTGCGGGCCCCATGACAATCTTCTCCACTTTACCCTATTTTCTGCATCTCCCCTTCTTAATCCCCTTGCCCACATTTCCTCTTCCACCACCTTTAGCCAACTTTTTCTCGGTCTTCCCCGTCCTCCACTTCCTACTACTCTCATTTCCAACACTCCTCTCACCCAGTCACTTTCATCCTTCCTCAACTCATGACCCAACCATCTCAACCTGTTTCTCTTCACAACATCCATCACAGACTCTATTCCCATCATCTTCCGCAAGTCATCATTTTCTCTCAACTTCCTCTCTCTCAATGATACTCCACACATCCACCGAACCATTCGCAATTCGACCCTTTCCAGCCTTTGTTGCTGCACCATGTTCAGTACCCATGTCTCACTCCCATAAATCATCGTACTCCTCACACATGTAGCATACACCTTTCCCTTCAGCTTCAATGACACTCCCCTCTTCGTCAGCACGCCGCTCAGTTCCCGAAACTTCTTCCATACACATCTCACTCTAGCAACCGTCGAAGAGTCTGATCCACCTTCTCCATTCAGCATGTCTCCGAGATAGCAAAATGTTTTCACACCTTCCAGCTTCACGCCATCTCCAAGATCTAACTCAACATTTCCTTCATCTGAAGCTCCCTCCATGCACACCTTACACTTGAATGTCACTGCCACACTGGTTAATGACCCTCTCACCCCACTACATTTTCGATGAACCCATTCAGCACACATTGTACACTGAATGGAGTTCACTCCGACACCCTTCCTGCACACAGCACATGGCCACTTCCCAGTCCTTTCCACCTCACCACATGCTTTACCACTTGCCATCACCTTCGTCTTTCCGATATTCACCTTCAAACCTTTTGCCTCCATACATTCCTTCCACTTGTTCATCTTCTCCTCCAGTTCATCCATACTCTCTGCAATCAACACCAGATCATCTGCATACAGCAGCTCCCACGGTAAACCCTCCTTTACCCTCCGAGCCAGCACCTCCATCACAACTACAAATAGAAGTGGACTTAGTACCGACCCCTGGTGCACTCCCAGCTTCACCTCAAACTCACCACTGTTCCCGTCCTTCGTCCTTACAGCTGTGCGTGCTCTCTCGTACATGGCCATCACTACTCTGATCAACCATTCCTCCACTCCTAACTTCCTCAATGCCCATGCCATTACTTCGTGTGGAACGCTATCAAATGCTTTCTCCAGATCAACAAACCCAAAAAACAACTTCTTCCTCTTCACCATGTACTTCTCCTGCAACTGCCTAACAATAAAAATCGCATCTGTCGTTCCTCTTCCTGGCATAAATCCAAACTGCATTTCGTCAATCTTTACCTTCTTCCTTATCCTCTTCTCCAACACCCTTTCCAATACCTTCATTCCATGCTCAAATAACTTTATTGCTCTATAGGTGCCACAGTCCAGAGGGTCACCTTTCCCCTTGTACAGAGGGACGAGGGTACTCGGTTCCCAATCCACTGGAATGCGGCCTTCTTTCATATCACCACCAGATTACAGATCTCTGTCATTCTCTTCACACCCAAACTTCCCGCTGCCTTCAACATATCTCCCACAACTCCCGTCGGCCCTCCTGCTTTTCTCCTCTTCATTGCTCTTATAGCTTCCTCAACTTCCTTCTCAGTTATCTTCTCTGCTGGTCCTAAAACTGGGTTACTCTCGATGTTGCTATCCCATTCATTTTCTACATTCAACAGCCTTTCCATATATCTCTTCCATCTTCCTTTAATTCCATCTGAGTCCACAACCATTTGTCCCACTTCATCCTTCAAGCAACTCACCCCCGTCACATCAAATCTCTCTCTCGCTATCTGCTTTGCAATCCTGAATACCGCTCTCTTACCCTCCTCCGAATCCAAGCGGTCTCCGAACATTTTCCTATAGGCCTCCTGCGCCTTTGCTCTCTTTCTTTGCAGTCTTCTTGGCTACCTTATAACTTTCATGTGCTGCCTCTTCTTCCACCGTACCCTTCACCTTTTGCCATTCCTTGAACTTCTTCCTCTTCTCTTCAATCAGTTTTTCCAACTTCATCACCCCACCACCATGTTTCCGAGTGCCTCGGTGGTCCTTTTGTCCATCCACATACCTCACCAACGGCTCCCAATAGACGATCTTTCATTGACATCCAACCACTTTCAAGCTCAACCACATCATCCTCAACCATACTCGGCCTCTCTCTTAATGCTTCCTTCACTGTCGCCTCTTTCAACCTCCACACCTTCATCCTCAGTTGGTACTTCACCCGCTGAATTCTCCTCGCACCTTTCACCCTTATATCGCAGACAACCAGGTGGTGCTGTGAAACAGTCTTCTCCCCTGGGATCACCTTTGTGTTCCAGAGGTTTCCCCTATCTCATATATGCACCATCAGGTAGTAAATGGTTGTCGTCGACCCACCTGCCGTGTATGGAAAAAGCTTATTATCCGCTTTCTGGAATTGAGTATTCCAAATCAACAAATCAGCTCCATCAGCTCCATCAGCAAACTCCAAGATCCTTTCACCTTCTCCATTTCTCACACCATATCCATAACCCCCATGGACTCCCTCAAAATCGTCTGGACTCCTTCCCACATGTCCATTCAAGTCTCCTCCAACCACAACAACTTCCTCATCTTTCACATTCTCCATCAACTTCTCCATCGCACACCAGAACATGTTCTTCTCTTCATCGCTTCTACCGACCTGCGGGGCATATCCCGAGATGACTTTCACCAAGAGCTTTCCGATCATGATTCTCACCATCAACCTTTCACTCATTCTAGTCACACTCACTACACTGTCTACAAACTCCTCAGAAAACATGACACCAACACCATGCACGCCTTCTGGGCACCCTTGCCACATAAACTTAAACTTCTGCCCCTGCCTTCCCTTTACCATTCCCCTTCCATCGTGTCTCCTGCACACAACATATGTCCACTCTTCTTCTGACCAATGTTTCAACCACTTCTCCTGATCTCCCTGTCATTGTCCCTACATTCCATGTACCAAACCTCAGAAACCGAAGACCACGTGTGGAGTTGTTTTTATAATTTGTTTATTGAAATTCACCCAAAATAAAGGTGAAAGCTCCTCAAGGTTTTTGGGTTGGATACAGGACATATTTAATTGTAGTTGGTAATCACACCGACTCCAATCTGCCGCTTTCTAAAGAATTGCCGATATTGGCCAAGCATCAACACTGTGTGTGTGTGTGTGTGTGTGTGTGTGTGTGTGTGTGTGTGTGTGTGTGTGTGTGTGTGTGTGTGTGTGTGTGTGTGTGTGTGTGTGTGTGTGTGTGTGTGTGTGTGTGTGTGTGTGTGTGTGTGTGTGTGTGTGCGCGTGTGTGTGTATGTTTCATAAAGCAGAACATTTTCTCTCTGCTATCTCTCTCCCCCCACCCCACCTCTCTCTGTGGAATCTGTCTATCTCTGTCTTTGTCTCTCAACGCGTCCAGGCAGCGCACGTCTCTAGATAGCTTGGCTCAGGATGCATCCGTGCGGTGTTTACGTCTGGGTAGTGTTTGTCTCCGGACTCATCCAGCTGGTGTTTTTGTCCGGACTGAGTTCATCTTTGGACATGTCCGGGCGGTGTTTGTCTGCGGGTTATATCGATAGTATGGCCGGTATAAAATGGATTTCAGACATTATTTTGTTTCCATCTTCACTGTTATTCAATGTAAAAGCATTTTAATGAGAGTATGACTCGTAATTAACGCCACACTGCACATCTGCATTCCCTTCCCCCACCCCTCCTCACTTTCCCTCCATCCTCACTCAACCCCTTCTCTTTCCCCCCTCCACCCCTCACTCATTCCCCTACCCCTCATCTTCACTCCCCCCCCCCCTCCTCCCCACTTCTTCAGGATTCCCGTTAGTGAAGCGACCGGTTGTATTTGCTCGTATGTAAATCAATCAAGGTTGTGTGTTTGTGGTGGAGATGGTGAAGTGAATATAAACAAACAAATAATTAAACGTTTTTTCTGCTACCTGGAGTAGCGATGGAAAAGTGTATATAAATAAATAAATAATGGTTCCCAAAAGTAGATTCTGTCCTGCAGAGCACGATTGTCTTCAGTAACAAAACAAAAACAAACTAGAGGAGGAGCACTGGGTAGAGTGCAAAACCTCCGCCGCCAATACTGCTAGGTCACTCAAGTGAACCTGATATCCTATTCATTCTATTTGACGTCAACAGTGCTCACAGAGTTATAGTTTGCAACTTTCCCTTTTACTTTTAACTTTTACATCCTCAATTCATTCGTCATAACTGGATTCCTTGAAACAGAAATTGATTTGACGTGGGTATATCCACCTGAAGTTCCAAAATCAGCCGCAATTATAATTTTGGCATGTTTTTGTTGGAAATCACTGATAACATGTAGAAATGCAAAAAAAATAAAAAAAAATAAAAAAAAAATCGAAATTTTGTTGAAAAAAAAAAGTTGCAAAAAAATTTTTGTTCTCTAAATTTTTTGGGGGGGGGTTGGAAATCACTTAAAACATGTAGAAATGCAAAAAAAAAATATTCAAATATTTTTTCAAAATGGCCACCATAGGCAGCCATATTGGGTTTTGGACCAAGTCCAAAATCGAATGGCATGATCCTTGGACCATACCTAACCCCCCCCCCCCACCAAGTTTCGTCGAAATCCGTCGAGGAGTTTTTCCGTAATACTGTTCACAAACAAACAAACAAACAGAAAGGGGTGAAAACAGTAACCTCCGATCTTCGATGGCGGAGGTTAACAATTAAATTGGCAAAAATTTGGAAAGAAAATTGTGTCCCCCATGAGTTTTGGCTCTGATCTCAAAATCATTTTAGATGCCCCATGCCCAGGTATGACTACATGAAGGTGTGCAGTATGAAAGGAAATGCGTCTGGTCATTCTTGAGGAGAGGCTGAACGGACGGACGGACAGACAAACCCAAAATATAAGCCCCCTGGTGGGCTGCCATCCCGTTTCGGGCCATAAATCTCTACAAGGAAGTATAACAAGCACGAAGCACTCAGGTGCTCAGCACACTAAGTGTCTCGCCCGCTCCCTCGTTCACGCCCCCCCCTCACAATTCAAGACACTGAACACAACTACCAAAATCACGTGACTTGGCTCTGATGCTGTATTTTGGTAGTGGAGACTTTTGGCCCTCCACCTCCTCCACCACCACCTAATCCAGCTACTCCCACCTGCACCAACATCCTACTCCCAAAAGTGCTTACACTATCCATGAGCAGTTTGGGTCCGGTCAATTAAAGGAGTTAAATAGAATACTGTTTGCCCTTTAACCCCCCCCCCCCGAAATAAAGATCTATTAAAGTAAATAACAATGCTTCATTCCATCATTGCCTCCCACCCTCCATGGGAGATACCCTATCCTCACCAAGTTCAGTGGGCCCACAATACTTCTTCCGCAGGACATACAAGATATAAAGGAACGGATGGACGGACAAACATAAAACGGAGTGCTTGTGATAATCAACATTTCGTATGTACCCTGTGGCTGGTGGTTGAATCATCGCTGGGTGCACAGCTCGGCCGTTGATGCAGTGCCCATGTTCACAGTGAGCTGGTACTCATTTTGCTGACCTCAGAAGGACGACAGGCTGAGTCAACCACTTGGTGTTAATTCAACGTAAAGACAGGGGCTCGATCTCAAGATGCCCAAGACCTTAAACCAGCCACGTTAACCGTTAAAACCGACACCACACTTCTTGTGACGATAAAGGCAAGCTTTGTGAACGAACGTGTCACACGTGGACCAAAATCCCATGACAACAGATGTACCGCCCCCAATCATCAATTACTGTGCACGTTATCAGCTCAGGTACAAAGTGATAGTAAAAGCACAAAGTAAAGGCAACTATCATAATGCAAGTTTTGTTTCCCCGAGAACTAAACCACAAACATCGGTGTTTTTAAAAAAAAAATGTACACGTGCACAGGGCGACGTGTGTTTACAGCTCCACAAATGTAGATATCCTCACAAAGAAGCCATTCTTCATTGGTGTTTCTCACTCAGAGACAGAGCCGTTTCATGTTTCAAAGCCAGAACACAGACGCACGAGAACCACAACCAAACAAGATTGTGTGGAGACAAGAGGAGACGAAGAAACAAAAGACATACACACAGCTGAAGGTAATCCAATATGGCCGTGGGCCAACTGGGATATTGTCTCTGTCTCTCTCTCTCTCTCTCTCTCTCTCTCTCTGGAATGAGGTTCATGTGAACTTGTGAATATCCAAGTGAACATTGCACGGTGCCCCCTTTTTGGATGGTGGCCTACATGGTAACACCCTGTGGAGGGATATATATATATATATATATATATATATATATATATATATATATATATATATATATATATACATATATACATATATATATCTATCTTTAAAGAATTTGGGATGACTCGACTTGGGTTCAAACCACCACTGACCTTGGCTCAGAGCTCAGAGTATATATATATATATATATATATATATATATATATATATATATATATATATATATATATATATATATATATATATATATATATATATATATATATATATATATATATATATATCTATATCTCTCTCAAATATAATCAAAGTACGGTGCAAGGGCATCGGAGCCAAGTCACGTGACAAACTCCAACGGTGTGCACTTTGCTCAAACAACTTTACACAAGATCTGAACATCCACAGAAGGAACGAAGAAAACAAATCACAGAACTTCCTTTCAGTCATACACGTGAGGTCAAGTGAAATAATTTGTTTATTTATTTAATTTTATGATGGCCGTAACCAGATATGGTGTCCGAGAGTACACGCTTAAATTTGTGGTAAACAAAACTATAACAGAAACGTTACCTGCTCCGATTAACAGTATGATAACGGTATTATTGTGATTATTATTTATTTATTTTTAGATCCTTGTGGAGAAACTCTAAGTCTTACTCACGTTGTTGTTCTTCATCTTCTTCTTGTGGACTTTTTTTGTTTCACAGCCGACAGTTTTCATCGAAACTTCCTGAAACTTGGCATATATTTGTAAAAATACCCTGCGCAAACAGTAACGATCTCCGATTTTGAAAATTCCTTCGAGAAAAAAAAAGTTACGACGTCAAAATATCTCCGCTAATGGAAATCGCGTAAAAAATTATCTCCAAAACTAGGCAAACTTTTTGAATTCTGTTTGCGGGAATCGAACAGGGCATTAGCAGAGATGAATTACCGCACATATGATACATCACGATGACGTCATATCAATTTTTATGACGTCATTCCTATTGACATTTTTTGTTTCACAACCCAGAGTTTTCATCGGATCTTCGTGAAACTTGCCATGTATATGCAGAAAGCCCACGCGCAGGCAGTAACCATCTCCGATTTTGGAAATTCTTCCTTGAAAAAAAAGTTGACGTCATAATATCGCCGCTAATGGAAATCGCCTACACCATTATCTCCGAAACTAGGCAGGCTGTTCGAATTTTGTGTGTGGGAATCAAGCCGGGCATTAGCACAGATAATTTATCATAAACCTGATACATCACAATGACGTCATATTCGTTTTTATGACGTCATCATTAAGAGGACGAGGATCGTAGCTCATTTGAACTTGTTTAACCAAGAATTCTGATGGACATTGACAGGATTGACATTTATTTCCATCATCATGAAACCAGACAAGGTGGTGTGATGGTTCAATGTGGTGTCCACTCTGAGCCAAGGTCAGTGGTGGTTTGAACCCAAGTCGAGTCATCCCAAATTCTTTAAAAATGGTCCGTCCTGCTTCCTTGTTTGACGTTCAGCATTTCAAAGGACAGAGCACGGACAAACAACCACAGATTGGCAACCGTTACGCAGACTTGATGGGCCGAATGTCGTCGTCCCGCGTTGGAAGTTCCTTGTAAGGGAACTCGTGTGTGTGTGTGTGTGTGTGTGTGTGTGTGTGTGTGTGTGTGTGTGTGTGTGTGTGTGTGTGTGTGTGTGTGTGTGTGTGTGTGTGTGTGTGTGTGTGTGTGTGTGTGTGTGTTCATGCTTCATTCTAAAGGGATCCCGGTGTCATTCGACATTATGAACAGCACCATTGTGGAGCTAATAATCGAGTTCAATGGAACATGATCTGTGTCCTTTTAATCACAAGGACTCCTGTTATTAAAAAAAAAAATTCTATCTCAAAGATTGCAGAAGAAGAAGCAGGAATGTGAGCTTAACACAGCAGTTCAACGGTAACATTTATTGTTCCATGACAACAGAAACCTTCAGTTTAGGACAGAGAAGGAGCACACAAACAACCACAGCCACGACAACTACTACATGTTACAAAAGATCCTTTTTCGAGCGTTTCACTTCAATTTAGATCCTCAGTGACACTCACAGATAGATGAGCAATACGTTTGTGAATTACAACATGCTGACTGTTGGTTAAACCCGTCAGCAAAGCGATGGATGGGCACGCCGAGTGTCTCAGAAAACAACTATTACAACCGGCGTTTGGACAAGTGCCAAGGAGTATCATCCCGAGCAGCCATCTCTGGAGAGCTCTTTCAAACTGAACCTTCAAACAATGGTGAGCACAAAGCAAAATTCACACAAATTCCTGGCTCGAGTTGCGTTTGAAGCAACGTCCCCTGAAAAAGCATAAAATTCTCCACGGCGATCAGGCCCTCAAATCAGGCAAACAGGCATGATCAGGCAAACATTCCCATGGAACCTGGAAGAAAAAAAAGAAATTCCTTGTGGCTGTTAACCTTGCACATGTTCGACCTCATTCATCAACTCGTGACACGTCATGGTCACCTGTGGAGGTACATTCACCATGGAATGGAGAGAGTAGCGCTCTCTCACTTTCCACAGGTAACAATAACAACCGCTTGGGGGCAGTGGTCACGCCAGAAATTAAAGCTTGTCTTGAACACGTGATTCATTCAGAAAGAGGAAAAACTATTGTCAAAATGTGAGGCCTGTACGTGACGAGACTCCACGTCACGTGAGGGATGCTTTCAGTAGATACTTCATTTGCATAACCCAACGAAACATCGATATCAGATTGGATTGACCGATCAAGGAAATGAGAACTAGGTGGACAAAAAATATATAATAATGGCAAAAGAGACACCGATTGAGAGAAGTGCATGTGAACGGGTAGCAAGATGTACGCCGCCAACCACCAACCGAAAGACGGTTTGATATTTAAAAATAAAAAGTCAAGTCATTGGAACGCAGTTGCAAATCCCCACGCTTCCCATGAACCAAAATTTCAAGATGGAAAAAGTTCCAGCAGGACCCGACGTCAAATTTGGAATTAAAAATAATAATAATAATAATAATAATAATAATAATAATAATAATAATAATAAATAAGTAAATAATCCTGGTTTTAACCCCCGTCATCCATAATGCACATATTGTTGTTGTTGTTTTTTTAAGAATGGGGATTTTAAAAAAGAAAATATAAATAAAATAAAAGAAAGATCATGTGATAAAAATGGCACCAGCCAAAAGTACGTCAGCCATGTGGGATCATCATGTGAAATGGCAGCGAGGGCCTTGCCTGGTCATGGACTCCTTTACAAGTCTTTACCAATCTTATCCGCCACTCAAATGCATCCCACGAATCGTACGTCTGCAGCAAATCTCAAGCAACGTTTGTCCTACTTTTGAAACGCTTCAAGGAGATTTGAACAATTTATTTACTCCCCCACACAACGCCGGGTATATTTTTAAGATAAGAAAGTACATCGGCAGCATGTGTGTACCGCATCTAAAAAAAAAAAAGGGAGAAAGTGCGCCATAAGTAGGTGAGGCAATTTCCCACATGGCTGCACGTCAGACCCCCAAAAAAGTGGAACGCAAATGTAACGGCCAAAGATTTCCACGTCAAGCGAGGCGGAAGCAACCTTTCGAGCCGTTATCTCCCGTATTACCTGCTTCTAAAAATGCTGCATTTTCACCACAATTCCTTATCTGCCAAGCCAGGCCTGGGAAATTACACGCACTAGTCACGGTGCACACAAAACGATGCAAATGGCAGGAAGCACATTTCCTTTGTCCTGCTGCTGGTCCAAAGAGCATTGGCAGCAATTCTGAGGATGAGCAAAATGAATACCTGAAAAAGGTGCGTACGGTACTCCAGTGGGCGAGTGGTGCAGCACGCTCCCTGAACCAAAGGCTTAATGTGCATGGAGAGAAGCACAGGGAGTAGCAAACTAAGAGAAGCCATAGGTGCACGCCGGCAATGAAGAGAGAGTGTCGAGCAACGGTGAGTGTGGGCATGGATGTTTACGCTTCGACAAACGGAGGATGACTGATTGTTCACATGATTTCAGGATTCAAACATGGAAAACAAAAAGAGCTGGGAAAACAAGTTCCAATGTCGTCGCGCTGCTCCACCAGGTACCAAACTGGTGAGAGTAGCAGGAGCAATGTGACAAAATAAATGGCGGTCTTTCTTTGAGTGAATGTGTGTGTGTGTGTGTGTGTGTGTGTGTGTGTGTGTGTGTGTGTGTGTGTGTGTGTGTGTGTGTGTGTGTGTGTGTGTGTGTCCGTCTGTCCCTCGCACTTCATTCTGAAGGGTTCCTGATGACACTGTTGGCAAAGCTAACAATCTATGTTCTTGGTTGGAAAGGGAACTATTGATTTACTTCAAACAAAAATTTGTGTGCGTTTCACCGGAAACATTCCCGTTACAAAAGCAGAACGTGGAGCTGCAATACAGGGGTTGCAATTGCACCGCAATGATTATTCTATGTGAACAGGAACCCTTTAGAAAATCAGAATAAAGTGTGAAGGACGTGTAAGGAGCAAACAAAAAATATATTGAGTGACACTTCTCAAAGCAATAGAAAAAAAATATACAATCAGGTATGAGGAACAACCACAACGACGAGGACAGCAACAGCAACAACAAGGCGGCGGTGTTATTAAATGTCCTTTTTCATCCGTTTTAACTTCGTTTTACACCCGCAGTTGGACTCTCAGACGTGCGATATGTTTGTGAAGTACAACATGCAGTCTTCTGATTAAAGCCGGTAGCAAAGCAGCGGATAGGCATGGCGCGTATCATCCCAACTAGCAACTCTCATTTTCTGTGTCCATCATAAAAAGTATTACAATATGGACATCATGATGGAAATTTAACGGATTGGCAGCTGTGATCAGGATTCTCGTGTGGATTACCAATTTCATACAGAAAATGAGAGCAAGATCATTTGCCAAGAGAACAGCCGGCAAAGGGACAAAGATGATCTATTTTGGAATTGGTGGGACGGTCATTCCAGCACTTTGTGAACAGCTGTCAAAACATTTAAACAATAATCCACAAATGAATCCAGTGAATTTTACCAAAGCACGTGCTGACCATCCGCCCAAGAGCAAAATAAAAAAAAACAAAAAACAAAAAAACAATTACTCAGTAAACGAAAGCACGAGGAAACAAATTGACGGTAAACGGGAGTATTGGATAATTGAAAACAAAAGGGTCAAACTTTTTGAGGAAATGTTCCAAGGGAGCACATTTCGTGCAAATCCCACACATTCCTGAACAAACTACACCGTTTTAAGGATCAACGTATTGAAATAGTTCGTGCACAATGGCTTCACGGACCACAAACTGCAAAGCCGGCAATAAGGGACGTGGCAGCTGCTCCGATGACATCGTACGGAATCGAGAGGAGACGCAGATACAGGCAATATGCTCGTAGAAGCAGCAGCTGAGTTTAATCCCTCTGTGCACAAGCCTTTCAGCTGTTATGTCAGGACTCGGTACAGTCGATTCGGAATCTGGTGCAAGAACTTGTTAGAAAAAGCCATGAAAAGGGAAATTAAAATGGACATCGTACCAATATTCGATGACAAAGAAAAATAAATGAATTTTAAAAAAAAACATTCCTTAGTATCCAAACTATGTCAACATTTCCCATTAAACCCTCATCTAGCCATGGTAATCAGCTCTATCTCTCTGTCTGTCTGTGTCTGCAACGCCGTCTCCTCCGGAATTCACCAAACTTGCTCGTTATGATCAGACTTGGCAAGAAGGTGCAAGAGCAGGATCAGTTTTGACCACCACAAAAAAAAAACTTTTGCATTGGAGACAAAGGGTCAAATAGCAAAAAAAAATGTAATAAGGGGAACATTTTAAGAATGAAACCTTGTTTGTGCGATCAACATTGGAAGACGAATTAAATATATGACGATCTTTTTGGATTTGACCCCCCCCCCACTCCCCAACACCTTCATTTCCAAAGGGGTGGCGACTTGGGATCATAGGGGTAAAAATGGGGGGGGGGTGTTATATCAAAATTTGATGTTGTATTTTGATTCCTGGTGGAACCTTTTTCCCCATCCTTAAACTGTACTTCAAGTTGGGAAGCGTGGGGATTTGTGATGGCACGCCATCGTCCGCTCCCGCTCTGGTTACATTTTAAAAGGCGGTGTTGTTAAGACACAGACTTGCGTCAAGGCCGTCGTCTCAGTGCCCCCACCAAGAGTTTGTGAGGTGCACCGACAATATGAGGGTACCCGGCAGAAACTTCAACAGCAAACATAAGGCGGAAGAGATCGCGTTTGTGAGACCAAAGTTGGGCCCAAATATCTGCATGGGTGGCACTGCGAGACAATAAGTTTTTATTTTTCCCATTTCAAAAATGTATTGATAATGCACAAGACCACTTGGTTGGTATACGCACCGTTATGTACATCCTGATGGACCGCCATGTGCCATAATCACAACCTGGACTCTGACTTGAACACTTCCTGCTGGGTTTTGTTAGATTTGGATGTGGGATTTGCCACTAGTTCTCTGCAGTTCGATCAAGCCCACTTCTGTCCGATTATGTGGCACTCCAAACAAAATACCACAGAGAACTTGATCAGACTCCAAAGTGTACCTGGACGTGCCACTCCATAAAAACCGGGATCTATACTTGGAAGCCGGTGTCAGGTTGTACCTTGCACCACGCCACACCACCTGGTGACTTGCATTGACCACAACGATAAAAGGCTGGTGTGTGCAGCTGCTCTTTCCTGGTATTCCATGGAAAGGAAGGCTTGGAAAATAAAAATAAAAAAACATAAAAAAACTGTGATGTACATAACCCAACACAATAATTACTTCTTCAACTTCCATCACATTATGGGGGTTTGACCTGACAAAATTCATGTTTGTGACATGTCTGAAGCTGGTTACACCTGGAGCGATTTGTCCACGCGAATGCCAGATTATTCAACAGTGATCAACACAGGACTGGCAGGATGGCCTGGGGGTACCCACCAATGAAATGAATGAATGCTGGCAGACAGGACACCCCGTTTATCGTCCATCCGAGGAACGGCACACACTGACGAATCACCCTGAATGTGAAACACCAGGATGACAGTTTATAGCTGGGTTAGGATTTGAACCCAAGGCAGACAGCTTGGAAACGAGTGTGCATACCTCCAGGCCATCCTGTCAGTGCTTGGACAGGATAGGATAGTTGAAATGCTCACTTTCCAACAGGTGATTATAATCCCTTGTTGGAACTCTTGTGTGAACCCCTTCAAATGGGACATGATGTTCTGAAGACTAAGTGACACTGTCCCCAAACTACTTGTCCAATCCGTTAACATTTATAGTTTCCTAAACTTATATTTGTGCAAAATTCTCACAAAAGTAAAGGGGGTATCCACTGACTTTGGTAGGATGGTGTACCCAAAGTTGTTTTGTCATTTCCTTCCCAATGGAAGCCAACACAGGAAAAAACACATCATGGTCGATTCCTTTCAAAAGTCACCGTGGAACCTTTATGGTCCACAAACGGGTGCGAGCAGATGGGGCAGCCAGCCTAACATCACCTCTGAAAGGATGATCTTCCTTGTGTAATAATGCTGGCTCAGCAGAGCATCGGGGAGAGCTTGTCAAACAACTCTGAGAGCAGACCAGCCCAAATGAATAGAGATCTTAGACCCGTTTAGGTGTTCTGTACTCTTTGATCCAGCATTCCTTTCCTGAATAATAGGACAGTAATACCAGAGGGATACTCCTGTTGAAAGACACGGCCTCATCCTGCACAGCAAGAATGGTAATTCACCCGTCCTCAACTGCTCGATCCACTGGCAATTTCAATTTTTAGAATGGGCAACGCCTCGGGGTAATACAGTGCATTGGATATAATCCAAGTCAGCAGAGGTGTGACACTGTCAGCGAGAGATGGTGTGTATTCGTACGTGCTACGTGCAGATGTCAGATTGTGAGGGGAGCTTCTCATGTGATGTATACCGGACTTAAAAATAAATTAATTCATTAACCAACCAAGGACTTGGTGGACCAAGGATAATGGCTGGCAACTGAAAAATGGCACGAATAAACCTTTCGAAGTGAATAACTAGTGAGGCTATGAGTAACAAACGACTCAAAAGGTCTGGCGGTAAGAAAAATAAAGAAACACAATGATGTAGTTACACTTACTGCACTATCAGGCGGACATGACAAAACGTCTAGCGGTGTCTAATCTGCTTTGGCCGAGGAGGTTGCCAACATCGCATCCAGTGAACAAGAACAGATGTTGCACACTATTTCCACCCTGTCTCTGTCTCCTTTGTCCCTCTCCTGGTCACGTGTGCGGCGAGTCAGCGTCACTGTGAAAAATCAATAGCTCTCTGTACGCCAGGCACGTGTCAGCGGCATGGGGAGTGCCCGCTAATGAACTCCTGTATTATTTATGAGCAGCTGCAAGGAATAGTCATTTCCTATACTTTAACCCTCCGGAAAAAACTCACCCCGATAAATTAAGCACCGATTATATTTGTCGAAGTAACAAAGTGAAGCCTTGCATTTGGATGAGCAAGTGTCCACGGCTGTCTGGACTACTTGTAGAAATGCAGATATCGGCAAAAAAGATTCGTTCACGGAGAGGACGTTCTGATGGGGGAGAGGGTGGAGAAGACGGCTCAGTTTTAGCATCTTGGCAATCCCGTTTAGCAAACTGAGCAAAAGGTGTTCCCGAAGGTGGACGGAGGTTATGTTTTCACCCCTGCTTGTCTGTCTGTCTGTGGACATGAAATCTCAAAAAGTTGTGGACAGATTTGGATGGAACTTTGCGGACAGGTTGGGTGCGTGGCAAGGTCGAATTGATTCGATCTTGATGAATATCAGGATCTGGATTCTAGAACCCAAAAGTGATTCTTCACCATCGAGAGAAAGAGTCAAAAATGATAGATAGCACGGTATCTCAAAACTTGGTGGACGAGTTGTGTACGTGATGAGAACAAGCCGATTCGATTTGGGTTCAGGTTCGGATACGGATCCGGTCTATCGGTGAGATAAAAAAACGTGAACTATTCAGTCTGGCAGATGTATGCACTCTAATTTTTTGAGATGAGACTTTTAAACTCTGTCGTTATAATGTGCTGCGTGGATGCATGCAAGGGTAGTTTACAGGTACGCATACTCGGCTTTGAGCAGTCTTGTCTGGGTTCGAATCTCGAAACAGCTATAAATAAACTGCCACCCTCGTGTTCACGTGGACAGCAACACATCAATGTGACACCATCCATCGGAAGGATACCGTAGGACCCATTTGCCAGCACCGGTCATTGCTGACGCCAAAGATCCCACGGCGTTTTCCGTGAGGAGTGAGAGCCGAGTTATTAGCGGAACCCTAAACAAAATCACAAATTCCTGCCACGGTCAAATGTTAGGCGTAGCTGACTGAATCCAGAAAGACTTTGACCAGAACTGTTCCCTCCTGGCCAAACGAACAAGATGGGAATAATTATGGAAGCAGGAGAAGAAAGAAAAGGAAGAGAAGATGTAGGAATACAAGGATAGAGAAAGAAGAAGCCAGTGCTTCAAGAAGAAGATAAGCCTTCACCATGAGCCAAATACAAGAGCAGGTGCCATATCCCGTGCTTGTAGTTGTCTTATGATGAGGCCTCAACAAGCTGATAACTGCTTATGGTAAAACAGGATGATGCACAAAATGCTTTTCTTTGGTTGTTACATAGCAGTAAGATTAGGGCCAAAAACAATGTACAGCACGATGTTTCAAAAAAGTTGTGGACGGATGACAAAAAAAAAATAATAATTGTGGATAAGTTCGGTAGGTGACAAGAACAAGCCGATTAGATTTTGGTTCGGGTCCGGATGCGGATCAGTGGGATGCAAAATGTAACCTGTTCAGCTGGTATGCACTTTACGAAGTGCCATTCCAGTTAATCACTTGTAATACCACCTATGAAACACATTTGCAGAGCCGTGAATAGGGACATTGGCAGGATGGCCAACCCCCTCATGTGTGTGTCTACGCGCGTACAATGTAATTCACTGCAAAAATTATTGATCGGCTAGGTTCCTCATCTTTTCCCATTTTGGTGAGAACATGCAGTCCTTTTGGGGATCCAATTCTGGAGAGTGCCTCAGCGAAACTGCCAATGCTGAACCCATGAATGAGCTTGCATGCGGAGAGAGCATCTTCGTTCGGGTGGAAACTCAAAAAAATCATAATTGTAGTGATAACTGTATGAAACCTCCCACCCACCCGAGGAGACCCACTGGGATCCCAAAAGGTTCCACAGAAAGTTTGACAGGGCTCGACAGACAGAGAGTCTTGCTTTATGATATCGATCAATTGATTACCATGGTTAAAAGCCTCGAGTGTCAACCGCTAAATTTGAAAGAATGTGTGTTAAGTGAGCTTGGCCAAGCCTTTACACTAGGCCTAGTCACAGTGTGTGATCATCGCGGTTGATGCATATGCTACTCAATATTGCACGGACAGCAGACAAAAACAAAACTTTATTTGCTTTTTGGGATTTTCAGCGTTACACAATCGATGAGATCGAAAAATAGAATGAGGTACAAGAGCACTCTTTGACGTTGTGACGTCACCAGATATGCCTCCGCACACATTATCACATCATTATACACACTTGCACCAAGTTTGATTGAAATCCCTGGGTCTGGATTCAAAATATTAAATAATTCTGACTGCCAGACCATGCGTCCGATCAGGGTAAAATTTAAAACATATATTCCCCATGACTACTCAATCATAACTGAGATGTTTCACATCGATTGATGAAGCGGTTCAAGAGATATAATGTTTTTTTTAAGGTTTTCGTTCAATCCAATATGGTTGCCAGACTATGTGACCTATTATTTATTCATTAACACCCTGGTAATCCCCAAGGCTTGAGGAACATGTGGGTGAAGTTTCCACTCGATCCATCCTGTCCAGCCAGTCTGGAGAAGATTTTAAAATCTTTATTCTTCAACAAATTATCGCTGCCAAACCATGTGACCTATGACGTCATAGGTGGAGAAGTTTTTGTTTCCCATGGATTGGTGATCATACCTGTAAAAGTTGCTTTGATCTGTTCAGCCATTTCAGAGAAGAAGATTTTTGAAGGTTTTAAATGTTAAAAATAAAAATAAAAATGCGATGACGAACTACATGACTGATGACGTCATCAATTCCTCCCCCCCCCCCCATACAATTTAGCCCGAGATGACCTTCATAAATGTTCATACTGATCGGATAAAGCATTCGACATATGCAATTATGACGTCACAACAAAGACACCTGTTACATCGTCCAAAAAAAAAACCACTTATTTTCCATGTGGAGTACTTCACAGGTGCCAAGTTTCAATTTTTTTCCATTGAGCGGTTTCGTAGAGATCCAAATATTTTCCTTTTTTCTAACATGCCTGCTTCACCACGTGACCGACGATGCCATAATTATAATTAAAACATTAGACATGAGTCTGATGGTGAAAATTTCATCTCAATTGGATAAGCGGTTGCAGTGAAAACAGAGAAAACTCTAAGGACGCTCGGTGGAGCGCATACCTCCACCACGTAATACCTGATCCAAGAGAACATATCGGGCCCGATACATTTTTGAAATATCATGCTACACAGTACTATATCGTTTTAGGCCCAATCTTTCAATGGTGAAGAATCAATTTAAAAATTATTTCCTCGTATCCAGATCCGGATTCAGATCTTCACCAAAATCGAATCAATTCATCCTTGCCACACACCCAACCTGTCCACCAAGTTTCATCCAAATCCATCTACAACCTTTTGAGATATCCTGCACACAAACAAACAAACAGACAAAGAGACAAACAGACAGGGGTGAAAACATAACCTCCTTCCACATTCAGCGGCATAGGTAATTAGCAGAGACGGATGCACGGATGGACGGATAGACAGACAAGCCGAAAACATCATGCCTCCAACGACTTCATCAGCATAGGCATAAAAATAAACTAGTCCACATGAGATGTAACAATAACTTGTCCTTCCTTGGCACATCTGAACTCTTATACACCAACAACAACTTAATCTGCAGTTTGATAGAGCACTGCTCTCCCCTCTGTGATGATGCCCCTGCTTCATGGATTGCTCAGCTTTCTGCAGTGGAAACCAAGGCCTTTGAGATCAGTGGGATCTCCCGCACTGAGGCCTAGTCCATGGGCCTATCGTTTTGCCATCACAGACAGGTCAGTGGTCTTTGTCTTCTCCCGCTTCATTCCTGGCTTTGCACCCTCTGTTCTTTCTGTGCTTTGTCCCTGCCCCCACCCCCCCCCAACTTCCCCAACCATACCAGCTTTCTGCAGGGTCTGGTAAAACTCCTATAATCCAGAATCACTGCTCACCTCCACTCATTTGTTCCTCTTTTTTTTCCTACCTGTTGAACAAATTTCCACATCCTCTTCAAGCTCATTCTTCCCTGCAGGTCTTCAAGAGAGCAGTTCACCACCATCTCAGATCATCGCTATCCAAATACATAATCTTTTCTACCCCCTCCTCCCACCCTCACCCGAAGCCGACCTACTTCCAAAATTCTCGTTTTTTTCCTTCCTGAGAGTTTGCTACTGTATCCATATTTTACATCCTGAGGTTCCTCTACCCCTCATCCTCACCCCTTGTTTATCAGTCTCCATCTATGGTGTCCCTCGACCATACTGTTGGTGTCTCCCCCCCACCCTTTCCCACCTCTCTTCTTATTGTTCCTTTTGTTCATAGGCATCATTTGACTTCTCTATTTGAGGGAAGTGAGTGTGGGGGAGACTAATATTAATAATGAGTAGCTTGGTCTGACTTCCGAATTTACCGCTTGTTGGTGCAGTTACAATGTTAATGCATTGAAATCAAAAATACAGTTCATGGTCATTATTTAATCACTGTTTGTTGTTTTCACCTGAGTATTTGGCATGTTTACCACGTTCCACCGTTGGCATAACAACAAATGATTGAATAAACAAAATTTAGCACCACATGAATCATGTGACCCAGGTGTTAACACAAACATAAACATCGTCTCAACAAAAATACTGTACTTCCTTCAAAGTGGGGCAGGCAGGATGAGCTAGAGGTACGCAGGGTTTTAGCTGTCTGGCCAGGGCTTGAATCCCAGCCTCCAAGCCGTCTAGCCAGGGCTTGACTCCGGCCTCCAAGCCGTCTAGCCAGGGCTTGAATCCCGGCCTCCAAGGCGTCTAGCCAGGGCTTGAATCCCGGCCTACAAGCCGTCTCGTCAGGGCTTGAATCCTGGCCTCCAAGCCGTCTAGCCAGGGCTTGAATCCCGGCCTCCAAGCCATCTAGCCAGGGCTTGAATCCCGGCCTCCAAGCCATCTAGCCAGGGCTTGACTCCGGCCTACAAGCTGTCTCGTCAGGGCTTGAATCCTGGCCTCCAAGCCGTCTAGCCAGGGTTTGAATCCCGGCCTACAAGCCGTCTCGTCAGGGCTTGAATCCCGGCCTCCAAGCCGTCTAGCCAGGGTTTGAATCCCGGCCTACAAGCCGTCTCGTCAGGGCTTGAATCCCGGCCTCCAAGCCGTCTAGCCAGGGTTTGAATCCCGGCCTACAAGCCGTCTAGTCAGGGCTTGAATCCCGGCCTAAAAGCCGTCTAGCCAGGGCTTGAATCCCGGCCTCCAAGCCGTCTAGCCAGGGCTTGAATCCCGGCCTCCAAGCCGTCTAGCCAGGGTTTGAATCCCGGCCTCCAAGCCATCTAGCCAGGGCTTGAATCCCGGCCTCCAAGCCATCTAGCCAGGGTTTGAATCCCGACCTCCAAGCCGTCTAGCCAGGGCTTGAATCCCGGCCTCCAAGCCGTCTAGCCAGGGTTTGAATCCCGGCCTACAAGCCGTCTAGTCAGGGCTTGAATCCCGGCCTCCAAGCCGTCTAGCCAGGGCTTGAATCCCAGCATCCAAGCCGTCTAGCCAGGGCTTGAATCCCGGCCTCCAAGCCCTCTAGCCAGGACTTGAATCCCGGCCTCCAAGCCGTCTTGCCAGGGTTTGAATCCCGGCCTACAAGCCGTCTAGTCAGGGCTTGAATCCCGGCCTCCAAGCCATCTAGCCAGGACTTGAATCCCGGCCTCCAAGCTGTCTAGCCAGGGCTTGAATCCCGGCCTCCAAGCTGTCTAGCCAGGGCTTGAATCCCGGCATCCAAGCCGTCTAGCCAGGGCTTGATTCCGGCCTACAAGCCGTCTCGTCAGGGCTTGAATCCCGGCCTCCAAGCCGTCTAGCCAGGGCTTGATTCCGGCCTACAAGCCGTCTCGTCAGGGCTTGAATCCCGGCCTCCAAGCCGTCTCGTCAGGGCTTGAATCCCGGCCTCCAAGCCGTCTAGCCAGGGCTTGAATCCCGGCCTCCAAGCCGTCTAGCCAGGGATTGAATCCCGGCCTCCAAGCTGTCCAGCCAGGGCTTGAATCCCGGCCTCCAAGCTGTCTAGCCAGGGCTTGAATCCCGGCCTCCAAGCTGTCTAGCCAGGGCTTGAATCCCGGCCTCCAAGCTGTCTAGCCAGGGCTTGAATCCCGGCCTCCAAGCCGTCTCGTCAGGGCTTGAATCCCGGCCTCCAAGCCGTCTCGTCAGGGCTTGAATCCCGGCCTCCAAGCCGTCTAGCCAGGGCTTGAATCCCGGCCTCCAAGCCGTCTAGCCAGGGATTGAATCCCGGCCTCCAAGCTGTCTAGCCAGGGCTTGAATCCCGGCCTCCAAGCTGTCTAGCCAGGGTTTGAATCCCGGCCTCCAAGCTGTCTAGCCAGGGTTTGAATCCCGGCCTCCAAGCTGTCTAGCCAGGGTTTGAATCCCGGCCTCCAAGCTGTCTAGCCAGGGCTTGAATCCCGGCCTCCAAGCTGTCTAGCCAGGGCTTGAATCCCGGCCTCCAAGCTGTCTAGCCAGGGTTTGAATCCCGGCCTCCAAGCTGTCTAGCCAGGGTTTGAATCCCGGCCTCCAAGCTGTCTCGCCAGGGTTTGAATACCGGCTCAGCTACAAACCATCGTGACAGCAACACCATCATCAGATTGGACAACTATCGACACATTCTGCAATCCATTTCTCTCCAAAGCTTTCTTTATGGTGCTATAAATGCTTTCTGCATTTTGGGAAGATGACCAATTGACAAAGCACAGAAACCGTTCTTTCTCCGATATCAAGCTTTTCTGCTAATCTGATTCAAACGGAAAGCTTCTCCATCTTTAACGATCTGGCCTCGTCTGCCATTACAGCAAAAATCCCAGTCTTATTTACTACCTCTACAATTTCTTTGCAAACTAAATCTGCGCAGAACTGTAGCACTTCGTTTTGAAATTAAAGGAAAGGGTTATCGTTTGGGTTATATAGTCATGGTCAAAAGTATTGGCACCCTTGCACTTTTTTGAAATAATGCACCATTTCTTCCAGAAAATTGTTGAACTTAAAAAAAAAACTTTTGGTATCCACAAATGTATTTCTTTGGTTTGTCGTGGAACAAAACAAACAAAAAAAAAGCTGAAAAAATTACTAAATATTAGCTGATTCCACACAGAAATCCTAAAATGGCCCACACAATGTTATTGACACCTTTTATAAGTAGCGAAAAATAATTTGATTTCAAGCAGGTGATTCTCCTTTACTTTGGACTTGAACTCGACTGTGGTGAGTTGCAGGTGCCTGCAATATAAAAATCACTCATTCAACCAGTTCGAGGAGAGAAAAGGAGTCATTCTGCTGTTTTGTGTCACTGTGTGTGACCGCAATGAGCATGGAGAAAAGAAAGAAAACGAGAGAATTGTCTGAGGAGGTCAGACACAAGATTGTAGCCAAGCATGGACAATCTCAAGGCTGGTTATCCAAGTCCATATCCAGAGACCTTGATGTTCCTGTGTCCACCATACGCAATGCTATCAGGAAATTTAAGGCCCATGGGATTATAGCCAACCTCCTTGGACGTGGTCGCAAGAGAAAACTTGATCGAAGATTGCAGCGAAAGATTGTTTGAATGGTGGAGAAAGCACCTCAACCAACTGCCAAACAGATTCAAGCTGACCTTCAGACACAAGGTACCATGGTTTCAACTCGCACCATCCGTCACCAACTCAATGAAAGGGGGTTCTCTGGAAGGCAACCCAAAAGGACCCCACTGCAGAGAGAGAGACATAAGAAAGCCTGACTGGACTTTGCCAAAACACACCTGAACAAATGAAAAATCCTTCTGGGAGAATGTCCTGTGGACAGATGAGACCAAATTAGAGTTTCTTGGAAAAGCTCATCATCTCTATGTTTACAGAAAACAAAATGAAGCCTTTAAAGAAAAGATCACCTTCCCTACAGTCAAACATGGAGGAGGTTCAGTGATGTTTTGGGGTTGTTTTGATGCCTTGAATGTGTGCATGACATCATGAAATCAGGAGATTACCCAGGCATTTCAGAGAGCAATGTTCAACCCAGTGTCAGAAAGCTGGTATTCCATCGAAGGTCATGGGTCTTGCAGCAGGACAATGACACCAAACACACTTCAAAAATCACCCAGGAATGGTTCAACACAAAACGCTGGACTGTTCTGAAGCGGCAAGCAATGAGTATCTAAACACCATTGAACACCTGTGGGGAGATCTGAAAACAGCAGTTGGGAGAAGACGCCCTTCAAATCTGGGATAACTGGAGCAGTTTGCAGAAGAAGAGTGGGCCAAACTACCAGTAGAGAGGTGTAGGAAGCTCATTCATGGCTGTTGGAAGAGCTTGACTGCAGTTATTTTGTCCAAAGGCTGTGATACCAAATATTAAGTCGAGGATGTCAATCTTATTATTTTGTCAATGCAATGTATTTTTATTTTCTGATTTAAAAGGAGATATTAAGTTCTGAATAAAAAAACAAAGGTTCTGTCATATTTAGAGTGAAATAAAGAATTATAGACACCAAACACTTTTGTCAATTTGAACTTATTTTTCGAGAAAATTGTGAATCATTGCATAGAAAAAAAATTAAAGGGTGCCAATATTTTTGGCCACGACTGTAGTTCGGGTTGGCCTGTATTTTGTTGAAAGTTTCGTCATGCTTTGAAAAGAAAAAAAAAAAATCATAAAATTCAAGGAAATTCCCTTTCATTTTGGTTTCCTTTCCCTCATCATTCCCACAAAATGGTAATCCAAGCTTTCAAGTAACCTCACAATATCAGAAACCTTTGCAAGGTAATTCCTGCTTCTCTCAAAAGGTGTGTTCTTATGACTTTCCGAAAACATCACTGCTCCTGATCCCGTTTCTTCGCCACATTTGAAGCATTTCCACTTTTTCATACATTCCAAATGAACCTGGGAAAAGGCACATTTGGACAATTTTTCAAAGACTTTCTTCCAATCCTGCACTCCTCTTTGAGAAATGAATCCTCAGCTTATCTTGTTTTTGAGTGGAAGTGATGAGAGGGAAAACGGAACACAACATCTTGTTGAACAGATCATTAAACCCAAGGGAATTTATTGAAGTGGAAAAATGAAAAAGAACGACTGTTTTCCCAAATTCTGGAATATTAGACCAGTCGCTTCGCTGACGGAAATAACAATCTTTGCTGTGATGGCTAATCAATAGGGCAAGAAGAAAAAGGATTCCTGGGAGTGCGAGGGTGGCCCACATCGCAAGTTGGCGTTTGCAGTTTCGCCACGTGTACCCATTAAAAAAAAAAATGTTAAAATATTTTTTTTTAATTTCATCACAAATCTTCCCGGGAGTTCCCTGAATCCACTGAAGTTAGATTCAATGAAATCCGTGAATCCAATCTCAAGTTATAACATGACAGACAGACAGACACAGCTCCTTTTATAAGATAGATTATCTTGGTAAAATCTATCAGATGTGATTGATTAGGCCCAATGCTTTTTTCCTCTGAGATTTCAAGGAACAGTTACCCTTCTCAAATCATCTTCTGTTGTATGTATGCCGAGATAAACAGTACTGACTGCACCAAAAGATCCGAGATGTTTTCGCTGTACTTGCGCCGATACGGCGTCGAGAGCCAAGGTAGGTGGCGGTAGCTTGGCCCAACCTGGTTCGGTTGGAAAATCCTGCTGTCAATGATCTGCCGGAGGTTCAAAGTTTCTTTCGCACAAAAAAAATAACTTCCGAATGTCCATTTTAACTTTTCTTTAGATATGTAGGCACACAAGTCTACACATCATGGACTGCAAAAAACTGTCAATAAAGTTTGAAAAAGGATGCAGCCAGTCACATCACCATGCAGATACCAGGTTATCTGCTGTGACTCCACAGCAGAAAACAGCACAGTTGGGTCTAGTTTCACTTTGCCACTCACATTAGGCTTCGTGAGTGCATATTTAAATCTGAATTGTGAAGTCTGGTGTTGGCTTCATGGTTAAGGTGGCTGGCTTAAGATCCTAGGATCTTGAGTTTGAGTCCCTGTCATGCTGTTAAATAACACCAGGTGGGTTGACTCAACCTGTCATCTTTCTGAGGTCGGCAAAATGAGTACTGGCTTACTGGAAACAGGAGGCACTTCATCAGCAGCACAACCGTGCTCCCAGCAATGAGGCAACCAGCAGCCACAGGTTGCGGAAGAAATTATGATGTTGATTGTAAATTCGAAAACATCCCAAAATGCAAAACCCGTCCACATTGACTGTACTGAAACAAAACGACGAAAACAACAGCTTTAAAAAAATTTTTTAAAGGAAAATGTATTAATTACTTTTTTCCATGTTCTCATCATAAAAGTTTGTTGTTTTGTTGTTTTGTTTTTTTTAACCTCCGCCACTGAAGGTAATGTTTTCATCCTTGTTTTTACGTCTGTGAGCACGATATCTCAAATGGTTGTGGACAGATGATGATGAAGAAAGTTGGTGAATGACTTGCGTAGGTGACAAAAACAAGCCGATTAGAATTCGGTTGAGGTCCAAATGGAGATCCGGCCTCTCAGTGGATACAAAATGGAAACCGCTCAATCTACTGGAGGTATACACTCCGAGTGCCGTTCGAGTTGAAAATCTGATGACAAAAGCTAAAGTGGTTAAAAAAAAGTAGTTATGGCCTCAAGACACACACACACACACACAAACACATCCCCATTGTAGAATGGATGGGCAAACTACTGAAGGAAAAGGAATTGTGTTTGGAGGGGGTATTGACCAACCCCTACCTCCACCCCATCCCGCACTCCCCCCGAATGCTTTTGTTATGTTGCGTTCTCACTCTTTCTCGAGCCTTGACTGTATATATTGAAAAAAGAAACTTGAGCAAGAGAACAAAGATGTGTTCCGTGGTGTTGAAGTACGTGTAAGTGAATATAAATGATGGAAACATGTTTGAACTTCCATTTATAAATCACGAACACAAATTCCCAATGAAGTGTGGACAAGCAAAGCATGACTTCATCCAACGCGATGTGAAAATAAATAACGTTTCCAATAATGAGTGCAGTTCGAAAACATTTTTCACTCAATTATGAAATACAAATACAAGATGGATCTCACTGCAGTCTGCAGTCTCTGCTCTCGTTTTCACATACAAGTCCTCTCCATTGTACGATGGGATTTTGACAAGTCATTGTATTTTATAATACAAGGACGACTTATCGCTGGCATGGCTGTGAAACATGGATGACTTGCAGCTGCCAAGAACGGCTGCCTCTCCTACTATTTACTACCCTGCACTCTCTTCGCCCTTCGACCCTCTCCAGAAACTCCAGGATGCACATGTTCTTTCAGTAACCACCTCCTGCTTAAAGTCCTAAAATCCAGGCTTACCACCCACCTCCACTCCTTTTCTCCGTTTTTGGAACCACCTTCACGAGGCCGTTCAATCACACTCTTCCCTCCAGGGTTTCAAGCAGGCAGTGCACCACCATCTCCTTTCATCTCCCATCCTTCCGCCAAGATCGTTTTCTCGCCCCATTAACCCTACATAATCCAAACTTCTTGCTTTCAGCGAACTGTTTCCTCCCCCTCCACTCTCTCCTCTGGTTCATCATCCTCTTGCTGTTTATATCTCACCGTGGCCCCACTCACTGCTCCACTGTCGGTTTCATTGTCGCTTTGCCCTCTGTCACCACACTATTTGTGAGCAATTTTACATTTTTGTGGAAATAAAACCAAAAATAATAATAATGGTAATTAATCTATCTATAATTCCAGCAATCTCTGTGTGTCTGTCTGTCTGTGACCGCTGTTTCTCGACAACCACTGGTCCGATCTAATTGAAACTTGCCAGGTATATTGCTGGGGCCCTGTGGATGTGCCTTTTCAAGGTTTGGTATTAATCAGACAAGTGGTTCCCACGTTATGGCCATTTATTTACCAACCCAATGACAGGACACAGTGCTATGACGTCACGATTGACGTCACAATTCTTCTTCTTCGTTTGATATGACGTCACAATTGACGCTGGGGACCTGAGTATGTGCCTTTTCAAGGTTTGATATCGTTCTTCTTCATCCGTTTCCCAAGTTATGGCCGTTTACTTACCAAAGCAATGACAGGACACGGTGCTATGACGTCACAATTGAAGCGGTTTGAAAGTTTTTCTTTTTTTTGCATGTACGGGCACGCACTCGTGATAATAATAATAATAATAATGATAAAAGTGCAGAGATAATTACAAAGCACTGCACTTTGTGGGAAACACAATTTCCTGCGAGTTGACTCCTTTACATGCACCACTCAACGGTTCAAGCTATTCCGGGTTCTCCTACATCCAGCTTTTACAATCGATCCGCATTGGCTCGCAATGCTATCTGTCCCCCCCCCCCCCGATTCATTTTGGGCACTCTCCCAAAGCGAGCCGAAGCACGATGGGTGGGAGCACTGGACTTCACAGCACTGATCAATCAAGCGACGAGTGGGCTCCTCTGCTTTCGCTATTCTCGCGTCAATTTGGCTGTTTGTTTATTTAACAACAAAAAAAAACTACAAATGATTGTTCGGATTGTCAGAAGCAAAGCAATTCCAGACATTTTCAGTTTTGCAACAAGGCTTTCGCCAAAAGAACCACACTGCACAAAGACGGGAGACTTGAACTCAACCCGGGTTGGCTCGATTGGCATAGAACTGCAGCATCGAGGCTTCCAGGGGCTCAGTGGTGCGTTGGAACGAGGCAAGAAGCTGGCATTTAGCTGCTGCTACCAACACCCCTTGTTATGAAGCAATATGCTATGAGAGTGCAGGCAAGGTCTTTTATCATCTGATGCAGCTTCATATTTTTTTTTTTGGGGGGGGGGGTTACACAGGAAACATGCTTTCTTATTGTTCCAGGTTTTGTCATTCACAAGACAAAAATAATAACCAACAGGACAACTAATTATATAATGAATAAACGATCCAGTTGAAGTATGATGGTTATCCATAATAATAAATGTCAGTGTCAGTGTGACTCCTCTGTAACTCCAAAACCATGAAACCGAGCAACCTGAAACTTTGCACGCACACCAAGAAAACTCCAAGGAAGTGCAAGAGTGAAAATTGTGTGTTTGGGTTAATTAAAACACCTCTTTTGAAGATAATTAACGGCATTATTTAATTATATCCTTCATTGGGCGCATGCTCGGCCACCTCGCTCCGAAAGTCAAGATGTATGAGGATAGTGGGCTGGTGGGATAACTTTGAGGGACGTACACTTTCCTCGAAGGAGTCTACCTCAAGGTCCCTCGGATGGACGGTGAGCGGACGTCCCATCTGCCGGTATTAGTTGGTGGATGTTGAAGATGCCACGGGTGTCGTTCACGAAGAGTCAGCGAGCCATCACCGGAAGCCTGAACAAATCTCTGTTCTCACACCGACCGGTACGGCACACACAAACCACCCAGTGGAACGCTAGCCAAGGGAAGGGGAAGGAAAACCTCTTCAATGACAATGTCGAACAAATCAAACAAAATGCCTTTCAACTTCACAAATACAAAACACAACGTGACCAGGCAGATGCGGATTCACGGTTTGTACATCAGAACAGTTCACGTCACCTACTCCACCAGTGGTGCCTGTACGTTAAAGGGTTTATAATGGAGTTACAAGCCATATCAATTCCGTGCTGTTTGGCAAGTGCAAAGGCGAGAGATTTGGAATGGAAGACGCCATCTGCCCAGGCTCGGATGGGTTTTTACAAGAATGACGTCATAATGGCCAACACGAGGCACAATGAAGGAGACATTCGATTTAGCTCCGACTATCCCTCTCCCGCATGTCTCGTTGAGTCACGTCAGGAGGTTCGAGGCTGAAACGTCCCATTCGGTGATAAAAAAAGGTCGTCACCGGTTGTGGACCAGCAAGAGAGTCTTGCGGAGTGCATTTTGCGGCCTCGAGCCAACATGACGTCATCCCTTTCGCAGAGCTCTCTCGCGCGCTCGAGCACGTGATTTAAAACCGTGAATGTGAAGAAGAGGAATAATAAAGGGGCCAGATACTCAGGTGCAATAAAACGATGAACAAGCAAAGGTGGGGTTGCGAATTAAAGAGCGCAAGTGGGGGAGGTGGAGGGAGGAGGAGGATGGGGGGGGAGGAATCTGATGCGGGAATTTATTAATTATTAAAAGAAAATTAAATAAATTCATTTTTTAAAAATTTAAGTTTTTAACTCAGGGTGGGTCGAAAAGGGGAGAGGGGGTTGGGGACGAGGGAGGGTAAACCCCAATCAGTCTCCCAAGCGGTGGCCCCACTCTCCCCCCACTCGTCCTGTGACATCACAACCGGAGAGAGAGGCACAATTGCGCTTCCGCCTGTCCCTCACTACGGAGGCTATTTATATATTTATGGAAACGAGCTGCCACCACCAAGAGCCGGCCGTGGAGCCGTGCAGTCGAAGAGCGGATCACGAGAGGCACGACCGCTTCAGCAGAACGCACGAACCCGTGGGAAACAAAAGGAGCGGCGCCAGCTCGTCGGCCTCGCCACACCCTGGGCCCGCCATGCGTGGCCCAATTCACACAAGGGCCGAATCTGGAGCCTCGAAAAAGCGAGACAACCACAACCAACCGGCCGCACCACCTGAAACATCCCTCGAGCGTCCGTGCTCCGCTCTCATAACGGAGAACCCCACTCCTCCCACCACCCCCCGGGCGCGGTTCGAAAACCGTGCCTTCACTCACCTGCTTTGTAAAACGCCAGCACGTCACCGTCCGTACCGGCATCCTCAGCGCCCTCCGTGCAATTCATGGCGACAAGGTTTCCCGCGCGACACTCTCGTCCGCCAGCGGCTCCTCGCTCTCCTCGCCCTATCTCGATGGCTCCCCTCACTCTCCTCTCCTCTTTGCACGTTTTTTATTGTTCGCGGTCTTCCTCTTCCCTTCCGTTCCCTTCCCGGCCGCTCTCTCAAGGACCGCTGTCAACGAAGCACCACCACTCGTCCCGGCGCGTCCATGTTCACGTACTCAGCGGCTCTTCGGCCCAGGTGCCGCCTGGAGATTTCGGAGCGCTGCCTCATCCGGGGAGGAGGGATTAAAAATAAATAAATAAAAAGGGGCACGGGGGAGGAGACGGAGGGACACGATGAGGCTCGCATACGCACGGCACGTGGCGACCCCTAGCGGCGCACGTGCTCAACGGAGCCTTCCGGTCGCGCACGACGTGTTCAACCTGGCACTGAGACACGGATCAAGTTCAAGGCCGTCGAGTCCTCGCCGACCTTCACCTGGACCCATCCACCATTCACATCCCGAGGTTCTTCCCCTACCTCCACCTGAACCCATGCACCATTCACATCCCGAGGTTCTTCCCCTACCTCCACCTGGACCCATCCACGATTCACATCCCGAGGTTCTTCCCCTACCTCCACCTGAAACCATCCACGATTCACATCCCGAGGTTCTTCCCCGACCTCCACCTGGACCCATCCACCATTCACATCTCATGGTTCTTCCCCTACCTCCACCTGGACCCATCCACCATTCAAATCCCGAGGTTCTTCCCCTACCTCCACCTGGACCCATCCACCATTCAAATCCCGAGGTTCTTCCCCTACCTCCACCTGGACCCATCCACCATTCAAATCCCGAGGTTCTTCCCTGACCTCCACCTGAACCCATCCACGATTCAAATCCCGAGGTTCTTCCCCTACCTCCACCTGGACCCATCCACGATTCATATCCCAAGGTTCTTCCCCTACCTCCACCTGGACCCATCCACGATTCATATCCCGAGGTTCTTCCCCTACCTCCACCTGGACCCATCCACCATTCAAATCCCGAGGTTCTTCTCCTACCTCCACCTGGACCCATCCACGATTCATATCCCGAGGTTCTTCCCCTACCTCCACCTGAACCCATCCACGATTCACATCCCGAGGTTCTTCCCCGACCTCCACCTGGACCCATCCACCATTCACATCTCATGGTTCTTCCCCTACCTCCACCTGGACCCATCCACCATTCAAATCCCGAGGTTCTTCCCCTACCTCCACCTGGACCCATCCACGATTCATATCCCAAGGTTCTTCCCCTACCTCCACCTGGACCCATCCACGATTCATATCCCGAGGTTCTTCCCCTACCTCCACCTGGACCCATCCACCATTCAAATCCCGAGGTTCTTCTCCGACCTCCACCTGGACCCATCCACGATTCATATCCCAAGGTTCTTCCCCTACCTCCACCTGGACCCATCCACGATTCATATCCCGAGGTTCTTCCCCTACCTCCACCTGGACCCATCCACCATTCAAATCCCGAGGTTCTTCCCCTACCTCCACCTGAACTCTCTCCCAAGCTCTGTTTGCCGTCTCCACTCTCGGCCTTTCCGTTTAAACGGCTTGGGGGTTGATAAACGATGCCTGCTGCCTTGTCGAGTTGTTACGCTTTGAAAACGGCTTTTCGGCTTCGACTGGTCATGAGGAAACGTGGAACGCAGGGAGAGGGCGACGGAGCACGAGTCACCGTCGTTTGTCCAATTGTTCATCACAATCGGTTTTATCATTGCATCGATTGTTTGACTTCAAAAAATAAATAAAAACAACTCGTCTGCATTGTTTATAAAATGCTTTTAAAAACAGAAGATCGTTCAACAAAAGTACGTTTAACATTTAAACAGTAAGTGAAAAACGACTTCAAATACATCAATTTAATATTTATTTAATGTTGTGGGGGGGGGTGGGGGAGAACGGGTGGGGAGTTGAGGTGTACGTACACAGTCCATTCCCAACTACCGAAGGAACTCCCCACCAATGGGAAGGTGTATCGAGGTATCACACCAGAAAGGTGCTCAGTCTTGTAGAGCACGCACACCTGTATCGGAGAGTATGCACACCTGTGTTTAATGCCACAACGTAACGCACACCTGTGTTTATTGCCAGAAAGTATTGTTGCGGATTCGCGCCCGCCGGCGTGCGAGCGGCCACGTAACTCGAATCGCGGCACGTCGCCCACCGGACGGACAATTCCGTCGTGACCCTCTCGGACTAACGCCGGGAACTAGTCACGGGTGGGCCTTTCGGCCTCACCACGATCGTGCCAATCGGCCCCCCGCGTGGGATAGGGTTGCTCACCAAATTCGACCTACCTAAGTACCCACACGGAGGGTAGACCGGGCGATCGCACCTCGCCGCAGGTCGACTTCGGACACGGGCCACTTTAAGCGATATCCGTACTATCGGGATAACCGAGCGGTGTTATCGTCAACCTCGACGGTTCGATTAATTATTGGGCGTATTTAGCCCACGACCAACCCTTTACGTGAAGTAAGATGGAGATTCAATAAAAGAAAAGACGAAGCGAAACGGGAAAAACAGTTCAACATAAAGCACATTTATTCCGCGGCAAACGGAAAGCACACATATACAATCACAACAATTATGCACCAAAAGCAAATGTAAAAGTCGAAGAAACAACAATTCTGCACAAAAAGCAAATGCAACAAAAGAGACACAATGCAGATCTACTACCGACTACCGAGCACACGGCAACACTTATACAGTTTTACTTCACAGACGGCGCCGACAACACATATACTCCAAAGCAAAAGAAAAAGGGGCCACCCTCCACGATAAGGAGGCAGACGGGCCTGGGGCCGAGAGCGCGTCGAGCCTACCCGTCTGGTGATGAGCCGCAAGATGGCGGCGGCGCCCCGACTCCGCGGGCCTCGCTGGCACTGCCTGGAATGGGGTGGGAACGGGGCCCCCTTCTCACACTATCTCAGCATGGGGGGGGAAACAGGAGGGGGTTGCTGATGCTCGGGGGAATGAGGATATCTCGCTGGCTTGGGTCCCGCGACGAGCGACTCCACCGCAACCTCGGTCGCGTTACCGGCCTCCCCTCTCCGCAGCTCCCCGACTCTGACATGAGCGCCGACCTCCACAAAGATTCTTGGCTTCTCCAGCCTTTCCGGACCCCGGCAGACACTCTCTCGACTGCCTTCGCCGCCGCCACAACTCTCCAACTCTCCCACTCTCCACTCTTCTCAACTCCGTCCAACTGCTCGACTCCCTCCAACTGCTCGACTCCCTCCAACTGCCTCGATTTGCTCCGTGCTCGGCGCTTTATAGTGCGACAGGAGAAATCATATGCAGATTTTTGGATCAGGAATCGCTCGGGGGTGGAGCCACGCTCCCCATTGGACAGAGGAAAAGTGGGCGTGAATGATTCTTGATCCGCGAATCTGCATATAGCGATTATACTCTGACGCACCTGGAGGCGGGGCCAAATCGCCCCACACTCGCTGATAGGACGGAACAGAAGTGGGCGTGAATCGTTCTTGATCCGATTTCTCGGAAAGGCTGGTGTTTTTGCACCCGCTGCTCGGTGCGCGCCCTGTACGAGTCCAGGATCGGTGCCCACAAGCGGCGCGGGAATGGCGGTGATGCGATGGTTGCGAGAGCGAGATGTGACGGTAAAGGTCGTGGCTGTTGGCGTTGCTGTGGTTGTGAAGCGGCGTTGCGGTTGGTGGTTGGTGTGTGAAAGCGGTTGTGGAGAAGGTGGATGTTGTGAAGGCAGTTCTGGAGAAGGTGGCTGTGGTTGGCGAGATGCGGTTGGTGGTGGTTGTGGTGGTAGTAATGGCGGTTGGTCCAAAATAAAGATAGTAAAAGAAAAACGGCTATCTAAAAGGGTCGCAGCCCGAATGAATGACATTTATTCCCCCAAACAACGGGTTTGGGCTACTACACATATACTTACAGAGATATCTCACCTATGGGACCTGAATGGTGGTTTGCGAATTTGCTCAACCACAACTATGCACAGCAGTATTCCGTGCTGGAGAGCACGCACACCTGTGTTCCTTGCCGGACAGCACGCACACCTGTGTTCCTTGCCGGACAGCACGCACACCTGTGTTCCTTGCTGGAGAGCACGCACCATCTCATGAAGATGCTGATCAACCTGCTGCAACCACGAGGCACGTGGTTGGGGTTGGCCCATTGGCCTCCTCCACTCACGAGACTACCTCGCTGAGAGAATCTGGTGAGCAGGATCAGCATCAGGAAAACGAGCCACATGTCCATACAGCCACAGCTGACGCTCACGGACTATGCAGCTCACAAATCTCATTTGAGTCTCTCTCAGCAACCACTCATTGGACACAAAGTCCGACCAGCGATAGCCAAGGATTCTCCGAAGAGACCTGGTACCAAAGGAATTAAGTCGCCGTCTCAGATCCCTAGTCAGAGTCCAAGTCTCACATCCAGAGAGCAAGACTGGAAGCACCAAGGACCTGAAGACTCGGTCTTTCGTCCTCCCGCACAGGTACCGGTAGTGCCATTCCCCATGATCCAGTGAATCCATGACTCCCCAGGCCCGAAGCAGACGTTGGTTGACCTCTGACTCACAACCAGCAGAGACATGAATATCACTGCCAAGGAAAGTGAATCTCTCCGTGACCTCAACATCCTCACAACAAACAGGTACAGATAAGATAGCAGCATCCAAGATGTTATTGAAAGCCTGCATCCTAGTTTTGACCAAGGAAACTCATAATACCAAGGGCTCTGATTCCTCATTCAGCACCTTGAGGGCCCTCAAAAGGATATCTCGTCTCTGCAAAGATGACTGCATCATGTGCGAAATCAAGATCAGAGATCTTGACATTCCCAAACGATGCACCGCAGCTTGATCTCTCCGACATCATCCCCAGAATCCATTCCATACAAGCGATAAAAAGTGTGGGGGCCAGTAAACACCCTGACTCCAGCAACAACTGGAAATACGTCAGAGATGGTACCACCACATCTCGCAGCACTCTCAGTACCAGAGTAGAGTTCAGACATCAGATCAATCAGTTTTGGTGGCACCCCACGAAGACTAAGAATCCTTCAGAGGACATCCCGATTCACTGAATCAAATACTTTACAGAGATCAACATAGGCTGCAAGCAGCCCCTGCCAAAACTCTCATCTGCATTCGGTGAGGACCCGAAGAGCAAGGATACAGTCGATCGTTGACCTCCTTGGTGTAAAGCCTGACTGCTCTGGATGCTGGTGCTCAAGCAGATGATGGCGAACCCTACCAAGAATTATCCGAGCAAAGACCTTGCCCAGTGCTGAGAGCAGCGTCACCCCTCGGTAGTTGTTGCAGTCTTGGTGATTACCCTTCCCTTTCCAGAGAAGGACAATAAGGCCCCTCTTCCAGTAAGTTGGGATGATGCCTGTGTTCCAGGCAGAGCACAGAACTGCATGCAATGACACAAGTGCAGCATTTCCACCAGCCTTGAGAAGTTCAGCATGGATGCCACAGATCCCTGGAGCTTTACCCCATTTCAACCAGTTCACCGTAGCCTGTGTTTCCACAAGCGAAGGTGGACAACAGTTGATTGGAGGTTCAGCAAATGGGATACGAACACCCCTAACATGCAACTCAACAGCTGGTGGATCAGCATGGTACAGCCGCTCAAAGTAACCGGCCCAGCGGGTCTTCACTTTGGACTCCTCTGTCAAGAGCCCACCACCCTCCGCTCTTATTGCAGTACACCGAGGGATGGGCTTGGAGGAATGCAATGCACGAGTTCCCCTGTAAGCAGGATGAGAATCCCTTGACCACAAGTGATGTTCTACCCCCTCACAGATTCCTCACACATAGGCCTCCTTGTCTACCCTATGCGTATGAACAGTTTTACACTTCAGCTCCCTGAACAGCTCAGTTCTGCCATTCAGCCTCGCCCTGCAACTCTGGTCAATGGTATCCAGTGTCCCTTGAGAGACAAAATTCCTCTTCACCCTCCGGTGAGTTCCAAGACATCCACCGGCAACGTCAAGGACGGTAGTCTTCAAGTCACTTCACCACTCTTTAGGATTCCTCAAAGCACCCAGACCCCCCAAATCCCCACCCAGCCTGTTCACAAAATCCTCAGCTACCCTCTCATCCTTAAGCTTGCCAACATCCAGCCTTGGCTGGGATGGTACCATTCTCCAGGATTTAAGCTGTAACTTCAGAGTTGCTACAACAAGCCTGTGGTCGGTATTGAGGAACTGAGCACTATGGTGCACCCTACAGTTCTGGACCATCCTCCAGCGACCATCAATGAGCACATGCTCAATCTCCTTTGCCACACCACCTGCGTTGGAATAACAAGTCCAGTGATGAGCTTGTGGGTGCTGAAGCCATGAACAAGCCACCCTAAGTCCATGACTTCTTGCAAAGTCGAGGAATTCAGTACTATTCTGGTTCACAGTTCCAGACCCATGGGGACCAACACATGTCTCATAACCATCCTTAACAGTAGGGTTGGGAATACAACCATACTTTTTTTGAAAGGAGTGTTTTGTATGGCCAAATTTCACGCTAATCACGAATCCGTTGAACTTTTTGACATCGGATGATGTCTTTGGTTGGTAAAATGCAAAAATTCAAAATGGCCACCAAATTTACCCACTTTTCAGGTAAAATTTGATAATTATGGCTGACTAGGGCATGTAAAATTAGGGTTGGACACACATCGACTTTTTCTCTATTGTCCCGTTGAAAGGAGTGTTTTTTTATGGCCATTATTCACGCTGATCACAAATCCATTGAAATTTTTGACCGAGGATGATGTCTTAGGTTGGTAAAATGCAAAAAAATCAAAATGGCCACCAAATTTACCCACTTTTTCAGGTAAAATTTGATAATTATGGCTTACTAGGGCATGTAATATTATTACATGCCATGTAATATAAACATAGGATCATCATAAACAGTAGGGTGGCAAGAAGAAAGCCATTACTCAAAAAAGTGCACCTTGAGTCCCTGCCGAGATCAGGCCATCCCTCTAAGCTGGATGACCAAACAAGGAGGAGACTTATCAGAGAGGCCACCAAGGGGCCAATGGCAACTTTGAAAGAGCTACATGCCTTTATGGCAAAGAATGAACACTGTGTGCATGTGACAGAAATATCCCAAGCACTCCACAAGTCTGGCCTGCACAGTTGGGTGGCAAGAAGGAAGCCATTACTCAAACAAGCTCGAATGAGCTAAGATCCTCGTCCTCCTAATGATGACATCATAAAAACGAATATGACGTCATTGTGATGTATCAGGTTTGCAATAAATTATCTGTGCTAATGCCCGGCTTGATTCCCGCAAACAAAATTCAAACAGCTTGCCTAGTTTCGGAGATAATGGTTTCGGCAATTTCCATTAGCGGCGATATGACGTCAACTTTTTTTCTAGGAAGAATTTCCAAAATCGGAGATGGTTACTGCCTGCGCGTGGGCTTTCTGCATATACATGGCAAGTTTCATGAAGATCCGATGAAAACTCTGGGTTGTGAAACAAAAAATGTCAAAAAATAGGAATGACGTCATAAAAATTGATATGACGTCATAGTAATGTATCATATGTGCAGTAATTCATCTCTGCTAATGCTCTGTTCGAGTCCCACAAACAGAATTCAAAAAGCTTGCCTAGTTTCGGAGATAATTTTTTAGGCGATTTCCATTAGCGGAGATATTTTGACATCATAACTTTTTTCTCGGAGGAATTTTCAAAAGCGGAGATGGTTACTGTCTGCGCAGGGTATTTTTACATATATACGCCAAGTTTCAGGAAGTTTCTATGAAAACTGTAGGCTGTGAAACAAAAAAAGTCCACAAGAACAACAACGTGAGTAAGACTTAGAGATCCTCCACGAGGATCTAAAAAGCCCACCTTGAGTCCCATTGGAGGTATGCAAAAAACCACTCCAGAGAATCTGAAGACATTTGGCAAAAAATGTTGTGGTCTGACAAAAGCAAGATGGAACTTTTTGGCCTGAATGCAAAACTATATTTTTGGCACAAACCCAAAACAGCACATTACCCAAAGAACACCATTCCAACTGTGAAGCATGGTGGTAGCAGCATCATATTATGGGGAAGTTTCTCATTAGCAGGGACTGAGGCACTTGTCAGGATAGAAGGGAAAATGGATGGAGCATAATACAGAAAAATCGAGAGGAAAACCTGCTGTCTTCTGTAAGTAAGCTGAAATTGGGACAGAAGTTCACCTTTCAGCATGACGACAACCCGAAGCACACAGCCAAAGCTCCACTGTAGTGGCTGAGGAACAAAAAGATAAATGTCCTTGAGTGGCCCCGTCAGAGCCCCGACCTAAATCCAAAAGAAAATCTGTGCCATTATTTGAAGATTGCTGTCCATGAACGCTCCCCATGCAACTTGACTGAGCTTGAACAGTTTTGTTCTGAAGAATGGGCAAATATTTCCAAATCAAGGAGTGCAAAGTTGGGAGAAATCCATCCCAACATACCCACAGCTGTAATTGCTGTCAAAGGTGTTTCCACCAAGTATTAACTCAGGGGAGTGGACACTTATCCCACCTGGATATTCTAGTTTTGTATTTTAAATTAATTTTCTGAAATTTGTATAATTTGTTTTTCACTTGGAAGTTGTGGGTTATGATGTGTAAATAAAAGGTAGCAAAAGTCTGATTTAATGCAATTTTTAATTCCAGGCTCTAAGTCAACAAAAGGTTAAAATTTTGAAAGGGGGGGGGGCATAGACTTTCTCGAGACACTGCAATTACCCTTTCCGAAGGATTCAGAAAGGGATTCACATTTGAGTCCATTTGTTTGTCTGTTTGTTTGTCTGCAGAGAACTTTTCTTGTTATACTGTATAAAGAGGTTGCCCAACCAGTTATTATAGCAATTTTAATCAAACTGCAAAATGTTCAACAACATTTGAATGTACGAACCATCATGGAATAAATAATAGAACTTCATTCAAGTTGATAAAAAAAAATTCCAACCGTAGTGTGACAATGATAAAATGATTTGCTTTCAATCAGTCTGTAAAAGTAGAGTGGGATATGATGCCACACGACTTTGATTACAGCATGGAGGTCTTGAGGATCACGTGCAACCCAATGATGAACATCAACATGTCGTGTAATTTTATCTTACACGTGATCGAATGCAAGGCCTCAATATATTTACAATGGTTGAAGCTTATTTCTGTTTCGCTGATTACGAAAGCAGAAACACGTGAACATTATTGCTTGAAACACTGCCCTCTTGGGGTTGTTGGTGATGCATCACCCCTCTGCCAGAATAAAATGAACACCATGATTTATAAAACAATTTTAACAATGTGTGATACGAACACAATCAAATAGACAAGGAAAAAAAAAACACATTTTTAAAAAATGGAAAAACATAGAGGGATGAAATCTCAAAAAACAACCAAGGTAGGAATGACACCACATTACAATGCCACAATATGACACAGCAATCCTCTAACGGATCATCATAACGATGTATTTTGACATTTTACTTTTGTTGTGGGATTGTAATGGATGAAGAAGAAGAATAACAATGAAGAAAGACACCACATTACAATACGACACCACAATCCTCTTATCCTAGGGTCCCGAGTGCTTGGGATCCGAGGGTCCTGATTTCAGATCCTGCTCTGCCGTTGAAGTAATACCAGGTGGGGTTGACTCAGCTTGTCATCCTTCCAAGGCCGGCAAAATGAGTACCAGCTTCCTGGGATGACTGAGCCATTTGGGTATCCTGTGTTGGAGTGGCGACCTGTCGAGGATTGTGCCCAATTGCCCAGGAGAATGCTTCGGCAGCACCAACGCTCTGTACAGAGTATGGTCCCAATGGAAATCCTCTTATGGTTTTCCATCACGACATATTTTGACATTTTACTTTTGTTGTGGGATTGTGATGGAGCAACGTCAAAATATATCGTGATGGTAAACCAGAAGAGGATTTTGGTGTCGTATTGTGATATCGTAATGTGTGGTCATTCCTCCCTTGTTGGGTTGGTGTTTTTTTTAGATTTCTTTGCTCTATGTTTTTACATTTTTTAAAAATTGCTTCTGCAATTTATTAAAATAAGAAAATGCGAAATATTTTATATATCTTGTTATTTTGTTTTGGATTAAATCCATCTGTGTTATTAAATTTGGCTTATGGTACATTCTTCCCCTCTCCCGCCCCCACCCTTCAATCCTGGCTTTTGGTTCAATGCACTGTGGATTACCACATCTGTGGAAATGTCAATGCGATTACCATTTTTTAAAATAATAAAATGCTTAATGTTATATATATATATATATATATATATATATATATATATATATTGTTTTGGTATGGATTAAATCCATGTATGTTATTAAGTTGTTTGAATACTTTTTTCTGAATATAATGTCGAGGTTCATATGAGAAATAACACACAGAATGCAGAAGAGGGGCAGGAGAGAAGGGGGGGGGGGGGAGGGAAGGACAAAACAGTGGGGAACAGAGACATTAGGAGATCTGTGGAAGGGAGAGGGATGGGGCGGGGAACATGGGGTATACAAAATGGACATTAGAGGGACTTTCAGGAAAGAAAGCAGGGAATTTGAAGGAGATGGGTTTGGGGTGGATTAACGGGGGTAGAAAAGATCATGGTTTTGGATGGAGAAAGATAAGACGTGGTGGTGAACAGTTGTTGTGAAAGCCTGCATAGAAAAAAATGGGATTGGGATTGAAAAAAATTGGACTGAAAAAATGGGATTGAAGAGAGTGTGGAAGTTTATTCCAAAGGCGGGAAAAAAGAGGAATGAAAGAGCGAAGGTGAGTAGTGATTTGTGATTTTGGTAGTTTTACCAGAAGAGGGTTGCTGACTAACCTAGAGTGCCCTGCGGAAATATGGTGGGGATGTCACGGACAGTGTAGGGAGGGCCAGAGCAGCGAGGAGATGGTTGAAGACAGAAAGACCACCGACCTGCCTGCAGTGAGAGAGTGAGAGGCCCAAAGACTCAGCCTCATCGCGGGAGATGACAATGATCCGAAATGCTTTGGTTTCCACAGCGTGAAGCCAAGAAAGGTGAGAGGCAGGAGCGCCAGCCCAGAGTGGAGAACAGTACTCCATCAGGCTGCGGACGAAAGCTTTGTATGTGATCAGGAGCTCAGGTGGGCCGAGGAAGGACTTTGCACAACGGAGGATTGCCGATAACATCCGATAACAACCAAACAAGGTCAGGTTGGAAATATGGCTTTCCCAGGAAAGGTCATGGCAGATAGTGAGACCCATAAGCTTGAATGAAAGGACTTCTTCCAGAGGATTGTTGAGAAAATAGATGTGGGCGGGGGGGGGGGGCGAAGGGGTTCCAAACGGTCCTATCGGAGAGACGTCGTGAGAGTGTGAGATATGTTAGGATTGAAAGACATGTTCCACATGCTGGACCAGTTTGTGATTTTATCCAGATCTGCAGAGTGAAGAAGCTGCTGCTTGCCGGTCTGAGGGATGACAGATGGTACGACAGAAGGTTGAGTCATCAGCCAAAAGATAAAGATGATATGTCAGAGAGTCGGAAAGATCATTGATGAAAACCAGAAAAAGAACAGGGCCCAGAACGCTGCCTTGAGGAACTCCAGCCTGGACAGGAAGAGGGGATGAGAAAACTCCATTTCGGGCCACACGTTGGCTGCGACAGGAGAGGAAGTCTGCAAGCCATGAGTGGAGATGGCCTTGGATACCATCAGAAGAGAGTTTGGTGAGCAGGGCAGGGTGCCAGACTGTATCGAAGGCATGTGATATGTCTAGGGATATGGCTCTGATTTCATGTCTGGCATTGAGCATCTCCATCCATTGTTGGGAGAGCAGAAGCAGCAAATCCAGGGTCGAGTGGCCTGGTCTGAAACCAAATTGATGATCGGAAATCAAGTCATTGGAGAAGAGGAAGGATTTAATGTCTGAAGCGATGATGGATTCCATAACCTTGCTGATGATTGGGAGAAGGCTGATTGGTCTGCAGTTGCAGGGATCTGATTTTGCACCTTTTTTCTGCAGAGCATGTTTCCTGATTTCCAAGAAGATGGCAGATGACCTTGAGTAAATGAGAGGGTGAACAGAACAGAGAGAGGGTGAGTAAGAGCAGAGGAGCAGGTTTTTAGGACACGTGGGCTGATGCTGTCTGGACCGGTTGTAGAATCTGAGTCGAGGTTTGACAACAAGCTCTCCCCCTTGTCAGGAGAAAAGGACACAGAGTCCAGGGACAGTTGGGTGCGACTGGATAAGGTGGGTCCAGAAAGTGATGGGTTTCAGACACAAGATTTAGATGCAAACACCGAGTTTTGGCATTCAGCCTTTTCAGGTGCGGTGTCAGCAGTACGGTCATTTGAGGTAAGGCAGGGGGTGGAGGGGGAACATACACAAGAAACAGATTTGATTAGACGTCACCAGGATTTGGAGGAGAGAGGGGTTTGGGGTGGGTGGGATTTATTTTAATACCTCACACACGTGTTCGTTGTAATTTAAGATAACTCTGAAATATGAATTAAAAACGATTTTTTGACATTTTTGGGTGAAAAAGCACAAAATGGTGTTTTTCACAAAAAAAATATCAGCATCTGCAGCAATTAAGAAATCGGCTTTCATAATCAGCACAAAATTCGAATTCAAAAAACATCCTCAAACCTTTTGGCCTCAGACACGTGATTAAAAGGGCCCTCGCTCTGGGAGTACATATGAAATGAGAGAGTTCATCGAACACCTTACGGTCTTGAGGAAAAAACACCACGCAGTCTTGAGGAAAAAAGGAGCCTGGGCGGGGTCTGTGATTAGCCAATTTGATTGTTCGAGATGATGTAAAATGCTGTAATTTTTTTGTCGAAGTACTGTTAAACGGAAGGTTTTTCAAGGTACCAAAAAGGCGATTTGTGTTCCAGTGTTCAAGTATATAATTAAATTGAAATAGAAGAAAGATTTTAAAGGTCGTAGAAAAATAATTCAGAAGTTTAACGCCGTTGATGTAGTGGCGTGTACACCACCTTATTTAACATGTTAACATGAGTTCTTCATGCCTGGTGTTTGTATCATTTATGACGTCATTAAAAACAGTAAGTTTCCTGTTTGGAATGTTTTTATATTTTGTTTCACGACCAGACATACAGTTTAAAAAAAAATTACCTTTCCATCATGACGCATCGCACGTGCGATCAGGACGAATTCAGAGGCAAAGTAGTGCGAAACTACAGGTTCTTGTTCCGATTCGTGTTCAAAATATAACATTCCATTCAAATGAAGTTCCTCAATCATAAACTGATGTTTGAAGACAGACAAAGTGAACCGATTGCCAAACCCCCTCTTTGTTCCGTGCATGTGGGGTAATAATGTTGCGGGGCCGGGTATCGGTCGCGAGCACGACCGCTAGATGGAGCTGCGGAGTCAGCTCCACCGATCACCCGGAATGTTTCGGTCATCATCCCGGATAACTCCGGAGCCGACGGGTCCTATATCGGACCGAAGTTCACCAATGATATCGACCACGTGGGGTAGGGTCGATTGCCAATTTCAATTTACCTAAATACCCACGTGGTCCAACTACCGGGGAAATTCACCCTCGGCCGACTTTGTCCGAATCGAATCGCGATCGCCGACTCGGATCCGGCATAACCAAGCAGAATTACCAAAGTCGAGCCGGACCAAATGACAATTTACCGGCCCGAACGGCCGTACTAATTCTCAAACACGCGTCCTGTCAAACCAATGGAGGAAAGGACACAGACAAGCAGAAACATTGAACAAATGGGGTTTATTTAAACAACAATAATTGGGGAATGAGGGAAGCAGGGAAGAAGCAGAGTTTAACCGAATATTAATAAGCACATACGCAAGGTATGTACAACACAAGCACTTATACAATTTACTACTTGGCAGACGGGCTCACGGACACACACAAAAACACACACACACACATACACAAATAATCGGACCAAATGGTCTTTATTTGGACCTCCAGCCCAGAGGACAGTCGGGCTGAAGACCAGGGTAGCTGGCTACCTGGCCGCGAGCGCGCGCCTGGATGTCCATTCCTTCCCGGAGCTCCGGTCACAGAAGGACGGACCAGCGCAACCGAACCCAGCTGAGGTGAGACGAGGTGATCGCCCAAGCTCGCGATCATGCAGAGGAGGAGGACGACGACCAGGGCGGCGACCACTCACGAAGACTGATCAAAGACCACTGACGACGGGGACTACTGACGACCAGGACTGACGACGACGAGGACTGTGGAAAAATCTCTCCTCAGACCAGCAGTCTGCACTCTGATTCCCTTGTCCCCTGCGTATGGGGGTGGGGGGTGTCTCCGCCCTCCCTGCTTCTCCACACCGGACGGCCTTGTGTACAGAATCCCTCGTCGCCCTGTCACTGGCCAGTTTTGGCGCGCATATCACTCGCCATCGCTCTCACTGGCCAAAACGGGCGGCAAGCCCTTCGATTGGCCAGGTGGCGTGGTGACATCACATGGACCGCCCCTCACACAGTCGGCGAAGCCCGATTGGCCGAGCGACTGTCACGTCACTCGATGCATCCCGATTGCTCGAGAGCCAGCGCGATGCTCCTCCTTTAACTCCGCCCACGTACGTGGTCGAACACATGGGGATAATGGCATCGGGCAGAGCGAGGTGAAGGTGTTGCTGGCGTTGATGGGGGTGTAGAAATAAACTAAAAGAAAACCTGACTATTAAAATAACTTCACAGCGCATGAACATTTATTTACCCATTAGACAAGGGACGGGAGCTATCTATAAACACATACTTACCGATATAACTGATCTATAGGAACCTGGATGTCTGTGCTCATGGTTTCCAGATTCACAACAATATATACATTCTTTTGCTGCATTTAGTAACGAGGAATAAATCTCGTCGCGCTTTTCATTCTAATAATATGTCACACATCACATGAAAGAAAGAAACACAGAAAGGAGTTTTGAATGTTGGATGCAGGGAGTTGACTGTGTAGAAAATAGTGTTATCGACTTCTACTCACCGTTAAAGGTTGATGACTTTGTCCAGTCTGAGTGGTGTCCCATAAGCTGGTGAACTTTGAGTGAGGGTGATCACTGTCACAAGTTCAAAAAGAAGCAAAAAATGGAGTATCAGCAGTGGGCCAATTCGGCGTTGTGTCCACCAAATAATTTGACTCGGGTGTCAGAAAAGGCCATTGCCCGTGGGAATAAGCTGCTCACCAAACAGGGTTCAATGAGAGTAGTCCTGTGGTGGAAAGGAGTGAAAACCCTTTGAAGATGGAGGCACAACATTGCACGTGGTACGAAGCTCCGAGTATAGAGAGCAAAGTACTGCTTGAGAAAAATGGTCATGAACAGGCACGTGGTATGAAACCCGTGAGTCTAGAGAGGAAATAAATCATTGAAAATAGGGATGCAAATGTGGTTTAACTCCGGTGAACTCCAGTGAACTCCGATGAACTGGAGTTTAACTCCAGTGAACTCCGGTGAACTTGAGTTTAACTCCGGTGAAACTCAATTCTGTGAGTCCTTTCCACGATGGTGTAAATAGCGAGCTGCTAGGCAGGAAAAGCGTCATCTCACTTCCCTTCAAGCCTTCGTCCACGTTCGTCCCTCAAGAGAGAGGTCCTCGAGCCCGGTAGTGGTGTTGGGCAAAATAATTGGCGAGAAACCAGATAAAAACCACACCTGCATTACTGCCATCGGTTGGACAAGTAAATGGAACAAAGTTGTCGATGTAAAAGTACGAAGAAATTGGCATCGATGAACAGTACACCACGACTGCAATACAAGAAAGGGATTTAAAGAGGCATTGTCATGGTGACTCGTGTGAAACGAAATGTTCTCCACAAATGAAACTTTGAAGCACATTTCAGTGGCCACATCACATCCGATAAACAGATGGTCGATGATGACCGTTAATATCCTCCACCCGTTGGTGACTGCAGCCAGATGAGTGCCATTGTGCCTCTGTGCTCATATCGATGTTACGTATGAGGGTGGAAAAAAACCAGCAGGGAGGAATTGTCATTGAAACAGGTTTCAAAGTTCACCTTGCAAGAGAGTGGACTCTTTAGGGAAAACAAACCTGAGTAAATTACCTCAACATGACCACCTGAGCACAGACTTTTGGAGAGGATAAACCAAGAAGAATGTTGTGGCGATAGGATGACTTCATTGCAAATGATGTCAACTTCTGTCGGGGCTTTTATGTTTGGATGTTATTTATTTCCAGGTTGTAAAATCAACACATGCTGCCATGCTTCTGGGTAGACTTGAGAACACGAGGAGTGATTTCAAGCCAGTCAGGGTTGACTGGTATATGGTGGTGGCCTTGTGGTGAGTGCTGAAGCCGAGTAGATTATAGTCATCATCCTCCAAGGTTGTGGCTTTGAAATCAGATTAATGGCACTCGGCAGCAGTGTTAATGATTTGAATTTTAAGCCTCTGGATTATGTTGTGAGTGTCAGTAAGTTTTGATAAACTCTCAGGGAGAGAGTGTTCTGCAACCCCACCATGTTTCACCCCCAGTTAATCCAGCAGGTGGATGGAGGTGAGAAGTCGCCAGAGGAGGGTCAGGTACGGTCTACCACAGGGAAAGGAAGGCAGCCATGTTAATGCTTGGGAAGGCCAATGGGTGACCCCTTGTGGTGAGTGAGGCAGCTGCTGCGCAGTTCGCAAGCATACAGATTCTGTCCCTGCATTGATACTGCAATCCTTATTCCTCTTCTTTTCTCCCAACTATTGTCCCTTCAGTCTCCTCAACTTTTTCTTCTTTGCCCTCCTCGCTTCAAAAACAACCAAACAATCAAAAAAACCGTCTTTTTCTCACTCAAAAACACGAACTCAATCGTCCTGTAATTCTTGTACTTCATTCTTTATCCCTTCCCTTTATCAATATCTCCAAACGAAATTTTCATTGGATGAGATGCTTCTTCCTTTAAGGTTTTTGAATGTTGTCCAGCGCTCCTTCCCAATTCCATATCCAGGAGATGCATGACGTCATCACCGGGCGCTGAAAGAAGGGAGTACATATTCATTGTTCACTCCGTTTGTTACTTATATTACGAAATCTTTAGATTTCGAAAGTATATTGATGACTTCCATCCTCTATTTGTGTGTTTGTGTGTTTGTTTGTAGGCACGATAACTTGAGAACGGAAGAAGCTCCCAATGTCAAATTACACCACGTGATTCAGGAGGGTGATGGCGAGCGTCGATTCGATTTTGGTCAAAATCGGTCAAAGGTCAAGGTCACAGTGAGGTCAAACATCCAAAAAAAGTTATAACATGAGAACGGAAGAAGCTACCAATGTCGAATTACACCACGTGATTCAGGAGGGTGATGGCTGGCACTGATTAGATGTTGGTCAAAATCGGTCAAAGGTCAAGCATTCGATTTTTGACGGTTTTGTGCAGAATCATCGTAGAAACTTCTGGTTTGCGTCGCTACCTTCTCCAGAGACAGCTTTTATGAGACAAGGTCAGAGGTCAGGTTGACGATTTCGTAAGTACCAGTCTATGACTGCTTGTTACTTACAAAATCTAAAGATTTTGTAAGTATATTGATCAGTTCCGTTCTGTTTCTTTGTGTGTATTTGTTTGTTTGTAGGCACGATAACTCGAGAACGGAAGAAGCTACCAATGTCAAATTACACCACGTGATTCAGGAGGGTGATGGCTAGTGCTGATTAGATTTTGGTCAAAATCGATCAAAGGTCAAGGTCACAGTGAGGTCAAACATTCGATTTTTGATGGTTTGGTACAGAATCATCGTAGAAACCTCTGGTTTGCGTCGCTACCTTCTCCAGAGACAGCTTTTATTAGACAAGGTCAAAGGTCAAGTTGACGATTTCTTAAGTACCAGTCTATGACTGCTTGTTTCTTTGTTTGTCCAGGCGATATCTCAGCCATCCTTTGAGTGAGGAAGCTGAAATTTGGGGACAAAAGTGAAGATGTGCTTTGGCAAAAAACGATATTTAAATTTTTAGATCCTTGTGGAGGATCTCTAAGTCTTACTCATGTTGTTGTTCTTCATCTTCTTCTTGTGGACTTTTTTGTTTCACAGCCTACAGTTTTCATCGAAACTTCCTGAAACTTGGCATATATATATGTGTAAAAATACCCTGCGCAGAGAATAACCATCTCCGATTTTGAAAATTCCTCCGAGAAAAAAAAGTTATGACATCAAAATATCTCCGCTAATGGAAAACGCCTAAAAAATTATCTTCGAAACTGGGCAAGCATTTTGAATTCTGTTTGCGGGAATCAAACAGGGCATTAGCAGAGATTAATTTCCACACATATGATACATCACTATGACGTCATATCAATTTTTATGACGTCATTCCTATTTTTTGACATTCTTTGTTTCACAACCTAGAGTTTTCATCGGATCTTCATGAAACTTGCCATGTATATGCAGAAAGCACACGAGCAGGCAGTAACTATCTCCGATTTTGGAAATTCTTCCTCGAAAAAAGTTGACATCATAATATCGCCACTAATGGAAATCGCCTATACTATTATCTCCGAAACTAGGCAAGCCGTTTGAATTATGTTTGCGGGAATCAAGCCGGGCATGAGCACAGATACTTTATCACAAACCTGATGCATCACAATGACGACATATTCATTTTTATGACGTCATCATTAAGAGGACGAGGATCTAACTCATTTGAGCTTGTTTGATAAATCACTGACTTGTTATCGATTTATTAATTGTTATTTGTTTCATTTCTCATCCTGGCAAATATCTCAGGCACCTTTTGAGCTCGGAAGCCGATATATAGACATGACAGTGACCAAGTGATTTGGCTATAAAAATTATTCTTGATTTCTTGTTTAATCAATTCATTATTCATTTTTTGATGAATGACAACTTTCAAAACGTTACAGATTCGGATGAAATTGTGGTGGTTTTGGGATGCTATTCGGCAATTGATCGAGAAATCAATTAGTTTATGATTAATATTTATTTTAATTTTGCAATTAATCAATGAATTAATAAATTCTTTCACACCGCTCCACCCCAAATCAGTCTCCATGTGTTACATGGAGAGTTAGTATCATTTGAACACATAAACTATCATTTATACACATATACTATCATTTGTACACATTTACCTCAGAAGTACATTTGTACACATATACTGTCATTTATACACATAAACTATCATTTGTACACATTTACCTCAAAGTACATTTGTTTACACACATAAACTGTCATTTGTGCACATACACTATCATTTGTACACATTTACCTCAGAAGTACATTTGTTTACACACATAAACTATCATTTGTACACATTTACCTCAGAAGTACATTTGTTTACACACATACACTATCATTTGTACACATTTACCTCAGAAGTACATTTGTTTACACACATACACTATCATTTGTACACATTTACCTCAGAAGTACATTTGTACACATAAACTATCATTTGTACACATTTTCCTCAGAAGTACATTTGTTTACACACATAAACTGTCATTTGTACACATTTAGCTCAGAAGTACATTTGTACACATAAACTATCATTTGTACACATTTACCTCAGAAGTACATTTGTTTACACACATAAACTGTCATTTGTACACATTTACCTCAGAAGTACATTTGTTTACACACATACACTATCATTTGTACACATTTACCTCAGAAGTACAATTGTTTACGCACATAAACTATCATTTGTACACATTTACCTCAAAGTACATTTGTTTACACACATAAACTATCATTTGTACACATTTACCTCAGAAGTACATTTGTTTACACACATAAACTGTCATTTGTACACATTTACCTTAGAAGTACATTTGTTTACACACATAAACTATCAGTAGGGTAAGAATACTGATTCTGGCTCACTTTTCCCCATGTAAATGAATGGGGGATTTTCAGCGATTTATATTTTTTTTCCCTAAAAATAAATCCCCTTTTTATCCCAAGGTATATTTATTTGTCTCCCCTTTTAACTTGGAGGTTGAACCTCATTGAATTGAACACCTGGGGGTTGAACAGCTCACTCATTGAACCTATAAAGATTTGTTCATTCTCAAATTCCTTCAATAGTTTAATTTTCTTTGCACAATAATCCCCATCTAAAATATTGACAAACAAAACATTTGAATCTTTATATTTTTTAAGATACCCCTTTTGTGCCATTACGAAATGATAAACTTCTCTTAATGCTCTTGTTTGACCACCTCCTGAGCCACATATCATTTTGAGATTATAGTAAATTGTTTTTTCATTGTTCAATTGATAACCATCAAAGTTTTCAGTCCATTCAAGGATATTCATTTTTTCTTTACATCCTCTAACTTACTAGTTTTTAAATTAATTCGCTTATTTGTTTTATTTACCTTTGTTTTAGTTATTTTTTCAATAAGACTTATTTGATATTTTTCACATTCATTATGTTTTCCATTTATATACCAAGACTGAGATTTTCTCCACTCTTTAGTTTGATTAATACTTGGTTTAACCATTTATATATTGTGAAAAAATGCGGTAGCCCTTAAAAACCCTAACCCATCTTCCCATCGTTAAAACATAATCTATTTTATACACTCTATCATACAATATCCATATGGAACACAATCTATTCCATTATCTAAAATAAATCTCTTATCATCAAAGGCTCCTAATGCCTTTTTATTTACTTCTTCACTATATATGTTATGTTTATAACTTCTTATTGTATTCATTTTCCTATATTCTTCTTTCTTATTCATCAAACAATTATAATAATTTCTAAAAGTTATTGATTTCTTTATTACATATTTCTTTATTCCCTTTAACCTCTTATCAATCTGTTCACCATACTTATAAGCATATGCCTTTGCTCTCAATCCAATAAACTCACTCATTACTTTTCCACCCAACTCATCCTTAAACTTACCAATAACCTTTTCATTCTTTTTGGAAAATAACTCACTCTTCTTGCTGAAATTACTTGTATCATATACTCCAATATTTTTCTTCATATCTTCATAAACATCATCAGTTTTTATATCTAGGATAAAACTATCAGTATCCATATACAACAATGAAACATTTTCACCATACTCTTTCTTTAAGTCATTATACAAATAATCATACATCAATATCTTTGATAAATCAAGAACTGCTGTTCCAATATAAATTGGTTTATCCATTACAATACTTTCCTTTTTCATATGAATTGCAGAAAAGTTCTCTGAAAAAACCTCTTCTCTCTCAAAACTTGGTTTATTTATCAATCTCGAAGCTTCTTTCCAAGATGTTGCGAATCTAATGTTTTGCCTGTTTCTAACATTTTCCATAGTCTTTCCAAATACAGCATTATTCATTAATTTATAAAAGTCCCCTTCAAATTTTACTTTTGTATTTGCTCTCATATCTGTATTGAATTGAATATACTTTTTCACCCAAGGACTTTGTTTAAATTTTAAAACTCTATGAATTTTAGCTACTCTCAATCCTTCTCTCAAAAACTGTTTTAAGCTTCTCTGATGCAAAACATATCCCTCTTTATCATAGAATGTTGTTAATAACTTTTCTGTTGATTTACCTTTAATATTAAAACTTTTATGATAATCACTTAACCATTCTTTCTTTGGAGTTTCTTTCTCACATGCAAAAGGAAGATCTTTATGCTTATTATGAAGATCACTTTCGGGTACCTCAAATCAACTTCAAAATAATAACCTTCTTCTTCGTCATTCAATTCCTCTTGAGAAGAAATAACAATATTCATCAAAGCCTTTTCATAATTCTTTTCTTCCACCCACTCTAATTTACCATAAGGTAGAGATTGAGACATTGCCCATCCATACAAATTATTAGCATCAAAATACATCAAATAATTACTATCTTTTTCACTATCATAATTTGGGAGATATTTATTATTTGCTTTAGCATATCTTTTTGAACATACTTGTGATATTCCACCTCTCTTGGACTTCTCAATCATCAAAAGCATATCCACATCACTGATTAAATCTATATCTTGTTTTGTCATTTTCAACATTGCACTCCAAGCTAAACCAGGAGCTGTGAAATAGTGGGCAGGATCTAACCCATAACATTTTTTATTATGACAGAGTGATCTAAAAGCTTCAAACACATCAGCTAACAATAAAACATCTGTTTTTAGATATAAATCGTGATATTCTCCAAGGTTCTTTATCTTAAATATTTTCCATATTTCTTGTGCGTGTTTATATTCCTTATCACTTATCTCTTCTTCATAAAGGTTATTATAGAAACTTTCTTTTGAAGGAAGTTGTGTTTCTTTAAATCTCATAAATGAATCCATATAATCATAAGGATAAATTCCCTTACTTGTAAGAATTTTCTCTTTACTTTGAATTTCATTCCTTGTTTGAATTTCCTCTCTCGTAAGAATTCCTTCTTTAATCAGAATTTCATCTTTAATCTGAATTTCCTCTTTAGTGAGAATTTCCTCTTTTGGAAAGAATGAATTAAGTTTTGAAAAAGAGTCTGTGGAGCTTAGATTTGATGCGAGGTAGGCTAGTGGTGTTCCCATAAACTTGTAAGAATCTAAAAACCTAATACGAGTTATAGGTTTTGTGAATATCATTTTTGAAAATGAAATATACTTTTGACTTGTGTTTGTTATAGCAGAAATATTCCCTGGTGTTTTTGAAAGTTCATTTATAAATAGATGTGTATCATAGTTGGCGCTGTTGTGAAGAAAGACTGGAATAAAAGAAGGTAATTTATAATTAAGATTACAACAGGAATGAGCGGGACCTCTATATTTACCAGTAAGATGACAATGGTCTCTAACTTTAAACTCCTTAATTTCCCCCTCACAAATATGACAGATATTGTTCATTCTAAATTCTAATTTTTCTTCTTTGGTTAATTTCATCGGTTCATTTGTTTCTTTCATTAATTTAGTGAGTCTTATACAATCCTTTTCTAATCGTTTTACAAACTCTTGTGAAGCATTTTTTCCACGATAATGTTCAAGTTTGTTATACTTTTCTCCAACAGATGATTTGATATAATAACAAAAACCACAAGGAATATGTTTTTGATATTTATTTGTATATGGTTCTTTTGGATTAGGAGAAGCAGTATTTATCTTTTTAAGGATACATTCAAAATCAGCGTATATCACAAATGGGTGCATGATAGATTTATTATAATCTTCAAAATAAATCTTTTCACCAGGTTTAGGCATTGTAATTACAGCTGATTTATGATTACTACAATATTTTGAATGTTGTTCTAATCGTTCTTTTGTATGAAATGAATTAAGACATAAACTTACAAGGATATATTTTGTTTTGCTGTTCTGAATACCTGAGAAGAGATTAATCTTGATAAATTATTGATGTATGTGTAATGTGAATTCTTTCCAACACTAAAATATAAAAGGTCAATGTGTGTTTCTTCATTTTTATAGTTGTTTGAAATTTTTAATATTTGAACTTTGTTTGTATCCGTTAATCCATATACATTAATAGAAAGATTATTCTTTTTCTCAAATTTAGGAATATCTGTTAATGGCATTGGGAATTTAAAATCTTTAATGTCCAAGGTATTCTCATATTTCATATATTGTTTTACTCTTTCTGAATTACATTTTGGTGGATGTAAGTGAGCAAGAACAGACCAGAGAAAACATTTATTATCATTGTTCTTAATATTAACAACTGCCTTCTTTAGTTTTATTTCTTTTGGTAATTCAATATAAGAAGAAGCTTTAAGAGGGTTTGATTTTAGAATGTGTATATCTAAAAGATGATTTTTTAATATTGAATCCACTTCCTACCACTGTATTATCAACATCCTCCTCTTGTCTTGATAGTTCTTCATAAACCCCACTATTCAAAAAATCTTGAAATGATGTTATAAAATGAAGATCTGTTCTCATATAAGGAGTTTGTTCTTCATCTTGTCTTTTCATATTCATTTTCACTCCCATATAAAACTTTAAAGTTTTTATTTCTTTTAATGTCTTTTTTAATAAATTTTTTCAACATCGGGTTTCACTATTTCAATTGATTCAGCTATTGATGATGGACTGGGTTCTCCAAATTGAAAAATCCTTATTTTTATATGCCCTTTAAATGCCTCATCAGTGTTTTTAATATAATAGTCTCCCTTTACTTTAAACTCATTTTTCTTGTGTTTTTGTGATTGAAGATGTTGATTATAACTACTCTTCAAAACATCCTTTGAACAGATATCACAATGTTTTCTTTCCAACTCAAGAGGAGATATTTGATGAAATAGATTAAATGTGTGTTTGTTGGTTCGGAGGTGTTTTCTATAATGTTTATATTCGTGATTACAAACATCGCAGTACGTTGTATTCACCATATTTATAGAATAAAACTTTGCTTAAACTAAAATTTTCTTGATGAAAATTTCGTTTAATTATAGGTGAATCTGTGCTTAAAAACATTTTATCCTCCAACTTTTTCACTTAATAAATACAATGTTTCAAGACACAAAAGACAAGTTTCAATCAATCTCTTCATCTGTTAAAGATACTGAGAAATATGTCAAGGATGTAAAATTGAACAAAGATAAATATAACAACTATTGGATAAAAACTATTATGGTAAATAATATGAGTTCTTCAATTTCCTTCAGTGGAAGGGCTTTTAGTATACCTGGTAGAACATCAATTAAAGTATCTCTAACAAAAGTTTCTCCTCTCCTTCTAGTAATATATTCAAAACTAGAAAAAGCAATGAAACAAGAAAAAGTATCAAAGAACAAAAACCTTATGGATGAAGCTTTAGAAAGAAAAGATAAGACCATCTGTAATATGCAAGGAGAAATTTGTATTTTTTTTCAACAACCCTAAAGATGTAAATCTTGATGAAATAAAGGATGTTAATATATCAGGTGAAATGACATTTCGTTCAATAGTAGTTAACGATAATTTTAAAATTACCTTTAATATAAAAAAATGTTGTCGTTGAATCTGATAATGAAAAAAAAAGTATATCGATATCGATGGTAATATACAACTAAAAGTATAGATGAATTTCAGTTTAAGTAAAGTTTTACTTTATAAATATGCTAGACTTTCCTGATTCTCCATATGACAAATTTGAGAATTGTCCTGCGTGTGAAAGACAGGGATTAAACACAGAGTCAAAAGCCTATAAACAATGTATATTCTGTGATTATCTTCTAATTAATGATAATAAAAAATATAAAAAGGAAAATAATTCTTTTAGATTTACACCAAAAAATGAATTAGTTTACAAGATTGATTAGAGAAGTGAATGTAAAGTATGAGGATGATAACACACCTTTCCTTACAAGGGAAGAAACTGAGCGTATAAGAGAAATGTTCAAAGGATTGTTGTTGTATATTATTCATGGATGTAATTTTCAGGGAAATATCAACACAAGATATTGTATAAATAAAATAATGGATTATCTTGAAATTAAACCTGAACTTAGGATAAAATATAGAGTTTCTAAAAAAGCCAATAATAAATTAAATAACCTGTTTTTCAAATATATAAATGAATGATTTTTTACCTATTTGGGAAAATAAGATAAAATTTAACAACCATAAAAATCTCCCAAATTCATTAAGATGTCTCATAGTTGGTTCAAGTGGATGTGGAAAAACCTGCTTACTTTTAAAAATGCTCCTCACTCCCAACTTTTTAGATTATGATAATTTAATAATTTTCACAAAGTCGAGTTTTCAACCAGAGTATCAACTACTCTCACAAGGTTTTAATGCTGGTCTTCAAAAAGAAGATATAATAGGTTTATTTAAACGTCAAAAAAAACCTAAATGATTATAACATTGAAGATATAATTCAACTATTTTGTGATACACAGAGATGTAAAAAAGAAATCAAATCTTATAACTTGTATTCTTAGTGATAATACGGATGATATACCGTCTCCCAAGATTTGGATAAATCAAAAAGAACCTCGTTATCTTTGATGATTGTGTTAATGAGAGAAACCAAACGGTAATGGACAGCTACTACACAAGTACGAGACATTCTTCTTGTAATTGTATTTATCTTAGTCAATCGTACTTTCAACTTCCTCGTCGTTCCATCAGAAACAATGCTAATACTTTTATTTTATTCAAGTTAAATTCAATAGATATCAATAATTTTTGGAGAGATAATTGTTCTACATTATGTAGTAAAAAGAAATTTGAGGATTATATGAAGCACACGACTGAAAAATATAAATATATTGTTGTGAAACAAGATGAGATATTAAGGGATATATTTTTTGTTTTATAAACAATTACATATATAAATGACAACTATTATTATAAATCTTGTGGGTAAATCTGCTTCTGGAAAAAACTTTCATAAATCAAGGTTCTTGTGTAGTACAAATGAGAATATTGTAAATTTACTTAAAATACACCCCGTGATACGCATTGTATCAACAACAACTAGAGCAATAAGACCTGGAGAAGTAAAAGGTGAAGATTATCACTATATTTCAGTGGAGGAACATATGCGATTGAGGAATGAAGGACAAATATTTGAGGAGGTTTCTCTTGGTACAACAAAATATTCACATTGTAAGAGTGAGTTAAAGAAACTAAAATCTGGTGGTGTTGGGATATTAGAAACTAATCCAGAAGGAACGAGACAAATTATTAAATATCTGACCTGAGTGAAGATTTTATCATTCGGTTTTGATGTTGATGAAGAAACTCAACACAAACGTATGAAAAGCAGAGATGCAAGGATTAGTGAAGAAGAAATTACAACTCGCATTAATGTTAATAAAGAATTTGATGAAATATTTAAAGAAAAGGATTTATTTGAACACATCTACTTGAATGATGAAGAAAAGGAAAATTTCCCTGTTGATCTTTACAATTCATTAAATGATATTTTACAATAAATAAATGGATACAAAAGAAAGAGCAAGAAGATTTAAGGAACATCAAGAGTTGGTTTCAAAAGTTGTAAAACAACAGGAAGACATAAAGAAGAAGCGCAGACAGAAACTAACGGGCGAAGAAGCATTTGAAAAAAAACAAGAGAAATTTTTTAAACCACTTTTAAAAACTTCCCAAGAAAAAATGAAAGATGTTTCCACAGTTCCCACAGTAGAATATACCCCTAGAAAGCGTCAAATGTTAAAAGATTTCAGTCAAATGACGGAGGAAGAATTAGAGCATTTAGGAGAATTAGAATATGATGATGAAGGTTTATTTCAACAACTGGAAGAGATTAATCAACCCCCTGATTATATTGTGAATGCTGTTCAAAACAATGAATATTCAGCGGATTCAAAAACCAAAGCAGGACTCATTCCAACAGAACAACCAGCAATATTTCATCTTGTTCAAGAAAAGGTATTGATATTTAATGATGAATTAAGGTTCTTAAGTTCTGCTCAACCCCTGTTAAACTAACTCCGAGATTAATGTTTCTTCTCACAAAAGATGGAAGACAAGGTTCAACTGTGAGGATGAATCAAAGTATATTGATAAACCATTGGATATGGAAAATAATGATGATAGAGTATATATTGATTTGCTGAACACTCTAAATTATAAGGTTATTCTTTCTGGTAAAAGTAGGAAGAATGAGAAGGAGAAACACATTATTCAGGCTTTAAGTATCCTTGGTTCAGGTATTAGTTTTCTTCCAAATGACCCATCGCAATTAGTTAATAGACTGTTATTGTTGTTCGGCAGTAAGAAGGCTGGAAATAACAATTGTTTTAATGAAGCATCAGCCATTTTAGACCAGTTGATGAACATGAAAATAATTAATAAATCTCAATATAAAGACATTTTAACTCATATTAAATAAGATGAGAAGCACAATCCTGAGTTTTAATTTCACAACAAGCGACCACACATCTTCATTCCCATACCCACTACAACTTGACACAACAAAAGAATATGAGGCATCTTTATTGTCCATGGAGACTTATAATACCTTATTTAATATAACCGAGAAAAATGACAAGTTTAGTTATAATCCGGGAAGTGGATACAAAGCGATAACAGTCTCACCCGGAGCATACGAGATTTCTCAAATATCTTCCGAAATTGCTCGTCTTATGAAAGAACAGGGTGATGAACCAAAAAATATTGTTATAAACATTCAAAAACATACTTCAAAATCAACGATTAAAGTTAAAAATAACTACAAGGTTGATTTCACAATTGATAATTCATTTAGAGAGTTATTAGGTTTCTCCTCAAAAAAGATTGAAACTAATGGGACGTTTTACAGTGATAATGTCATTCAAATATCCTCAGGAATAAATTCGGTGTTAATTCACTGTGATTTGATTGATGGTGCTTATAATGATGGATTAAAACCAAATACAATATTTTCATTCAGCGCATACTCAACCCCAATTGGTTATAAATTCAATATGGAGCCTAAAAATTTGGTTTATCTACCTGTGTCCAGGAAAACCATACACAGAGTAAATTTTAGGATAACCGACCAAGATAATCGTGTGATTTCTTTTAATGGAGAAGTTATATCCATCAGAATTCACCTACGTGAAGTTTTTCAATAAATAAATACGATGGTTATTGTGAGGAAGCACGAGTTGGGAAAATATAAAATAATTACAGGGGATGGGATGTTCCTTTCCCCTTAATACAAGGAGTGAAGGTATGTATCTTGGTAGAGGATACTATAAACCTAAGAGACAAAGGGGTGTTGGACATCAATTTAGAGGAGATGGGATAATTGATACTCTCATGGGTATTGGTTCAACTATTCTTAAACATAAAGACCTAATTGGTTCAACTGCTTCTGCTGTGGGAAATGTAGCAGGTGCTGTAAAGAGTATAAAAGATGCTCAGAAAGAATCTCATAAATTACAAGCAATAAAAGAAATTAAGAAAGGTAAAACTCAGTTGTCCCCCAAGAACGACAGAAAATAATTCAAACACTTGGATCAGGGTTTCAAAAGTTTTAACATCTTTTTTCCTAAATAAATACAAGTATGGAAGCAATTGATAGTATCTATGATTTGGATGATACTATTATTATCTCAAACTCCACTAAAAAGAAGATTACTTCAAGGTAAATGCAATAACTGGAACAGACTGGAATACAAATGGTACAAAAAGTTTTGAAATAAATAATCAACAAACCTATTTGAATCTCTCCGAAAGTTTCTTGTTGTGTAAATTTAAATTCACTAAGACTGGGAATAACACAACGCTACACTTGTAAATGATTTCTTCTGGAAAATGTTTGATAGTGTGCGATTGTATATTGGAACACAAGAAGTTGAAGCGGTTGATTATGTCTCTGCTGTATCTGAAATGATGAAATTTACACTCTATACATTCAGTGATAGAATGGGAAAGGGGTCTGTCGAAGGTTTTATTCCTGATATGTCAACGGGAACAAACACAGACCCTGGATATATTCAAAGGAAAGGAATGTATAATGATGATACAAAAGCAGAAAATAGTTTTACTGTGGCAGTTCCTCTTAAAAGGTATATTTGGATTTTGTGATTATGATAAAGTTCTGTATGGTCTTAAAATTAGATTTCAACTACAAAGGAATGATAATGAAAATAGATTGCTTTTTGGTGTTGGTAATGCTTTTAGTGATCAGAATAAATTTGTAATTGAGGAGATGAGTTGGTATATCAGTGAATATACTCCTAATCTTAAAACAGAAGAGATGTTGAATCGAAGACTTAACTCAAAGAGACCACTCAGTGTATCATACCTCAAAAGAAGATGTCAACACGTTAAACTCAATCAAACTACTTACACGTGGAATTTGGGTGTTCTGGAAGGAAAGCCACGATATCTGTGGATGATTTTTAAAAGCGAGATGGTGATACTGCGACTGATAAGAATAATGCATTGAGTGATAATGCTAAGGTGAAACAACTTCGCGTTTCTCTAGATGGAACATTTTATCCACGAGATAGATTGGAAATTAATTGGGAAAAAAAATGATTTTGCTGAAGCATACAAGTCTTACCAAAAAGTGTGTGAAAGTAATGGAAATAAAGAACCTATTTTGGATATGACAGCATTTAAAAGTTTGTATACAATCTATACGTTTGACCTGAGCGCTCAAAAAAAAACTATAAAGTTTAATTCAGTGGATACTTCCCTATACATTGAAAGAGGAGAGAGTGAAGAAGTTGATACATATTGTTTGCTTTTGGAAGAAACAGAATTGCAGATTAATACAGATAATGGTGTGATGATTAGTCTCACATAATTTTTTTGTTAAATAAATGAGTGGCAAAGTACCAACTGGGGTATATGTTAATCAAATCAATCTTCATAAACTATCATCTTGTGTTCAAAATCAAAAGCCTTGTACGATTAACGTTAATACAATTCAGAGAAAAGGAGCAGTAAGAATTGATGTTTTGCTCACAAGAGAACAGGTTAAAATCTTGAATGACACTGGCTCACTTAAAATTAAAATGACAAAACCAATGTTGAAAAAATATTCAATAAGAGAGACGAGTGGAGGATTTCTCCCATTTCTAATTCCTTTATTTGCTGGTTTAAGTGCGGTTGGAGCATTGACGGGTGGTATTTCAACAGCGGTCAAAACTGCCAACGAAAGGAAGGCTCAACTCCAGGCTCAAAAAGAATTGGAAAGACATAACAAAGAGTTGGAGAAACAAATTAGTGGAAGTGGTGTAATTGTAGATTTTGCTGAAAAACTTGAAGGTCTGCCTGATAAAGCGAGATTGTTAGTTGGAGATATGCTTTCTTCTATAACACAAGCAGGTGTAAAATTAACGAAAAGAGGTAATGGATTATATCTTTCTAATAAATAAATGAGCATTGATGAGTGGTTGAAAGAATTTGGAAAGAATACAACATCAAATTTACAACTTGCCAAATATTGTAAGAAATTAAAAATTCATAATGTGGTTATTTGTATGAGAGATGAATTAACAAATGTGTCGAAACATACAAAGAATATTATTATGAACTTAGAAGATAATGATGGGAACGGTTCTCATTGGGTTTGTATTTTTAATAGTCAAGACAAATATTATTTTGATAGTTTTGGTCTTCCACCACCTGTTGAAGTCATAAAATTCTTACAGAATGGTGTTTATCAAACATTTCAAGTCCAAGAATTAAATTCCAAGTGTTGTGGTCAATTATGTCTATATGTGTTATTTCAACTCAACAAAAATAAAAAATTTTATGATATTATTTTTAATCTAATATAAATGACTTATGTTGGTAAAGATGGTTCTATCTTTGGTGTATCTCAAGAACTGGATATTGATTTATCAAATTATTACACAAAGGCACAGGCTGAACGACATAAATATAATATAAACAAAAATATTAACATGAAAAATGCTTATAAATTAAAAAATTATCCAAGCTCCGACTGACGCGAATGACTTGGTGAGATTAAGCGATTTATCACAATATATATACTTAAATAAAACGGCTGTGTATTCTAAAGATACAGAAGTGTTGATATTATCTCCAGGTCATACAGAATTCACAGTTCGAATTAAAATAAATTTTTATAAAGAAGGGCGTATCGTTTGTATGAGAATAGAACAATGGGGTATGATATGAATGATTTAGGGTATAATTGGTCATTTAAAATTAACCTCGAAGACCTGGAACAATTAAATCAGTCTCGTAAGGAAGAATATTATCCACTTGGTATCGAGAATGAGTTTTGTGGAGCCACGATTAGTAAACAACAAATAAAAGAATTTAATAAGGGTAAATATAATAATGGTTTTGCCCTTGTTTATCTCATGAAAACAGAAAAAACAGGATTATATATAATAAGTAAGGAAATACAAAATGATTTAACTATGGGAAGATGGGAGGTGTTTCGTACATAATATTATTCTAACATATATTTCTAATACATAAATGACAGCAAGAAGGCTTCAAGAAAATTATCATTTCTGTGTTCAAGCATACCTTCAAGAAAAGGGTATTCGGTATTTTAATAAATATGTTCTACAACATAAGAATGAGGTATTTTCAATAAAAGATTGGCATTATGCTGATGTTGATAAACCGACAACTTTAGATTTAATTAGAATGTTAAATAATGAAAAAATTATAAGGTTAAGAAAAGGTAAGGCTCTTTTAGAAATTCAAAAGAAATTTTATTGGTATCCTGTTGTAAAAAAATTATTTTGGATACAGGAATAACAAGAAATCCTGATGAATATATGTATAATATTCTATGGGGTGTAAACGATTCAAGTATAGTAAGGGATGAGGAAGGAGTTGAAGAAGAGAGGGAAGAGGAGGAAAAGGAGGAGGAGGAGAGAGAGAAGGAGGAAAGAGAGAAGAGAGAGAGGGAGGAAAGAGAGAGAATGAATAAATATCAAAATATGGAAACCAGTGAGATTCAAAAAAGAATAGAGGTATTAAAGAAATTAACTTATCTCACCAGGGAGGAATACAAAGAATTAAAAAGTCTATTTACAATACTTTCGACAAGACTATCGACATCGAGAAGACATGTATTTTAATTCAAGTTTTTTCTTAAATAAATGGAGGAGAGAGTGAAGGCATTTCTAAGGATTCTTTATGTTTTAAAAATTAAGATTCAAATGTGCATGTTGGAAACTAAAAAGGTTTTTGCACTCTGCAGAAATTTTTCTCATAAATAAATGAGTTATTGTCTCAAATGTAAAAAGAAAAATAATACTAAAAATATTTCATATATTAAAAGTAAAAATAACAGGGTTATACAAAAAGGTATATGTTCGGTGTGTGGTTCAAAAAAAATCAATTTATCTCCAAACACAAACTCGGAGGAGATATACAAAAGTTTTTATCAGGAAGTAAATTTACAACTACTGGAATACCAGGGGAATTACATCTTCCAGGGTATTCTTTCTGTGGTCCAGGCACAAACTTGGATAAAAGATTAGATGAGGCAGACAATCCTAAATCCTGGAGTAAACCAATCAATAGAGTTGATGAAGTGTGCATGAGACACGATATTGATTATGGGAATACCACAACGTTGGAAGAAAAGCATGAAGCCGATAGAGAAATGTTATATAATTTGTCTCTGATACAAAATCCAACCTTGAGAGAAAAAGTTGATAGGTTCATCGTGAAGAAGATGATTAGTGCTAAATTGAAACTTGGACTTGGAAATTCAAAAAACTTATAGGCTCTAATGATGCCATTAAGACTGAAGAGCAATTAGCTGATGAATTACATAAACCAATATTCACAAAGTTTCAGAGAAGGAAAGTTTATTCCAAGGAAGTTGATTATATCTGGTCTGCTGATTTGATTGAACTCAATAATGATAAGGGGTACAAGTATGCTTTAACCGTTATTGATTTGAGGAGTAGATATGCGTGGGTTGTCCCTTTAAAAACAAAACAGGTAATACTCTTTGTGTTAGCTTTTCAACAGATATTTAATAAAAGTAAGAGAAAACCTAAGAAATTGTGGACTGATGAGGGTAGAGAGTTTTATAACAAGACATTTATGAATTTTTTAAAAAATAACAGTATTACATTATACAGTACCTTTAATGAAGGGAAGGCAGTTGTTGTTGAACGTTTTAATCGTACCTTAAAAGAGAGACTATATAAAAAATTCACACAACTCGGTTCACAACAATGGTTATCTTTTTATTCAGGATATTGTGGATAAGTATAATGACACGATTCACACGTCCAACGAATATGAAGCCATCAGAAACATTTACAAAATTAAAATATGAAAAAGAGATTAATGTCAGAAAACCTAAGTTCAAAGTTGGTGATATCGTAAGAATATATAGGTGGAAATCTCATTTTGAAAAGGGTTTTACTGAACGATGGACGAAAGAACTTTTTAAAATTGTTGATGTAATAGATACAGTTCCTTGGACTTATAAAATATATGATTTGGAAGGGGAAGAGATTTTAGGTTCATTTTATTCACAGGAATTACAAAAGACAAAACTAAGCATATAATACACCTTTGTGGACACTAGAGGGACAAGTCCGAGGTGTATTACAGTATATAATGTGTGTCAAGGGGGACGTTCTTAGATCTGTGAACCCCAAACACAGAATCCTCAACTGAATAGTCAAGGCTTAACTTTTGTTTGTGTGTGTGTGTGCAATGGGAGCAATAGGTTGGCGCTTCACTCCCTCCTACTATACACCGTTGTGGACACTCGAGGGCCAAGTCCGAGGTGTATAACAGTATATAATGTGTGTCAAGGGGGACGTTCTTAGATCTGTGAACCCCAAACACAGAATCCTCAACTGAATAGTCAAGGCTTAACTTTTGTTTGTTGATGTGTATGTGTGTGTGTGTCCCAACCCTCACGTTCAAAATCTCAACCCCAACCCTCACATTCAAAATCTCAACCCCAACTCAATCCTCGCCCAACACAATGTCTTTTTCAAAATGAGATTTCCACCTATATATATATATTTTTACGTTTTTTTTTTCTTCTTCCAATTCTGTCTTTTAAGGCTTTCAGGTTTGATGACGTAGAAAGGGGGAGTAAGCCTGCACTTTCTTCCCAGAACTTTCTTGATCTTGCTCCCATCAAGCACCATCCGACAAAGAACTACATCGATAGGTTTAGATCCCAAAGAGTGATAGCAACTCCAAAAGTCTCCAAAATATAAATAAATAAAATAATAATAATAATAAATTAATAAATAAATAAATAAAAGCCCCCAAAAAGTTCCAAGTGTCCAACATAAACCCAACTTTCCAAGTCTTCAAGGTATAACCACATTCCCGTTGAGTTTCCAAGATATGTATCACATTGTGAGTTATCAATCCAGAACCCACATTTCAAGTATTCAAAGTAAAACCAACTTACAAAGTCTCTTAAGGATAACTCATTTACTGATTTTTTCAAAATTTGTGAGTCTCCAAGGTAGGCCCCATATTTAGAACCATCTTGGCAGAACCCTTTTCCTGAGTCTCCAAGGTAGTTATTTAAACCATCAAGGCAGAACTCATTTACTGATTTTTTCAAAATTTGTGAGTCTCCAAGGTAGGCCCCATATTTAGAACCATCTTGGCAGAACCCTTTTCCTGAGTCTCCAAGGTAGTTATTTAAACCATCAAGGCAGAACTCATTTACTGATTTTTTCAAAATTTGTGAGTCTCCAAGGTAGGCCCCATATTTAGAACCATCTTGGCAGAACCCTTTTCCTGAGTCTCCAAGGTAGTTATTTAAACCATCAAGGCAGAACTCATTTACTGATTTTTTCAAAATTTGTGAGTCTCCAAGGTAGGCCCCATATTTAGAACCATCTTGGCAGAACCCTTTTCCTGAGTCTCCAAGGTAGTTATTTAAACCATCAAGGCAGAACTCATTTACTGATTTTTCAAAATTTGTGAGTCTCCAAGGTAGGCCCCATATTTAGAACCATCTTGGCAGAACCCTTTTCCTGAGTCTCCAAGGTAGTTATTTAAACCATCAAGGCAGAACTCATTTACTGATTTTTTCAAAATTTGTGAGTCTCCAAGGTAAAACTTGTATTCTGGCTCATCAAGGTATAACTTGTTCAGTGGGTATTGTCTTGATAACTCACAATGAGTACTATTGCTGTAAAACTCTTTTTCAGGATTTTGCTGGTCTCCAAGGTATAACTCTTTGGTTGGGTCATCAAGGACGAACTCGTTCTGTGGGTCTTGGTCGCTCATAAGGTCTTCAACCAAGCCAACAATTTCGCCCCAAGTTGTAGCAAAAGCAGTATTTTCATTTCGTATTTCAGACACAATTTCCTGTGAGAGAAAATAATAATGTATTAATTAAGTTATTTAATTATTAAATGAGTATGCTTCAATCAAAGTTTGAAAATAGGAAAATAAAAAATCTTACCTTAATAGATAAGAGGTTTGAATCCAGTTCATCAACTTGAAGGTTTAGTTCCATAGAAGACAGAGAGTTCCAAGGAACACCAAAGTCATCCCACTCAAGGTCTTCAACCAAGCCAACAATTTCCCCCAAGTTGTAGCAAAAGCAGTATTTTCAGATACAATTTCCTGTGAGAGAAAATAATAATGTATTAATTAAGTTATTTAATTATTAAATGAGTATGCTTCAATCAAAGTTTGAAAATAGGAAAATAAAAAATCTTACCTCAATAGATAAGAGGTTTGAATCCAGTTCATCAACTTGAAGGTTTAGTTCCATAGAAGACAGAGAGTTTGAGACAAGCACACAGAACACCATTGCCAGCAAGAACAAATGTTTAAAATGGAGCCTGGGTTTGAAGCTTTTATAGAGAAAGACTGGTGGGTGTGGTTTCCTTTGGAAATTCCCTGGGCAAGCCTAGGCAAGCCTTCATTGGGAAATTTTTCAAAACCATAACATCCTGTAATTTTCTAGTGATTTCTTTGTGAGTCAGAGATGAACTGGAAATGATGTAAGAGTGGGCGGGGCTTAGCAAAAGTAGGCGGAGCTTAGGAAAAGTGGGCGTGGCTTAGAAAAAATACCATGTGAAAAGTGGGCGGAGCTTAGCAAAAGTGGGCGGGGCTTAGGAAAAGTGGGCGTGGCTTAGAAAAAATACCTTATGAAAAGTGGGCGGAGCTTAGCAAAAGTGGGCGGAGCTTAGGAAAAGTGGGCGTGGCTTAGAAAAAATACCTTATGAAAAGTGGGCGGAGCTTAGCAAAAGTGGGCGGAGCTTAGGAAAAGTGGGCGTGGCTTAGAAAAAATACTATATGAAAAGTGGGCGGAGCTTAGCAAAAGTGGGCGGAGCTTAGGGAAAAGTGGGCGTGGCTTAGAAAAATACCTTATGAAAAGTGGGCGGAGCTTAGCAAAAGTGGGCGGAGCTTAGGAAAAGTGGGCGTGGCTTAGAAAAATACCTTATGAAAAGTGGGCGGAGCTTAGCAAAAGTGGGCGGAGCTTAGGAAAAGTGGGCGTGGCTTAGAAAAATTACTCTTATGAAAAGTGGGCGGGGCTTAACAAAAGTGGGCAGGGCTTAAAGAAAAGTGGGCGGGCTTAACAAAAAATAACCTGTGGCTCAGGAGGTGGTCAAACAAGAGCATTAAGAGAAGTTTATCATTTCGTAATGGCACAAATGGGGTATCTTAAAAAATATAAAGATTCAAATGTTTTGTTTGTCAATATTTTGGATGGGGATTATTGTGCAAAGAAAATTAAACTATTGAAGGAATTTGAGAATGAACAAATCTTTATAGGTTCAATGAGTGAGCTGTTCAACCCCCAGGTGTTCAATTCAATGAGGTTCAACCTCCAAGTTAAAAGGGGAGACAAATAAATATACCTTGGGATAAAAAGGGGATTTATTTTTAGGGAAAAAAAATATAAATCGCTGAAAATCCCCCATTCATTTACATGGGGAAAAGTGAGCCAGAATCAGTATTCTTACCCTACTACTATCATTTGTACACATTCACCTCAGAAGTACATTTGTTTATACACATAAACTATCATTTGTACACATTTACCTCAGAAGTACATTTGTTTACACACATAAACTATCATTTGTACACATTTACCTCAGAAGTACATTTGTTTACACACATAAACTATCATTTGTACACATTTACCTCAGAAGTACATTTGTTTACACACATAAACTGTCATTTGTACACATTTACCTTAGAAGTACATTTGTTTACACACATAAACTATCATTTGTACACATTTACCTCAAAGTACATTTGTTTACACACATAAACTATCATTTGTACACATTTACCTCAAAGTACATTTGTTTACACACATACACTATCATTTGTACACATTTACCTCAGAAGTACATTTGTTTACACACATACACTATCATTTGTACACATTTACCTCAGAAGTACATTTGTACACATAAACTATCATTTGTACACATTTTCCTCAGAAGTACATTTGTTTACACACATAAACTGTCATTTGTACACATTTACCTCAGAAGTACATTTGTTTACACACATAAACTATCATTTGTACACATTTACCTCAGAAGTACATTTGTTTACACACATAAACTGTCATTTGTACACATTTACCTCAGAAGTACATTTGTTTACACACATACACTATCATTTGTACACATTTACCTCAGAAGTACATTTGTTTACACACATAAACTGTCATTTGTACACATTTACCTCAGAAGTGCATCGCTCCCACCTCTCAACCAATCCCCTCTCCACGTGCAGCACGGAGGCATCGTCTGGCGCTGAAGACATCCCGGGGATGCCGCGCGTTGCAGGATTTGTTATTTATATATTTATATATTTGCCATGGGGTTCCTGTCGTTTGAATGTGCCTGCACTCGTTTTAAAATGATTCACTCCTTATTTCTCCGACAGGAGTGCTCCGTGTTCTTCTTCCTCATCAGGATCGATATCTCTCTTCTTCTTCTTCACAAGGATTATTTCCCAATCCTGTCTCACTCGGCAATGCTTGGTCCATCAAACCTACTCCCGTACCTACAGCACCTCCTTCCTCCATGCCTTCAACAAAACATATTTCCTCTCATCCCACGATCTCCATCTCCGTTTGTTCAGATTGGGAATGTTGAGAATTCCAGTTTGTAGTGCTTGTCTGCTCATGACAATAAATTCCCCTTCATCCTTTAATGGTGTAAAACCCTTCCCTGACAGTATACAGTCCCCCACATGCCCACGTCCTTCCAACCCCACCCTTTATATGTGTCCCCCTCTTTCTATATCCCCCATCCCACCCCCTCAAAGCTCCCCCCTTTCCCTACTTCCTCAAAACTTCCCTCTCACCCAAACCCCTTCCATCTTCCACCCAACCCTTATGTTGCACCTTCTCAGCTTCCACCCTGCATCCTCTCAGCTTTCCCCCCTTTCGTCTTGCACCATTTCCGCTTCTCTCCATTCAGCTTGCTTCCCCAATCTCCCGTCCCAATCGCACCCCCCTCCCCACCCCAGCCCCAGTCCCACACGCTCCCAGCCCTTTACCTTTACCCTTAACGGTAAAGGAAGCCAGCTCAAGATCTTAGGGTCTGGGTTGACTCAGCCTGTCATCCTTCCGAGGTTGGCAAAATGAGTACCACTTGACTGGGGTAATAAGCTATTTGAGTATTCTGCGTTGGAGTGCGACCCGTCCAGGACTGCACTCCTTCGCCAAATAAAACTGCCTCGGCAGCCCTTCAAGGCATGAACGGAATGGTTTTTAGCTCACCTGGACTTTAGTCAGGTGAGCTTATGTGATCGAGCAGTGTCCAGAGGTGAGTGAGTGAGTCAATCAGTCAGTCCATGAACTGTTCAGTTATTATCAGTTGAACCAAACACGATTTTGATGAAACTTGAGCACAACCTTCATCACCCGTTATGTACCAACGTTTGTTCATGGCATAAAAAAAACAGGGTGTAAGGGGATCTGAGTGACTGTGGCTCCTCATGCAGGTTAGCTTCAGGACATGTGGTCTTATTTTTTTATTTAAAGTTCAGTATATGCATTACTGATGGTCTTCAATCTCAACAAAAAGGTGCCAGCACGGTACCATTAACATGACAAACAGGCAGGTGAGTCGCTCATTTATTGCCACAGGCTGCCCAAATGCCAGCTCACTAAATTGTTGCAGGCAGCACAATCTATCGTAATTACAGAGACAGGTGGTGGGGCCTCGGATGTATTGGTCTGTTGGCCGTGGCCATTCCACTTAGTGTGCTGCCTACCTGTGTATGAATACTGATGAGTGCAAAACCAGCACAGCTTCACTGCCCTTCGGAGAGATTGTGAAAAGGAGGCCAAGGATTTTGGAGTATTCTCGCAGGAGCTGGTGTCCTAATAAAGCATCCCACTAAACCCAGCCCCACCTTCTGTTGTGACCCAATACTGCCAACTACTCTGCCAGCTTCCAAAATGCATCTTACATTGTATTCAGACGAGAAATGAATGAATGCAACTTTAACTTTTCCTGGAACATCGGGTATAATCTTTCTTTTTTTGTAACTGTGAAGAACATTAATAACTTCAATTATGTTTTAATGTCAGTCCACCAACACCTTGCCTTGCTTTCAGCCAAACAGCTTGCCTGATATAACTTCAGTATTCACAAATACTGTACTGTAGCATGTTGTGGTTATCACATGGTGAACTGAGCAAAACTTAACATTTACAAACATTCGATGTTCATTAAACCAACTAAAAGAGCGACCACAATGACAGATGATCACCCACTTCAGGTACCAGAAATGCTGCGTCGTCAGATATCCTGGAATATCTACCACGAAGAACCTGTCAAAGGTCCAACAAGCTGCCAACATCAAAATCCTTCTTGGCTTCAATTCAGCTTGTCAATGCCAATCTTGTAAGAGAAAACCACTCACCTGGCACTTCTTGCATACTGTTCGAAGCAACAACCGAGGGCAAAAATACCACCGGCCTCTTGTGATCACACCGCAGTCACTTTGGTGCTCGACATTTCAGCTTCAGTTGAATCCTGGTGTTGGCTTAACGGTTGAGGTGGCTAGCTTAAGATCTTAGGGTCTTGAGTTTGAGCACCTGTCGTGCCATTGAAATAACAGCAGGTGAGTTGATTCAGCCCGGTCAGCAAAACGAGTGCCAGCTTATTGGCAACTCAAGCCAAAGTTGCCATTTTAGTGATATGGAACGTGTGTAAGTTAATAATTTTTTTTCTTAAAGGAGGCATTCAATTAATGAAACTTTCCCCACTTTAAAACAGAGTTTTTCGAACACCTCATCTCACGCATTCTTAAAAACACAAGGACATGGGCGGGGTCTGCGAGCGGCAAATTTGATTGGTCAAGACAATATAAAATGCCATCATTTTATCCAAGTACTGCTAAACAGAAGGGTTTTGAAAGTGCAAAAAAGGCGACAATAATAATGATAATTATGATAACGAAAATGGTACATAGCAGTAATGGTAAATGAGTTCGTCTATTAATTAGAAAATTTTCTGCAAGACTCACTTGACTGCACTTGGATGAGTTTGAGGGTAGGGGAGTCGCAGCTGAAACCCGAATCCGATCCAGGTTCCTCCTGATGACTTCATCTTTACTTCTTCGGGTTCCTTATTGGTCTTCCGTTTGATTACGTGCTCTTGGAACGTGAGTACGTTCATTAATTACGTTATTTGAACATGAATTTAACCTTGACTATATCTATGAATTAGATATGATTGGAACTCACCTTTAGACCCCTTTATACCCTTCAAAACACTGAAACCATTTTAAAACTTAAGACCCTTTAAACCTTTACACCATTTAGAACCCTTTGACCTTTTTCCACTTTTTAGACATTTTAAGACTCTTTAGATATTAAATTACACCAGTTAAGACCCCTTCGACCATTTAAGATCCTTGAAACACCATAGACCCTTTCCAGACCGTTACACGTTTCGACTTTCACACCCTTTACTTACACCTTTGCCCTTTCGACGTTTTATTTGCAATCAATGACCATTCATTTGCCATGCAAAACAAGTCCTGGTGAGGGTCTGCAACGTCAGATTGCTCTTTCTTGTTTGTGTCCTTTATAATGTCCTTAAAAACAGGACGTTTTCTGTTTGGAATGATTTTCAATTTTGTTTTACCGTCAGAGTAAAAAGGTTATCTCACACCTCTCTTGGCAGGTGCGATGGTGACGAATTCACAGCCAAAGTTCTGCTAAATTACAGGTTTGTTTTCCAATTTGTGCTCGAAACATTCAATTGAAATCAAGTTGTCTCTCGATCATAAACTGACGTTTGTAGACACACAGACACAGACAAAGTTAACCCATTGTTGAGCCTCACCCCTCTTTTCACTTGTGTACAGGGTAATTATGTACACAATACCAATGAATAAAAGACTGCCTCAACCCGAAGAGAAGGGGGGAGGATTCAAGCTCGGGTATATAGGGATCGGGTGGGAGAGGAGGTAGATTGTGACGAATGTATCATTTTTATGTATACCTTGTCGAGGCTCGGATGAGAGCTAACACACAATGCACAGCAAGGGTGCATGAGATAAGAGGGCTGGGAGTGGGAAGGACAAAACAGTGGGGAACAGAGAAATTAGGAGATCTGTGGAAGGGAGAGGGATGGGGGTGGGGAACACGGGGTATACAAGATGGACATTACAGGGACTTTCAGGAAGGAAAGCAGGGAATTTGAAGGAGGTGGGTTTTGGGTGGATTCACGGGGGAAGAAAAGATCGAGGATTTGGATGGGGGAAGATAAGAGGTGGTAGTGAACTGCTGTTTTGAAGACCTGGAGGGAAGAATGGGATTAAAGAGAGTGTGGGAGTTTATTCCAAAGGCAGGGAAAAAGAGGAACGAAAGAGTGAAGGTGAGCAGTGATTCGTGATTTTGGTAGTTTTATCAGAAGAGGGCTGTTGGAGGACCTTGAGCACCTTGCAGAAATATGGTGGGGATAAATCGCAGACAGACTAGAGGGGAGGGGGATGGAGGGGGGGGCGAGACCGGAAAGGAGAAGGTAGAAGACAGAAAGACCACCGACCTGCCTGCGGTGAGAGAGTGAGAGGCCCAAAGACTCAGCCCCCCCGCGGGAGATACCAATGATCCAAAATGCCTTGGTTTCCACAGCCTGAAGCCGAGAAAGGTGAAAGGCAAGAGCACCAGCCCAGAGGGGAGAGCAGTACTCCATCAGGTTGTGGACGAAAGCTTTGTTTGTGGTCAGGAGCTCAGGTGAGCCGAGGAAGGACTTTGCACGACGGAGGATTCCCAGTCGGCGACTGGCCTTGGAGGCCAGGTTGGGAATGTGGATTTCCCAGGAAAGATCATGGCAGGCAGTGAGACCCAGAAGCTTTAATGAAAGGACTTCTTCAAGACGATTGTTGAGAAAGTAGAGGGGGAGAAAGTAGAGGGAAAGTAGGAGGGGGGGGGGTTCCAGACGGTTCTTTGAGAGAGACATCGTGAGAGTGTAAGATTTGTCAGGGTTGAAAGACATGTTCCAAGTGTTGGACCAGTTTGTAATTTTATCCAGATCTGCAGAGTGAAGAGGATGCTGTTGGTGTTCTCCCTCTCTCTGCTGGTCCTTTTGTCCTATTGCGACTGAATCCGTTCAGTGTGCTAATACTAGCTCTACCATGAGCCTCGACGTTGTAGACAAAAAAGAGGGAGGAAACCCAACATTCTTGAGGCATTATATGCTTATCGTGTTCCCCACAGACAAATAGACCTGAGTCTAAATCTACAGCAATCTATGTACCCTCGAGAGGATAATAGCATGACCTTTCCTGCCACTCCCACAGGGAGCAGATGTCCTAGTTATAAAAATGCCACCATTGAAAAGCTAATGATCGATATACTTGCTTTTAATCATAAATATGTCTTTAAAAAAATGGCCTAATCCTGCATTGAAGTGCCTTTCAAGAGAACTCATTATAAAGATAATATCACATGAATGAGAGTAGTTATAATACCCAGATGGGTAGAAATTATTCACAATGAGCTTAAGTGGTCAAGTGCAAGCTAAAAATGGCAAGAATAAAAATCTGAAGCTGCTGAAGAAAAGTGACGTCATTCCAGAAATAGCCAGAATGACTGATGACAAAATAAAACCTCATTAAATATTTAAAAGACCTGCCAGGAAATATCACAACAAATGAGCTTCAACCAGAACCTGTCTGGGGTTCATTGACGATCGAAATAAAATAAAATAAAAATTGCCCTTCAAGGAAAGTGCTTTGATGTGGAATACCTGCAAATGTTCCAATGGTTAAACTTTTAAAAAAAATAATCAAAATACAAAAGTCACAACGAGGTACTCAAAAATTAAACAAAACCAACTAAATAACATAATGTAAGAACCTCGCTTGACCTTTTGATAGCCACGTCCTGAGGAGGTTGTAACCAACAAAGAAAAACATTTCTTCAAAGGTAGTATTTTATTGATACCAATGAAGTATACAGAACCTTCACAAACGAGGCTGTTTACATACTATATACACAAGGAAGAGGAAGCGGATAGAATGAAATGTTAAAGTTTGTCATTTTGCGTATGTAATTTGTATATAGCCCAAAAAACAAACAAACTTTTTCTCTCTCAAAGAAATACACATTCCCATGCTTTTAGTGCACACACTGTTTAGGTTGGAGAGCAACAAAGCACAGATGGGAAACATTTCAAAATGCGAATAAATAATAATCAAATGAGCCAAATTTGGAAATGTGCAGATCAACTTAATTTAATGACAATTCATGAAACACACGGCAGTGCCACGCTCATGTCCTTCATCACAGTGTTCTAAGCAGTGAAAAGCACAGCCCATAGCACTAGATTATAGATATACGATGTTTAATTCCAAGGTAAGAACTGGCTATTTGATCAATGCCTATGGTTTTTACCCAATTAACTCCACGAGCAAATGATGGTGGCACTGCAGCACCACATGGGCACAAAACGAATCAGAAATTGGCAAATGTTTTTTGGCAAGACGATACAAGTTTGTAACAACAGAGTGTACCTTGTGTAAAGGGAAGGCTTGTTTGGGCTTAGCAAATTGGGCTTTTGCCAAATAGCTCTGGAAGGAAAGGAGGAAGGTGGGCGAGGGGATTCAAGGGGGGCGGGGGGGGGGCAAAGCAAATACTCCGGCCTTTTTAGGGACCGTTTGGCCTAACTATCATGTAAATGGATTCAGCAAAGTCAACGTGAACCCCGCAAAAGCAAATTAAAAAAATAAAAAACAAGTATGTGATACAATGATAAGCTACTTACCAGTCTGAGATGAAGAAACTACCATTTGGAACCAAGATTCAGGAAAATAAACATGAATATCGATGAAGCAAGCATTTGAAGTATCTCGTCAAAGCGTTGTACTTGTTTACAAATGCCTGAGGAATGCAAACATTGCCAGTTGGTTTGTCCTTAGCTTCAATAGGAATGTTTTGCAAACAGGAAGAACAATCAGAGCAGCCAAGGAAAGGAGTGAAAAGGGCTTTGGCAAAAAAAAACCCCAAAACAACTAAACTTAAGTGAGGTGATGGAACCTCTTCCATTTTGAATCACTTCCTGGGTTGGTGGATGACTTGGCTCGTGTGTCGAGCTGTTGGAAACTTCTCCACCGTTGGCATTGGCTTATTATGAACCGCTTGCATAGCCGATTCAAACTCACGATGTCCCTGAGGTGCAAGAGAGGATAAAAACGAAAGAAATATCTGGTGTGAAGAAGCACCGGTGAAACAAATATAAAGTGCAATGAGATGGTGGAGCGGAAGACCATGGTCCTTTACAACATAAAAGGACAACAACAAACCACAACCGAAATCCTGGCCATTCATATATCGAAACTAAACCGTGCTGGTGAAACAAATAAATGATCTTGGCTAAAAGAGAGTAACTTAGTTGTTACACAAAACGTTGATGGGGGCGGGGGAGGGGTGTTAGGATACAAATCAAAAGACAAATAGAGCAAGAATTACCAAAGAAAGAGAAGCTTCAACAACAAAAATACATTGACATGGGAATTAAAAAGAGTAAAGATAGAACTGTATACCACATGTTCCATGCCCCACCCCTCTCCCTTCCACAGATCTCCTAATATCTCTGTTCCCCACTGTTTTGTCCTTCCCTCTCCCACCCCTCTTGTCTCAGTATCTTTCAATGACGACAAATCACTTAAAAAACAAATATAATATCCGGATTCAGATCTTCACCAAAATCTTATCAATTTGTCCTCATCACACACTCAACCTGTCCACCAAGTTTAGTCAGAATCCAACCACAACTTTTTGTGATATCCTGCTTACAGACAAACAGGGGTGAACACATAACCTCTGTACACCTTTAGTGGCAGAGGTAACAATGATCAGAGGCACAACATTTTAACTAAACAAACAAACAAACAAAAAACTCATAAGTCAAAAGTAGGTATGGCGAATGTCCGGCCCGCAGCCAGATATGGCCCGTGGCACGTTTTGATCTGGTCTGCATGGTGATATTTTGTTGAGTGTTTTACATAGCTATTATGTCCGAAGGGTTGGCAGGATAACTTGGAGGTATGTAGTTCGAATCTCAATCCAGCTCAAGAAAACTGCGATCCTGGTGTTTCGGATGCTGGGCGATTCATCAATGTGTGCTCCGTTCCTCAGATGACGTTAAATTGGGCGTCCCATTTACTAGGATTAGTTTGTGGACGCAAGACCGACCCCATGGTGTCCTTAGTGAAAGGAGGCAAGATATCACCGGCACCATGAACAAATTAAAAATTCCTGCACTTGCAGTCGAGTATCCTGCGTCGAAGTGGCGACCCTTCCAGGTGGTAACCTCCAGCGGCCGAACCAATGACACTGCCTTGGCAGCTCTATGTGCTTAATGGCGCAAGGAGGAAAAGAAGAATAAAAGAAGAATTTTGTCAATATATTAAAAGTCACACAAAATTTATTTCCCAATATCATCACAACATAACTACATTCATCACGACAAATGAAAGCATCTGTCTTGGCAGGAAGTGAACAGGAATACAGGAAGGATAAGCTTCGCAACCACACGGGCTTTGTATTTTTGTACATATTATTGCCAGTGTGTGCACAACCTTATAGTTTGAGATACAAGTATGTAGGAATTCAAATTATTTTCTATTACCATTGCCTATTAAATAAACATAAAAAGTCTGAACAGTTTGAGATAAAAAGCTGCGAAATAAGAGAATATTTTATCATCGTCCATGGTTGATATAATGGTGAGTGTTAAGAATCGGAAAGTTGACTCAGAATGTCATGCTTTTCACTAAAAAGTCAAACAAAAGTCAGAATTCGTTTCATTACTCATCTGCATATGTGCTGTTTAAATTACCAACACATCACGGAGCATATATCCAGCCCGCACAAGTTTTACAATAGCTGTGAACTAGGAAAGGTTCCCGACCTTTGGCCGAAAGCATAATCTTCACCGGCACATTAGTACTGTGTGGTGTAGCAGCACACTGAAAAATTTATTGTCCACTTAACGTTTCCCATTGAGACTGAAGCCAAGGAATCGTACATCTGTATGATATCCCAGGCTGGACAGACCTACTTCAAAGCACACCTAAACGAGGTCAACACAGTTACTTTGTTACTTCGACTTAAAATATCATACAAACCTCTGCAAAAAATATTTTAAAAAGTGTTAATTTAAATTACAATACAACAACCACTGTGTTGTTGTTGTTCGTCTTTTGGCTGCTCCCGTTAGGGGTCGCCACAGCGGATCATCCATGATGATCCGCATACTGATTTGGCATAGGTTTTACGCCGGATGCTCTTCCTGACACAACCCTGGTCACCTCTTACGACACAGGGATAAGGATTGGGTTGCACAATGATTCTGGGTTGCCCTACATCCTCTCATAGCGCGGCCCAATGCAGAGCTCCCGTCATCAAGAGATCCTCCAACCCAAGCCTCCAAGTCGTGGGATTACAGGCGCACGCCACTTCGCCCGGTACAACAACCACTGTGTATCTATACATATTGTTATGTTTGTGGGGTAGATGGAGGAATTTCGAAGTAAAGATAGAATTGTTTTGAGAGGAGTGGTCCGTGGACGTGTAGGAGACATTTCAATGCAACTTAAATGGGGAAACTGTCAGCTTAAGTGGTATGTGTCACCACATGGGGGGGGGGGGTGGTGCTGTGTTAAATTAGGTAGGGTTTAAGGATAATTTCTCCCAGTCTGTAATTGCCTCCTGTGACCTTTTCCAATGTTTTTGCTTTTCAAGACCAGCGATAAAAAGGGATCACATCCTTAAAACAACAACGGAGCGGCAGTTCCAAGCAGGCAAGAAGCCCCGCCTCCAGGAATGACAACTGGCAAACCACGCCCCTGGAGTGGATGATTAATGGGATTAATAATTAATTAATGGGCTGAGTCAGGGAGATGAGAATGGAGTTAAGAGAGAAGGTGTGGGACAGGAGCGAGTGAGTAGATGGCGGTTGGAAGAGAAGAGCATTATGGCTGACCACCCTCGACACGGTGAGGAAAGATGCACGATTCTCGTGTTCGTGCTGAGGCGAATTTGCTCACGTGATGGAGCAAGATGCTGCCCAATGTCTGTGATGCTGGGTCGTGTAAGACTGCACCCCAAAGCCTTGTGTTGTGTCATCGGGGAAGATGCCACCATTTTGCAGAGAAGCGGCGTCGGCAAGTGCGATCGTGAAAAGAAGCTGCAAGCGGTTTCTGAGCCCTGGTGTCGAATATCACCGCCCAAATTGCCTCCTGTACGTTTCCCGCCCAGGGAGTGGCTTGGCGCCATTTTGAGCACATTTTCACATGCAGTGATGACACAGTTTGGTGAACTTCAAGCTCCAGAAACTCATCTGTGGGTACACAGCTAAGTGCTGGGAGAAAGGGAGGATTTTTTGTTTGTTTGTTCTGTCCCCTTGTTAAAGTCTGTGTGGAGGCATTTCAAAATTAGATTAGTTTTACCTCACATTCCGGTTTTATTATTACACTTTTAATTATTACCATTGTAAATGTTTGATATATTTTCATTAAACCCGTGTTTATTTAAGTTACTTGTGTTAACAATTTGTCATGGGTTGGAGTAACCTGTGTGCTTTCGTCTGTGATGTGCCTTTGCCTCCCTTCCATCCCGCATGAGCAATGATCTCCATGGATCACGTGCTCACCTCCAAGGAGAGCTGTTGGGTTATTCGTCCAGGTAGGTTAAACTCCCTGGACACGACGACATCCATATATATATATATATATATATATATATATATATATATATATATATATATATATATATATATATACATATATATATATATACACATACATACATATATACATACATATATATACATACATATATATCCATACATATATATCCATATATATACATACATATATATCCATATATATGCATACATATATATATATATACATACATACATATATATACATATATATTTTGTTGCGGGCCGGGGGTCGGGTGAGAAGACCACTAGGTGGGGGAAGCTGTCTCAGTTCCCACCAGACTCCCGGAATAGTAGGCCATCGCACACAGATAATTCCGTGACGCGGCGGGTCGCTTAACCGACCGTGGATGCCAATAACTCAACTGCGTGACCTTGGGTCCTCCCGTCTATGGGTTAATCGGGTTACAATTAATCACGTGATTTAATTACCGGGAAACACGCCCTCCGTATGCCTTGTCTGAAACGAGTCACTCTCCCGGATCAGATCATTTTTCTGGATCGGATGTAGCCGAGCGACACTGCTAAGGACGTACCGGCTAAAAGGAATGGATCATTGGGAATAAAGTCCCGGCTAAACTAGGATTCGGACCATGCTGGATCAATGGAAGGAAAGACAAAAACGAGCTGGGAACATTCCTCATAATAATTCATTAACAATGGGTGAAGAATGGTATGTGGTACGATAAGATTTATTGGGGTGTGTTGTGCAGAGATAGGGGAGAGAGGTGTGATGCGGAAAATAAACAGGCAACTTACAAAAGGGGACACAGAGCAGACTTAACGCAAAAATAATGACAACTAGAACTGCCACTTTATAACTGCTGGCAATGATGACCGGGTACCCAGACATCCGCCTTTGATACAATGTGATAGTCGCAAAGTTTCCCTTCGATAGGATAAGTGGTTGCAGAGAAAACATTCTTTAATAGTGATACAAATGCAGCCTTGTTTCGGGACAGCGCGGGACAGACGAGCGATGAACCGAATAGCACAAAGTGTTCAATCTAGTTATTACGTATGCAGTTAGCGCTTTTCCTGGGGGCATTGTCGGTATCAATTGAATTGCTATTCCTGTACCCTCAAACGCATTCAGGTGCAGCCAAGTGAGTCTTCTGGAAAAAACCCAAAAATCTAAAAGTTCTCAGATTCAAATAATTAAATAATTCTGGCTGCCAAACCACATGGGTGATCTGGTTGAAATTTTAAACCCTCGTTTCACATGTCGGCTAGATTATAATTGTGAAGTTTGGCATATATAGAAGCTGCGGTTCCAGAGTAAACATTGATTAATATTTTTCTTGAATCCAACATGGCTGCCAAACCATGTGACCTATCAATTAGAAATTAACAAACTTATATTCACTGCTTGTGTGCAATACGTTTGTGAAGTTTCCCCTTGATCTGACCAGCCATTCTGGAGAAGAAGATGTTTGAAGGTTTTTGGGTAAATTCAATATGGCTGCCAAACCATGTGACCTATCAATTAGAAATTAACAAACTTGTGAAAGGACGACTTGGGGAAAGCGTGTGTGAATTTTTGCCTCAATCTGTCCAGCCGTTCTGGAGATTTTAAAAATTTATTAATTTTCAATCCAAAATGGCTGACAAACCATGTGACCTGTGACAAATTTACATTCTGCCTCCAAACCTGTAGTGGAACACGCGTGAAGTTTCGTGTTAAACGGATAAGGTGTGTTTTTCTATCCAAGATGGCCGCCAAACCATGTGACTTGTGACATCACAATTTTTACTATGTATGCAGACATGAAGGAAGATGATAGTTGCAAATTTTCGCTTCGATAGGTTATGTGATTCCAGAGAAAACATTATTTAATATTTTTCTTGAATCCAACATGGCTGCCAAACCATGTGACCTATCAATTATAAATGAAACATATTCACTACTAGTGAGCAATACGTATGTGAAGTTTCCCCTTGATCTGACCAGCCATTCTGGAGAAGAAGATGTTTGAAGGTTTTAGGGTAAATTCAAGATGGCCACCAAACTATGTGACCTATCAATAAGAAATTAACAAACTTGAAAAGGGACATCATGGGGAATGTGTGTGTAAAGTTTCGCCTCAATCTGTCCAGCTGTTCTGGAGAAGATGATTTAAAAAAATTTCAAAACAAGATGGCTGCCGAACCAAGTCACCTATGACGTCAAATATATTTTTTTCTACGGTTAATTGTGTAGATGAGGCTCAAGAAATTTCAGATTTTTCCTATGCAGCGTTCTACTTGACGAATTTTCACCGGGATACCACATCACTGATGACGTCACGAAAATCACCCGTGTTCTCCATAGGGAGATTATTAAAATGTATGAAGCGAAATTTTTTTCCATTGCACTGTTTCAGAGATATAATAGAGGTCCAAAGTTTCTCGGTTTTTTTCAAGATGGCGCCCATACCACGTGACCAATGACGTCACAATTATCAACTAAGTATGCTATCAAAAAAGATACTATGGTGAAAATTTCATGTCGATCGGACTTACCGTTCCTGAGAAAATTATTTTTAAAGCGAAAGAACCCGCAAATTGCTGGCGAAAAAGAATAAATAAGAAATAAACAGAAGAAAAACAATCAGTTACCCAGTCCATTTGACTGGGTACCCTAACGAGAGCAATAACAGATAAACTGGGACATTCAAACAATTCAAAATTAGAGAAAGAAGAGGATGGGATCATCCATGTACCTGTGGCAGTGCCCCAGAGACCACAATCGACATTTTTGGTGCGCTGCTGTCGATGCAACAAGAAAGATGATCAAGTTAAACATCCAGCAGTAAAATGAGCTGCATTTCCACGTATATATTTACACATATATATATATATATATATATATATATATATATATATATATATATATATATATATATATATATATATATATATCTCCAGAACATGTGCAGTCATAGAACCACTTCATTGAGAGGAATGACAGAAAAGTGTACAAAGCAGCCATTATTTTTGAAACAAGAGAAGAAAAACTAGAAAAATAGAAAAGATAGAAAAACACAGCTGATGAAAATGTTACAAAACAGAAATTTTTTAATCCCCCCCCCCCCGCCCACTACATATATAACTTTAATCGAGTGTTCTGAAGAATGAATATTTGCAAAATACCACAATATAAAAGGAGCGAACACTTGGTAGGTGTAGTACCGCAAGACATGCACAAGGCAGCAAACACTAATGGAGTGGTTTCTAAAGGGCAGCGAGATGTACCGTTAAAGTGTCCAGAATCTGTTCAACACCATTGTGCTTTTGACCACCGATTCACGCATTTACACGTCAGCAGAAAGGACGATGTTAAAAAGTACACAAAGAGCTTTCCAGAAGTATCTGGAGAGTACGCATCTCAAGATGCCATAATGAGAGGCACCAGCTTGTCTGAATTGTTAATCCATCCTGCTTAGGATTTTGACCATTAATTTAAGTCACCAAGATCAAAACCACCTCGAGCTTCCAGGAGGCCAAGCTTTATCCCCACGCTTTTTATTTAAAAAACCAAGACATTGTCATTGGCTCCATTTGTCTTTGGTAGACAAACCCAGCTATCTCCTCCTAAACAGTTGTGCAGAAATTTACCACACTTGGTAGTTATGATCACCACATGGCAAGAAGGTACAAGAGCAGTGTCATTTTTGGTCCCACCCCCTTGTGGTGGAGTCAAAAGGTCAAATACTAAAACGTGCAATTACTGACACATTTTAAAACATTGTTTTAAATGAAACCTTGTGGATGCAATCAACATTGGGAGATGCATGAAATATTTAATTTTGGGGGGGATTTAACCCCCAGTTAATTTTTTTATTATTGGTATCTTAAGCTCAAAGTGATCATGGAGGAATGCAGGAGCTGTGCTTTAATGGAAGAGGAACTCATAGAGGAACTGTGTGCTCATTAAGGAGGTTTAGTCCTCCTGGAGGGAAAGTTCATGGAAGAGCTGTATGCTCGTGTATCCTTATCCAGACATATGTGAACACAGACATAAACTAGAAGGGCACTCGGTACAGCGCGAACCTCCGCTACACAATGCCTGATCCACGAGAACATATCGGGGCCCATTACATTTTTGAGACATCGTGCTGTCTTTGGTTTTTGGCCCAATCTCTCAATGGTAAAGAATCACTTAAAAAAATTAAATAAATCTGGTATCCAGATCCGGATTCGCATCTTCACCAAAATCTAATCAGTTTGTCCTCGTGACACACCCAACCTGTCCACCAAATTTCATCCCGATTCGTCCACAACCTTTTTGAAATATCCTACATACAGACAGACAGGGAAACAGACAAACAAACGAAGACAGACGGATGAAAACACAACGTCCTTCACCTTCGGTGTGCGGAGGTAAAAAAAAAACAACATTTCAACATTGTAATGTTTATCGTGTCCGTAGTATCCATGCATGTGTGAACGTATCTCGAGGCAAGGAAAACAATACATAGCCAAGGGGGTTTGGGGTGGGGGAAGGACGACGATGCTCTCCATGTAATTGTTGGTATTACAAGTCATTCCGTCCATAATTTGGGGGCAATTTATTTGCACGTCGCCCAAAACCACAACGGCCTTGTTTTAGCGTTATCACTACGAGATAAACAAAATGGGTGAAAACACCATGATTTATTGACTCAGGGTAGAGACATACCTTAAAACCTGGACATCCTTGCTTTCTTTTTCAGCAACAACTTCGTTGTCCAGTGGATGTTTGTGCTCGATTTGCATCCCTCCGGCTTTAACTGCTCACCGGACGAGAGCAGCACGCACTCAAAATACAGAACAATGCATTTATTATTAAAAAGGCACAGGACTGTACTGTAATTTGTGGAAACACGGCAATCGTTACCTTCTGGTTTGGACGACGACGACGCTCCGGGAACACTAATGAGCATCACCACAAAATAATGGTTCGACACGATGACGAGTGAGCATCACTCAGAATTGGCAGGAATATATTTACGTGACCTCGGAAGGGAAACCTGCTGTCCTGCTTTCTTGGCATTACTCACGATATTCTTGCTGTTCGGAAAGGTTTCACCCTTTCGTAACTTTATATTTTTAAAAACTCCTCACGAAAGGGCTGAAACGATGGCTTTGAGCAGTCAAGACTGGGTTCGAATCTCGACCCAGCTATTGTTGCGGGGACGGGCATCAGCCGCGAGCACGACCACCAGATGGAGCAGTGGAGTCGGCTCGACCGATCACCCGGAATTTAGGTCGTACTTCTTCGGCAAACTCAGGAAAAGTACGGGTCCCCTTTTGGACTGAACACGCCAATAGAGAGACCACGTGGGGTTGGGTCGATTGCCAATTTCAATTTACCTAAATACCCACGTGGTCCAACCTACAGGGGAAATTCACCCTCGACGGCATCCGCACGGAACGAGCTGCTTAGCGTACCGTTCCGTGTGCGATCCGAGCGGTTTTGATCGCCGAGTTCCGTCAGTCTCAAATACCCTGTTACCACGGCAACCCCTGGCTAATTTTCCCAACACGCAGCATGCTCAGTCAATGAAGGAATAGACGCGAACGAGCTGAAACATTGAACAATCGGGATAATTATTTAAAATGGGGGGGATGAGGGGAGCACATAAGGGCAGAGCTAAACCGAATATTAACGAATGCATGTATATACAGGCAAAAAGCACTTGTACAATTCACTACTTGGCAGACGGGCCCACGGACACACACAGACACACACAGACACACACAGACACACACACACACACACACACACACACACACACACACACACACACACACACACCCAAAGAATCAGACCAAATAGTCTTTAATTGGACCTCCAGCCCGGAGGACAGTCGGGCTGAAGACCAGGGTCTATCTTGGACCTGTCTACCTTGTGTGGTCTTCGCGTCTACCCAGGGACCAGCGAGAGGCGAGCCGAACCCAGGCAATGGCGAGCGACCCTTGCGGAGGGATGGTGTCTCTCGAGCGCTCGATCGTGCGGCGGAGGAGGAGGACGAAGAAGAAGACGACGACGACGACGACGACGACCAAGACCAGCCAGACAGACTCCCTTGCGAGATCCTCTGCTCCATTTTATACTCTCCAGTGCGCTCGCTCAGGCGTCATTCGTTCTCAGGCTGGGCTCGACCTTTTCCCCACTTGGCGCTCTGCCAAGCGAATCGGTGGGTGGGGGCATAACCTTTCCCCTGGTGAGCGCGCAGAGAATGCCGGGAGCAGAGGGTTTCTCGTCGTTGTTCTCTGCAGAGCCATAGTAATCCGTTGTCTCTCCATCGTTGGTCGGGGGGCGTGTCGGGCGCCTTGATTCTCCGCCCCGTCCCCGATCTGCCGAGGATTCGCGAGACGTCAAGCCTTCGTAAACTCCGCGCACATTCGTGCTGACACGCACGTGAGTGATGGCGTTGGTGGGAAGAAGCGAGATGAAGAAAATACGATGCTGGCGTTGTTGTAGTTGTTGGTGTAAATAAACGAAAGAAAAACCCTAACTATCAAAATAACTACACAGCGCATTTACATTTAATCACAAATTAAACAAGGGACAGGACCTCAACTGAAAACATCTAATTATCGAAATAACTAAGCTATAGGAACCTGAATGTTGTGTGCTCATGGATTCCAGATTCGCAACACTATAAACTATCAACCCGGAGTTTCGCAAGCAGCGTACCATCCCTCGGATGGACGTTAAACGGGTGTCCCATCTGTCAGCATTAGTTGGTGGATGTTAAATATCCCAGTGTCCTTGGCAAAAAAGCAAGCGAGCAATCTCCAGCAACATGAATAAATTCCAAATTCCTGCTCTCACCAACAGGGGGCACTGCATCAGTGGCACAGCCACGCTCCCAGCAGTGATGCAAACCAGCAGCCAAGTGCTGCATACAAAGTGATCACAACTACAGAGTTATTTTAGCTGTCTACAGTTCAAAACAGCACGTGCGTGTGTTCAAGAGGGAGGGGGATAATGTGGTCAGGCCAAGCCATTGAAATGGATGCACATGGCAGAGGGGACGGAGTAAACTGAAAGTGAAGGAGATGGTGAAGCAGCACATGAGAGAGGTCAGGGTGGAGATCGAGGATGCGTGTTGATTGAGGAACACGGAGAGGCGAGAAAACTCGTACAGCCGACCCGACAAGATGAGATTAATTAGGGGCAGCAGTTATAGGAGTAGCAGTGGTAATGGCTGTATTGGCAGTGGAGGCAGTAGTAGTAGTAGTAGTAGTAGTAGTAGTAGTAGTAGTAGTAGTAGTAGTAGTAGTAGTAGTAGTATAGCTTGAAAGAACAGGGTAACAGGGACTGAAGGGTAAATCAGTCAGATTGCAAGCACAGAAATACAAAATAAAATAGAAAGCACTTCCTTCTGAAATGATCTGTTTAATCAAACTCATTCACATCCAAGTGGTGTCTGTGGAATTGGCATGAAGAGTAAATCGCTTGAGACTCTACAAGCAAACAAGGTGCTTCTCAACAAGGAGTGCAGCTATTGGGACAGGAACGAACAAAGTTTTGGACAATCTGTAACAGTGGGCTGAGGATGATCCACCACATTGAGTCCATGCTAATAACGCACATTTCATGCTTGTCTGAGCCCTTTAGATTATGGGTCATCACTGGGACGGACACACAAGGCAGTCCCGAGAAACCGGCAAATATAAACCATGAGGGGGCGCTGACGAGCTACCACTGGCAACAAGAATTGGCGAGTAGTTTCCATCCATCCATTGGAACCATACTCCGTACAGAGCGTCGGTGCTGCCGAAGCAGTTTCCTTGGCGATTGAGCACAATCCTGGACGGGTCGCCACTCCGACGCAGGATACTCGAATGACTCGATCATCCCCAGCAAGCTGGTACTCATTTTTCCGACCTCGGAAGGATGACAGGCTGAGTCAACCCCCTGTTAAAGTAATTCAGCGGGCAACGAGGCTTGAGCTCAGGACCCTTGGATCCCAAGCCGCCACCAAAACCACTGAGCCAACACCAGGCTTGGTTTTTTTGCAGAAGGCTTGGTGGTGATTGGGAATACATGTTTTAAATTCCAACTTGATCAGACAAATGGTCTGGCATCCAGAATTATTTGATTTTTTTTATGATCTGGGTTCTTTTTGATTTATTTTATTTTAATATTTTTGCGAGTAGTTTGCAGAAGGCCAAATGGCACGTTCAACATCTGTCCGGCAAAAAAATTAATGAAATAATAAAATTAACCACGACACACACACATCCACTCGATGGAACTTCATGGCACATCTCCTTCACAAATGGTCTGCTGAAAGCGAACATATTGAACCGTGCTCGTAGTCACACAAACCGGGTATACACGACTCAGAGAATAAGTGAAAATCTTAAAGATTACAAATATCAGTACCTGGGCCTTTTCTCATGCTCTGCAGCAACAAGATGCCACCATCGTGCTCCGTAGGCCCTTACGCAAGTCAGACATACCTGCTCAGCTCCACGTTTGTGTTATCTTTCAACACGTCTCGGAACGGGCCTCGTGAAGACAAAGTTTAACGGGAATCGCATTCCTTGCATCATTATTGACGGATACGTTGTTTCCAATTTGCTACCAAAGTAATTTCTTTGGTAACAAGATGGAGGAATTATAATGGTGGAGTGCAAGGAACTTGTTGGTGAAGTTAAAAGCAAAGCAATATGGTAATGTACTTCTGAGGTGAATGTGTACAAATGATAGTTTATGTGTATAAACAAATGTACTTCTGAGGTGAATGTGTACAAATGATAGTTTATGTGTATAAACAAATGTACTTCTGAGGTGAATGTGTACAAATGATAGTTTATGTGTATAAACAAATGTACTTCTGAGGTGAATGTGTACAAATGATAGTTTATGTGTACAAATGTACTTCTGAGGTGAACGTGTATAAATGATAGTTTATGTGTACAAATGATAGTTACTCTCCATGTAACACATGGAGACTGATTTGGGGTGGAGCGGTGTGCAATAATTTATTTATTCATTGATTAATTGCATAAATAAAATAAATAATAATCGTAAACTAATTGATTTATTGATCAATTGCCGAATAGCATCCCAAAACCACCACAATTTCATCCGAATCTGTAACGTTTTGAAAGTTAAGTAATTCATCGAAAAATAAACAATTAATTGATTAAACAATAAATCAAGAATACTCTTTATAGCCAAATCACTGGGTCACTGTCATGTCTAAATATCGGCTTCCGAGCTCAAAAGGTGCCTGAGATATTTGCCAGGATGAGAAATGAAACAAATAATTAATAAATCGATAACAAGTAAGTGATTAATCAATCAATTTATTAATCACACAAGCTAAAATGAGCTAAGATCCTTGTCCTCTTAATGATGACGTCATAAAAACGAATATGACGTCATTGTGATGTATCAGGTTTGCGATAAATTATCTGTGCTAATGCCCGGCTTGATTCCCGCAAACAAAATTCAAACAGCTTGCCAAGTTTCGGAGATAATGGTATAGGCGATTTCCATTAGCGGCGATATTATGACGTTAACTTTTTTTTCTAGGAAGAATTTCCAAAATCGGAGATGGTTACTGCCTGCGCGTGGGCTTTCTGCATATACATGGCAAGTTTCACGAAGATCCGATGAAAACTCTGGGTTGTGAAACAAAAAATGTCAAAAATTTGGAATGACGTCATAAAAATTGATATGACGTCAGAGTGATGTATCATATGTGCGGTAGTTCATCCCTGCTAATGCCCTGTTCGAGTCCTGCAAACAGAATTCAAAAAGCTTGCCTAGTTTCGGAGATAATTTTTCAGGCGATTGCCATTAACGGACATATTTTGACGTCATAACTTTTTTTCTCGGAGGAATTTTCACAATTGGAGATGGTCACTGTCTGCGCAGGGTATTTTTACATATATATGCCAAGTTTCAGGAAGTTTCGATGAAAACTGTAGGCTGTGAAACAAAAAAGTCCACAAGAAGAAGATGAAGAACAACAACGTGAGTAAGACTAAGAGATCCTCCACGAGGATCTAAAAATTCAAATATCGTTTTTGCCAAGGCACATCTTCACTTTTGTCCCCAAATTTCAGCTTCCCCGCTCAAAGGATGGCTGAGATATCGCCTGGACAAACAAACAAACAAACAAGACAAGCCGGTATGCGGACATGGGTAGTCGACTACCCAATAGAACCTGACGTGATGGGTCCGATCGATGGGGAATGACCAGAGGATTAACCACAAGAAAATTCATGATTCACGCTTCAAGGGTTAATGCTGCAGATTGTTTTTTCGTTAAAATACCCCCACATTTAGAGGTTTTTCGGCCGTTGCTAGGCAACGGAGGGGTCTATCGCAACGGTTATTTTTCACACATAACTAGGACATACCATGAACCTACCATACCAGTTTCATGTATATCTGATTCATAGTCTCTGAGATATAACGAACTTCGTTTTTTTTATTGTTTTCGACCAGGGTTCATTGAAAGTCCACTTCTCCGACAGTTTTCATAGGATCCGGCTGGAAATTTTTGACAATATGGCTGAATGTACTGCCCACAGTCGCTCGTGGCCCGATTTTTGAAAAAAAATTTTTTTTATGATTTTTCAAAAATTTCAAAGTCCCGTTGCTAGGCAACGGTTGTGTCCATAGCAACGGTTCTCATTTGCACACAACTCGGTCATGGTATGAACCTACCAACCAAGTTTCATCGAAATCGCCATTTCAAATACTGATAATAAGGGTAGAAAAAAAAAATCTCAAAAAAAAAATTTGAGATTTTTTTTTTTCGACTAGATTGACAACCCAAAAACAAACGGAGTAAACAATGAATGTGCACTCCCTTCTTTCAGCACCCGGTGATGACGTCATGCATCGCCTGGATATGGAATTGGGAAGGAGCGGTGGACAACATTCAAAAACCATAAAAGGAAGAAGCATCTCATCCAATGAAGATTTCGTTTGGAGATATTGAGAAAGGGAAGGGATAAAGAATGAGGTACAAGAATTACAGGACGATTGAGTTCGTGTTTTTGAGTGAGAAAAAGACTTTTTTTTGTTTGTTTTTGAAGTGAGGAGGGCAAATAAGAAAAAGTTGAGGAGACTGAAGGGACAATATTTGGGAGAAAAGAAGAGGAATAAGGATTGCAGTATCAATGCAGGGACAGAATCTGTATGCTTGCGAACTGCGCAGCAGCTGCCTCACTCACCACAAAGGGGTCACCCATTGGCCTTCCCAAGCATTAACATGGCTGCCTGAGGTCTTCCTTTCCCCGTGGTAGACCATACCTGACCCTCCTCTGGCGACTTCTCACCTCCATCCACTTGCTGGATTAACTGGGGGTGAAACATGGTGGGGTTGCAGAACACTCTCTCCCTGAGAGTTTATCAAAATCTACTGACACTCACAACATAATCCAGAGGCTTAAAATTCAAATCATTAACACTGTTGCCTAGTGCCATTAATCTGATTTCAAACCCACAACCTCTGGTATACTCAGCTGCTGTACTCACCACAAGGCCACCACCATATATATATATATATATATATATATATATATATATATATATATATATATATATATATATATATATATATATATATATATATATATATATATACCAGTCAGCCCTGACTGGCTTGAAATCAATCGTTGTGTTCTCAAGTCTACCCAGAAGAATGACAGCATGTGTTGGTTTTACAACCTGGAAATAAATAACATCCAAACATAAAAGCCCCGACAGAAGTTGACATCATTTGCAATGAAGTCATCCTGTCGCCACAACATTCTTCTTGGTTTATCCTCTCCAAAAGTCTGTGCTCAGGTGGTCATGTTGAGGTAATTTACTCAGGTTTGTTTTCCCTAAAGAGTCCACTCTCTTGCAAGGTGAACTTTGAAACCTGTTTCAATGACAATTCCTCCCTGCTGGTTTTTACCACCCTCATACGTAACATCGATATGAGCACAGAGGCACAATGGCACTCATCTGGCTGCAGTCACCAACACGTGGAGGATATTATCTGTCATCATCGACCATCTGTTTATCGGATGTCATGTGGCCACTGAAATGTGCTTCAAAGTTCCATTTGTGGAGAACATTTAGTTTCACACGCAGTTGTGGTGTACTGTTCATCGATGCCAATTTGTTTGTACTTTTACATCGTCAACTTTGTTCCATTTACTTGTCCAACCAATGGCAGTCGTGCAGGTGTTGTTTTTATCTGGTTTCTAGCCAATTATTTTGCCCGACACCACTACGGGGCTCGAGGACCTCTCTCTCGAGGGACGAGCGTGGAAGGCTTAAAGGGAAGTGAGATGATGCTTTTCCTGCCTGGCAGCTCGCTATTTACACCATCGTGGAAAGGACTCACAGACTTGAGTTTCACCGGAGTTAAACTCAAGTTTACCGGAGTTCACTGGAGTTAAACTCAAGTTCACCGGAGTTCACTGGAGTTAAACTCAAGTTCACCGGAGTTCACTGGAGTTAAACTCAAGTTCACAGGAGTTAAACTCAAGTTCACCGGAGTTCACTGGAGTCAAACTCAACTTCACCGGAGTTCACTGGAGTCAAACTCAAGTTCACCGGAGTTCATTGGAGTCAAACTCAAGTTCACCGGAGTTCACTGGAGTTAAACTCAAGTTCACCGGAGTTCACTGGAGTTAAACTCAAGTTCACAGGAGTTCACTGGAGTTAAACTCAAGTTCACCGGAGTTCACTGGAGTTAAACTCTAGTTCACCGGAGTTCACTGGAGTTAAACTCTAGTTCACCGGAGTTCACTGGAGTTAAACTCAAGTTCACCGGAGTTCACTGGAGTTAAATTCAAGTTCACTGAAGTTCACCGGAGTTAAACCACATTCGCATCCCTATTTTCAATGAGGTATTTCCGCTCGAGACTCACGGCTTTCGTACCACGTGCCTGTTCATGACCCTTTTTCTCAAGCAGTACTTTGCTCTCTATACTCGGAGCTTCGTACCACGTGCAACGTCGTGCCTCCATCTTCAATGGGTTTTCACTCCTTTCCACCGCGGGACTACTCTCCGACTCTCATTGAATCCTGTTTGGTGAGCAGCTTATTCCCACGGGCAATGGCTTTTTATGACACCCGAGTCATATTATTTTGCGGACACAACGCCGAATATGCCCACTGGTGATACACCATTTTTTGCTTCTTTTTGAACTTGTGACAGTGTTCATTCACCCTCACTCAAAGCTCACCAGCTTATGGGACACCACTCAGACTGGACAAAGTCATCAACCTTTAGCAGAGAGTAGAAGTCAATAACTCTATTTTCTACACAGTCAACTCCCTGCATCCAACATTCAAAACTCCTTTCTGTGTTTCTTTCATGTGACGTGTGACATATTCTTAGAATGAAAAGCATGATGAGATTTATTCCTCGTTACTAAATGCAGCAGAAGAATGTATTATTACCCCGCACGCACGGAGCAAAAAGGGGGGTTCAACAATCGGTTCACTTTGTCTGTCTGCAAACATCAGTTTATGGTTGAGGAACTTCATTTGAATGGAATGTTATATTTTGAACACGAATCGGAACATGAACCTTTAGTTTCGCACTACTTTGCCTCTGAATTCGTCCTGATCGCACATGTTATGCGTCATCGCACATGTGATTGCTCAGTTTTTTAAAACTGTCTGGCAGTGAAACAAAATTTAAAAACATTCCAAACAGGAAACTTACCGTTTTTTTAATGACGTCATAAATGATACAAACACCAGGCATGAAGAACTCATGTTAACATGTTAAATAAGGTGGTGTACACGCCACTGCATCAACGGCGGTAAACTTCTGAATTATTTTTCTACGACCTTTATAATCTTTCTTCTATTTCAATTTAATTATATACTTGAACAATGTGGAACACAAATCGCCTTTTTGGTACCTTGAAAAACCTTCCGTTTAACAGTACTTCGACAAAAAAATTACAGCATTTCACATCATCTCGACCAATCAAATTTGCTAATCACAGACCCCGCCCAGGCTCCTTTTTTCCTCAAGACTGTGTGGGGTAAGGTGTTCGATGAACTCTCTCATTTCATATGTACTCCAGAGCGAGGGCCCTTTTAATCACGTGTCTGAGGCCAAAAGGTTTGAGGATGTTTTATGAATTAAAATTTTATGCTGATAACAAAAGCAGATTTCTTAATTGCTGCAGCTGCTGATATATTTTTTGTGAAAAACGCCATTTCGTGCATTTTCACCCAAAAATGTCAAAAAAATCGTTTTTAATTCAGATTTCAGAGTTATCTTAAGTTATCTGAAAATAATTCCCACCCACCCCAAACCTCTCTCCTTTCTTCAAATCCTGGTGGCATCTCATCAAATCTGTTCCTGGTGTATGTTCCCCATCCATCCCCTCCCTTACCTCAAATGGCCGCACTGCTGATACCAGCACGAGAAAAGGCTGAATGCCTAAACTCCGTGTTTGCATCTAAATATTGTGTCCGAAACCCATCACTTTCTGGACCCACCTTATCCAGTCGCACCCAACTGTCCCTGGACTCTGTGTCCTTTTCTCCTGACAAGGGGGAGAGCTTGCTGTCAAACCTTGACTCAGATTCTGCAACCGGTCCAGACAGCATCAGCCCACGTGTCCTAAAAACCTGCTCCTCTGCTCTTGCTCACCCTCTCTCTGTTCTGTTGACCCTCTCATTTACTCAAGGTCATCTGCCATCTTGTTGGAAATCAGGAAACATTATGCTCTGCAGAAAAAGGTGCAAAATCAGATCCCTGCAACTACAGACCAACCAGCCTTCTCCCAATCATGAGTAAGGTTATGGAATCCATCTTCGCTTCAGACATTAAATCCTTCCTCTTCTCCAATGGCTTGATTTCCGATCATCAATTTGGTTTCAGACCAAGTCACTCTCCCTCCTCTTTCTTCTCTTTCCCAGAATGACTGCATCACCTGTTCGTATCTGTGACAAGTGACTGACGAGGAGGGGACGTTCGTGCATAGCATAAGGATTTCTCGATGGTGACACTGCTCGTTTCCACGTGCTCTTTCCAAATCATAATAAACAACTTTTTCCAAACTGTCCGGTTGTCTGTCTCTATTGGTTAAGCATAGTAGAGAGTAAAAGGGAGTTCATCCCCGTCGTTCCATCTTGGGAAGACATGAGCCAGCGTGTCCAACGACGGCAACACTCGGCCGTATCTTCATCCTGCTTCAATCGCGTTAAATTTCCAGATTTTTTTTTTACGATGTTTCAAACAATTATTTTATTTCAATTAAAAACCTGTATCAAGGGAGGCACAAAGCATCCCTCTCTTTAATTATATGGGACGGTTTCTCTGTGCGCAGCTTCAACATGAGGACTGAAAATTCGTTTCTCAGCTTCAACTGCACGGAATTGACCGCAAATTTCAGAACTAAATCCTTTCAGTTACGTCCATTTCGGCATTGTAGAGTTTCGAATGAAAAACCTCAAAATTCACGTTGGTGTCCGTCCGTCCATATGAAATGTGTCGGTGCTCATATCTCATTGTCCGAGCTGTATCAGTGTGCGAGCTGTATCAGTGTGCGAGCTGTATCAGTGTGCGAGCTGTATCAGTGTCCGAGCTGTGTCAGTGTCCGAGCTGTGTCAGTGTCCGAGCTGTTTCAGTGTCCGAGCTGTTTCAGTGTCCGAGCTGTATCAGTGTCCGAGCTGTTTCAGTGTCTGAGCTGTTTCAGTGTCCGAGCTGTATCAATGTCCGAAGTTTTTCTCGAATCCGGCTGGGACTTTCGGAATGACATTTTGCATCAGTAAAGGGAATAAAGAGTACGTGGCATTGACATGACCTTTAACACCTTGACCTATTTTTTCAGGTCATGACCCAATTATAGATTTTAACATTTTTCACAATTTTTTTTTCTTAGTTCACACTTTATCCCTGAATGTTGATGGTCAAGGTCGAATGGCAGTCAAAACAAACATTTGCTATCACTGGAACATGAGCCCCAGGGTAAGTCATGGGTGATCACCAAGGGTAAGATGGGGGAGGCCAGGGTAGGCTTACCTTGGCGATTGCAGATACCGAGTTGTTATTATTATTCTAATTATCATGATAAACAATAAACTACTGTGTGAACATGAAGAATGAGTTTGTGGTTCAAACCTTTGTATGGAGGGAACAAATCATCGACAACGTCGGACTCGACCTTCACTTTCACAACAGAATCTGAAACAAAAACAATCCATCAAAACTCAACATCCAGGAACCAAAAGATCTTGCTTCGGAGTGAACGTCACGTACCGGGTCCAAACTCCTCATCCTCGGGTGAACCGATCATGGAAGTACGAGATATATGGGGTTTCTAAGGCAAATGAATGGGGTGAAGGGGAAAAAAAACTCTTTGAATTGATCCCCGAAAACCCCTCAACTGGAGTCTAATTCCTCCCATACAAATGTATAGGCTAACCTTTTAGAAAACCCCTTAAAAACCTTAAACAGGAGAATGATTTTCTCCCCAAACAGGAGACTGATTCCCCCCATACAAATGAATAGGGAGAAGTCTCTATCTCAAGGCTCATTCAGTTAAAACAGGAGAATGATTTTCTCCCCCCCCCCCCTCTGACTCTCTAACTCTCAGTCCATGGGGTCAAAAGAAGAGATCGATCTCTGTCCCCTTCCCCTCCTCCAAACCCCAATGTTAAATTGGGACTAACTTAAGGGACTGACTTAAATTGGGATTATAATTGAGATCTCTGTCCCATTGAGACACTGATTAAAACAACATTTCTTTTATATTATCATTCCATTCAGAGTGATCCAATAAATGTGGAAGTATTTTAAGTGTTTTCAGTTCATGCCGTGAAGATGAGGAAGTATTCTGTGAGAGACAAGGCCTCGTGGTTATATTTTTAATCAGAACACAAACAGGCTAATAAACGTGTTTTTTTCAAAATCATTAAAAATATTTTCATTTTAGGGTTAAAATAAGTTAGACTGCTTGAGAATGTATCGCCCACGTATTTCCCAAGTTGTCTCGCCCAAACCAGCATTTTCCATCTTGTACAACCCTGGAAATTCCAAGATACATAATCCCACTTCCTCGAAGTTGCTTTATAAACGAGCTGTCAGTCGTAAACTTTGTCTGAAAGCTTTATAATTTTTATCATCTTGTCCTATTGAGAAACGACTGAAAAATGAACCATTTTTCATCTGATGAAGAGTCCTGAATCATCTGGAGAAGAATATTGGTAAGTTTGTGTGTGCTTTCTCTGAGAATGACAGTGATGCAACTGAATATTAATTAAAACACTGTACGATGAAATATTATTATTTGTCTTCTCCAAACAGCTTATCTTCATCGCTCATCACGTCTGTGGACAACAAATTATTTGAATTACACAACGAATGGACACAGATGGATAATGTTATTCAAGAGATTTATTCCTTTCGTCTTCAATTGAAAGGAATCATGATGGACTGGGAAACATTGTTGACACCTCCTCTAATCTTAAAAGGTCCGACATCAAGGTGAGAAATACGCACGTGAATGTATGAGTTTGTGTGAGTGTCTGTTTATCTGCTTGTCTCTATCTTTCTATTTATCCATTTGCCTATATCCGTATATGTATATATATATATATATATATATGTATATGTATATATATATATGTATATATATATATGTATATATATATATATGTATATATATATACATGTATATATATATGTATATATATATATATATATATATATATATATATATATATATATATATATATATATATATATATATATATATATATATATATATATATATATATATTGTTGCGGATTCGCGCCCGCCGGCGTGCGAGCGGCCACGTAACTCGAATTGCGGCACGTCGCCCACCGGACGGACAATTCCGTCGTGACCCTCTTGGACTAACGCCGGGAACTAGTCACGGGTGGGCCTTTCGGCCTCACCACGATCGTGCCAATCGGCCCCCTGCGTGGGATAGGGTTGTTCGCCAAATTCGACCTACCTAAGTACCCACACGGAGGGTAGACCGGGCGATCGCACCTCGCCGCAGGTCGACTTCGGACACGGGCCACTTTAAGCGACCCGTTCTGTACTATCGGGATAACCGAGCGGTGTTATCGTCAACCTCGACGGTTCCGATTAATTATCGGGCGTATTTAGCCCCTACCAACCCTTTACGTGAAGTAAGATGGAGATTCAATTTCAAGAAAAGACGAAGCGAAACGGGAAAAACAGTTCAACATAAGGCACATTTATTCCGCGGCAAACGGAAAGCACACATATACAATTACAACAATTATGCACCAAAAGCAAATGTAAAAGTAACACAACAATTATGCACAAAAAGCAAATGCAACAAAAGAGACACAATGCAGATCTACTACCGACTACGGGAGCACACGGCAACACTTACACAGTTTTACTTTACAGACGGCGCCGACAACACATATACTCCAAAGCAAAAGAAAAAGGGGCCACCCTCAACTACAAGGGGGCAGACGGGCCTGGGGCCGAGACCGCGTCAAGCCTACCCGTCTGGTGATGAGCCGCAAAATGGCGGTTGAGACGTGGTTGGTTCAAAATAAAGATAGAACAGAAAAACGGCTATCTTGAAGGGTCGCAGCCCGAATGAATGACATTTATTCCCTCTAAACAACAGGTTTGGGGCTAACTACACATATACTTACAGAGATATCTCACCGACGGGACCTGAATGGTGGTTTGCGAATTTCCTCAACCACAACACTACCCCCTCCCCTTTTTACAGACTCGTCCCGAGTCGTCAAATTTTCGTGTGCCATCATGTGTAGTTCTCCCCTAGTACGTTTTAGCAACGGATCCCTGAGTGCGACATTCATGGTATTCGTGTCCCCAAAATAAATAACCTGAGGGCTGAGTAACTAACGAAACAAACCCACTCACACGGACGACTTAAATAAAATTGCCGGCGCTAAGACAGACATGCCGGGGGCGCACTCATATTTACAGTACATCTTAACCTTAACTTACAAATTTTACACTAAACCATGGCCCAGGATCAATGGACTCTGCAAAAAGAAAGCAGTTAGCAGGGAGCCAGGCTGCTCGCATGCAGTCTCTGGCTCAAACAATGCAGGTGACAGGGAACGTGGCCGGCTGCTCACACGCAGTCCAAGGCCTTCCCTTTTGAAAATGAACCCAGTGAACCACAACGGTGCATGGGCTGCACAAACGCAGTCTCCGTGCCAGCTCAAGTGGCACACGCAATGAGCACAACGGATGGATGGATGGATGGATTAATGGATGGATGCAAACACGGTGCACGGGCCGCCACTGCAGGCCCGTGTTGTAGCTGCCAACTGGGGCAGTTCTTGCAGCTTGCAAACTGTTGCTTTCTGATCCTGGCGCGCATGGAAATGAAAAGGGGGTGGGGGAAAGCAAAAAATGAACGGGCCTGGTGAACAGGGGCAGTGGGCATGGCAAAGGTGAGCAGGCAACCAAAGCCTGCAGAACAGGGCCGCTGCAGGTAAACACAGCTGGCAGACGAACTAGCCGGCACAGGCCTTGAAGCACAGCAGCTGCAGACAATCCAGCCGGCACAGGCCTTGCAGCAAAACAACAGCTGCCGATGAAGTGGGCCGGCACAGGCCTTGCAGCAACGCAGCCAGCAGATGAAGCTGGCCAGTCTTTGCCGTTCAGTGGAGGTTGGTGGAGGGAGTGCGGTGGTGCTGGCCACTCGGAAGGCGGGCTCGGACTTACCCTACGGTCTCCCTCCCAACCTATCGCCTTTGCCTGTCACTGTCCATACCCACCCCCTTAATTTGTGAAAAACCAATTTAGCCCCCACTTATTTTTTTTGTTGTTTTATTTCCTTTTTTACTTCTCCACTATAAATCGTCCCCTAACCCCCTTTATCGTCTTTGTTCGGCTAACCTTTCCTGTCACCTAGCCTACTCCCAACATCTACGTTCCCTTCCCGGAGGGGAATAAGGGAGAGCTAGCGTCCTGTGTAGAGGCCCAATTCAAGCCTCAGGATGGCCTCCCCAGACTTCAGCGATCTATAACCAAAGTGGGTCCAGCGGCCCACAACGAGAGCGAGGGGATGGATGGTGCGGAGGGGTACACTTCCTAATCTAATCTATCCATTTAACTGTTAAACTACCGCGGGGCTTTCAACAAGCGCCTCGCGCTTAAGCTATTGGTTCGAACAACCCAGATTCCCGTCGCCTGTGTTGGTGTCCTCACAATTTCGGAGCTTGCCCCCCAATTTTCTCTCCGTGCCCTCACACGGTCTCATGGCTGGGACGCGTGGCTCCCTTTGGCAGGCACGACCCTCTGCCGAATCTCCCGCTATGGCACCCCCGGGCACTACACTGCCTCCGAGCCTACCAACTCCCTAAACACCAGGGAGTGCCCCCCATGGCACCTCCCCTGAAACGCACACGTGGCAGGCTGGCCTCCCGGGCCCCTTTCCGAGGGTCACCCGTGCCCACAACACTGCCCACGCAGCTCATGGCGCCCCGGGCCCCCGCACCAAGCAGACGCACCCGTGCCCACTATGCTATCCCACCCCCCATGGGCCCTTGGCCGACTACGGCCGACTAGCCTGGTGCCCGGGGTACCCACTCAGCGATACTCACCTTTCGCAGCCACGCTCCCAGCCTGTCAACAGGGCTCCTGCACCCCTCCAAATGGGTTTCGAGCCTACATTCACACCAACAACAAAACGACCTCCATTTTTCAATTTAACTAACCCCCGAACTCACTCTACACTGACCCCGGGGTCCCTTGGGCGGGAGTCACTCCTTCCCCCAATCACTCATCGCACCATGCATTCCCCATTCGCTCCACTCACACAGACCCGCTGGCCTCACTCACTCACCAAGCACATGCTTCCACTTCACTCACCAACTCTTCAACACACTCACCGCTGAACTCTGCCTTCCTTCTAACTACCTCCCCTAACTAACTCGTGCTCCCACGTCGTCCCTTAAACTAGTAGCACGTTCCTTTTAACACTACGTAGCTAAACTACGTCAACTCGACACATCCAAAGGCTGTCACTGTCTCCAAATCTCTAAAATAACTTTCCCAACCTAAATCTGACTAAATCCCTCTAACTAATCCATTCCACGGACTCCATGAGGACTTACCCCTGCCCCATGAAGTCGGTCTAACTAACATAACCCTTCCCCCTAACTAGTTTCTATCCTGTGCCCAGGTAAGGGGGTCTTCCACCCCTTGCCCGGGAATCCTGTTTACCCGAAAGCGAGGCTTGCTTTTTTTTTATTTTTTTATTTATTTTTTTTCATCGCGCAGCACCAGCGCGGAAACTCACAACCTGCGCACCAGCGCGGCAATTCACAGCCACGCACCTTTGGCGTGACGTCATGGCAGCCGTCCGCGTCCCTCGTCCCACTTGGACGGTCTCATCCGGCAGGGATTCACCCTCCTGCCGGATTCCAACCACACACGCAGCCATGACGTCACCCGGCGCATAAAAAAACCCACAAGCCCCACATCTCGAGGGGTTCCCCACGCAAACACATGTGCTCTGCCCGTTGGAGCTGAACACACCCGCTCGCGTGGAGAACCCATCCGGTCCAAATCCGTTATCCTGCCTAAACTTTGTCCGTCCGCGGGATCTGCAAATCCACCGCGTGCGTTTCCGGACCGGGACTTCACTCCCACAAGCGAGCACGTGGGGGCCTCGTGCGTTGCACAGCACGGACGTCGCGCTCGCTGCTGGGTGAACCCGGCACGGTCCCCGAAACAGCTACAGCCGCTACCCGGCTTTTGTCCATCTGTCGTCGTCGTCGTCTCCATTCAACACACGCACACCTGCGTGTTACGACGCTAACACACCTCACCATTAAACTCACACCGGGAGACGCGGCTGCATGTTCACACATGCCAACCGACATCTCCCTCACATACAGCGACCTTGCACACGCTGTCTCTCTCACATTCATGGTCTCCCTTGCACTCGGCCGTTCACTCACGCATGCCACCTCCCTCGCACACGTGGCTCCACTCACTCGTAGCCTTCCACTCACTCGTGCCATTTCCCTCACACAAACCACACCACTCACACACGCGGGGGCACTCGCCCGCGGTTCCTCATCCACACATGGCGTGCTGGGGAGCACGCCCTTCGGCACACTTGCCACCACACCACTCACACACGGGGTCGCTTCCACACATGGGGACGCACTCACACACAGGGGCGCACTCACCCCTTTCACCACACACACCGGGACAACCACACTGGGGATTCGTGTCCCCACAAGGGTCTCCGGGGCCTCTATACCCCCCAAGCTCTCCGTGCACCTGTCCACAGCACTCGTCCCCTCAACCTCGCAAAGCACGACCGAACCCACCTGGTCGTGACTCGCCTCAAGGGGGCATACTCCCTCTCCTCGTTCCTGGAGGAGGCCATCCAGCTGCTCGCACTGGGTCTCCACCCAGTCCGCCAGCTCACCCCATTATCCTCCACCACCTCCGTGTGTGTGTTCGTCTTTAGTTTCTTCCACCCCGTTTTCATCGTGTAGTCTTTTCTCTATCGTTCCCATCTCCCGTGTCTCTGTACATTTATTAGTTTCTGTTGTCCCCTCGTGTATATTAGTCTCTGCTTCTTTCTGGCGTCTTTCCCTTACCTTTATGTCGGTCAACCTTGCTTTCTCCTTAAGTCGCTCACGTCCTTCCCTCTGTTTCACTCCTTGCTCTATCACAATCTCCGCGTCCCTCCTCCTTGCTTTCCGTCTTAATTGTTCTTTTCTCTCCCTCCCAATTACTTTCACCTCGTCTCTTGTCTCCCGTGTCTCTATACATTTTCTCTCCTTGTTCCTTATTTCTGTCTCTTCCTGGTTCCTTTTTCCTTCCCATCTGAGTCGTTCTTTCTCTCTGAGCCCCATTAGCTGTTCGTTCTCCCTCCGGAGCTCCTCAATCTCCGTTGACTCCAATCTCGCTCTCCGTTTTAGTTGTTCAATTTCATACTCATATCGTTGTTGTTTTCTCTCCCACTGTTCCTCCTGCTCTTTGTTTTCCAATCTCATTATTTCTTTCAATTGGCTCATTTCCTTCCTGTGTTTCATTCGCTGTTCTCTCACTACTCTTCCTCGTTTCCTCTCCTGTCCTTCCTTCTCCAGTTTCATGGTTTGCTTCATTTGGTTAATCTCCTTTTTGTGTTTCATTTGCTGCTGTCTCATTACTCTTCCTCGTTTCCTCTCCTGTCCTTCCTTCTCCAGTTTCATGGTTTGCTTCATTTGGTTCATCTCCATTTTGTGTTTCATTCGCTGCTGTCTCATTACTCTTCCTCGTTTCCTCTCCTGTCTTTCCTTATCCAGTTTCATGGTTTTCTTCATTTGGTTCATCTCCATTTTGTGTTTCATTCGCTGTTCTTTGTCTATCTCCTCGTACTCCAGCCTCAGCTTTTCTTTCAATTGGTCAACCTCAGATTCATGTTCTTTTTGTTTTCTATTCCATTGTTCCTCTCGTTCTTCCCTCTCCAATCTCCTTGTTTCCTTCAATCTCCTGATTTCTCCTTCCTGCTTCATTCCTTGCTCCTTCAACTTCTCCTCGTATTCCAACCTATTTTTTTCCTTTTGTCGTTCAGTTTCAAATTCACACTCTTTCAGTTTTTTATTCCACTGTCTCTCTTGTTCCTCGTTCTGCAATCCAATAGTTTCCTTTAATTGACGGATTTCTTTCTCCTGTCTCATTCCTTGTTCTTTGTATTTCCTATTCCACTGTCTTCCTTGTTCCTCATTCTGCAATCTCGTTATTTCTTTCAGTTGGCTGACTTCCTTCTCCTGTCTGATTCGTTCTTCCATCATTACTCTTTCTTGCATCTCATTCTTTAATCTGGCCTTCGCTTCCAGCTGTTCGATCTGTACAGTGTGGTTTCTTAAAGTTTCATTTTCCGTTCTCTTCCTTTCCTCTTTTAACACTCTCAGTTCGTTTTGTAGTTCCCTCGCTTTGTTCTGGTGTTTCTGTAACTCAGAAACTTTCTTTTCCAATTCCTTTCTCATCTCCGCACACTCTGACTTTGCTTTGGCTTCCAATTGTTCAAACTGCTCAGTGTGGTTCCTTAACGTTTCATTCTCTGCTGTCGTTCTTTCTTCTCTCACCATCCTCAACTCGTTTTGTAATTCCCTCTCTTTGTTTTGGTGTTTCTGCAAATCAGAAGCTTTCTTTTCCAATTCCTTTCTCAATTTGCGTGCTTCTTCACTCATTTCATCTCTTCTTTCCACCGCTTCCCTCCTCAATTCGTCCCTTTTTTTTACTGTATTCAATTAGTTTTTCTGCCATTCCTTTCCCATTCTTATCTCCCCTTCCAGGATTTCTCTTTTAAACTGGCTTGCCCTTACCTCTCGCTTCAGTAGTTCCAATTCCCCATCTTGTTTGCGTTTTTCCTTTTCGAGCTTTGTTTTCCTTTCTCCTTCCTCCCTCAATTCTCCCTGCAGTTCTTTGAACTGTTCTGACTTTTCCAGCAATTCCTCCGTCCTTTCCTCCAGCTGTCTCTTTCCTCTTTTTATCTTCCATTCTAGGCTTTATCTATCCTGATTGCCTGTTCTTACCTCTTCCTTCAATTGTTCCAACTCCCCATCGTGTTCACATTTTTTCTCTTCCAACTGTATTTCCCTCACTCTCCCCTCCAGTTCGTTGAACCGCCTTGCTTCCTCCAATAATTTTTCCATTAATTGTTTTACTTCCAAGTCGTGCTCCTTTTGTTTATTTTCGAGCTCGGTTTTCCATTCTTCCTCCCATTGTTTCCTTTCCTGGGAGATACCAATCTGCTGTTCCTCTATTCTTTTGTTCAGTTTGCTCTTCGCATATTCCAACTGACGGGTATAAAACACTACCAAATTCTTTTTCCCACATAATTTGTCGACTCTATTGGCCAAGTCATGTTTTTGCCACCGAATTCGTTCCAGTAAATCGTCCAATCGCTGTGTCCCCCCGTACACGTAATTTTTCTGAAGCGCGTCTGCGTGCCGTTGTGACTCGTCCACTCCACTTTGCACCTCCTCGATATATTCTTCATAACGCTTCACCTTTTTCAAGACATCCCCCAATTGTGCCTGAAGCCTGCCAATGCTCGCATAGTCATCCTGCCACGCCTGCCATGGCACATGCCATGACCACGTGCCTTGAACCGGTGACTGGGAGCTCACGCCTCGTGCTGTGCCATTAATATCAGCCCGCTCCGTGCTGCGCTGAGGTGTGATCGCGCTGCCATTGTGCGACTCCGTTTGCCGGCAAAGTTCGTGCTCAAGCCGCTCCCACTGACCACAGTTAGTGGTGGGGTTATAATTATAAAAAGAACCGACCTGGGCCATGGATCCTACATGACGACACATACCTAATACCCCCAGCTCCCGCTCGCCTTGAGACGCCATCTTATTTCTCGTAAAGGGTTAATTTAAATCGCTCGTAATTTGGAGGGAATCGGGGGTCGCTCCTCTCACCCCTGGACCGATTCCCGTGAATTTAGCTGGAGACAGGAGAGCCCGTTTTCCCACTCTCCGACACCAGTGCCGCGAGGAGGGGGATGGGTTTGTGTCCCACTCCTGACACCAGTGTTGCAGATTCGCGCCCGCCGGCGTGCGAGTGGCCACGTAACTCGAATCGCGGCACGTCGCCCACCGGACGGACAATTCCGTCGTGACCCTCTCGGACTAACGCCGGGAACTAGTCACGGGTGGGTCTTTCGGCCTCACCACGATCGTGCCAATCGGCCCCCCGCGTGGATAGGGTTGTTCGCCAAATTCGACCTACCTAAGTACCCACACGGAGGGTAGACCGGGCAATCGCACCTCGCCGCAGGTCGACTTCGGACACGGGCCACTTTAAGCGACCCGTTCCGTACTATCGGGATAACCGAGCGGTGTTATCGTCAACCTCGACGGTTCCGATTAATTATCGGGCGTATTTAGCCCCTACCAACCCTTTACGTGAAGTAAGATGGAGATTCAATTAAAGAAAAGACGAAGCGAAACGGGAAAAACAGTTCAACATAAGGCACATTTATTCCGTGGCAAACGGAAAGCACACATATACAATTACAACAATTATGCACCAAAAGCAAATGTAAAAGTAACACAACAATTATGCACAAAAAGCAAATGCAACAAAAGAGACACAATGCAGATCTACTACCGACTACGCGAGCACACGGCAACACTTACACAGTTTTACTTTACAGACGGCGCCGACAACACATATACTCCAAAGCAAAAGAAAAAGGGGCCACCCTCAACTACAAGGGGGCAGACGGGCCTGGGGCCGAGACCGCGTCGAGCCTACCCGTCTGGTGATGAGCCGCAAAATGGCGGTTGAGACGTGGTTGGTTCAAAATAAAGATAGAACAGAAAAACGGCTATCTTGAAGGGTCGCAGCCCGAATGAATGACATTTATTCCCTCTAAACAACAGGTTTGGAGCTAACTACACATATACTTACAGAGATATCTCACCTACGGGACCTGAATGGTGGTTTGCGAATTTCCTCAACCACAACAATATATATATATATATATATATATATATATATATATATATATATATATATATATATATATGTATATATATATATATATATATATATATATATATATATATATATATATATATATATATATGTATATATATATATATATATATGTCTCTTTGTCCATTTCTCTATCTATTTATTCATCTGTCAATATGTCATTGTGTGTCTCTGTCTATTTCTATTTATCTTGAGTTTTGACACATTATATTTTATATTTATTTTTCAGTTTAAACCCCTGCCTGGGTGAATCAAGCACACAAGTTAATCATCTGCAGGAATCTGACCTGACACTCAAGATATCTGAAGCAGACTGCTTGGAAATATCATCTATTTTTACAATTGAATTTTTAATACTGTCAATATTAATTAATTATACTTGTTTTTCTTATAATTATCTGATTCTTAACTACAAGAAAAGAATCAAGGAGATTTAAAAAGGGTGGGAGGAAGGGGGGGGTAGGTGCGCTCCCCCAACGACCCATCACCCCCTCATCCCACCCCCCTCCCCTCGCCGTGTGTGTGTGTGGGGAAGGGTGGGGAGTGGGATGAGAGAGGTGGTGGGTCAAAGGTGGGGGCGCACAGGGGGGATGAGGGGGGCGGGGCTTGTGTGGGCAGGGTTTATGTGGAAGGGGTTTATGTGGATGAGGCTTCTGTGGATGAGGTTTGTGTGGATGGATGGATGGGTGGATAGATGGGTGGATGTGTGGAGCTTGTAGGGATGGGTAGAGCTTGTGTGGATGGGTGGAGAATTTTTTTAATTAAATAAACATGTTGTGTGTAGGGAACTAATTAACTAATCACTAATTATGTGAATATGATGAATGTGGGTGGAGTTTGTGTAGAGCTTGTGTGGATGGAGCTTGTGTGGGTGGAGTTTGTGTGGAGCTTGTGTGGGTGGGGTTTGTGTGGAGCTTATGTGGGTGGAGCTTGTGTGGGGTGGGGTTTATGTGGGTGGAGTCAAAAATTTTCAATTTATCTTTGTCTTTTGTAATTCCTGTGAATAAAATGAACCTAAAGTCTCCTCCCCTTCTAAATCATATACCTTATAAGTCCAAGGACCTGTATCTATCACATCAACAATTTTAAAAAGTTCATTCGTCCACCGCTTTATATAACCCTTTTCAAAATGAGATTTCCACCTATATATTCTGACTATATCACCAACTTTGAACTTTGCCTTTTTGACATTAATCTCTTTTTCATATTTTAATTTTGTAAATGTTTCTGATGGTTTCGTATTCGTTGACGTGTGAATCATGTCATTATACTTATCTACAATATCCTGAATAAAAGATGACCATTGTTGTGAACCGAGTTGTGTGGTTTTTATTTTAGTCTCTCTTTTAAGGTACGATTTAAGCATTCAATAACAACGGCTTTTCCTTCATTAAAGGTATTGTATAATGCAATGCTGTTATTTTTTAGAAAATTCATAAATGTCTTGTTATAAAACTCTCTACCCTTATCAGTCCACAATTTTTTAGGTTTTCTCTTACTTTTATTAAATACCTGTTGAAAGGTTAACATAAGAGTATTACCTGTTTTGTTTTTTAAAGGGAAAACCCACGCATATCTACTCCTCAAATCAATAACGGTTAAAGCATACTTGTATCCCTTATCATTATTGAGTTCAATCAAATCAGCGGACCAGATATAATCAACTTCCTTGGAATAAACCTTCCTTCTATGAAACTTTGTGAATATAGGTTTATGTAATTCATTAGCTAATTGATCTTCAGTCTTAATGACATCATTAGAGCCAATAAGTTTTTTGAATTTCCGAGCCCAAGTTTCAATTTAGTACTGATCATCTTCTTCACGATGAACCGATCAACTTTTTCTCTCAAAGTTGTATCAGAGACAAATTATACAACATTTCTCTATCAGCTTCATGCTTTTCTTCCAAAGTTGTGGTATTCCCATTATCAATATCATGCCTCATGCACACTTCATCAACCCTATTGATGGGTTTACTCCATGGTTTAGGATTGTCTGCCTCATCTAATCTTTTATCCAAGTTTGTGCCTGGACCACAGAAAGAATACCCTGGTAGATGTAATTCCCCTCGTATTCCAGTTGTTGTAAATTTACTTCCTGAGAAAAACTTTTGAATATCTCCTCCACGTTTGTGTTTGGAGATAAATTGACACTTTTTTGAACCACACACCGAACATGTGCCTTTTTGTATAACCCTATTATTTTTACTTTTAAAATATGAAATTTTTTAGTGTTAGTTTTCTTTTTACTTTTGACACAATAACTCATTTATTTATGAGAAAAATTCCGACAGAGTGCAAAAACCTTTTTAGTTTCCAACATGCACATTTGAATCTTAATTTTTAAAACATAAAGAATTCTCAGAAATGTCTTCACTCTCTCCTCCATTTATTTAAGAAAAAAAATGAAAAACTTTAATTAACGTCAATATCTTTCCCTTGAAAACGATGTCAATAGTCTTGTCGAAAATATTTCTAATAGACTTGTCAATTCTTTGTTTTCCTCCTCGGTACGTTGAGATTAATTTATTTTCTGTAATACCACCAATCTTTTTTTAATCTCACTGGTTTCCATATTTTTATATTTATTTATTCTCTCTCTTTCTTCTCTTTCCTCCCTCTCTCTCTTCTCCCTTTCCTCCTCTTCTCTCTTTTCTTCAACTCCTTCCTTGTCCCTTACTATCCTTGAATCACTTACACCCCATAGAATATCATACATATATTCATCAGGATTTCTTGTTATTCCTGTATCCAAATTTTTTTTTTTTACACAAGGAAACCAATAAAATTTCTTTTTAATTTCTAAAAGAGCCTTACGTTTTCTTAACTTTATAATTTTTTCATTATTTAACATTTTAATGAAATCCAAAGTTGTTGGTTTATCATCATCAGTATAAAGCCTATCTTTTATTGAAAATACCTCATTCTTATGTTATAGAACATATTTATTAAAATACCGAATACCCTTTTCTTGAAAGTATGCTTGGACACAGAAATGATAGTTTTCTTGAAGCCTTCTTGCTGTCATTTATGGATTATAAATATACGACAGAATAATATTATGACACGAAACACCTCCCCATATTCCCATAGTTAAATCATTTTGTATTTCCTTACTCATTACAGGTCCCCCTAACAAAAGGACGCCAACTTTGTCAGACGGAATGAAAACCCGTCATTCTTGTTACAAAAACAGCTAAAATTGATGAAAAAGCGGCCTAAATTGAAACCAACACAGTAATTACGGTCGCAATTGCAGATATAATGGAAACCAACACATTTATTCGACACACAAGAACGGTCGTGACGGAAACAAGAAAGGTCAATCCCGAAATAGATCGGTGGGGAACGGAAGGAAGATTGGTTATTTCCATCGCGAAAAGTCCGAGAGCGAAACAAAAGCCGTTCATTCCGGTTACTGTAGTGCGAACACGATGGTGGATGCAGTAGAACGACCTGTTACGGAATGTTAATTTTTAGTGCTTGTGCCTCGAACATAAATGTAATATAGATAATATATAGTGGGTAGTACCTGATGTAGTTTTAACAATTTATTAAACCAAATTTTGTTGTGATGATAATGTTTGGTTTGCCTGTATTTCGAGCCCCCGAGTGAAGGATCGCGAGTTGTGTATGCCCAGTTCAACATAGGGGATCGTGTATGGGATCTTTTTACAGTTTATACTTCATATTAACTTTGTTATTTTATTGGAATTTGCAATTTATTATTACTATCAAATTTTACCTCTTGCAAATATAAATGATCAATCGTCACTGATCGCTGCAGCATGGGGGCACGAATTACACGAAATGTCAGCCACACATTAAGTCAAGAGGGCGCATTTATCGCTGCATGTTTCATATCCCGTACCACAAAAGGGTTTTCATTAACAGACATGATATATTTAAGGCAGACTATGTCAAAGTTAACTTACCATAACTTCAATAACTTTTCAAGCCACCATGTTTTCCACATTATGGTAACCGGAATTAATCGCTTTAGCTTCGGTCTCCGCCATTTCGCGACGGAAATAACCAATGTTGCTTCCATTCCCCACCGTTCTATTTCGGGATTGACCGTTCTTGTGTCCGTCACGACCGTTTTGCGTGTAGAATAAACGTGTTGGTTTCGGTTATATCTGCTATTGCGACCGTAATTACTGTGTTGGTTTCAATTTCGGCCGCTTTTTCATCAATTTTAGCTGTTTTTGTAACAAGAATGACGGGTTTTCCTTCCGTCTGACAACGTTGGCGTCAGTTTGTTAGGGGGGCCTGTATTATATACGAGGTGAATGCACCCGGCGCTGCCCGGGTTCTTTTTGAATGAATTTAATCTTCTATACATATGTCTGACGTGAGCACAGTATCAGTTCCCTATTGGGCCATGGCAGTCATAGGCTAATGGAGTTGGTGAGGGGGAAACACACCCCCTCCCCCCCGCCCCACAGCCGAGGGGCCTTGCCACATAGCCTATAACCTTCGCGGGGCCCATCCCGACATTTTTTTCAGTGGTTAGCTCCCATCTTTCACCTTTCAGGAGATTAGTGTGTGCAGACAAACAAACAAACAAAAACTTAAAATCATAAGTTAGACATATTGTATATGGCGTTGGCCCCATGTCAATCGGCTGAACTTGAAAAATTAACATTACGAAATCAGGTGATGACGTCATAATTTGGAAACCGGAAGTCAGAAGTACAATTCTTTCACATCGGGACACTCCCGGGTACATGTTCTGTCAGCATGTGAAGTTTGGTGAGGATCAGTCCAGTACTTTTCACGTGCAAATGTCACAGAGAAACACACAGACACACTTCCAACTATATATATATATATATATATATATATATATATATATATACATACATATATATATATATATATATATATATATACGTATGTACAGTACATATATGTATGTATATATATATATATATATATATGTATGTATATATATATATATATATATATATGTATGTATATATATATATATATATATATATATATATATATATATATATATGTATATATATATGTATATATATATATATATATATGTATATATATGTATATATATATATATATATATATATATATATATATATATATATATATATATATATATATATATGTATACATATATATATATATATGTATATATATATATGTATACATATATATATACATATATATATATATATATATATATATATATATATATATATATATATATATATATATATATATATACATATATATATATATATATATATATATATATATATATATATATATATATATATATATATATATATATATATATATATATATATTGATAATCCTGTTTTTTCTGTTTTCATGATATTAACTCGGGCAAAACCATTATTATATTTACCCTTATTAAATTCTTTCATTTTTTGTTTAATAATCGTGCTTCCACAAAACTCATTCTCTATACCAAGTGGATAATATTCATCCTCACGAGACTGATTTAATTGTTCCAGGTCTTCAAGGTCAATTTTAAATGACCAATACCCTAAATAATTATACCCTAAATCATTCAGATCATTCTCCCATTGTTCTATTCTCATACAAACAATACGCCCTTCTTTAGAAAAATTTATTTTAATTGAAACTGTGAATTCTGTATGACCTGGAGATAAAATCAACACTTCTGTATCTTTGGAATACACGGCCGTTTTATTTAAGGATATATATTGTGATAAATCACTTCATCTCACCAAGTCATTCACGTCAGTCGGGCTTGGATAGTTTATTAATTTATAAGCATTTTTCATATTAATATTTTTTGTTAGACTATATTTCTGTCGTTCAGCCTGTGCCTTTGTGTAATAATTTGATAAATCAATATCCAGTTCTTGGGATACACCAAAGATATAACCATCTTTACCAACATGTCATTTATATTAGATTAAAAATAATGTCATTAAAAATTTTTATTTTTGTTGAGTTGAAATAACACATACAGACATAATTGACCACAACACTTGGAATTTAATTCTTGGACTTGAAATGTTTGATAAACACCATTCTGTAAGAATTTTATGACTTCAACAGGTGGTGGAAGACCAAAACTATCAAAATAATATTTATCTTGACTATTAAAAATACAAACCCAATGAGAACTGTTCCCATTATTATCTTCTAAGTTCATAATAATATTCTTTGTATGTTTAGGCACGTTTGTTTATTCATCTCTCATACAAATAACCACATTATGAATTTTTAATTTCTTACAATATTTGACAAGTTGTAAATTTGATGTTGTATTCTTTCCAAATTATTTAAACCACTCATCAATGCTCATTTATTTATTAGAAAGATATAATCCATTACCTCTTTTAGTTAATTTTACACCTGCTTGTGTGATAGAAGAAAGCATATCTCCAACTAACAATCTCACTTTATCAGGCAGCCTTTCAAGTTTTTCAGCAAAATCTACAATTACACCACTTCCACTAATTTGTTTCTCCAACTCTTTGTTTTGTCTTTCCAATTATTTTTGAGCCCGGAGTTGAGCCTTCCTTTCGTTGGAAGCTTTCACCGCTGTTGAAATACCACCCGTCATTGCTCCAACCGCACTTAAACCAGCAAATAAAGAAATTAGAAATGGGAGAATTCCTCCACTCGTCTCTCTTATTGAATATTTTTTCAACATTGGTTTTGACATTTTAATTTTAAGTGAGCCAGTATCGTTCAAGATTTTAACCTGTTCTCTTGTGAGCAAAACATCAATTCTTACTGCTCCTTTTCTCTGAATTGTATTAACGTTAATCATACAAGGCTTTTGATTTTGAACACAAGATGATAGTTTATGAAGATTGATTTGATTAACATATACCCCAGTTGGTACTTTGCCACTCATTTATTGAACAAAAAATTATGTGAGACTATTCATAACACCATTTTCTGTATTAATCTATAATTCTGTTTCTTCCAAAAGCAAACAATATGCATCAACTTCTTCACTCTCTCCTCTTTCAATGAAAACGGAAGTATCCACTCAATGAGACTTTATAGTTTCCTTTTGAGCACTCAGGTCAAACACATAGATTGTATTCAAACTTTTAAATGCTGTGATATCCAAAATAGGTTCTTTATTTCGATTACTTTCACACACCTTTTGATAAGACTTGTATGCTTCAGCATAAGCATTTTTTTCCCAATTAATTTCCAATCTATCTCATGGATAAAATGTTCCATCTCGAGAAACAAGTTGTTTCACCTTGGCACTATCACTCAATGCATTATTCTTATCAGTAGCAGTATCGCCATCTGTTTTTTTTTTAAAATGATCCACAGATATCGTGGCTTTCCTTCCAGAACACCCAAATTCCACGTGTAAGTGGTTTGGTTCAGTTTAACGTGTTGACATCTTCTTTTAAGGTATGATACATTGAGTGGTTTCATTGAGTTAGGTCTTCCATTCAACATCTCTTCTGTTTTAAGATTAGGAGTATATTCACTAATATACCAACTCATTTCATCAATTACAAATTTCTTCTGATCAGCAAAAGCACTACCAACACCAAAAAGTAATCTATATTCATTATCATTCCCTTGTAGTTGAAATCTCATTTTAAGACCATACAGAACTTTATCATGATCACAAAATCCAAATATACCTTTAAGAGGAACTGCCACAGTAAAACTATTAACTGCTTTTGCATCATCATTACACATTCCTTTCCTTTGACTATATCCAGGATCTGTGCTTGTTCCTGTTGACATATCAGAAATAAAACCTTCGACAGCCCCCTTTCCCATTCTATCACTGAATGTGTATCGTGTAAATTTCATCATTTCAGATACAGCAGACATAATCAACCACTTCAACTTCTTGTGTCCCAATGTATAAATTAACACTATCAAACATTTTCCAGAAGAAATCATTTACGAGTGTCGCATTTGTGTTATTCCCAGTCTTAGTGAATGTAAATTTACACAACAAGAAACTTTCGGATAGATTCAAATAAGTTTGTTGATTATTTATTTAAAAAGTTTTTGTACCATTTGCATTCCAGTCTGTTCCAGTTATTGCATTTACCTTGAAGTAATCTTTTTTAGTCGAGTATGAGATGATAATCGTATCATGCAAATCATAGATACTATCAATTGCTTCCATACTTGTATTTATTTAGGAAAAAAGATGTTAAAACTTTTGAAACCCTGACCCAAGTATTTGAATTATTTTCTGTCGTTCTTGGGGAGACAACTGAGTTTTGCCTTTCTTAATTTCTTTTATTGCTTGTAATTTATGAGATTCCTTTTGGGCATCTTTTATACTCTTTATAGCACCTGCTACATTTCCCACAGCAGAAGCAGTTGAACCAATTAGGTCTTTATGTTTAAGAATAGTTGAACCGATACCCATTAGAGTATCAATTCTCCCATCTCCTCTAAATTGATGTCCGACACCCCTTTGTTTCTTCGGTTTATAGTATCCTCTACCAAGATACATACCTTCACCCTTGTTGTATGGGGAAAGGAACATCCCATCCCCTGTAATTATTTTATATTTTCCCAACTCGTGTTTCCTCACAATCACCATCGTATTTATTTCTTGGAAAACTTCACAAAGGTGAATTCTGATGGATATAACCTCTCCATTAAAAGAAATCATATGATTATCTTGGTCGGTTATCCTAAAATTTACTCTGTGTATGGTTTTTCCTGACACAGGGAGATAAACCAGATTTTTGGGTTCCATATTGAATTTATAACCAATTGGGGTTGAGTATACGCTGAATGAAAATATTGTATTTGTTCTTATTCCATCATTATAAGCACCATCAATCAAATCACAGTGACTTAATACCGAATTTCTTCCTGAGAATATTTGAATGACATTATCACTGTAAAACATCCCATTAGTTTCAATCTTTTTTGAGGAGAAACCCAATAACTCTCAAAATGAATTATTATCAATTGTGAAATCAACCTTGTAGTTATTTTTAAGTTTAATGGTTGATTTTGAAGTATGTTTTTGAATATCTATAACAATATTTTTTGGTTCATCACCCTGTTCTTTCAGAAGATGAACAATTTCGGAAGATATTTGAGAAATCTCACATGCTCCGGGTGAAACTGTTATCATATTGTATCCACTTCCTGGATTATAACTAAACTTGTCATTTTTCTCGGTTATATTAAATAAGGCATTATAAGTTTCCATGGACAAAAAAGATGCCTCATATTCTTTTGTTGTGTCAACTTGTGGTGGGTATGGGAATGAAGATGTGTGGTCGCTTGTTGTGAAATTAAAACGAAGGATTGTGCTTCTCATCTTATTTAATATGAGATAAAATGTCTTTATATTGATATTTATTAATTATTTTCATGTTCATCCACTGGTCGAAAATGGCTGATGCTTCATTAAAACAATTGTTATTTCCAGCCTTCTTACTACCTAAAAACAATCACAGTCTATAAACTAATTGTGATGGGTCATTTGGAAGAAAACTAACACCTGAACTAGAGATACTTAAAGCCTGAATAATGTGTTTCTCCTTTTCATTCTTCCTACTTTTACCAGAAAGACTAACCCTATAATTAACAGAGTCCAGCAGATCAATATATACTTTATCATCATTATTTTTCATATTCAATGGTTTATCAAAATACTTAGATTCATCCCTCACAGTTGAACCTTGTCTTCCATCTTTTGTGAGAAGAAACATTAATCTCGGAGTGAGTTTTGCAGGAGGTTGAGCAGAACTCAAGAACCTTAATTAATCATTAAATATCAATACCTTTTCTTGAACAAGATGAAATATTGCTGGTTGTTCTGTTGGAATGAGTCCTGCTTTGGTTTTTGATTCCGCTGAATATTCATTGTTTTGAAGAGCATTCACAATATCATCAAGGCGTTGATTAATCCCTTCCAGTTGTTGAAATAATCCTTCATCATCATGTTATAATTCTCCAAAATGCTCTAATTCTTCCTCCATCATTTGACTGAAATCTTTTAACATTTGAAGTTTTTTAGGAGTATATTCTCGTGTGGGAACTGTGGAAACATCTATAATTTTTTCTTGGGAAGTTTTTAAAAGTGGTTTAAAAAATTTCTCTTGTTTTATTTCAAATGCTTCTTCACCCGTTAGTTTCTGTCTGCATTTCTTCTTTATTTCTTCCTGTTGTTTTACAATGTTTGAAACCAACTCTTGATGTTCCCTAAATCTTCTTGCTCTTTCTTTCGCATCCATTTATTTACTGGAAAATATAATTTCATGTCTCATATTGTTTCACAACAATATATTTATATTTTTCAGTCGTGTGCTTCATGTAATCCCCAAATTCCTTTTTACTACATCATGTAAAACAATTATCTCTCCAAAAATTGTTTATATCTATTGAATTTAACTTGAATAAAATAAAAGTATTAGCATTGTTTCTGATGGAACGAGGAGGAAGTTGAAAGAATGATTGACTGAGATAAATACAATTACAAGAAGAATGTCTGCCTCTTGTGCAGTAGCTGTCCATTACCGTTTGGTTTCTCTCATTAACACAATCATCAAAGATAACGAGGTTCTTTTTTGATTCATCCAAATCTTGGGGAGAAGGTATATCATCCGTATTATCACTAAGAATACAAGTTATCAGTTTTGATTTCTTTTTACATCTCTGTGTATCACAAAATAGTTGAATTATATCTTCAATGTTATTATCATTTAGATTGTTTTGAAGTTTAAATAAACCGATTATATCTTCTTTTTGAAGACCAGCATTAAAACCTTGTGAGAGTAGTTGATACTCAGGTTGAAAACTAGACTTTGTGAAAATTATTAAATTATCATCATCTAAAAAGTTGGGAGTCAGGAGCATCTTTAAAAGTAAGCAGGTTTTTCCACATCCGCTTGAACCAACTATGAGACTTCTTCATGAATTTGGGAGATTTTTATGGCTGTTAAATTTTATCTTATTTTCCCAAATGGGTAAAAAAATCATTCATTTATATATTTGGAAAACAGGTTATTTAATTTATTATTGGCTTTTTTAGAAACTCTATATTTAAACCTAAGTTCAGGTTTAATTTCAAGATAATCCATTATTGTATTTATGTGATATCTTGTGTTGATATTTCCCTGAAAATGACAATCATAAATATAATATATAACAACAATCCTTTGAACATTTCTCCAATACGTTCAGTTTCTTCCCTTGTAAAGAGAGGTGTGTTATCACCCTCATACTTTACATTCATTTCTCTCATCAATCTTGTAAAGTAATTCATTTTTGGTGTAAATCTAAAATAATTATTTTCCTTTTTTTATCATTAATTGGAAGATAATCACAGAATATACATTGTTTCTCGGCTTTTGACTCTGTGTGTAATCCCACTCTATCACATGCAGGACATTTCTCAAATTTGTCATGTGGAGAATCAGGGAATTCAAGAGGCTCAAAATGTTGTATATTTATAAAGTAAAACTTTACTTAAACTGAAATTCATCTTAGGTACTTTCAGAATCATCTATAAAACTACTTTCATTACTATCGTTTGAACACAAACTCTCAGTATCATAACTGTCATTTGAACACAAACTCTCGGTATCATAATCACTCTCATAATCTTCAAAATCTTCAGTTGAATAATGAATCATATTTAATTGGTGGAAAAAAAACATTACCAACTATATCTATATACTTTTTTTCATTAACAAATTCAACTACTACATTTTTAATATTAAAGGTAATTTTAAAATGATCCTTAACTATTATTGAACGAAATGTCATTTCACCTGATATATTAACATACTTTATTTCATCAGGATTTACATATTTAGGGTTGTTTAAAAAAATACAAATTTATCCTTGCATATTACAAATGGTCTTATCTTTTCTTTATAAAGCTTCATCCATAAGGTTTTTATTTTTTGATACTTTTTCTTGTTTCATTGCTTTTTCTAGTTTTGAATATATTGGCAGAAGGAGAGGAGAAACTTTTGTTCGAGATACTTTAATTGATATTCTTCCAGGTGGACTAAAAGCCCTTCCACTAAAGGAAATTGAAGAACTCATATTATTTACCATAATTGTTTTAATCCAATAGTTGTTATATTTATCTTTGTTCAATTTTACATCCTTGACATATTTCTCAGTATCTTTTACAAATGAAGAGATTGATTGAAACTTTTCTTTTGTGTCTTGAAACGTTGTATTTATCAAGTGAAAAAAGTTGGAGGATAAAATGGTTTTAAGCACAGATTCACCTATAAATTAAACGAAATTTTCATCAAGAAAATTTTCGTTTAAGCAAAGTTTTACAATATAAATATGGTGAATACAACGTACTGCGATGTTTGTAATCATGAATATCAAAAATTATAAAAAAACACCTTCAAACCAACAAACATACATTCAATCTTTTCAAACAAATATCTCCACTTGACCAAGAAACAAAACATTGTGATGTCAGTTATCATGATAGTGGGGCAGCATAGCTAACCTAATGTGCATTTAGTGATAAAAGCACCAAATTTAGCACACTTGTAGAAAGACATATTATAAAGCAATTTGGATATTTGGCCACCACAGATTTAGCCTCTGAGGGCCGTGGCAGCCATTTTACAAAATGGCGGCAAGGTGACATTAAAATGGCTACGAGAGGAATTAAAATGGCTCGGGCTTCTACATTTGTGGAACAATTTCATCGTTTATGGGGTCTATGGATGTGCCTCACCGAGTACTACAAACGTATGGGAGCAGATTTTCGAAATTCGAAATTGTGAAAGGGGGGGGGTGGGGGTGGGAGGGAAAACCTTTTTTTGGGAAATAATTAAAATTTTGTATAATATGCTCGTATAGTCGTAACATGGACTCTAATATATTTATTTGTCATTGCAGGTTGGTAATGGTGGTCATCGCCTAATAGCAGCCATGTCCAAGAACTTCAAGTTGCTCGACCCAGAGCGACCTGTCTCAACGTCGTCACATCCACCAACAACGAACTGGAACCTGTGTATCATCTATCAAGACGACACGAAAGAGACACTGACTCGTCCCTCACAGTCCAAGCGAACAGATGTCGGGAGCGGCTACAGTTCCCTGGCCGAAAATCTGATCAGATTCAATGAACTAACGGAGCTTCCACGTACACTTCAGTTACGCCGGCTTGACGAAGGTCAAGGAATTGAAGCAGCTGTGGTTGCGAACAGTGCTGGTTATCACGAAACCTGTCGACTGAAATAGAACAGGACCAAAGTACAGAGAGCCGAAAAGCGAATGCATGTAACTGCTGATGACAGCCATAATACTGATGCATGCAAGCGCACCAGGTCCCTCTCATCGAGCACAGATAAGTCAAGGCCCCCTCCTGTTTCTTCTGTGAACAACCTGCAGGCTCAGAACGGCTTCATGAGACAGCGACCTTCACAATTGACAGGCACGTGAGGGACTGTGCGACCCTCCTTGAAGACAGTGCCCTACTTGGCAAACTCAGTGCTGGGGACATGGTGGCCCTGGAAGCTAAGTACCATGCCAAATGCTTCTCAGGGTTATATAATCGTGCCAGAGCGGCCCGATCTTCTGAAGCGCCAGGAGAAACTGAACCAGAGAAAGAGCTGTCAAGAGTAGCTTTTACTGAACTTGTGCTCTTTATTGAAGAGACCAGACAGGATGAGGAGACGGCGCCAGTGTTCAACTTAGCAGAACTGACTCAACTATACCAGTCAAGAATTGAACAGCTCGGCATCAGGAGCAACACAAGGGTACATTCCACACGTCTCAAGCAGAGACTCCTTGCCCAGTTCCCTGACATGCAATCACACAGCAAGGGAAGAGACATCCTGTTGGCATTTCGAGAAGATGTTGGCGATGCTATTGCTAAAGCTTGTGAAATGGACAGCGACAATGATGCTATCCATCTTGCACGTGCTGCAAAAGTCGTGCGCCGCCACATGTTTGGAGAAGCCAAGCCTTTCATTGGGTTCCCTGAAGGATTCCAGAAAGAGTCTGTGCCACAAATGCTGCTTGGCCTGGTCAGCATGGTCTTAGAGGGACCCAGCATCAAGGACCAGATGACAGACACAAGCAATGCAGCAGTTACCATTGCTCAAATTGTGAAGTTCAACAGCGTAAAACAAGCGTATGCAAAGCACCTCACCATCCTCCACTGTACGGCACAGCCCTGCGCAAGAAACGCCTCTTCCAATATATGTGGGGATGATGTTACATGCCCACATGCGCAAGAAGGACCTGGTGGATAGGCTGGCACACGTTGGCATGAGCATCTCATATGATCGTGTCCTCCGCCTCACAGCGCAGATGGGGAACTGTGTCTGCGAGCAGTTTCACTTGGAGCAAGTTGCCTGCCTGCCCAAGATGCGTGGAAAAGTTTTTACTGCTGCTGCAGTCGACAATATAGATCAATATGAGTCCCACTGGACAAGATTACCACAAGCAGCCCAAACTTGCCGTGAACTGCTGTCATGTAAATGTAAGAAGGGTTGTGTGAATCGTTGCAAGTACAAAAAGGCTGCACTTGAATGTACTGCTCTGTGCCAGTGTGAGGGGGAGTGCACCCAGAACTACACATTTCTACTTTTTAATTTTGAGTTTTTCATCATATCACTGTAACATCATGTGTCATTGAAATGTGTTATGTGGAATTTTGTATTTCTTGAGTAAATTATTTTGTATTTCTTTTGTAAATAAACCATGCATTTAACTTTAAATAATTTAATAGAAGCTTCAGGGTGGGTGGATGTTTGGTCATTTTTAGATCATATTTTAGTCAGTTGTTGTTGATGATATATTTCCAGGAATGTTTATTCTTACACGCTTTTTCATTGTCATTTATTTTACGCTTGTTAAGTAATTATGTCACCCCATGGGCTATAGGTTGGACTATAGGTTAGGGTTAGGTTAGGTTAGCTAGTTTAGTCCAACCGATAGTTGGGGGAGTAGCGCCCCCCCCCCCCCCCGGGGCAGCTTGGCTATAGTTAGGCCTTCCTGCTGCCATGTGGGGGACAAACCAGTTGGGTGACCCTTTACGTGGTGGCGCGGACTTTCTTAAAAAAAAAAAAAACATAAATGTAGTGGGGCCCAGAGCGATTTTTCTATTTTTCTCCCCTCCCTCCCCCCCCCTTAAAAAAATGCGAAAATCGTTAACTGCTATTTTGTAGAGCCTCATTAGTCGCATACATAGGCACAGTGATAGTTGTCACCAAAGTATAAACGTAGAAGCCACAGTGATTTGAAAAATTTCCCAAAAAAAGGGTTTTCCCCCCTTCAAAATTTCGAATTTCGAAAATCTGCTCCCATATGTTTGTAGTACTCAGTGAGGCGCATCCATAGACCCCATAAATGATGAAATTGTTCCACAAAAGTAGAAGCCCGAGCCATTTTAATTCCTCTGGCCGCCATTTTGTAAAATGGCTGCCACAGCCCTCAGAGGCTAAATCTGTGGTGGCCAAATATCCAAATCGCTTCATAATATGTGAAGTGAGAGCGAGAGAAGAACCTTCAGAGTTTAGGCTTTATTCCATTTGATTGGAGCCGCTTCTGCGGGCACACCGGGGAATACAGGTTCAGCTAGGAGTACATAAGCAGTAACGTATACATGTGCAATTAATCATCGCAGAATAAATCCGCGTAAGCACGGAGTTCGATATAATCTCCATTCTCACCAGTCAATGAGCACCTTCAGTCAATGAGCACCAAGTGAACAGCCGATGTAAATGGCAATGCCCCGGGGACAATCACCCCGTGCCGCGGAGACCTCCCCTTATACGCGAGACGCACAACATGTGATCCCGCGTCATGTCCCTCAATTCACCACATTATGTCTTTCTACAAGTGTGCCAAATTTGGTGCTTTTATCACTTAGTGCACAATTCTTTTGAATATTTGAGCTGTGCGGCACCACAATGAATATAAATATTATAAAAAAACACCTTCAATCACGCAAACACAAGAACAATGAAGAAAGGGAAGCAAAATTCTCCATTGAAAACACTGAAGAAGCATTTAAAGGGCATATAAAAATAACATTGTTTCGTTTTCAAGACCTTGGACCATCTTCAATCTCTGGAAGCTGTTGATATGGTAAAACAAAGTATTGAAACTCTCATTAAAAACACATTAAGTGAAATGAAAACTTTAAAGTTTTATATGGGAGTAAAATTGAAAATGGTAAGACAAGATGATGAAACTACTCCCGATACGAGGACAAACCCTCACTTTATCTCATCATTTCAGGATTTTGTAAGATGTGATGTTTACGATGATCTCCAGAGACAAGAACAAGATGTTGATAACAATGGAGTAGGTAGTGGATTTACTATCACAAAAATAATCTTTTTAGACATACACATCTTCGTATCAGATCCTCTTCAAGCTTCTTCTTATATTGATTTAGCAAAAGAGATAAAACTTAAGAAAGCGGTTGTTAATATTCAAAAGAAAGATAATAAATGTTTTCTATGGTCTGTTCTTGCTCACTTACATCCTCCACAATGGAATCCTGAAAGGGGTAAACATTATAAGAAATACGAGAATACATTAAATGTTAAAGATTTAAAGTTTCCAATGTCATTGAGAGATATTCCTAAATTTGAGAAAATGAATAATCTATCTGTTAATGTATATGGATTAATGGATACAAACAAAGTTCAGCTATTAAAAATTTCAAACAACTATAAAATGATGAAACACACATTGACCTTCTCCACTTTACTTCAGAGGAAAAATCACATTATGCTTTCATCAAAAATTTCTCAAGATAAACCAAATCACAAATATATAAGAGAAAATGTAAAACGTATCCTTGTAAGAGATGTCTCAACTCCTTTCACACAAAAGAACGATTAAATCAACATTCAAAATATTGTAGTAATCATAAAATCAACCGTAATCAATTTACCAAAATCAGGTTCAAACATATCATTCAAAGATTTTAACAAATCTATAAAACATCCGTTTGTGATATATGCTGATATTGAAAGTATCCTTGAAAAGACAAATACTGTTTCCCCAAATCCAAATAAATCATTCACAAATATATACCAAAAACACTCCTTGTGGTTTATGTTATTATATCAAATCAGCTGTTGGTGATGAATACAAGAAGTTAGAACTTTATAGAGGGGGAGATGCCTCAGAGGAGTTTGTAAGATGATTGGAAAAAGATTGTATAAGACGAAGAGAAATAAGGGTGAAAACCTATAAACCAATGTCATTAACAAAGGAAGAGAAAAAGGAATTTCGAAAGAACAATACCTGTCATATTTGTAGGGAGAAAATTAAGGAGTTTAAAGTTAGAGATCATTGTTATCTTACTGGTAAATATAGAGGTCCCACTCATTCTGGTTGCAATATCAATTACAAACCTCCAAACTTTATTCCTGTCTTTCTTCACAACAACGCTCTCTATGACAAACATCTATTTATAAATGAACTTTCGAAGACATTCGGAAATATTTTCGCCATTCCAAACACAGATCAAAAATACATCTCATTCACAAAAACAATTTATACATCCCCCATAACCCATATCAGATTTCTTGACACATACAAGTTTATGGGAGATTCATTATCTGAGTTAGCATCAAATATTAAAAAACTTCCCGAGTCTTAAATCATATTTCTCAAATCAAGAAGAGGTTGATCTCCTATCACAAAAGGGAAGATATCCGTATGACTATATGGATTCATTTGAAAGGTTTAAAGAAACACAACTTCCTTCAAGGGAGAGTTTCTCTGGTAAGTTGAATCATACTCATATTTCTGATGAAGATTATACACAAGCTAAAAAGGTTTGGGAGAAGTTTAATATAAAGAATCTTGGTGAATATCATGACATATCTTAAAACTGATGTACTATTATTAAGTGATGTGTTTGAAACTTTTAGAACAGTCTGTCATAATAAAAATTCTTATGGATTAGACACCGCTCACTATTACACAGTCCCGGGTTTGGCTTGGAGTGCTATGTTAAAAATGACAAAACAAAATTTGGAATTAATCAGTGATATAGATATGCTTTTAATGATAGAGAAGGCTAAAAGAGGAGGAATATCTCACGTATGTTCCAAGAGATATGCTAAAGCAAATAACAAATATCTTCCTGATTATAATAAGAATGAGGACAACTCTCACCTGATGTATTATGATGCTAACAATTTGTATGGGTGGGCCATGTCTCAATCTTTACCTGATGGGAAACTTAAATGGGTTAAAGAAAAACATTATGAAAAAGTTTTACTTGATATTGTTATCTCCTCTCAAAAAGAATTGGATGAGGCTGAAGTTGGATATTATTTTGAGGTTGATTTAAAATACCCTGAAGAACTTCATAATAAACAGAGAGACCGAACCTATGCCTCCGATAAAGAAAGTCCAAGAAAAGAATGGTTAAGTGATTACCAACAGTCATTTAATATTAAAGGTAAATCTTCAGAAAAACGACTTACGACAATAAATGATAAAGAAAGTTATGTTTTACATCAAAGGAACTTGAGACAATATTTATCTGCTGGGTTGAGAGTGAGGAAAATTCATAGGATTTTGAAATTTAAACAAAGTCCATGGTTAAAGAAGTATATTGATTTTAATACAGAAAAGAGAAAAAAACACAGAAACAGATTTTGAGAAGGACTTTTATAAATTAATGAATAATGCTGTATATGGAAAGACGATGGAAAATGTTAGGAATCGACAAAACATAAGACTTGCTACATCCTCAAAGTTAGGATGTCTTTGCTACATCCTCAAATTTGCTACATCCTCAAAGTTAATTAACAAACCAAGTTTTGAACGGGTGGAGGTATTTTCAGAGAACTTTTGTGCTATTCATTTGAAAAAAGAGAGTATTGAAATGGATAAACCTATTTATATCGGAACATCAATTCTTGATTTGTCTAAGTTGTTTTTGTATGACGATTACTATAATAATTTAAAATTAAAGTATAAGGATAATGTGTCATTGCTATATATGGATACAGATAGTTTTATATTATAAATAAAAACTGGAGATGTATATGAGGATATGATTGATAATATTGATATATATGATGCAAGTAATGATAAACCTGGTGATGTGTTGTTTTCATCAAATAACAAAAAGGTTATTGGTAAGTTTAAAGATGAATTGGGTGGGAAGGTTATGAGTAAATTTATAGGATTGAGATCAAAGGCTTATGCTTTTACATATATTTTCAATAATATTGAAAGGTGTAAAAAGAAGTTAAAGGGCATAAAGAAAAAATAAGAATTGAAACAATAAACTTTAAACATTATTACAACTGTTTAATCTTAAGGAAGGAAGAGTATATAAAAATGAATAAAATAAGAAGTTATAAACATCAATTATATACAGAAGAAATAAATAAGAAAGCATCAGGAGCTTTTGATGATAAAAGATATATTTTAGAGAATGGAATTAATAGTCTCCCTTTTGGTTGTAAGTGTAAGTGCTGAGGGACAACTACCATCTTTTCCTGATTTATAAATGATAGAACCAAGCAATTACATCTCCACTCTTTGGTTTGGTTATCAACCTTGGTACTTAAATGGAAAAACATAAAGAATGTGAGAAATATCAAATGAGTCTTATTGAAGAAATAACCGGGGTAAAAGTAGATAAAACAAATAAGCAGATAAATTTAATGACAAATAAGTTAAAGGATGCAAAGAAAAAAAATATCCTTGAATGGACTGAAAACTTTGATGGTTATCAATTAAACAATGGAAAAACAATTTACTATAATCTCAAAATGATATGTGGCTCAGGAGGTGGTCAAACAAGAGCATTAAGAGAAGTTTATCATTTTATCTCTGCTCAACAAAGATATTGAGACCAAGAACTAGGTTCCAAACTAATATTTGTGATGAATGTAATAGGAAAATTAAGTTATTACCTGAAGAAGAACATGGACAAATATTCATTGCCTCACTCTTTGAATGGAATGATAATATAAAAGAAATGTTTTAATCAGTGTCTCAATGGGACAGAGATCTTAATTATAATTCCAATTTAAGTCAGTCTCTTAAGTTAGTCCAATTTAACATGGGGGGGGGGGTTGGAGGATGGGAAGGGGACAGAGATCGATCTCTTCTTTTGACCCCATGGACTGAGAGTCAGAGAGTCAGAGGGGGGGGGGGGAGAGAAAATCATTCTCCTGTTGTAACTGAATGAGCCTTGAGATAGAGTTCTCCCTATTAATTTGTATGGGAGGGAATCAGTCTCCTGTTTGGGGAGAAAATCATTCCACTGTTTAAAGTTTTTTTAAGGGGTTTTCAAAAAGGTGAGCCTATACATTTGAATGATGGTTTTTTTGGGGGCCCTGAGACAGTCTCAAATTAACATGAGCTTGTATGGGAGAAAATCATTCTCCTGTTTAAGGTTTTTAAGGGGTTTTCAAAAAGGTTAGCCTATACATTTGTATGGGAGGAATTAGACTCCAGTTGAGGGGTTTTCGCGGATCAATTCAAAGAGTTTTTCCCCTTCACCCCATTCATTTGCCTTAGAAACCCCATATATCTACTACTCATGGACATTTCCCTCTCCGGGAGAGATAAGGAGTCCATGGACGGTTCCCTCTCTGAGAAAGATAAGGAGTCCATGGGCGGTTCCCTCTCTGGGAGAGATAAGGAGTCCATGGACGGTTCCCTCTCTGGGGGAGATAAGGCGTCCATGGACAGTTCCCTCTCTGGGGGAGATAAGGCGTCCATGGATGGTTCCCTATGTGTGGGAGATAAGGCGTCCATGGACGGTTTCCTCCCTGAGGGAGATAAGGAGTCCATGGACGGTTCCCTCTCTGAGGGAGATAAGGAGTCCATGGACGGTTCCCTCTCTGAGGGAGATAAGGAGTCCATGGACGGTTCCCTCTCTGAGGGAGATAAGGAGTCCATGGACGGTTCCCTCTCTGAGGGAGATAAGGAGTCCATGGACGGTTCCCTCTCTGAGGGAGATAAGGAGTCCATGGACGGTTCCCTCTCTGAGGGAGAACATCATGGACCGACGTTTCCTCTAATGGATGCTCTGTGGATGACAGGGTGTTCACTTTGTGATCGCAGATATCTAGTTAGTAATATCTAGTTATTATTATTTTTATGATAACATGAAGAATGAGTTTGTGGTTCAAAGTGTATCGAGGGAATGAATCATCGACGAACTCGGACTCTACCTTCGCCTTCATAACAGGATCTGAAACACAAATAATCCACGAAGTAAATACTAAACTTTCAGGAACCACAAGATCTGGGGATGGAGTGAACGTCACGCACCGGGTCCGGGCTTCTTATCCTCAGATGAACTCAGAAGCCAAAACCTGAATGATAATATGAAGTGGAGATCCAGCCTCTGGTCACCTTCCTTGAGGCAACAGAACCGTTGTTCTTCCATCACTTCCGGTTTCCGGGAACGGTGCTTTGGAATGTGCGGAGTCTGTGTCTCATATTTCGTGTTATTCTGTCCTCACTATGCGTGACTCTGCACAGATAGACAGGGAGATAAACACTGTCCCACACGTTAAACATTCACAAGATAAAATCAAACCCAATCGTGTTTATAGCGAACGCAGTGAGTGTCATACTTAACGCGTGCACATGAGAGAATAGGAAACAACAACAACAACAACAACAACAACAACACAATACCCCTGGCAATTTGGAATCCGTGTCGTTGGCTATGACCCTTTTGCTTCCAGTTTTTTTTAAACGCCGTGCGGTGTATAAACACGATTGGGTTTTATTTCTATCTTGTGAATATTACTTAACGCGTGCACATGAGAATAGGAAACAACAACAACAACAACAACAACAACAGAATACCCCTGGGAATTTGGAATCTGTGTCGTTGGCTATGACCCTTTTGCTTCCGTTTTTTTTTTTTTGCTTTCGTTTTTTTTTTTGCTTTCGTATTTTTTTTACTTTCGGTTTTTGTCATGGGGAATGATGCATGCTGGGAGATAAAGGCATCGTCGGAGACATGAAAGACCCAAATATCAGAGATGGTGTGTATTTCCTCCACTGATTTTAATAAAGATATCTCCCGCATCATCAAAAAATAATTTTTAATCGTGATTTACATTATTTGATCGCTGATCCCGAATCCAGGCCAAAGTAACTGGAAATTGCGTTTCCAGCTGTGAACAAGTTATAGGTAAAGTCAGAAGCGAATGTAAGAAGAATTCTACGTTCGCTTCTCGGCTTTGCCTATTCCATATTACACCGCACAGCGTTCAATATTCACAAGATAGAAATCAAACCCAATCGTGTTTATACACCGCACAGCGTTTAATATTCACAAGATAGAAATCAAACCCAATCGTGTTTATACACCGCACAACGTTTAATATTTGCAAGATAGAAATCAAACCCAATCGTGTTTATACACCGTGGAGATGATGCCCGGCCACCGTCTCCGCGGCCCTTGACGTCATCGACCTCTCACGCTCAACAAATTGAGAGATGAAGACAATTTCTTGTGCTAATGAATGAAAAATGAAAATAAATTAATTTTATGCGTTTGATCAAACAGCAGATTGTTGTTGTTTATCATCGTCTCCCCACCGTCTCCATGGCCACCATCTCTTTGGCCACTGTCTCCATTACCCGGTCACTCGGCCACCGTCTCCGTGGCCAGTGAAACATTCTCCATGAGTAGTCGCTCCTCTGGTGAAAATTTTGTCTCAATCCGACAAGTACTTGCGGAGAAAAACACGAAAGTTCTGTGTGGACAAACAGACAGACAGACGGACAACAAACAAACAAACAAGCCGGTAGGCGACATGGCTGCTCGCTCAAGATGGAAAGCTGGCCGACGCGACGAGCTGATATTCGTGTACATGCTATCAATCAATTTCATTCTTTGACAATCGAATGGCCACAGCGCGATGATCAGAGTACAAATTAGCGAAAGTTAAGAGTATGCATGTATTGGAGATTTTCGTAATTTGTATATTGTTCAGTATGATGCTGTAAGACATTCTCCTGGGGCACAAAAAAAAAGAGGTCCCTCGGAGGTCCAGTTTCGGAGGTATTGATTTTTTTGTGCAGTCCACAATAAGTGTATGATGTACGATAAAGTATTTTAGCTGTAGCGAAGCACAGAGGTGTGCATAGCAACCATTCATTTTTGTGTACATGCTAGCCACATTGTACACATTTCACCCAAGTTTCATCAAAATCAGACTCTTTCTCTTAGAGATATTCGCAATTAACCGTTTCTGAAATGTTCGACATGTACTCGCCCAAAACCTAATTCCTCCTTTAAATATTTTTTGTTAGGGCTGCAAATTGGCATGAAGGGAGCTCGATAGATTGCGCACAGAACTGTAAGCTTCGATTTTTCGATTAAAAAAAAAAAAATTCGATTTTTTGACCACTTTAAAGGGCCGTTGCTATGCCGTTGCTAGGGCCCGGGGTCCCATATTCGAAAGCACACGATTCCCAGAAATATTGGTCCAACCTACCAAATTTCATTGCAATCGGTTGAGTGGTTTAGCCCCTAGGCTTGACCAAAGTTTCGCGGACAGACAGATGGAAATGTCCAGAATAAAGGTGCTCGAGAGCGGAGCGAGCAGCCAACAAACAAACGGCCCCAAATGTAATACCCCCCCAAAAGTGAGTTTATAATGAGTGGAGGACAAAGGAAGTAGAGGGTGCCATTCGAGCGAATAAAATAACACTATACACCTTCATTAATACGACGTCCCGACATAATATCGTCATCGAAGAAATAAAATTCGTTTTTGTTATTATGAACAGTTTGCAAGAAAGCTAAAAAAAAAGAAAAAGTGATTTGCACATCCAAGTGGCACAACAAGAGGGACTGCTGATCGTTTAGATTGTGGGGAAGGGCGGGTTGGTGAAACAATTGCAGAGTTCGACGACCCATAATCCTTTGCGGCAGTAATGGAGCATTGGGAAAGTCTATGAGAACGTGAGACATTCAGGGGCTGGTAATGGAGAGGTTAATAGAAGAGCAGGAGCAGTGGAGACACCCAGAAAGAGAATTTCGAAAGAGAAGGATGAAGTGAAGAGAGGAATACATAAAGGACCAAAAGAGACGAGTTGTGGTTTGTGGGTGACACAGACCCCGAAGCCCCAACTGACCAGTGGCCTCCAGGATTCTCTCCTTACCTGACGGATTGAGCAGGTGAGCTTTCTCTCCCTCTCTCTCCTCACCTGCACTAATTCGAGCTGATGCACCAATTCCAAGTTGTCACTATCTCGGGTCCGAATCCGGCCGATGGCTTTTCAGATTCCCATCGTTTTTACTTGAACACATTGAATTCGTCCCTTGCCTTGTTACCTCCACCACTGAAGGTGAAGGACGTAATGTTTTCACTCCTCTCTGTCTGTCTGTCTGTGTGCAGGATATCTCCAAACAGTTGTGGACGGATCCGGATGACATTTTGTGGACACGTTGGGTGTGTGACCACGACTAGTTGATTCAATTTTGGTGAAGGTCCGAATCCAGATCCGAGTAGGAGGCTTTTTTAAAAATTTTTTAAGTGATTCTTCACCGTTGAGAGATATAGTAGAATGTATAACACGATATTTAAACAATGTATTGATTTGGCCCGATATGTTCTCGTGGATCAGACACTACGTGCTGGAGGTGTGCTCTCTACGGAGTCGGCTTCTAGTTTATTATGAGATTAACCAAGAGAACAACGCCAATTGAGGAATCCTCACAATGGATTCCTGAGGAATCCTCACAGAAAATCAATTTGACCTCACCTTTCCCATCGTAAATGTCTGACAATCTTGCCATATTTTCCAGTTGACTTCATGAAATGACTCCACAGCAGCTGACCCTGAACTCCAATCATCGAAACTTCTTACTTTCCTCTCTGCCCCTCTTTTCTCGATATTTATTCGATGGCCGCCATGATGCACGCTGATGACCGTCAGATAAATTTCTCCTCAATATGACCTCACCTTTCCCCTCTTAAATGTCTGACAATCTTGCCCTACCTTCCACGTGACTTCATTAAATGATTCCATGACTGCTGACCCTGAACTCCAATCATCCAAGCTTCCTCCTTTCCTCACTACCCCTCTTTTCTGGATTTTTCTCGATGGAGAACATTTCTCTATTTTCTTGTATATTCGATCAAATTCACCTTCCCAAGTACAAGCTCAAAGTTCACCTTCAATCTTCCTCCTATTTTTCTCTTTCAGGTAAATTTGATTTGGTGAATGTTTTGAGTTCATTCTTTCAGATTTTTTTCTGCCCTGACGTACCTAAGATTTCCCAATCATTGTGTCATAGTTCAGAGAGCCGTCCTCCCATTCTGGTTCAAGAGGTCACGGCTCAAGCCGATAAAGCCTTTGTCGCTCCTGTGTGAAGTGGGGCCATCGCCGTGAAATACAAAACACACAGGAAATGGCGCTCTGCGCTGAGGCGCGGCGGTGATAGTCATTGTTCACCCTCGATTCGGCAAAGATCCCCGGGGGGTGAAACAGCACACACGGTAAGGTCTGCAACATAGTTGTGTGCTTCACCTGACTATAAGGTGGATCATCTGGTGGAGGTAGTCACCCGAGTGGAAATTATCACCCTCCTGGTCTGGATCTAACCAGAGTGATATTCATTTTGAGGCCACTCCGATTGGACCTGTACTTGTTGGGTGACCATCCCTATCTTCATTTGATTACCTGTTGTTCTGCCGCGTTTACAAGCATTAATTTAGCACAGTGTACTTTAATGTCCAAAAATTAAACTACAAAATTGGAAAATTAAACTTTCCAGCCATCCCTACTTTGAACAATATTTTATCTTCTGCAAAGGAGTGAACCACAAGAATCAATTCTGAAGGCAACGGCCTATAGTCCAAAAGAATGGTTTCATTTTTGGCAACTGCAGGACGAAGCATCAAGTATGGTTGGGAAGAATAACTCTGTACTGCAGAGGATCAACCAGAAACAGCCGCCGATGCACCCAGGGTTCCCCCCTCCTCCCCACGTGACTTGTAGCACATCTCACGGTACAGAAGGGTTCCAAAGCCTTCACATTCAGTGTTGAAGATTTCCTTGTGGACGTCCACTATCACTTTGATAAATCAGTCAAGAGAAAAGGCTAATTGAGGGAGTACTTGTCCTTCACCAACAGTGATGTGAGAAAAATAATAAACAAGGAATTAAGGAACTTAGATGCAGGAGGAGGTCATTCGGACCATCATGCATGCACTGCACCAACACTAGATTAAATATATCCATTCAGCTCAATGAAGCATCCTCTTCATCTATACTAATAAATGTCAAGAGTGTGTCAGGAGGTCATTCAGTCAGTCAGCCAGTGATTGTGTGTGTGTGTGTGTCAACTCCTTAATTCAAAAACCATGAATCCAAGCAGCCTGAAAGTTTGCATGCATACGAAGGGAACTCCAAGGGAGTGCATGAGTGTTTTGTTGAATTTAAAAATCCCTTTTGAAGACAATTAATGGCCTGATTTAATTATATCCTGAATCAGGCGCATCCTCAGACACCTTATTGTTCAGGAAGAGGGAGGGGAGGAGGCTTTGGGTGCAGGGAAAGGGAGGTGGAGGGTAGTGAGAGTTGTTAGAGCAGGAGCCCGCGAGGCTTAGCTCAACCGAAGAGGGGAACAATTGCCGTCCTCATGGTAAGATGCAAGATGATATTCTCACCTCAGAACTCTGCGTCTGCCGGGACACTGCTGCTGGGTTGATATTTTGTGGTCAATATCCGTATCGCATAATCGGCGCGAGCTCAACCTGGCAGCGGAACGGCCCCAAGTAGGCTTCTGATATTATTCGTATAGCTTGTAACACGGTATAAACAGTGACAGACGATTTCTCCGCTGGAATACCGGTGACAGACGCAAATTAGATATGGCGAAAATCACGCTAGCTCAAACGAACAGCAGAACGGCTAAAACCAATGCAGAATGGTAGTACCAGGTCCCCTGAGTACAAAAGGAGCACTGACAGACAACTTGGTCGTTGGGCCCCCAGGACAGACGCTCCCTAGTTCGGGTTCCCTTTGGTTGCGCTCGCTCAACCGAACAGCAGAACGGCTAAAACCAACTCAGAATGGTAGTACCAGGTCCCCTGAGTACAAAATGAGTATTGACAGACAAATGTCGCTGGGCCCACCAGATATGCGATCATTCAATCGATGATTTATTTTGCACGATCACATAGTACATTATATTTTTCACGTTCTGAAGGGAAAATTCACGAAAAAAAGAAACAGATGTTTAGAAATTCCATCCAGTATTCCAATACAGACCTGTTTTCATGTCTTCTCACTCTGCTGACAATGCCAGTCTGAGTCTAATCAGAATCAGTCTTCTGACCATGGCTCATCATCATAATCATCATCATCATGCGCATCAGGTGACTTGACATCACCTACCGGCTCAGACTGTTCCTCGACTTCAAGAACTGAAGTAGGAAGGGATTCTCCCTCGAACCACTACGGTGTGAGGTATCCGTTCACCATTCGTCATCCGTAGTTCGTCGGCTCCATACCTCTGGTAGGTTGGGTTGTCGCAGCAGCGCACCACAAGCTTGTTATGTACTGCGCGCGATGGATGAGCTGGCATGTGGCTGGCATTGACGGCGGCAATAGGGCTCTGTCCACTTTCCTGATATTACCGAGTGGGTTGTCCGAAGTAGACGAAATAGTATTAACCAAGATGAATGCCGGAATCAAAAAAAGCGACTCAATAGAGATGATCTTCGACGTTAGATAGTGGACTGCATATTATAGGTTCAGAATTCGTTCTCATCCGATACTAGGACATCCCACACAGATATACCATATATCATACAAGGGCAAAGAATAATAAGACAGCTCGCTCAATTATTATCGGTGGGACACATGGAAGTTCCAGACTGCTGCTCACCTCGGCAATCTTTCCCGTCATTGCCTGGAGCTTCAGATACCTGGCTTCGTTCACATCAGTCGTTCTGGGAAATCCATACAAACGACAGATGAATTTTGTTGCGGCACACTCATCAGGCACCATTCCTGGTTCTCCCAGATCGCGGAGGAATCGAACGAATTCCTCATTCTTGATGACGAGTTCGAAGCCTTGCATTTTACCCTGCCTGCAAAATGAAATATGCAGGGGATGGTAGGGGATAAAGAAACTTTCATTTCATCAACAATGCATTTTTCATCACACTCACTCTAGAACAGAACAAGGCCGGAAGGTACACAAACCTGTAAAAAGCCGAGGTGAAGTCGGAGCCCGTGAAGGCATGGAACCCCGGCAGTGCTGCTGGAAGACCAGGTCTAATAGCTTCTAGCTGCTCAAGGATATTCTTCAGGTCCAATAGACGTCGATTGTTGCCCATACCACAGTCCAGCGAAACGTTCAGGTTGGCCAATAGTTCTGGGCGGAGCTTGGCAAGACGTCTGTATCAGAGGCCCGCAGACGTCTGTATCAGATGTCTGTATCTGAGGTGTGTAGACGCAGACGTCTGTCGACGCAGACGTCTGTATCAGAGGCCTGGATCATAATATTGCTGGTGCACCGAGCGAGGTGGTAAGCGATCAGTGTATCAGCCTCCTCATGGTCGGCTTGGAGGTGTGGCGGCTCGGTGGTGGTGACCTTCCAGAGAATATTGTCGAAAGCGTATCGGTAACATTGTCCACCATGGGACGCGAAAAATTCCTTTCCACGTAGCAGTGGTCCATACGCGTCTTTGGACCACTCACCGAGAAGAAACTTCGCCAGCTCGTTTTTGAAGATACTGTTCTTCAGTAGTTGTTGCCCACTGTGCTTGGTGGTCTAATGACTTCCTGTGATGACGTACTCTCGGTCATCGGCTCCTCGGAGTCGTCGTTCGCCCTGGAGTCTTTTTGGTATCGATCCAAGCATAGGTGGATTTCAGTAGCGCTGCCGGTGCAGATGGACGCAGGTATCTGTCTGGCGATCTGACCATACGTCGTTCCAGCCGCAGTTCATGACAGCATGGAATGAACGATCAGGCCTCCGTCGAATATCTTAGCGTCAGCGGCCAACTCGGAGAACGCCTCGGTGGTAACCTGAAGGCTCTCTAACTTCTTGAGAAGTCTGGCTTTTTCTGTCTTGATTGGCACGCCATCCGGATGTGCCAAAAGCCATTGGGTAGTCGGTGATCGGATATCTCAGTAAAGTACGCATATCAAGCCTGGTGTTTCTAGCAGCCACAAAGAGTATCCGCGTGAATACATCCCAAAGATTTTCCACGTTTCTCACTTTTGCAACGACCGTTCTTCTCGTCTTTAGTGTTTCCGACGCAAATTTTTTAATCGGGATTCTTTTCACTGGCTTGAAGAATCGCTTGCGATCGCCTTCCCACTCGCTGTGGAAAGAAATCTTCGCCATTTCTCCGCGCTCGAGGGTAGGGAGCAAGTACTCGGAAATTGAGGATGAAGCAACTTTCCCGGTCGCGATATTGATCAGCGTTGGTTCCTCGATACGGAACGGGTTGCAATTCTCTTCGATCGACGCAGTTAGAGCGCCAAGATGTGAATTATCCTTCGCAATCCGTCCTTTCCGAGTCTGTGTTGCTGAGGTCTCACCCTTCTCTAGGCCACACATCTCCCCGAGTTCTGTGAGCGCCATGGTCATCTGGCTCCGGTTCAGCGACCAGCGTCGCATTGCGGCCTCCGGGTTGCGAAAAGCAACGATTCCCTTCGAAGCAGACGCGGCATCCTTATTGTAAGTTTGCTCAAGCGATAAATCAACCGCTGTGCGTGAAAAATTCTTTGATGTCCGCTGGATAGAGAAGGCCCCCTTATCCAGGATCTCTCAAATTCTCAGTGGGGCTTTCTTCATTTTCCAGGGAACAGAGTGGCCCATCGAGCGTAGTTCCCTCTGTTCAGCGTGAAGTGCACGCCAACCACTACCTCCAATATTTTGATGTAGCCCTCTACATCATTGGTGCACACCGATCGCTGCAGTTCGCGATGCACTCAGTTTACGGGGAAAATGTAGATGGTCCAGTACTGTGCAGTGGGGCCAAAGTTTCCTTGCAGTGATTCAATGATAAATGCTTGGTGCAGCTTAACTTTCTCCAATACCGATGGGTCATTTCGATAACGTATAGCTTGAACAGGCTCTTCCGGTACGTTGGCGAAAGTCAGCTCAAAATCATGACGTTTTCATCACGGAGGTTTTCCATGAATCTCATATAACTTCCTCTCCATCGCTGTCGTGAACAGTTCATAGAGTCGTGTACAACGGTTGTAGAATTTCCCTTTCAGGAAACCGACTAAAGACCCATCAGCGAGCACCTCTGAGTCCGTGAGGAGCGCGGTGATACCGGAGCCATCAACAAATGTTCCGAGTGCCGCATAGTATGTCAGTTCGATATGAAAATTTCCGAGCATGATGTGGAGCTTGTCGAACAGCTGCCGGGAGCTTGTGCAGTGGTGGTGTGCCGAGGGCTTCTTCTTCTACCTTCCCCTCCGGATGAGGCCCCGCCCAGTCAGCTGAGAGGGAGTGGCCAAAAAGAGGAAGTAAAACTAAGGGGAGGAGTTTGTCAGCTTCGTAAAGGGGAGGAGCCAGTGGGCAGCGAACGGAGAGCTCTGGGAGAAGTACAAAAACGGCAGTCGGGTTTTCGAGGGAGTAAACGAAGGAAAGGCAGTGGTGATTCTGCCGGGAGAGAGACTGGACCTGGGCGCACCGCGTCTGCCTTCTGTGGCCTGGAGAAGCGAGCCAGGGCCAAAGGATAGGCAGGGAAAAGATTGCAGGAGGTCTGTCTGCCCTCGGCTGGATGAGAGACGACTGGTGGGAGTCGTGATCTGCTGTGTAGGGGACGGCTGTGTCTGTCTGCGATCTGCTTCGTAAAGGAGGCCTGGTGAACAGGCCAGGCCTGGACTTGAATGCTGGACCTTGAGAGAAATCAGCTGAAACCCATCGTCGATCTGACGGTCTGGTGCAGTCGACCTCGCGGGGTTTGAACGCGCCGAGGCTGCGTGCACGGGCGCTGCCGGGAGCAAGAGTACGATGCCTCCATTTCGCTACGCGGCGTGTTAGAGCTTGGGGCTCGAATCCGTGGACATCGGCTTGTTACGAGCGACATTCGTGCCTTTGACACTTTCCTCTCGTCCGTGAAACATCACCAAGTACTCTGTCTTGTCTGCATGCTGTCTGTCTGTCTTGTCTGCATGTTGTTTAAGGTATATCTCAGTAGGGACCCCCTCGAAACCCGTAATCCGTAGTTCCCCAGTTAAGAACGGGTTATAGATTAATTAAAACATTGTCGTGAATATTTTGCTTGTGTTGGGTTCCCGATGTTCCCCAATAAATATGGTTGATTCGTATGAAGTTGCCGCTATGGATGAATTTGTATCACGTCGAGGAACGATCCGTTCGATTGGTATATAAAACCAAAATGGTTACAGACTGGCAGAAAACGCTCGGCATCTGACAAAACCAGTCTGTAACCGCGGTCTATTTCCTCAGCTGGTAAGGTCCAGGATTACGTTGGTATCGCGATTGAAAACGGGTGACCCGAGGCCTGTGTCGAGCCAGCCGGCATTATAAACCCCGGAGACAGCGGTGGTGAGGGTGGTGCCAAGAGTCGGGTGAGAATCCCGCCACCCCGGATCCGCAACTGTATGCTGATCTGGTTCCCGACTCCACGAGCGAAGTCGGGTGCCAGATCATTTGTGTGCTTTGGACGCGATTTTCGCTGACTTATAGTTTTACAATCACTCCAAACATGGTTTACACACACAGTAGACTGCTCCCTGGCAGGGAGAAGAGAAAATTTAGCTGAAAACATTTTTTTTCATCATTTATTTCAATTTCGTTTTCCACTTCCGGTTTCCGGTCTGACTCGTAAATTGTCTTCGGTTCCGACTATATCCTTGGATGACCTATTGGTCGCCTCGTGGTGATTCCATGACGTCACTTCGACTGACCAATCGCAGACACAGTAGTCTAAAAACAGACGTAGAAAACTTGTCGTATGACCGAATTCAACCGAGTACTTCAGGTCACCTGCGGGCGACCTAATGAGGGGACCTGGTACTGCCATTCCGCTGTTCGGTTGAGCGAGCGCAACCAAAGGGTCCCGAATTAGGGAGCGTCTGTCCTGGGGGGCCCAGCGACCAAGTTGTCTGTCAGTGCTCCTTTTGTACTCAGGGGACCCCTTACTAGCATTCTGTGTTGGTTTTAGCCGTTCCGCTGTTCGGTTGAGCTGGCGTGATTTTCGCGGCATCTAATTAGCGTCTGTCACCGGTACTCCAGCGGTGAAATCGTCTGTCATTGTTAATACAGTGTTACAAGCTATACAAATAATATCAGAAACTACTTGGGGCCGTTCCGCTGCCAGGTTGAGCTCGTGCCGATTATGCGATACGGATATTGACCAAAGAATGTCAACCCAGCAGCAGTGTCCGGCAGATGCAGAGTTCTGAGGTGAGAATATCATCTGGCATCTTACCATGAGGACGGCAATTGTTTCCCTCTTCGGTTGAGCCGAGCCCCGTGGGCTCCCGGTCTATGTTGACAGTTGATAACAGATTGTGGAAGAGCTTGGGGAGAGGGTCAGAAGAGGAGGAGGACAAAGGGCTGGGTGGTGAAGGGAAGGGATGAGTAGCAGTGGGGAGTCATAAGAGAGGTGGCAAAGGGAAATGAGAGATTGGAGGAGGTGGAGGAATGAGCTGGAAGAAAGAGGGTGGGGGATGGAGACAACTTTGTGGATGTGAAGGGGGACAGTTTTGATAAGGGGGAGTGAGGGTGGAGATTTGAAAGGGAGTGGTGAGGGGGGACAATTGAGGGGGAAGAGAGAGAGAAATTTGCTTTGTGAGGGGTGGGAAGAGGGGTGATGTGACGAAAGGAAAGAGAGGGCGTGTTCGAGATATTAAGGAGTGCGCTGATTGAGAGTGCGAGACATTTGTGAGGGTGGAACAGAGAACACAGATGTTTGAAAACCACACAGTTTGGGATACCAGAGGAGGACCTGTTAGTAATGGAGAGGACAGTGGAGAGATGCTCGGATGGGGGGAAAGATAGGAGGAGTAGGGAGTGGGTATTACAGGGAAGAAGTGAGGAGGAGGTAGAAATAAGGAGGTGGATGAATTTGCACTGAAGTTGGAAAAAAAGAACAATTATTGACGAAAGATGAACAAGCGTTGCAAAATGTGATTTTTTTTAATGTGAAGATCAGAGATTCCTTTTAATACATTGTAAGATGGATGGAGTGCAGAAGAATTGACAGAGTGGAGAAAGGAAACGTTGTAACAGATGGAATTTTTAGACACGGGATGAAAGAAAGGTCGAATTGAACACAAGATTTTGAAGAAGAAGAACCGAGCGAAGAGGGGAAGTTGAATCATTGTGAGAGACCATTGTTTTGTTGTTGTTGTTGTTGTTGAAGATGAGGGAAGAGGGGGGGAAGAGTGAAGGAAAAGTTGAAGAGGAGGTTGTGAAGGTGTGTGGTGAATACCTTCACGATTCGAGTGGGATTGGCAGGGCAGAGAAAGAAGAAGAAGTCGGTACAGGAAGTCACGTGGTTACGTGGGGTATAAGGTGAGAAGGGAAAAGGTTTTTTTTTGTATTTTTTTTATATTTTAAGATATGAAACAGAGGGTATAGTAGGGAGGGATAGATGGAGGGTGGAGGGAAAAGTGGAGAAAATAGAAACTGATGGTAAAGAGGAGAAAATACAAATAAACACGATGGAGCACATCGACGGGGAAACCTGACATGACAAGATCGACGAAAACTCACCAAATAGCACAAGTTTTGAAACAAAACCGAACTAGGAACACACAATAAACACGGAGGCAACAAAATAAAGTCAAAACGCGATGAACAACGACCGGAAACTTATCTTTGAGAAAGTCAGCAGAGACCAAGTTGTGACGTTGGTGGTCGGTCACCATTTACAGGTGGTCGGTCATTTCTTCATACCTCGTCAGTTTGTTCATCTCTGACTCTTTGCTCCTCCTTTGTGAATATTTTCCCTTGGACGATCTTGTTTTTCTTTGAGTTCAGTGTTCCCTGATTAAAATTAACTTTATCAGGGCATCGTCTTCAGAATATCTGTTCCCAGGTGTTCACACCTTTTTGTTTGGAATATCCCATTCCCCATATTAAGGTCCATTTTTCCATCTTTGTCCAGTATTTCATTTTTAAGATGATTCTCTCTCCTTGGGTCATCCGATTTTTGTGTTCCATTGCTTGTTGTCTTGCTTTGTCAGTTATTACAGCGCGTGCGCTGTATACAATTGCACAGAGTTTGAAATGTCCCTGGTGTCAAGTCAAGGCTCGTGTTAGACCGAATACACAGAACATATCACAAGGCAGGAAACAAGATGGGTGGGAGAGGGAAGCACAAAATAGTGGGGAACAAAGCCAACAGGAGATCCGTGGAAGAGAGAAGGATGGGGCGGGGCACACGGGGTAAACAAAATGGTACTACAGGGACTTTCAGGAAGGAAACCAGGGAATGTGAAGGAAGTAGGTTTGGGGTGGATTAACGGGGGTAGTAAAAATCAAGATTTTGGATGGGGGAAGATCAGAGATGGTGGTGAACAGCTGTTTTAAAGGCCTGGAGGGAGGAGTAGGATTGAAGAGAGTGTTGGGAGTTTGTTCCAAAGGCGGGAAAAAAGTGGAATGAAAGAGTGAAGGTGAGCAGTGATTTTGGCAGTTTAACCAGTAGGAGTTTTTGGTGGACCTTGAGCTCCCTGTGGAAATATTGGGGGACAGATCACAGACAGAGGAAGGCGAGGGGGGTGGGACAGAGGAGAGGAGGTGATATATTTTTGTTGCAGTCAGCTATTTTGCTTTCCCAAGAGGCCAGAGGACCTCAGCTGCTTGATCGGGGTTAACGATGACACTCAGAGTTGTCGTACGAAGAAGGTATATGCCAGGATTGCGTTTCTGCCTGCTCGTTTTCTCCTCACTAGTTTTGTTTAATAACGAGACATCTTTTGGAATCACTCACAGGGGGGGGGGGTATCCACAACAAAAGTGTTCACACCAGTGTGAGTTTGTTTATATTTATTCAAGGATGACAACTCACAAAAAAAACTTACAAAACACAGAACACTTTAAGGTTTCTCCCCAGTGTGAGTTCCTTTGTGGATTTTCAAGTTTGATAATTGAATAAAATCCTTCGAACACACAGAACTTTTGTACGGTTTCTCCCCAGTGTGAGTTCGTTTATGTCTATTCAAGGTTGATAAGTCACTAAAATTCTTAAAACACACAGAACACTTGTACGGTTTCTCCCCAGTGTGAGTTCGTTTGTGGATATTCAAGTTTGATAATTGACTAAAACCCTTCGAACAGACAGAACACGTGTACGGTTTCTCCCCAGTGTGAGTTCGTGTGTGGATATTTAAGGTTGATAATTGAATAAAATCCTTCGAACACACAGAACACGTGTATGGTTTCTCCCCAGTGTGAGTTCGTTTATGGTCATTCAAGGTTGATGAATGACTAAAATCCTTCGAACACACAGAACACTTGTACGGTTTCTCCCCAGTGTGAGTTCGTTTATGGTCATTCAAGGTTGATAATTGACTAAATTCCTTCGAACACACAGAACACTTGTACGGTTTCTCCCCAGTGTGAGTTCGTTTGTGGATATTCAAGTTTGATAATTGACTAAAATCCTTCGAACACACAGAACACTTGTACAGTTTCTCCCCAGTGTGAGTTCGTTTGTGGATATTCAAGTTTGATAAGTAACTAAAATCCTTCCAACACACAGAACACATGTATGGTTTCTCCCCAGTGTGAATTCGTTTGTGGATATTCAAGTTTGATAATTGACTAAAATCCTTCGAACACACAGAACACTTGTACAGTTTCTCCCCAGTGTGGGTTCGTTTGTTGTTCTGCCGTTGGTTGGAATGATGATTGAAATGATCTTCTTCGTTGACGAACTGTGCAGAGTTGGTGAACAAAACAGTTTTCATTTGTTTCTCTGCAAAGAAAAAGGAACTGCCATAACCAATTAGGTCACCATGTGTTTACTGCAAGAAATTGTGGGATATCATCAGTGTCAGGTTAATTCAATATGGACGACATTCGATTGATTAAGCGGGTTCCAGAGAAAACATTATTTAATATTATTCTTCAATCCGAAATGGCTGTCAAGCCATGTGACCTATCAATTATTCCTGAACGAACTTGTACACCCATGGCTTGGGGAACATTTGTGTGAAGTTTCCCCTCGATCTGTCCAGCCGTTCTGGAGGTTTTAGTGAAATCCAATATGGCTGCCAAACCATGTGACCTATGATTTTATATGTGTGAACCTTTTGTTCCTCAGGAATAGGTGGTCATACAAGTAAAGTTTCACCTCGATCTGTTCAGCCACTTCAGAGAGGAATATTTTTGAAGGTTTTTCTTTTTTTTTTTAAACAATATAGCTGCCGAATCACGTGACAAATGACGTCATCGATTTTTTTTTTCCCCGTGTTCCATTTTAGCCCGAGATGACCCTCAAAAACTTTCATACTGACCAGATGTCACGTTCTACAAATGCAATTATGACGTTACAACGAAGGCACCTATGACATCATTAAAGAATCACACTTATTCCCCATGAGGAGTACTTGCTGTGTACCAAGTTTCAAATTTTCCTCGCAGTCTCAAAGATACAGAGGTCCAACGTTTTACGAACAAGGTTACCACACCACGTGACATATGACGTCATAATTATGATTTAAACATTCCACACGAGTAGTCGCACTTGTGGTGAAATTTTTGTCTAATCCGACAAGCGGTTGTGGACCAAGACACCAAAGTTCTGTGCGGACAAACAAAGACTGACAGACAAACAAACGGACCCAAACACAATACCCTCTCAATCGGCGAGGGTTAAAATATCTTGTGATGACGATTACGATGACGTTGAACTCTGAGTGAGAATAATTCTAAATGTTAAAGACTTTAATTTAATGCTCTTCAAGCGAAGGTTCAAACCAAAGCTCCAGACACAGGTGAGGTCAGGTATCTGGGATTAAAAAGAAACTGTTTTTCACATGTGCATGGACATATACTCACATATGACCCAGAAGACACTTAAGACTCCAAGACCCAAAAGCCACAGAGACCCAAAAAGACGCAAAGACCCAAAAAGATGCTGAAGCTCCTGAAGACCCAAAAGCCAAAGACCCAAAAGACCCCTCAGATCTTAACACTATTTGGACCCCTTACACCCTTCAGACAGATTAGAGAGCTTAGACCCTTGACTACTTCGACCACTTGGACCTTCTTATATGACAAATGAAATTTCAAGCAAATATAATAAATATCACCAACGTTACAAATAAATTTGGATAAAATAAATGTTTGGATGATGGTTGGTGTTAATCATGACAACACAGTAAATCTGACGTGAGTCTCTGCAACGACATGTGGAGAGGCGAGCGTAGCGAGCCGTTCCACGCTAGTTTATGATAAAAATCAGGTTCACACCTTTGTCTTGAGAGGAAGATTCATCCACGATCTCAGACTTGATCTTCACTTTCACAACATGATCTGAAAAAAAAAATCATTGTAAAACAAAATAAACTTCAACATGATTTAATCAAGATATTGTCACAATCACACACATCACCGCACCCAATTAAATCAGATAACTTTACTCAAATTAACCAGGTTAACTTAAACTTATCCTTTACCAATACAAATAAATAAGGCCAAAACCGATCGATGGTGAAAGATCTTAAGGGTGTTCCAAAAAGACAACTTTGGTTGTTAATATTGTTGCGGATCCGGGGTTCGAGGCTCACGACGAGGGGAAGCACTCGGGTCCTCTCTTGAATGCCCGTTCTTGATGCCACAGGGCACAAATAACTCCACGTGCAGACAGGTTGCGAAGCAACTACGAACGCTGATTAGTACTGCCAATCCGAGAAAGGATTACACTCCTTCACGTGTTTCCGTTTCTGGTGGATTGACCGCACCAAGCGAGTTCGGTGCCCTCGATGCGTACTTGTATTCACTTAAACGTAGCAGGTACAGCCGAGCGGAGCTGCCAAGTACGCACCAGCTAATAAGAGCAAATTCGTGGTACAGAACTTCCAGGAGAACGTGTGTGTGGACTACGCTGAACCAATAGGAATCAGACAGAACGAGCTGGGTACATTTATCAAATAAGCAGGTTTATTAATAATTATGGTGAGGAAAGGGCATGTGGCACAAAAATAAAAGGTTTTAATACAAGAGCAATATTATATGATCTAGCATTGATTTGTGGAGTGAGGCAAAAGAAATGCAAGTACAGTATTTACAAAAGAGGACAGAGTGTAGAGCTCACCCGATACAGATAACTTACACATTCTTAACTTACACGAACACGACAGGTGCCATCAGATAACACTAACACAACAGGCGCCATCAGATAACACTAACACAACAGGCGCCATCAGATAACACTAACACAACAGGCGCCATCAGATAACACTAACACAACAGGCGCCATCAGATAACACAAACACAACAGGCACCATCAGATAACACAAACACAACAGGTGCCATCAGATAACACTAACACAACAGGCGCCATCAGATAACACAAACACAACAGGCACCATCAGATAACACAAACACAACAGGCACCATCAGATAACACAAACACAACAGGTGCCATCAGATAACACGAACACAACAGGCGCCATCAGATAACACGAACACAACAGGCGCCATCAGATAACACGAACACAACAGGTGCCATCAGATAACACTAACACAACAGGCGCCATCAGATAACACGAACACAACAGGCGCCATCAGATAACACAAACACAACAGGCGCCATCAGATAACACAAACACAACAGGTGCCATCATATTACAATAACACGACAGGTGCCATCAAATACACACCTGAGGAAATTAGAACAGCAAGAAAGATGGAGACAGCTCGAGGTGATTGCGACCTCGAGGATACCTGGAGCGACCGACGGACCAGCGTGAACCCAGCCGCTTCAATGGGGGAAAGAGGGAGGAAAACTTAGGGTGTCTCCGGTGCGTGAGTGAGGAGGTGCAAATGATGTGCAAGTGCGGTGCAGAGAAGGGAAAAATGAGAAGAGGTGCGTGTCTGGTGGAGCACAGAACAGGGCTTCTAAAAGTCTGAACCAGAGTCCCGAACAAAGTACACCTGGGAATGAAGAAACCACACGGGCTGGTGTCTGGAGAACAAGCACAAGTGAGCGAAGTGCAACACCAGGCAGAAGGGCAGATCCAGCAGAGAGTTCCTGGTCACGTCGTCCAAACACACTGACTTACGAACTTTCTCCTCTATCTCCGTTTCACCTCATTCCCTCTGGACGCACCAACAATCAACAAAAAGCACCAACTCTCCTTTTCAAGGCTCATTGATGGTCACACCTCACTCACGCCAATTAATCTAACACCACACGCATTCACCCTTCGCAACTCTCAAAACAGTTTGCATTGCACATTTCACCCACCCCCCCCCCCCCCCCGCCCTTATTTGGACCCATGTAAACCCACCGGCTCTTCTTCTATCCTCTCCCTTTCCCTCTTTCCCAGAATGACTGTGGCACCTGTTCATATCTGTGACAAGTGACTGACGAGGAACGGGCTTACGTGCGTAGCATAAGGATTTCTCGATGGTGACACTGCTCGTTTCCACGTGCTCTTTACAAATCATAATAAACAACTTTTTCCAAACTGTCCGGTTGTCTGTCTCTATTGGTTAAGCATAGTGGAGAGTAAAAGGGAGTTTGTCCCCGTCGTTCCATCATGGGAAAACATGAGCCAGCGTGTCCAACGACGGCAACGCTCGGCCGTATCTTCATCGTGCTTCAATCACGTTAAATTTCCAGATTTTTTTTTTTTTACGATGTATCAAACAATTATTTTATTTCAATTGAAATTCTGTATCGAGGGAGGCACAAAGCGGCCCGCTCTGTATGTGGGACGGTTTATCTGTACGCTGCTAAAACACAAGGTTCCTCCTGTGAACACAAGGGAAGTACAGCACGAACACGAGATGTTTTGAATGAACACTGTTTGAGGTAACGTGTTCAATGAACTCTCTAGTTATCACGTCTGGCACCGAAGGTGGACGGACATTATGTTTTTACACCTGTCTGTTTGTTTGTCTGTGATCAGGAACATCAAATGGTTGTGGACGGATTAGGATGAAACTTTGTTGAAGATCCAGATACTAGAGTTTATCAAGTGGTTCTTCATTGACAGGGTGAGCAACGATATGTAGCACGATATCTCAAAACGTTGTGGACGAGTTATGACAAACCGAGGTGGATGAGTTGGGAAGATGACAAGAACAAGCCGATTAGATTTTTGTTCAGGTCTGAATCCAGATCTGGCATATCAGTGGGATACAAAATGTAAACTGTTCAGCCTGGCGGAGGCATGCGCTCCACTGAGTGCTGCTCGAGTTGGAATTAAACTTCCTCCTATAGGATAGGGGAAGACGAATTGATGTTGTAGGAGATGTTTCCACAATGCCGACTTCACTTCACGACATTATTTCACTCAAGCCAACTGGCAGGGTCTCCAAGCAGCCATCAAACTTATAGACTGGTCTCCTATCACTACTTTCTCCAACATCAACTCATCCTGGGAATTCTTTCAAAGAAACTTGCTCTCCCTCATGCACAGATTTATCCCCCCTCATCTTCAGTTGTCCTAACCTTCCTCCTGCCCTTGATTTACTGAAGCTTGTGGCGAGGCAGTTGTCCTGAAACAACTTGCCTTTGCCTCATGGAAAGCAAACCCAACTGAGGGCAATCTCAGTTCCTTCCATAAAGCTCAGAACAAGTGTGTATCTACCCTCAGGAGAGCCAGAAAACAACATCTTTCTAATCTCAAGTCTGAACTCTCAAACCTCTCTCACTCCTCAAAATCCTGGTGGCGTCTAATCAAAAGTGTTTCTGGTGTATGTTCCCCCTCCATCCCCTCCCTTAACTCAAATGGCCGCACTGCTGATACCGCACATGAAAAAGCTGAATGCCTAAACTCGATGTTTGCAGCTAAATCTTGTGTCCTAAACCCATCACTTTCTCTACCCACCTTACCCAGTCACACCCAACTGTCCCTGGACTCTGTGTCCTTTTCTCCTGACAAGGTGGAGAGCTTGCTTTCAAACCTCGAGTCAGATTCTGCAACCGGTCCAGACGGCATCAGCCCACGTGTCCTCAAAGCCTGCTCTTCTGCTCTTGCTCACCCTCTCTCTGTTCTATTCACCCTCTCATTTGTCCAAGGTCATCTACCATCTGCTTGGAAATCTGCTAACATCACTGCCCTGCATAAAAAAGGTGCAAAAACAGATCCCTGTAACTACAGACCCATCAGCCTTCTCCCAATCATCAGCAAGGTGATGGAATCCATCATCGCTTCAGACATTAAATCCTTCCTCTTCTCCAATGGCTTGATTTCCGATCATCAATTTGGTTTCAGACCAAGTCACTCTACCCTGGATATGCTGCTTCTGCTCTCCCAACAATGGATGGAGGTCCTCAATACCAGACAGGAAATCCGAGCCGTATCCCTGGACATATCACGTGCTTTTGACACAGTCTGGCACCCTGCCCAACTCACCAAAATCTCTTCCCATGGTATCTAAGGCCATCTCCACTCATGGCGTGCAGACTTCCTCTCCTGTCGCAGTCACCGTGTGGCCCTAAATGGAGTTCTTTCATCCCCTCTTCCTGTCCAGGCTGGAGTTCCTCATGGTAGCGTTCTGGGCCCTGTTCTTTTTCTAGTTTTCATCAATCATCTCTCTGACTCTCTGGAAAATCCTCGATATCTCTTTGCTGATGACTCCACCCTCTGCCGTGCCATCGGTCATCCCTCAGACCGGCAAGCAGCAGCTTCTTCGCTCACTGCTGATCTGGATAAAATCACAAACTGGTCCAACACGTGGAACATGTGTTTCAATCCGGACAAATCTCACACTCTCACGATGTCTCTTCGAAAGGACCGCTTGGAAAACCCACCCATCCACTTTCTCAACAATCCTCTTGAAGAGGTCTTTTCATTCAAGCTTCTGGGTCTCACTATCTGCCATGACCTTTCCTGGGAAAGTCACATTTCCAACCTCGCCTCAAAAGCCAGTCACCGACTGGGAATCCTCCGTCGTGCAAAGTCCTTCCTCGGCCCTCTTGAGCTCCTGACCACTTACAAAGCTTTTGTCCATAGCCTGATGGAGTACTGCTCTCCCTCTGGGCTGGTGCTCCTGCCTCCCACCTTTCTCGGCTTCACGCTGTAGAAACCAGGGCATTTCGAATCATCAGCATCTCCTGCAATGAGGCTGAGTCTTTGGGCCTCTCACTCAATCACCGCAGGTTGGTCGGTGGTCTGTCTTCTACAGTCTCCTCTCCTGCCTTGCGCCCCCCCTGCCCTCTCTGCGATTTGTCCCCACCACATTTCCTCAGGGCGCTCAAGGTCAGCCAACAACCCCCTTCTGGTAAAACTACCAAAATCACGAATCACTGCTCACCTCACTCTTTCATTCCTCTTTTTCCCCGCCTTTGGAATAAACTCCCTCACTCTATTCTTTCCCATTCTTCCCTCCAGGCTTGAAAAACAGCTGTTCACCACCACCTCTTATCATCCCCCATCCAAATCCTTGATCTTTTCTACCCCCGATAATCCACCCAAGCCCACTTCCTTCAAATTCCCTGCTCTCCTTCCTGAAAGTCCCTGTAATGTCCATCTTCTATTCCCCATGTTCCCCATCCCATCCCTCTCCCTTCCACAGATCTCCTAATGTGCCTGTTCCCCACTGTTTTGTCCCTCCCACTCCCGCCCCTCTTGTCTCATGCCCCCTTGATGTGCGTTGTGTGTTAGCTCTCACACGAGCCTCGACAATGTATACAAAAAGTATATAAAAATGAGCACACCCATTTTTTTATGGTACCACAGTGTTTCTTAGACCCCTAAGAGTACGAAACCATCATTAAGGTTTGTTTTTTTTTCCTCCTGCACTCACAATTTCCAAAATGTCCAAGATGTACGAGTGTCTGACCTGTATCAGTGTCCGAGCTGTATCAGTGTCCGAGCTGTATCAGTGTCCGAGCTGTATAAATGCCTGTCCTGTATCAATGTCTGACCTGCATCAATGTCCGAAGTTTTTCTCGGATTCGGCTGGGACTTTCGGAATGACATTTTGCATCAGTAAAGGGAATAAAAAGTACGTGGCATTGACATGACCTTTTACACCTTGACCTATTTTTTCAGGTCATGACCCAATTATAGATTTTAACTTTTCTCACAATTGTTTTGTAAACATTTTTTTTCTTAGTTCACACTTTATCCCTGAATGTTGATGGTCAAGGTCTAATGGCAGTCGAAGCAAGCATTTACCATCACTGGATCATGAGCCCAAGGTAAGTCAGGGGCGATCACCAAGGGTAAGATGGGGGAGGCCAGGGTAGGCTTACCTTGGCGATTGCAGATACAGAGTTGTTATTATTATAATTATCATGATGAACAATAAACCACTGTGTGAACATGAAGAATGAGTTTGTGGTTCAAACCTTCGTATGGAGGGAACGAATCATCAACGACGTTGGACTCGACCTTCACTTTCACAACAGAATCTGAAACACAAACAATCCATCAAAACTAAACATCCAGGAACCAAAAGATCTTGCTTCAGAGTGAACGTCACGTACCGGGTCCAGACTCCTCATCCTCGGGTGAACCGACCATGGACATTTCCCTCTCTGGGAGAGAGAAGGAGTCCATGGAGGGTTCCCTCTCTGAGAGAGATAAGGAGTCAATGGACGGTTCCCCTTCTGAGGGAGATAAGGAGTGCATGGACCGGTTCCTTCTCTGAGGGAGATAAGGAGTGCATGGACCGGTTCCCTCTCTGAGGGAGATAAGGAGTGCATGGACCGGTTCCCTCTCTGAGGGAGATAAGGAGTCCATGGACGGTGCCCTCTCTGAGGGAGATGAGGAGTCCATTGACGGTTGCCTCTCTGAGGGAGATGAGGAGTCCATGGACGGTTCCCTCTCTGAGGGAGATGAGGAGTCCATGGACGGTTCCCTCTCTGAGGGAGATGAGGAGTCCATTGACGGTTGCCTCTCTGAGGGAGATGAGGAATCCCATGGACGTTTCCCTCTCTGAGGGAGATGAGGAATCCATGGACATTTCCCTCTCTGAGGGAGATGAGGAGTCCATGGACGGTTGCCTCTCTGAGGGAGATGAGGAGTCCATGGACGGTTCCCTCTCTGAGGGAGATGAGGAATCCATGGACGTTTCCCTCTCTGAGGGAGATGAGGAATCCATGGACGGTTCCCTCTCTGAGGGAGATGAGGAATCCATGGACGGTGCCCTCTCTGAGGGAGATGAGGAGTCCATGGACGGTGCCCTCTCTGAGGGAGATGAGGAGTCCATGGACGGTTCCCTCTCTGAGGGAGATAAGGAGTCCATGGACGGTTCCCTCTCTGAGGGAGATAAGGAGTCCATGGACGGTTCCCTCTCTGAGGGAGATAAGGAGTCCATGGACGGTTCCCTCTCTGAGGGAGATAAGGAGTCCATGGACGGTTCCCTCTCTGAGGGAGATGAGGAATCCATGGACGGTGCCCTCTGTGAGGGAGATGAGGAGTCCATGGACGGTGCCCTCTCTGAGGGAGATGAGGAGTCCATGGACGGTTCCCTCTCTGAGGGAGATGAGGAGTCCATGGACGGTGCCCTCTGTGAGGGAGATGAGGAGTCCATGGACGGTGCCCTCTCTGAGGGAGATGAGGAGTCCATGGACGGTGCCCTCTCTGAGGGAGATGAGGAGTCCATGGACGGTTTCCTCTGTGAGGGAGATGAGGAGTCCATGGACGGTTCCCTCTGTGAGGGAGATGAGGAGTCCATGGACGGTTCCCTCTCTGAGGGAGATGACGAGTCCATTGACGGTTGCCTCTCTGGGGGAGATGAGGAGTCCATGGACGTTTCCCTCTCTGAGGGAGATGAGGAGTCCATGGACGGTTCCCTCTCTGAGGGAGATGAGGAATCCATGGACGTTTCCCTCTCTGAGGGAGATGAGGACTCCATGGACGGTGCCCTCTCTGAGGGAGATGAGGAATCCATGGACGGTGCCCTCTCTGAGGGAGATGAGGAATCCATGGACGGTGCCCTCTCTGAGGGAGATGAGGAATCCATGGACGGTGCCCTCTCTGAGGGAGATAAGGAGTCCATGGACGGTGCCCTCTCTGAGGGAGATAAGGAGTCCATGGACGGTGCCCTCTCTGAGGGAGATAAGGAGTCCATGGACGGTGCCCTCTCTGAGGGAGATAAGGAGTCCATGGACGGTGCCCTCTCTGAGGGAGATAAGGAGTCCATGGACGGTGCCCTCTCTGAGGGAGATAAGGAGTCCATGGACGGTGCCCTCTCTGAGGGAGATAAGGAGTCCATGGACGGTTCCCTCTCTGAGGGAGATAAGGAGTCCATGGACGGTTCCCTCTCTGAGGGAGATAAGGAGTCCATGGACGGTTCCCTCTCTGAGGGAGATAAGGAGTCCATGGACGGTTCCCTCTCTGAGGGAGATAAGGAGTCCATGGACGGTTCCCTCTCTGAGGGAGATAAGGAGTCCATGGACGGTTCCCTCTCTGAGGGAGATAAGGAGTCCATGGACGGTTCCCTCTCTGAGGGAGATAAGGAGTCTATGGACGGTGCCCTCTCTGAGGGAGATAAGGATTCCATGGACGGTGCCCTCTCTGAGGGAGATAAGGAGTCCATGGACGGTGCCCTCTCTGAGGGAGATGAGGAGTCCATGGACGGTGCCCTCTCTGAGGGAGATGAGGAGTCCATGGACGGTGCCCTCTCTGAGGGAGATGAGGAGTCCATGGACGGTTCCCTCTCTGAGGGAGATGAGGAGTCCATTGACGGTTGCCTCTCTGAGGGAGATGAGGAATCCCATGGACGTTTCCCTCTCTGAGGGAGATGAGGAATCCATGGACGTTTCCCTCTCTGAGGGAGATGAGGAGACCATGGACGGTTGCCTCTCTGAGGGAGATGGAGTCCATGGACGGTTCCCTCTCTGAGGGAGATGAGGATTCCATGGACGTTTCCCTCTCTGAGGGAGATGAGGAATCCATGGACGGTTCCCTCTCTGAGGGAGATGAGGAATCCATGGACGGTGCCCTCTCTGAGGGAGATGAGGAGTCCATGGACGGTGCCCTCTGTGAGGGAGATGAGGAGTCCATGGACGGTGCCCTCTCTGAGGGAGATGAGGAGTCCATGGACGGTGCCCTCTCTGAGGGAGATGAGGAGTCCATGGACGGTGCCCTCTCTGAGGGAGATGAGGAGTCCATGGACGGTTCCCTCTGTGAGGGAGATGAGGAGTCCATGGACGGTTCCCTCTCTGAGGGAGATGAGGAGTCCATGGACGGTTCCCTCTCTGAGGGAGATGAGGAGTCCATGGACGGTTCCCTCTCTGAGGGAGATGAGGAGTCCATGGACGGTTCCCTCTCTGAGGGAGATAAGGAGTCCATGGACGGTTCCCTCTCTGAGGGAGATAAGGAGTCCATGGACGGTTCCCTCTCTGAGGGAGATAAGGAGTCCATGGACGGTTCCCTCTCTGAGGGAGATAAGGAGTCCATGGACGGTTCCCTCTCTGAGGGAGATAAGGAATCCATGGACGTTTCCCTCTCTGAGGGAGATAAGGAATCCATGGACGTTTCCCTCTCTGAGGGAGATAAGGAGTCCATGGACGGTTCCCTCTCTGAGGGAGATAAGGAATCCATGGACGGTGCCCTCTCTGAGGGAGATAAGGAGTCCATGGAGGGTGCCCTCTCTGAGGGAGATAAGGAGTCCATGGACGGTTCCCTCTCTGAGGGAGATAAGGAATCCATGGACGGTTCCCTCTCTGAGGGAGATAAGGAATCCATGGACGGTTCCCTCTCTGAGGGAGATAAGGAATCCATGGACGTTTCCCTCTCTGAGGGAGATAAGGAGTCCATGGACGTTTCCCTCTCTGAGGGAGATAAGGAATCCATGGACGGTGCCCTCTCTGAGGGAGATAAGGAGTCCATGGACGTTTCCCTCTCTGAGGGAGATAAGGAGTCCATGGACGTTTCCCTCTCTGAGGGAGATAAGGAGTCCATGGACGTTTCCCTCTCTGAGGTAGATAAGGAGTCCATGGACGTTTCCCTCTCTGAGGGAGATAAGGAATCCATGGACGGTTCCCTCTCTGAGGGAGATAAGGAGTCCATGGACGTTTCCCTCTCTGAGGGAGATGAGGAATCCATGGACGGTGCCCTCTCTGAGGGAGATGAGGAATCCATGGACGGTGCCCTCTCTGAGGGAGATGAGGAATCCATGGACGGTGCCCTCTCTGAGGGAGATGAGGAGTCCATGGACGGTGCCCTCTCTGAGGGAGATAAGGAGTCCATGGACGGTGCCCTCTCTGAGGGAGATAAGGAGTCCATGGACGGTGCCCTCTCTGAGGGAGATAAGGAGTCCATGGACGGTGCCCTCTCTGAGGGAGATAAGGAGTCCATGGACGGTGCCCTCTCTGAGGGAGATAAGGAGTCCATGGACGGTTCCCTCTCTGAGGGAGATAAGGAGTCCATGGACGGTTCCTTCTCTGAGGGAGATAAGGAGTCCATGGACGGTTCCCTCTCTGAGGGAGATAAGGAGTCCATGGACGGTTCCCTCTCTGAGGGAGATAAGGAGTCCATGGACGGTTCCCTCTCTGAGGGAGATAAGGAGTCCATGGACGGTTCCCTCTCTGAGGGAGATAAGGAGTCCATGGACGGTTCCCTCTCTGAGGGAGATAAGGAGTCCATGGACGGTTCCCTCTCTGAGGGAGATAAGGAGTCTATGGACGGTGCCCTCTCTGAGGGAGATAAGGATTCCATGGACGGTGCCCTCTCTGAGGGAGATAAGGAGTCCATGGACGGTGCCCTCTCTGAGGGAGATGAGGAGTCCATTGACGGTTGCCTCTCTGAGGGAGATGAGGAGTCCATGGACGGTTCCCTCTCTGAGGGAGATGAGGAGTCCATTGACGGTTGCCTCTCTGAGGGAGATGAGGAGTCCATGGACGGTTCCCTCTCTGAGGGAGATGAGGAGTCCATTGACGGTTGCCTCTCTGAGGGAGATGAGGAATCCCATGGACGTTTCCCTCTCTGAGGGAGATAAGGAATCCATGGACGTTTCCCTCTCTGAGGGAGATGAGGAGACCATGGACGTTTCCCTCTCTGAGGGAGATAAGGAGTCCATGGACGTTTCCCTCTCTGAGGGAGATAAGGAATCCATGGACGGTGCCCTCTCTGAGGGAGATAAGGAATCCATGGACGTTTCCCTCTCTGAGGGAGATAAGGAGTCCATGGACGTTTCCCTCTCTGAGGGAGATAAGGAATCCATGGACGGTTCCCTCTCTGAGGGAGATAAGGAATCCATGGACGGTTCCCTCTCTGAGGGAGATAAGGAGTCCATGGACGTTTCCCTCTCTGAGGGAGATAAGGAATCCATGGACGGTGCCCTCTCTGAGGGAGATAAGGAATCCATGGACGTTTCCCTCTCTGAGGGAGATAAGGAGTCCATGGACGTTTCCCTCTCTGAGGGAGATAAGGAGTCCATGGACGTTTCCCTCTCTGAGGGATACCTCACGGACCGACGTTTCCTCTAATGAAGGCTCTTGTGGATGACAGGGTGTTCACTTTGTGATTGTCGATACCCAGTTAGTAAAATCTCGTCAGTAATATCTCGTTATTATTATTTTGATGATAGCATGAAGAATGAGTTTGTGGTTCAAACCTTCATATCGAGGGAACGAATCATCGACGAACTCGGACTCGACCTTCACCTTCATAACAGGATCTGAAACACAAATAATCCACGAATTAAATACTAAACTTTCAGGAACCACAAGATCTGGGTACGGAGTGAACGTCACCTACCGGGTCCGGGCTCCTTCTCGGGTGAACCGACCATGGACCCGCGGATTGAGGGACATCCTCTCGGATCGACCGTGTTTCCTCCATCGAAGCCGCTCGTGGATCCCAGGATGTTCGTTTTGCGATCTTCACCGGAGAGATCTCGGATCATCGTGACTGTCGGAGACTGGAAGGAACACGAGTTCCCTCTCTGAATTGTGTGACGAGAAAAACGGCAACACGATAAAAATTCTGAATAATGATGAGATTAATATGACAACTCAGAAGCCAAAACCTGAATAACAATATTCAGTGGAGATTCAGCCTCTCGTCACTTACCTTGAGGCAACAGGATCGTCGTTCTGACGTCACTTCCGGTTTCAGTAAACGGTGCTTTCGAATGTGCTGAGTCTGTGTCTCATATTTCGTGTTATTCTGTCCTCACTCTGCCTGACTCTGCACAGATAGACAGGGAGATAAACACTGTCCCACACGTTAAACATTCACAAGAGAGAAATCAAACCCAATCCTGTTTATACACCGCACATCGTTTAATATTCACGACAGAAATCAAACCCAATCGTGTTTATACACCGCACAGCGTTTAATATTCACGACAGAAATCAAACCTAATCGTGTTTATACACCGCACAGCGTTTAATATGCACAAGACAGAAATCAACCCAATCGTGTTTATACACCGCACAGCGTTTATAATTCACAAGACAGAAATCAAACCCAATCGTGTTTATACACCGCACAACGTTTAATATTCACAAGACAGAAATCAAACCAAATCGTGTTTACAAACCGTGGAGACGATGCCCAGCCACAGTCTCCGCGGCCCGTGACGTCATCGACCTCTCACGCTCAACAAATTGAGAGATGAAGACAATTTCTTGTGATAATGAATGAAAAATTAAAATAAATTAATTTTATGTTTGATCAAACAGCAGATTGTTGTTGTTTATCATCGTCTCCCCACAGTCTCCATGGCCACCGTCTCCGTCACCCGGTCACTCGGCCACAGTCTCCGCAGCCAGTAAAACATTCTCCATGAGTCGTCGCTCCAATGGTGAAAATTTTGTCTCAATCCGACAAGTACGTGCGGAGAAAAACACGAAAGTTCTGTGTGAACAAACACAGAAACAAACAAACAGCCCCAAATGTAATACTGTTATATATTCGACGGTGGATTGGCACCCCACTCCTGAAAACAGATGTTGAAGAATCGGCGTGCTTTACAGCACCGCCATCTCAGTGGTGATAACGCCGGCTCATTCGGCACTGGTCTCGGGTTACGCGCCTCAGACCACGATACCAAAGTCCACCTGGGCCGTACGAGTTGGGAAAATAGACCCGGCTTCAGACTGGGTTTGTCAGAGACCGAGCGAAGTCTGCCACAGTCTGTAACCAGTTTGGTTTTATACGCAAATCGAGCGATTGTTCCTGAACAAGGCATGAATAAATTCAAGGCGGCAATTTTCATATGAATCAGCCAGATTTATTGGGGACACATCAGGAAACACAACACAAGCAAAGCATTCACGAACGTTATCATTCATCTATAACCGCTCTTAACTGGGGAGCTTTGGATACGGGTTTCGAAGGGAGCCCAAGCAAAATAGACCTTAGGCCTGGACAACGTGCAGACAAGACACGGAGTACTTGGTGATGCCTCATGGACGAGAGGAAACGTGTCGAAGCCACGAATGCGGCTCGTAACAAGCCGATGGTCTCGGATTCGAGCGCCCAAGCTCGAGCATGCAGCGTGGCAAGATGGTGCTCATAACCCTAACAAACTCGTGGATCGGCACTGCTCGTGCATGCCGCGTGGCAAGATGGCGCTCGTACTCTTATCAGCACCGCTCACGCATGCCGCGTGGCAAGATGGCACTCGTGCTCCTATTGGCACTGCTCGCGCACTAGCCTCGTGGCAAGATGGCGGCGACGTACTCCTTTTGTCGGCACCGCTCACGCACCAGCCTCGGCGCGTCCAGCCCCCGAAAGGTCGACGGCACAAGAGCGAAAGATCTATGGTGTGATCCAGCTGGTTTCTCACAAGGTCCAGTATGCGAATCCAGGCCTGGCCTGTACAGCAGACTAGACCAAATCTGGGTGTTGGACTCTGCAGGCGGATCGACGGGATGTAAGATGTGTCGAGCCGTGCAGGGAGAAAAGACAGTCAGAGGCTCCGTGGTTGGACTCAGGATGAACCTGTGGATGACCTGCAGGCTGGATCCATGGCTGAGAGGGAACAGCTCGTCGAGTCACTCCTCATAAAGAAGATCGCCGACCGACCTGAGCTGTTCTTCTCCTTGCCTTTCGGGGCCGGCCTTTTCGGACCGCCTCCAGGTACACGTGATTGGTCCATCGCTCGAGTTTGCTGACACGTCTCGTTGACTGACTCTGTCAGGGCGCTGGGCGGGGGCTGGCCAGAAGGGGGGAAGTGAAAAGAAGCGCCTCTCGGTACACCACCACCATATGAACACTGGACAGCCTGCCACACCTCCCAACACACATGTAACGTCCGATTACCGAACAACCTGGCTAAACATGCATTCAAGGGGGGATATGGGCTAATCCGATATGTAATAACCCACTAAGGGCCCATTTCCGCAACACGACCCCCACCTTTCTCCCGAGCCTCCATCTGGGGCAGCCCATGGTAATGGCCCTGTCTAACATACAGCACAAATCTCCCATTTACTCGAACCCACAATATGGTAAGCAATTAACTCCAAAAACCAAAGTGTCACAGTAAGATTGGCATGTCCCTATCCGAGTGTGTCGGATCACTAATCTAACAAACAAATTCACACTCTATGGCTGAGATTATGTTAGGCAGCTATGGCTACCTAACATTCTAATTATGGATTTGAACGGGAGGGCATTCAATTTTACTTTTAACACCAATATTTGCATAGGAGGACATTCAAAGATTCAAAGTTCCCTAACGTGTTCGCTCCTTCATGCCCCCTCCCGGCAGTATTGTCTATTCACCCCTGAGGGTTTCCTCACTTCATGGCCCTATTGGCCTCTCACCAGATGAGTTCAGTTGGCCCAGTGGCCTAATCTCACAGAGAGTTCTTCGGCCCACTGATCCCACAAAATGGCATGAATCTTCGGCCGCAATGGCCCACAAAATGGCATAAATTTTCGGCCGCAACGGCCGACAAAAGTGCATGAATCTTCGGCCGCAACGGCCCACAAAAGCACTTTGGCCTCAATGGCCCACGAAAATGCTTCGGCCCATATGGCCCACAAAATGACTTCTCAGCCGCAATGGCCTACTCACGAGCAGCAGCAGGCAACAAGCCCTGCATTGGACAGCAGATGGCACAGCAATGGTGGCACGGTGATATCGATGGTAAGCAAATGCAGTTTGGAGGCGTTCTTGAGGGCACAACTGGGTGTGATGACTTCAGACCAGGTGAGATGGGGAGTACCCTTAACCTTCCTTGCCTGACTTATTTTGGCAGGACTTGTTTTGGTATGGTCTTCTTAATACGTTCTTTTTTTTTTTTTCTTTCTTTTTTTTTTCTTTTCTTTCAGACAGGATGGTATGTTTCTAAATCAAATGTTATCTTCGTGGGTGTGTGCTCATGACTCACTGGTGGCCTCTCTGGCACTTGGAGAGGGTGACCGAGCCTGGCCCTTGTTAACAAATTTTCCCATCAACACTACTCGTACCAGGTGTCATGCATGAATGGTGCGGAGGAGAGTTCATCGAACCTAACCATTCACTTTTAGCTCTGAACAATGAAACAAAACCCTGCTATGGCTATAATGATCCCAATGACCCATTTTTCCCAACCTGGCACACTGTTCCATTCTTTTAAACCTGGGCAAGACCCTTATTTGTCTTTTCTCATTTGGTGGTGCCAGGCACAACTCACTGGCTGGGGAGTGTGACAACTACTAGGACTGTTTTTCTGCTTCCAATCGGGGGTGGGGGACACTCAGCGACCTCGGGTTTCACCTGAGTGTGCTTCTGGCGCTCCTAACTAAGGGGTGGCTCTCTAGCTCCCATACTGTGCTCTCCTCGCACTAAAACCTGCCGTGCTCTCCGAGCACAAAACCCTACTGTGCGCTCCTGGCATCTCTGGCAACCTTCACCTGCCAGGAGCCCCCAAAGCCCTGGTGCCCTCTCTCCCGACTCACCAACTTCCAATACCATGTCACACTCACAGCCAGTACGACCCTACCTTAGCCTGCACCAAGTATAAATGTGCACAAATTATAGTATATGTGTCCAAATGTACTTCTGAGGTGAATGTGTACAAATGATTGTATATGTGTACAAATGTACTTCTGAGGTGAATGTGTACAAATGATAGTTTATGTGTACAAATGATAGTATATGTGTACAAATGTACTTCTGAGGTGAATGTGTACAAATGATAGTTTATGTGTACAAATGATAGTATATGTGTACAAATGTACTTCTGAGGTGAATGTGTACAAATGATAGTATATGTGTACAAATGGACTTCTGAGGTAAATGTGTACAAATGATAGTTTATGTGTACAAATGTACTTCTGAGGTAAATGTGTACAAATGATAGTTTATGTGTACAAATGTACTTCTGAGGTAAATGTGTACAAATGATAGTTTATGTGTGTAAACAAATGTACTTCTGAGGTAAATGTGTACAAATGATAGTTAATGTGTACAAATTATAGTTTATGTGTGTAAACAAATGTACTTTGAGGTAAATGTGTACAAATGATAGTTTATGTGTGTAAACAAATGTACTTCTGAGGTAAATGTGTACAAATGATAGTTAATGTGTACAAATTATAGTTTATGTGTGTAAACAAATGTACTTTGAGGTAAATGTGTACAAATGATAGTTAATGTGTACAAATGATAGTTTATGTGTCCAAATGTACTTCTGAGGTGAATGTGTACAAATGATAGTATATGTGTACAAATGGACTTCTGAGGTGAATGTGTACAAATGATAGTATATGTGTACAAATGGACTTCTGAGGTAAATGTGTAGAAATGATAGTTTATGTGTACAAGTGTACCTTGAGGTAAATGTGTACAAATGGACTTCTGAGGTAAATGTGTACAAATGTACTTCTGAGGTAAATGTGTACAAATGATAGTTTATGTGTACAAATGTACTTCTGAGGTAAATGTGTACAAATGATAGTATATGTGTACAAATGTACTTCTGAGGTGAATGTGTATAAATGATAGTTTATGTGTACAAATGGACTTCTGAGGTAAATGTGTACAAATGATAGTATATGTGTACAAATGTACTTCTGAGGTGAATATGTATAAATGATAGTTTACGTGTACAAATGTACTTCTGAGGTAAATGTGTACAAATTATAGTTTCTGTGTGTAAACAAATGTACTTTGAGGTAAATGTGTACAAATGATAGTTTATGTGTGTAAACAAATGTACTTCTGAGGTAAATGTGTACAAATGATAGTTTATGTGTCCAAATGTACTTCTGAGGTGAATGTGTACAAATGATAGTATATGTGTACAAATGGACTTCTGAGGTAAATGTGTACAAATGATAGTATATGTGTACAAATGGACTTCTGAGGTAAATGTGTACAAATGATAGTTTATGTGTACAAGTGTACCTTGAGGTAAATGTGTACAAATGTACTTCTGAGGTAAATGTGTACAAATGATAGTATATGTGTACAAATGTACTTTGAGGTAAATGTGTACAAATGGACTTCTGAGGTAAATGTGTACAAATGATAGTTTATGTGTAAACAAATGTACTTTGAGGTAAATGTGTACAAATGATAGTTTATGTGTGTAAACAAATGTACTTCTGAGGTAAATGTGTACAAATGATAGTATATGTGTACAAATGTACTTCTGAGGTGAATGTGTATAAATGATAGTATATGTGTACAAATGTACTTCTGAGGTGAATATGTATAAATGATAGTTTATGTGTACAAATGTACTTCTGAGGTAAATGTGTACAAATTATAGTTTATGTGTGTAAACAAATGTACTTTGAGGTAAATGTGTACAAATTATAGTTTATGTGTGTAAACAAATGTACTTCTGAGGTAAATGTGTACAAATGATAGTTTATGTGTACAAATGATAGTTTATGTGTCCAAATGTACTTCTGAGGTGAATGTGTACAAATGATAGTATATGTGTACAAATGGACTTCTGAGGTAAATGTGTACAAATGATAGTATATGTGTACAAATGGACTTCTGAGGTAAATGTGTACAAATGATAGTTTATGTGTACAAATGATAGTTTATGTGTCCAAATGTACTTCTGAGGTGAATGTGTACAAATGATGGTATATGTGTACAAATGTACTTTGAGGTAAATGTGTACAATTGATAGTATATGTGTACAAATGTACTTCTGAGGTGAATGTGTACAAATTACAGTATATGTGTACAAATTATAGTTTATGTGTGTAAACAAATGTACTTTGAGGTAAATGTATACAAATGATAGTTTATGTGTGTAAACAAATGTACTTCTGAGGTGAATGTGTACAAATGATAGTTTATGTGTACAAATGTACTTCTGAGGTAAATGTGTACAAATGATGTTTATGTGTACAAATGTACTTCTGAGGTAAATGTGTACAAATTATAGTTTATGTGTGTAAACAAATGTACTTTGAGGTAAATGTGTACAAATGATAGTTTATGTGTGTAAACAAATGTACTTTGAGGTAAATGTGTACAAATGATAGTTTGTGTGTAAACAAATGTACTTTGAGGTAAATGTGTACAAATGATAGTTTATGTGTGTAAACAAATGTACTTCTGAGGTAAATGTGTACAAATGATAGTTTATGTGTACAAATGTACTTCTGAGGTGAATGTGTCGAAATTATAGTATATGTGTACAAATGTACTTCTGAGGTAAATGTGCACAAATGTACTTCTGAGGTAAATGTGTACAAATTATAGTTTATGTGTGTAAACAAATGTACTTTGAGGTAAATGTGTACAAATGATAGTTTATGTGTGTAAACAAATGTACTTTGAGGTAAATGTGTACAAATGATAGTTTATGTGTGTAAACAAATGTACTTCTGAGGTAAATGTGTACAAATGATAGTTTATGTGTACAAATGTACTTCTGAGGTAAATGTGTACAAATGATAGTTTATGTGTACAAATGTACTTCTGAGGTAAATGTGTACAAATTATAGTATATGTGTACAAATGTACTTCTGAGGTGAATATGTATAAATGATAGTTTATGTGTACAAATGTACTTCTGAGGTAAATGTGTACAAATTATAGTTTATGTGTGTAAACAAATGTACTTTGAGGTAAATGTGTACAAATGATAGTTTATGTGTGTAAACAAATGTACTTTGAGGTAAATGTGTACAAATGATAGTTTATGTGTGTAAACAAATGTACTTCTGAGGTAAATGTGTACAAATGATAGTTTATGTGTGTAAACAAATGTACTTCTGAGGTAAATGTGTACAAATGATAGTTTATGTGTCCAAATGTACTTCTGAGGTGAATGTGTACAAATGATAGTATATGTGTACAAATGGACTTCTGAGGTAAATGTGTACAAATGATAGTATATGTGTACAAATGGACTTCTGAGGTAAATGTGTACAAATGATAGTTTATGTGTGTAAACAAATGTACTTTGAGGTAAATGTGTACGAATGATAGTTTATGTGTGTAAACAAATGTACTTCTGAGGTGAATGTGTACAAATGATAGTTTATGTGTGTAAACAAATGTACTTCTGAGGTAAATGTGTACAAATGATAGTTTATGTGTACAAATGATAGTTTATGTGTCCAAATGTACTTCTGAGGTGAATGTGTACAAATGATAGTATATGTGTACAAATGGACTTCTGAAGTAAATGTGTACAAATGATAGTATATGTGTACAAATGGACTTCTGAGGTAAATGTGTACAAATGATAGTTTATGTGTACAAATGATAGTTTATGTGTCCAAATGTACTTCTGAGGTGAATGTGCACAAATGATAGTATATGTGTACAAATGGACTTCTGAGGTAAATGTGTACAAATGATAGTTTATGTGTACAAATGTACTTTGAGGTAAATGTGTACAATTGATAGTATATGTGTACAAATGTACTTCTGAGGTGAATGTGTACAAATTACAGTATATGTGTACAAATTATAGTTTATGTGTGTAAACAAATGTACTTTGAGGTAAATGTGTACAAATGATAGTTTATGTGTGTAAACAAATGTACTTCTGAGGTAAATGTGTACAAATGATAGTTTATGTGTCCAAATGTACTTCTGAGGTGAATGTGTACAAATGATAGTATATGTGTACAAATGGACTTCTGAGGTAAATGTGTACAAATGATAGTATATGTGTACAAATGGACTTCTGAGGTAAATGTGTACAAATGATAGTTTATGTGTGTAAACAAATGTACTTTGAGGTAAATGTGTACGAATGATAGTTTATGTGTGTAAACAAATGTACTTCTGAGGTGAATGTGTACAAATGATAGTTTATGTGTGTAAACAAATGTACTTCTGAGGTAAATGTGTACAAATGATAGTTTATGTGTACAAATGATAGTTTATGTGTCCAAATGTACTTCTGAGGTGAATGTGTACAAATGATAGTATATGTGTACAAATGGACTTCTGAAGTAAATGTGTACAAATGATAGTATATGTGTACAAATGGACTTCTGAGGTAAATGTGTACAAATGATAGTTTATGTGTACAAATGATAGTTTATGTGTCCAAATGTACTTCTGAGGTGAATGTGCACAAATGATAGTATATGTGTACAAATGGACTTCTGAGGTAAATGTGTACAAATGATAGTTTATGTGTACAAATGTACTTTGAGGTAAATGTGTACAATTGATAGTATATGTGTACAAATGTACTTCTGAGGTGAATGTGTACAAATTACAGTATATGTGTACAAATTATAGTTTATGTGTGTAAACAAATGTACTTTGAGGTAAATGTGTACAAATGATAGTTTATGTGTGTAAACAAATGTACTTCTGAGGTGAATGTGTACAAATTATAGTTTATGTGTACAAATGTACTTCTGAGGTAAATGTGTACAAATGATGTTTATGTGTACAAATGTACTTCTGAGGTAAATGTGTACAAATGATAGTTTATGTGTGTAAACAAATGTACTTTGAGGTAAATGTGTACAAATGATAGTTTATGTGTGTAAACAAATGTACTTTGAGGTAAATGTGTACAAATGATAGTTTATGTGTGTAAACAAATGTACTTTGAGGTAAATGTGTACAAATGATAGTTTATGTGTGTAAACAAATGTACTTCTGAGGTAAATGTGTACAAATGATAGTTTATGTGTGTAAACAAATGTACTTCTGAGGTAAATGTGTACAAATGATAGTTTATGTGTACAAATGTACTTCTGAGGTGAATGTGTCGAAATTATAGTATATGTGTACAAATGTACTTCTGAGGTAAATGTGCACAAATGTACTTCTGAGGTAAATGTGTACAAATGATAGTTTATGTGTGTAAACAAATGTACTTTGAGGTAAATGTGTACAAATGATAGTTTGTGTGTGTAAACAAATGTACTTTGAGGTAAATGTGTACAAATGATAGTTTATGTGTGTAAACAAATGTACTTCTGAGGTAAATGTGTACAAATGATAGTTTATGTGTACAAATGTACTTCTGAGGTAAATGTGTACAAATGATAGTTTATGTGTACAAATGTACTTCTGAGGTAAATGTGTACAAATTATAGTATATGTGTACAAATGTACTTCTGAGGTGAACGTGTACAAATGATAGTATATGTGTACAAATGTACTTCTGAGGTGAACGTGTACAAATGATAGTATATGTGTACAAATGTACTTCTGAGGTGAACGTGTACAAATGATAGTTTATGTGTACAAATGTACTTCTGAGGTGAATGTGTATAAATGATAGTTTATGTGTACAAATGTACTTCTGAGGTGAATGTGTAGAAATTATGGTATATGTGTACAAATGTACTTCTGAGGTGAATGTGTAGAAATTATAGTTTATGTGTACAAATGTACTTCTGAGGTGAATGTGTACAAATGATAGTTTATGTGTACAAATGTACTTGAGGTGAATGTGTACAAATGATAGTATATGTGTACAAATGTACTTCTGAGGTGAATGTGTACAAATGTACTTCTGAGGTGACTGTGTACAAATTATAGTTTATGTACACAAATGTACTTCTGAGGGGAATGTGTACAAATTATAGTATATATATATATATATATATATATATATATATATATATATATATATATATATATATATATATATATATATATATATATATATATATATATATATATATATATATATATATACAAATGTACTTCTGAGGTGAATGTGTACAAATTATAGTTTGTGTACAAATACACAATCCTAATTAAATGGAAAACGAATGGACAAAGCCTTTGTGAACCAGTTTACCGTGTCTGACTTGTTCCATCCTTCCAGGTCCTTGTTTGTAATCACTTCCCACAAACATTTCCCCTGCATTTCAGCTGTTTCTTTAAAATCACTGACAACTTACTCGTGGAACATCAGGAACATTTTGATTACAAAGGTGATGAATGTGTGAAATGGTAGAAATAACCGCACATCCCACTTACAATATAAAACGGTTTTTCGACATCTATTGTTAAAGCTGGTCTAACTGAACAAGGTAGAACAAATCGAGGTTGAACTGGAAGGGCACTCGGTGGAGCGCATAACTCCACCACGCAATGCCTGATCCAGGAGAACATGTCGGACCCAATAAATTTTTGAGATATCGTGCTATATATTGGTTTTGGGCCCAATCTCTCAATGGTGAAGAATCGTCCATCCATCCATTGGGATCATACTCTGTGCAGAGCATTGGTGCTGCCTCAGCAGTCTCCTTGGCTCTTGGACAATCCTGGACGGGTCGCCGCCACCCCGACACAGGATACCAGAAAGCTGGGACTCATTTTGCCAACCTCAGAAGGATGACAGGCAGAGTTGACCCCACCTGGTATTTATTCAACAGCTGAGTGGGATTTGAACTCAGGATCCTATGATCCAAGCCCACCACTCTCACCATTCGGCCAACACTTGGCATGTGAAGAATCACTATACAATTAAATTAATCTTACAACTGGATTCGGATTTTCACCGAAATCAAATCAATTCTTCCTTCTCACACACCCAACCTGTCCATCAGGTTTCATACAAATCCGTCCACAACTTTTTGGAATATCCTGCACACAAACAAACAGACAGGGGTGAAAACATAACATCCTTCCATCTCGGTGGCGGAGGTAAAAAGAACGGCATTCGGTACAGCGGATACATCCACCAGGCTGAAGTTTTTTTTTTCCCCCATACATAGTTAAGACTCGTGGAAGAGCGAGAACACAGAACGGTTCAGGACACAACAGAACAAAATGAACAGCAGGAAAAGGGGGAAAACGCCAACAGCAGGGCGGAGAGACAAGTAGATGGAGATGGACAAACAATGGATGTGGGAAACGGAGAGGGGTAGGGGAGAACACAAGGGGTGGAGAAGATGGACACAGAAACAAAATGTTGGGAGTGGTGGGGTTTAACGGGTGTCGATCTTGGTTTTGAGTTGTGGACTATCTGATTTGGTGGTGAAAAGCTCTTTTGAAGACCTGGAAGGAAGAATGAGATTGAAGAGTCTGGAAGTTGGTTCCACGGGAGAGGTTATGTTTTCACCCCTGTGTCTCTCTCTCTCAAACAAACACAGGGGTAAACACATAACCTCAGTCCACATTTGGTGGCAGAGCTAAAAAGGTGATTACGAGGGGATATAATGAGAATATTTACGATAATGAAGGATCTCAACAAAATAAATACAGAAAAGTTTTTCAGCAGAATGGAAAGTGACAGGACCAGGGACCAAAGCCTGAGAGTAAAGATGAGAGTAAGACACAAAGCTTTCAGTCAAAAAACGAAAAGTCATGTCGTAACAACAAATTATAGGTCTCGTCAATTAGTGGGGCGGATCAGCCAAAAATTGTGCACTTTGGTTTAAAAGCGTGAAATATGGTACATATATGTAGTTGCCCCTTCTGATTATTTTTAGATGTGGATTCAGGTCAGCAGTGCCCCCTGGTGGCTGGGACGTCTATAGGTTTTGAACGACATCCTCAAATCAACATCTTGGTCTCTAAATGTATAGATTTGAGGCAAGTAAAGTCATTCCAAACAATAAAACGTACAACTTATGCATTGCATTGGAACATAACACACTGTTTTAAGTTTTGCAGCTTCGTGTTTACTAATTATTTTCTTTTTCTTTCAGGTAAGCAGGGTAATTAAAAGATCAAGTCAAAGAGAAGAGATGCAGAAATACAAGATTGTGGATATTGAGGTGCCAAGCTCCTCCAAGGAGACCAACAATCCAACTGACTGGAAGCTATGTACACTTTGCCAGAAATAATCCTCAGAGCCATTGCAGTGTCCTGCAAAATCTACAAGAAAGGATGTTGGTGCCGGGTACAAATATGTTGCTGAAAATCTTCTGAAACTTAAGGAACTTGATGCCATCCCTGATGGTGTGAATATACAACACTTAAATATATGCATAGACTTTGCAGACACATTACAGAAAAATAGCGCTGCATGGCATTAAGTCGTGCAGAAATAAAGTTAGTAATGAAAAGTTTCAGAGAGCACACAAGAGAAAAACTGTGGAATCACCAGAGCAAAGTCCTGTGAAAACAAGAAGATCCTGTTCAGAGAATCAAGGACCAGATCTGTGCATCTTCTGCAACAATCCTGCTGGACGTGATGGCCTTCATAAGGTATCTTCTGCAAAGTAAGGAAGTATGTCGCAGAACTTTCTGATAGTCAGCTGATGGCAAAAGTAGCTGCTGGGGATTTGATGGCCATTGATGCTCAATACCGAACAATTTACTTGGCAAAACTCGACAAACGGGCAGAACTTGCAAGGAACAAGAATACGGAAAAGTCTTCAGACAGCTTGTTACGTGGCTTCACCTTTGCGGAACTGGTCTCATGCATCGAATCACACAGAGAATCAATGGAATCCAGGACCGTTTTCAGTACGAAGAACATTCAGAGCCTTGACATATCTAGGATACGGAAGCTTGGTATAGATGAAGTGCAAGTACACACCACAAGGCTCAAGAACCAGATATTGGCTGCCATTCCAGATCTTAGGTCTTACAATGAAGGCAAGGAGGTTCTACTTGCATTTGACCAAGATATTGGAGCAGCTCTTAAAGGCCCGTCACACCTTGACGTTTTTGCCAGCATCTGGCAAGGTATCAAAATGTATGTAAAACCCTGGCGTACGCTGAACCATTGCTGTTTTTTTTTCAAGTTTTGGACGTATTCATAGCGAGTTGGACGTATGCATAACGTACGAGTAACGTGCACAGAACGTTTCGATAACATATAGATAACTTATATCAACGAATGCTGAGCGTGTTGTCACCGTTCACAACCTATGCCCAACGATAGTCAAACTTATGCATAGCGCACGGCAGCGTATCGCCGACGATCACGTGGCGTAGCCTATTAAAAGGCTGCGGCTCGACGATTCAAATTTTAACCGCACTAGACATCGAAGTGTCAAGCCGCTGTCACACCTTGACGTTTTAGCCAGCGTATGAAAAATTTGCCAAATACGCTGGCACAAGTCGAATACGTTATGGGTAAATTTTGCCGACACTAAGAGCACGATGAAGCACGCTGGCATACGTCGTAGTACGCCGACAAATTTTCAGCATGTTGAAAATTTTTCGACGTATGCCCGCGTATGACGCATACGTTCAGCATACGCTGGCCATAAGTTGTTGGCACGTTACGCGATCGTTGACACACGTTACTTGTAAGTGACTCATAAGTCGAAACACGTCGAGGTAATATTTAGCGGACCCAAAAACTTATTTCTAACTTATGAGTAACGTGCTTTGAACCTATGAGTAACGTGTATTGAACCTATGTGTAATGTATCTCCAACGCATATTGACGTATTTGATGTCTTCCGGACGACCACAGAACTTACTGAACGTGTTACTAACTTACAGCTACCGTATAATGGCGTATTGGCAGCGTTTAGGGGAATTGGTATATAAAAATGGGGTTCACACAGGAGAACCCGTCAGTGTTCCAGACTCCATGTTTTTTTTTAATTTTTTTTCTTCGGTATGACGGTGATGTTGACACTTCAATTTCTCGTGCGGTTATGATTTAAATCGTTGAGCGGCAGCCTATTAATTATATTATATTATAACCGCACTATAAATCGAAGTGTCAACATCACCGTCATGCCGAAGAAAAAAAAAAAAAAAAAAAAAAAAAAAAAAAAAACAGACAAAAAACAACAACAACATGGAGTCTGGAACACTGACGCTAAACATTACCTCGACGCGTTTCGACTTATGAGTAACTTGCAAGTAATGTGTGTCAACGATCGCGTAACGTGCCTACAACTTATGGCCAGCGTATGCGGAATGTGCGAGTCATACGCTGGCATACGTCAAAAAATTTCAAGCATGTTAAAATTTGTCGACGAGCTCGGCGTACTACGATGTATGCCAGCGTACTACGACGTATGCCAGCGTGCTCTTAACGTATACAAAACTTACCCATAACGTATTCAACGTGTGCCAGCGTTTTAGACAAATTTTTCATACGTCGGCATACGCTGGCTTAATCGTCAAGGTGTGACAGGGCCTTAAACAAGCATGCAATGAAGATTTTGATTCTGAGGCACTTATCCGAGCAAAGGCATCCAACATCATGCGACGTGATATTTTTAAACCGAAGCAGTGCTTCGATGGACAGTTTCTTCCTGATTGTCAGGAAAAATCTATACCTTCCACTCCAACAGCATTAATTAACATGATACTTGCTGGACCAAATATTAGAGATCAAACTGTGTAAGACAAACTATCTCACAACTTATTGTGTTCAACAGTATCAACACATCCAGTACATGCCGGGCATCACCAAACACAACTAATCGACACAACAGGGATAGAGAAACACCTCTGCCAATTTATCTAGCACTAAAGATCGATGGAGAAACGAGAAAGAAAGGTCTGGTTGATACTCTCTACAACATGGGATTATGTATCTCATATGATCGTGTCCTAGGAATTTCTACAGAGATAGCGAACAAAGTTTGTGCCGTGTATGATAAGGAAGGAGTGGTTTGTTTCCCCAAACTTGTGAGGAACATCTTTACTGTGGCAGCAGTGGACAATATTGATCACAACCTGAGTTCAACAACTGCCAAAGATTCTTTTCATGGGACAGGTCTAGCCATCCATGATGCAACAACCATCAGTTGAAAAGGAAGGAACATCACGTGCTATTCCAGTGATAAGCGAGACAACTCAGAAGAGCAAAAAGATGCAGGCACTTCCTGCATCATACACAAATGTGCCTCTATAGGCCAGGAAAAATAAATTTAAACCCGGAAAGAAATCGTGTAAAGCTGAAAATTTCAGTATTGCTTCAGTTTTTAATGGTTTATCACATATCAAAAGTCCCCAAGTGTACCGTGGCGGCTTCATGGTTAAATTACCTCGTTGCCTTGCAACCGTTACCGGGACTTGGACAAGTCTTTTTAAAGACCAGGTTGAGTTCGGTGGCTACTAACAAACTTCATTTCATCACCAATATATCAATCTTATGTTTACATTGTAGCATAAAAATATTACTATGAACAGAAAATCAAATATGAATTACTATTTATATTATTAAACACATGTATGATGGATCTCTCTACCGAGCAACCAGAATTGGCCGAGCAAACCAACATAAAACAATAATCTATTGACATGTATTATGCTAGTTCTAAATAAGAACCCATTATCAGATGAATTTTTGTTGCTGTCTTTTTATAATGCTCACATAATTGTATTTGTACGAGAGCTGTCGTTACGTCATAATCCGACTGAAGGTCAGCGTAATGCATTACCCCCACTCCTCTCAACACTATTACGAAAATGCTTGCATAACAATATATAGTGCATATTACATAACACGATATATAAAAAGAGCCAGTCTCTGATTTATTCACAATAGAATTAAGAATCTGAACTCTCCAAGTCAACATCATCCTCAAGATCCTCGGTCTTAGGTGAGTTGGTGCATCCCAAACCAATACACGGGCTGCATAGTGCAGAGCATGACATCCCTGCTCGCCTGCACCCACACCGACTCATACACCCTACTTTGCATTTACAGCTTATGAGTTTCATAAGTTTTTCATGTGCAGCTGGCAGATCAGTTGGTATGGGGACAAATATGTTGTTGAGAAGCTGCCATCCCCACTCTGTCGGAGGAAGCTCATTTCCTAGCCATTGTTGCACCTGCAAATATGTCTGGAATGAATGTTGCCGAGCAGCTGCACTTGTGGGTGGAAGGGTAGCGAGGTGAAATGTAGAACTCACTGAATTACTGGCGATGGTTCTTTTGTACGTGTAGTATCTATATTCATCTAATGTACTGAACTTTGTTCCTCCATGAACGAACATGGTCTAGCGGCAGCTATTATCGCTTGTTGTATCGAAAGGCATTCCGATTTATGCTATCGGCAGGTTTTCTATGAGTTTTTATAATGCCATCAACAAAGCACGTCAAAGATTCTGGTATCATACCCTCATCCGGATCTTCAATTGTCTTAACTGAGGGATATGTATCACAGTTATACACAGACAAGCGGATGTCCTCCCGTATAATGGATGCTGCTGTCTCGACAATGCGTCTGCGTTCTTGTTTCTCGTCTTTGCACTTTTCAGTGTACCAGTTGTCATGAAGTATTGGGTACGCAGTGTCTTTAAAGCTAACGATACCATTCTTACCTGGGACTTCAGTTATGATTATATTGTCACCATAATGATCTAGTAATTTTGCTTTCAATTACTTTGTAGTATAACCTGCATGTCCATCAAGGAACGTTTCCATAATGTGATTTAATTCAGATATCGAGTACTGGCAATCATCATCATTTTCAATAAAGTCACAAATCGCAACAAAGGCTTTAGCTTTAATTAAATCTTCTGGTCGGCCAGGCATGCGATGGCTTTTTAAATTTATATCCTCTGTATTGCAAAAGAACTCCAAATTACATGTCTTGTGGTATTTCCCTTCAGATGCCACCAGATCAATTGCACTGTCAACTCATCTCATAACAGCTTCACCCCATTCGTCGTTACGTTCGATTGCACGGCATCGGATACGATCGCGAAATGTAATTGTTCTCACCTCACATATGGTTTTCCTGTATTATGTTTCCTTTTTTGTTTCCACTCTCATGCTTGCTTCTTTGCCATAGAAAAGGCAGTCTACTTTAAAATCAAATGCTCTTCGAGAGGAACGCAAATGTGGTGTGTCAGCCTCTGAATTTTCGTGCGAACGACTGTCACCGGCGGTTTTGCTTGCACACGCCTGTATGCTGCTGGGGCCTGAATAATTTTTTCCGACATACGAGGTGTGTTCAAAAAGTATCCAACCTTAATTTTTCGTGCGTAAACAAATGAAGTTCGGGAGGCGTGGTTTGGTGCACGTATGTTGGCGATCCTAATTCGTATGCGTGAATATTTTCCCGCCTGCAGAAGCTGTCAGTCGCCGACAGACCGCCGATGAGTGAGGAAGTGTAAGTGAGCGCCGTCGGATTTTCGTTTTTGACAAAATGACGGATCACTGTGGTCTCATCGCCAGTGATCACTGTGTTGAAGAAGTTGGGATTGCTGTTCAGTCTCCAACATGTCCTGTGCGATCTCCAAACGGAGTTGCTTCTGCTCGATCGTTAGCAGCTTTGGCACGAACTTCGCTGAGATTCTCCTTAAGCCCAAATCCTCAGTCACAATGGAATGAACGGATCCAATGCTGACGCCCGCCTCGTCTGCAAGTTCTCTGATCGTGATTCGACGATCCTGCATCAGCAAGGTCCTCACTTGGTCAATGACTATCTCCTTTCGGGATGTTGAGGGCCTACCAGAACGTGCTTCACTTTCCACTGATGTGCGACCATCTTTGAAGCGGTTGTACCACTCTTATCTGTGTGGTGCCCATTGCTTCGTTCCCGAAGGCCTGTTGAATCTTGCGGATCGTTTCCACTTGGGAATCGCCAAGTTTTACACAAAATTTGATGCAGAAGCATTGTTCAAGTTTTTCCGTCATTTTGTCAAAAACGAAAATCCGACGGTGCTCACTTACACTTCCTCACTCATCGGCGGTCTGTCGGTGACTGACAGCTTCTGCAGGCGGGAAAATATTCACGCATACGGATTAGGATCGCCTACATACGTGAACCAAACCACGCCTCTCTAGCTATATTTGTTTACGCACGAAAAATTAAGGTTGGATACTTTTTGAACACACCTTGTATAGTGTGTAATCTAAGAGGTGATTTGGTTTCCATGTGTATAGAAAGGCCATCTCCACGTCCTTGGCTTGCCTCTACGAGAGTTGTGCGGCCTTTGTTCACATTTACGACATCACCCACCACCAATGATTCACCGCAGATCAAGCAGTTGTCATCCATTTCACCTGCAAAAATATATAAGAAATAGATTAAGATGGATCATGATTTGTAAGAATGAATATTTACACAGCATGATGACAACAATAATATTCCATTAGGCACTGGAAATTCAAAAATTCCAAACTTTTCTTCATAGAAGCGTTGTGGTCATTCAGGTGCAAGGTATTGGTTGGTTAAGTTACAAGGTGGATTAGCCATTAACCATCGGATACCTGACATCTGCCGGCTGACAATAATGCTCTGCAGGGGTGGCATCCACACCAGCAAATTCTTATTACCCAACCTAATATAAGCATGTTTAAATGGCTCAGTAGGCCCATTTTCCTCCACCAGAATATATATCAGATCCAGCTATATTGGATTTTACATGTAAACATGGTGTAAGCTGGAACAAGGAAGGGGTCAAAATTAGCGAAAACCCTCGAAATTTTAAAATTAATTTTAATTAACAAAACAAGATAAATAAAAATTCTTCTTGCTATATTCTTGTTTAGTTATTGGTAAATAATCGTACATAAAATTTGGGCTTAATAATACTCCCCAAAACAATATTCCAGAAGTGATGGGATACAGTCGCCCCCGCACCCTGCCCCCCCCACCTTCGGTGGTGAGATACTTTGCCCCCCCCCTCCCGGGGGACCGAGTGATATACTACATCATATTGATATTTTAGTAATGAAATGAAGTGTTATAGTAGCCTCCAAACCCAGTCGGGTGTTCAAAAAGAAATTTCTAGGTCCCGGGAACGGTTGCTAGGCAACTAGGCAATTTAACCATGAAGCCGGCAGAGGATAGTTGGGGACTTTTGATACGTGATAAACCATTAAAAAGTGAAACTATCCTGAAAATTTCAGCTTTATACTATTTATTTCTGGGTTTGCACCTTAAACAGGGTAATGTGCCTGGCCTACCAGTGGTCCGACCTACACCTGATCCTACTGTTCCTCATGTAAATGGACCGGTTATGCCAGAGAACCTACTTCCAGCTCTTGGATTGTCAAAGGAAAATGACTGGTTACATCATATTAGAGAACTCCTGAAGAAACCCGAGCTGACCAAAGACGACTTCGTTTCATGGGCTGCTTACCATGCATGCTTCAGTGCAGCAAGATTCTATATCTCCGACAATAAGTGTCCCTCATGCCTCTTTTCCGACAATGCGCACATTCAGTCACCATGATACACCATGCAATGAATGTTGTTAAGGCTGCAACTGAACACCTCAATCCAAGCCAGGTTCCAGTTTTGGTAATGGACCAACCACTATTCGCTATCGCCAAAACGATACAATGGAACTTCCCTGCTACACATGTGCCTGCTTGTGGTGAGGATGTTGAGGTCGTGGAGAGATTCACTTACCTTGGCAGTGATATGTCTCTGCTGGCTGTGAGTCAGAGGTCAATAGACGTCTGGGTCGGACCTAGGGAGTCATGGATTCACTGGATCATGAGGTGTGGCACTGACAGTACCTGTGCAGGAGGACTAAAGTCTGAGTCTTCAGGTCCCTGGTGCTTCCAGTCTTGCTCGATGGATGTGAGACTTGGACTCTGACCAAGGATCTGAGATGGAGACTTAATTCCTTTGGTACAGGTCTCTTCGGAGAATCCTTGGCTAACGCTGGTTGGACTATGTGTCCAACGAGCGGTTGCTGAGAGAGACTCAAATGAGATTTGTCACCTGCATAGTCCGTGAGCGTCAGCTGCGGTTGTATAGACATGTGGCTCATTTTCCTGGCACTGATCCTGCTCAGCAGATTCTCTCAGCGAGGGAGTCTCGTGAGTGGAGGAGGCCAATGGGCCGATCACGTGCCTCGTGGTTGCAGCAGGTTGATCGGCATCTCAAGGAGATGGGGATGGGCCAGGCATCTGCCTGGGGAATGGCTAGATGGGGGCCCCTGGAGTACCGGCGGAAAGTGAACGCAGCGATGCGCTGCTCTGGCGCATGCTCCCATACCTGACCTGATCTGCTACACATGGAGAAGATAAATATGTAATAATGTTTGGTGGATTAGACATTGAAATTGCAGCTCTTAAGATCATAGGTGATTGGCTTGACAGCAGTGGTGGGACAACTGCCATCTCCAGTGCTAGTATTGCTTCAGGTGGGGTAGCCGATTCTCTGTTGAAGGTCACACATGTAACCTGAACCAGACATGCCCACCAAGTGATAGCTGCTGCTCTCTTTATACTCCAGCATAATGCATATGACAGATACACAACCACTGTCTCAGGTGAAGAGCAACAATTGGATTTTGCAGCCTCGAGGGAGAAAATGTCAGCTGAACAACCACAGTTCCAATACTGGGTACTTGTTCTTGAACTGCAGCTTTGCATTCTTCAGATTATTGAAGCAATCAGGAAGGGAGATTTTCCTTTGTACTTGGAATCACTCGTTTTGTTCATTCCATGGGTATTCAGCTTGGACCATATCAACTACGCACGGTGGCTCTCTGTTCACGTCAGAGATATGTACTCTTTGTCAATTATGCATCCCTCCATTTACCAAGAATTCGTTTCAGGGAGTTTGTTGTATACAAGACAACATGCCCCTTCTCTGCTATGGCACTAGATCAAGCACCTGAGCAGGTAAATGCCCTTGTGAACGGTGAGGGTGGGGCCTTTGGCCTGACAGATAATCCAAGTGCCCTATGGCGTTGGATGGTAGCAGGGCCTGAAATATCAAGGATTACAGCAGAGTTTGAAGACAGCCCCATTATTGATTCGACAAAACATCATGAGCAAACCATGTCAGTTCAAACTAAGTTTGCCCAGGAAGTGAAATCTCTTGTGGATGTATATGAAGAGATGGGAAACCCATTCAAGGAAGACAGTGGTGATCTGCTAACAGTGGATACCAAGATCATTATGGACTCCAATATCCACAGGACAGTAGAAAATGTATTCAAACTGGGAAAACAGCAATATGAGCAATTTGTCAAAGAGAGGTTTGTTGACAGAACAAAGCCAATTACAGATCCAATCAAGAAGAACAAACTCCAGTTGTTTTCCACAAAAAACAGTCTTCAGAAACAGAAGTCTGTGGTGGCAACCATGAAGAAAGACTGCACATTGTTTTCCAGATTATATATTGCATGCCAAACCAGGGAAGGAAATCTTGAAGACTTCTTCAAGCATGAAAACCAGCCATGGCCTCCAGCACTTGCCAAGATTGGTGGCATGAGATCTGGCAACAAAGCAAATCTACTTGCAGTACTTGAATCTCTCGCAGAACCACCAGAAGAATTAATCCCACAAGTGACTGCACTAGTTTTGGATGGTGCAGTCATAGTTCAAATGTTGTCACCAGGAACCTCCCAGACTTTTGATTGATGATTACACCAAGACTGTGCTCCTACCATATATCCATTACCTTAATCTTGTGCACAGACTTGATATTGTGTGGGATGTTTGCAACCCAAACAGCCTGAAGAAAGAAGAGGGGAAAGGGAGTAAGGTGGAGAATTGATGGTTCATCAAAGGTGCCAACTAACTGGCAAGGCTTTCTTTGTCTCAGTAAGAACAAAACAGAGCTCTTTCACATGCTGGAAAAAGAGATTACAAGCAATGATTTCCAAGGCAAAGAGGTTTACAGCACTTATAATGATCAAGTACTTTCATCACCAGTGAGAGATGACAAAAATCTCATTGAACCTTGCTCACATGCGGAAGCAGACACGAGGATAGTACTGCATGTTTTGGATGTTGCACATGAAGGACATAAAAACATCATGGTCAGAACATCAGATGTGGTGGTGGTGAACACAGATGTGGTGGTACTCATTGTGTCAAACCTGCATAATATTCCAGCAAATGAAATATGGATATCATTTGGTACAGGGAAGCATCACAGATACATTGCATTACATGAAATTGCTGCTGGATTGGGTCCATCAAAAGGTCCAGCAGTAGCAATGTTTCATTCATTTACTGGGAGTGACACCACCTCCTTCTTTGCAGGGACAGGCAAACGCAGAGCATGGGACACATGGACTGTATTTCCAAATGTCACTGATGCATTCCTGCAACTAGCAGATGCCCCTTAAAGTATCCCTGACAACATATTTGATTTGCTGGATAAATATGTTGCTCTTATGTACGACAGGACGTGTGTATTGTTCAAGGTAAATGAGGCCAGGCTGCATCTCTTTGCAAGAAAATCCAGAGCTTTGGAGAATATTCCACCAACACAAGCAGCTCTTCAACAGCATGTGCTTAGAGCAGTCTACCAAAGAGGACATGTATGGGGGCAACTGTTGCAAAAGGAGCCCAGACTTCAAAGTCCTGCAGACTGGGGCAGGACTGAAAAGGATGGCTCATGGAAACCAAAGTGGCCAACTGTTGGGCATTCTCAAGACGCATGCTATGAGCTGATACAATGCAAACTGTAAAAAAAAAAAAAGCATGCAAGGGTCTGTACAAGTGTTACAAGGCCGGTTTCCAGTGCACAGCTCTCTGCTACTGTGAAGGCTGCTGTTTCCAAGACTAACTACATGTGCATACTGAAGCATATATGTTAATTAGGGTACCAGGTCAAATGGACTGGGTAACCTATTGTTTTTCTTAAGTTTATTATTATTTTTCTTCCGCTGTAAATTTGCAAAATTTCCGGATTTTTTCGCTTTAAATGCCATTTTCTCAGAAATGGTAAGACCAATCGACACAAAATTTTCACTAAATATGTATCTTTTTTGATAGCATACATAATTGATAATTGTGACGTCATAGGTCACGTGATGCGGGCGCCATCTTGAAAAAACATAAACTTTGGACCTCTGTATCTTGGAAACCTTCTCGGGTAAAAAAAATTTCACTTGATACATTTTAACAAGCTCCCTCTCGGGAATACGTGTGATTTTTCGTGACGTCATCACTGAAGAGGTATCCCAGTAAAAATTCGTCAAGTAGAACGCCACATGGCAAAAATTTGAAATTTCTTGAGCGTCATCTACACATAAATTCATCGTAGAAAAAAATATTTTGACGCCATCGGTGACGTAATTCGGCCGCCATCTTGTTTTTTAGTGTTTTTTTTTTTTAAATCTTCTTCTCCAGAAGGGCTGGACAGATTGAGGTGAAACTTTACAGGTACATTCCCCAAGAGGTCCTTTCTCAAGTTTGTTAATTTCTTGTTGATCGGTCACATGGTTTGGCGGCCATCTTGAAAAAATCCTTCTCACATCAAGTCTGCATGCATGACAAAAATATTTTACCTCAGAAGTCACATGGTTTGGCGGCCATCTTGAATAGAAAAATAGACCTCATCCGATTTACACGAAACTTCACTCACTTGTTAGGGTCGACGATGGAAAGCAGAATTTAAATTTATGATGTCATATGTCACATGGTTCGGCAGCCATCTTGGATTGAAAATGAATAAATTTTAAAAATCTTCTTCTCCAGAAGGGCAAGACAGATTAAGACGAAACTTGACATATATATTCCCCATGAGGTCCTTTCTCAAGTTTGTTAATTTCTTCTTGATCGGTCACATGGTTTGGCAGCCATGTTGGATTTAAGAAAAATATTAAATAATGTTTTCTCTGGAACCGCTTAACCTATCGAAGCGAAAATTTGGAACTGTCATCCTCCATGATGTCTGCATACATGGTAAAAATTATGACATCAAACGTCACATGGTTTGGCCGTCATCTTGGATTTACCCTAAAACCTTCAAACATCTTCTTCTCCAGAACAGCTGATCTGATCAAGGGGAAACTTCACACACCTATTGCACATGATCAGCGAATACAAGTTTGTTAATTTCTAATTGATAGGTCACATGGTTTGGCAGCCATGTTGGATTAAAGAAAAAATATTAAATAATGTTTTCTCAGGAATCGCATAACCTATCGAAGCGAAAATTGGCAATTATCATCTACCATCGTGTATGCAGGCGTGGTAAAAATTATGACATCACACATCACATGGTTTGGCAGCCATGTTAGATTGAAGGTCTGGGTACCCGGTCATCACTGCCAGCAGTTATAAAGTGGCAGTTCTAGTTGACTTTTGAATTTATGATATACATAAATGTTGTCTTATTTCATAGAGCAAGTAGTTAAATTAACATCAGTCCTGGTATGATGAACTCCAATATAATAGTTCATGTATCCTGATGAGTCCTTTGGTCGGGACGAAATGCCTAATTTAAATTTAAATGAATATTTAATCTACTTTTCCGTTATCTTGTGACATTGCTAACTTTAAATCCATATATTTAGTTCCCAAAATAATGCTTCTATGGTGTACAGTTCAAAATATATGGGCGTTTACATGAAATGGGTGGCCATTTTGAAAAACCTTCACCAACAGCCACCAGAGGGCACTGCTGACCTGGATCCACATCTTCTGCTTCTGCCTTGGCTTCCGCTCTCCCAACTCAACGCTACCAGAAGTGCCAAACCAAATACATCTTTCACAAATATCGATTTAGAATGAAGCGGCTTGCATTATGACGGAGGTAAAAACCGACCTATGGCGTGCATAAAAATACAAAGGAAGGCTCATTCCAACATTATGCATTCATACGAGATAAACATAAATCATGGCAGTGGACAAGAGACAGAAATTTTTGATGATCAAATGCAACCGGCAATTTATGGACGCAAATACAAACCGTGAGACCGATATATGGCCGTTACGAGTAATAACACACGCGGTGGTGTAATAGTTCGAGCGTCCGCTCTGAGTCTGGAAGGTCGGCGGTTCGAACCTCGGCCGAGGTTGGCATCAGTGGGGAGGAGGAAATGCCCCACTTTGTGTGGTCAGAAATGCGGCACCATTGTTGTGACGTCACTGGTTCCCAGACTAACCCAGGCAGGGACGGCATGTTATGCCTGCTGTTGGCTTAATGGCGAGAGTGGTGGGATAATGCCAGGTGGGGTTGACTCTGCCTGTCATTGTTCCAAGGTTGGCAAACTGAGTGCCAGCTTGCTGGTATCCTGTGTCGGAGTGGCTGGTATCCCGTCCAGGATTGTGCCCAATAGCCAAGGAGACTGCTTTGGCAGCACCAACGCTCTGCACAGAGTATGGTCCCAATGGATGGATGGACGGCACTTTCCGCAAGCAAGGATGTGCCACCAACATGCAGGGGCATTGCATTCGCAGCTCGGCCTCACTTTGACAATGATGCAACGAATGGGCCAACTCCTGGATGGAATCCCAGGTGAATATGCGTTCTCTCGAAGTACTGGTCCAGGGGCATTCCATGCATCACGTTATGTGGACTTCGCCAGCACCATCAGTAACTCGTTTCTGAATCTGGTTATCATAGATTTACTTGCATCTTTTTGCTTAAATGGAGAAATCGATACGACACGAGATATAAAAAAATAACCACCCTTAAAAGCTAATAAACATGAGATGTCACAGTCTGCACTCTGTCGACGAACCGCCAAACAGATAGCAATCATGTCATGCACCGAGTGTGAGTTTCTGGACAATCCAAAGCGCTCGATATTATTGTGTTTCTCCTGCTATGAGAGTGAAGCACAGGGACTGATGCTTTCACGTTGCAGACATGTCGGAGGCACCTGTTGAAAATTCCTCCTCCAACCCTCATTTGTTGTCTCAGTTTTTGACCCTCTTCAGCAACTCAAGGATCTCTAGGATACACATTTTCTTCCCTCAACTACTTTTGTAAGGTGTAAACTGGCAAAATCCAGGCCGTCTTCACACGTCCACTCTTGTTCCTCACTTGTCCCATCTGTAGAACTACTTTATTGAGGCTGTTCTGGTGCACTCTTTCCTCCAGGGCTTCAAGCAGGTCGTGCACCACCATCTCATGTCAACCCCATCTCGACTCATGACCCTTTCTACCTTCCTTAAATCACACTGAACCAAACCCAACACTCTTACTTACAGGTTATTGTCTCTGTGTCTCTCAATGTCTGTCCATTCCCTTGTTTGTGCCCAACTGTGGCCTCCATGTCAATCCATTGCCTTTTTACTCTGTCACTTCTTTCTTGTGTGAAATTTCTTAATAAACCCAATCGAATATATAACCCAATACGACAAATAGTCTCTAATTTTACTGTGAAAATGCTTCTTGCACAAACCTCGAATAAGAGTTCCATCTCTGGAAATCATTGGTCAGTTAAGCCATTTAACCAATCGCTATTTGCAAAACAAGAAGTCTCCACTTCTACCCTGCACGATTAATTTCAAGATGTCGGATTTGAAAAGCGCTTGATGACATTCAGTCGATAACATGACTGCCAAAGTCTAATTACTCAGGTGATGCAAAATATAAAAGCAATTTCAACTCGAAGGGCACTCGGAAGGAATAGGTTCAGAAGGATCCATTTATTAGCACGTGAGGTGTGCGTGTGTGTGTGTGTGTGTGTGTGTGTGTGTGTGCGTGTGTGTGTGTGTGTGTGTGTGTGTGTGTGTGTGTGTGTGTGTGTGTGTGTGTGCGTGTGCGCGTCCGTCCAGGGCAGAACATTCTTTTTAACCATTCAAGCTTTAGTCATCAAATTTTCAAGAAACCCTTCTTATGAGAATCTGGAAAACATTTCTCCTCCTTCTTCGTTAACGGTCACCAATATACCACCTTTCTTGTGGGGGTCGGCCGAGGGAAGCTTGGCCGGAGTCTTCACGAACTGGCTGACCAGGCCTGAGGTTCGACTCGTTCTCGAATTTGGAATTTGGCCATGACGCCGGCGATAGCTCGCTAATTCTTTGCGAAGCATACCTTGGGATCTTCAAGGTACACTAACGCATGCTGACTGATGGGACGCCAGTTGAACGTCCATCCAAGGAACGGCACACGTCGATGAATCACCCTGCCTGTAAAACAACGGGATGACAGCTTGTACCTGGGTCAGGAATCAAACCCAGGCTCGACAGCTTGGAGGTGAGTGTGCGTACCTCTAGGTCATCCTGTTAACCCGAGAACATGGAAAACAGTAATTAATAAAATTTACATTTCTGTTTTTTTAACCTGCTGTTTTCATCAACTGTAGTTTAAGGTACAAAGCGTCCGTGAGGGGGTTTTCCATTTTGGGATGCTTTCTAGTTTGCTTTGTGAAGAAGACAGAGCGGTCCGAGTTTAGCGACAATGCGAACAGTCGGAATGTCCTGTGCCCACCAAGGATAATTTGATGCAAAAACGTCTCAAAAACGACGACAGCCGCATGCCGTCGGTAACGACACAAAGCAAGCAGTGGGCAATGTGAAAGAAGATTTTCAGCACAACAATCAGGCATCAAGGACGGCTCAAGTTTCTTAAGGATTAATAGATTAAATTGTATAACTGTAGGTTTGTGGTGACAACTGCCTTTTGATTATCCTGCTTTCACACAAAAGCACTCAACATGATTTCTGAGACAATTTTCCAAGCTGCTTCCAGGTACTTCAACCTGGTGATGGCAAGCCAGTCCATGAGCTACATTTACCCTTGCCAGAAGGTATTGAGTTTGTGTTTATTTGACGTGTCTGCACATAACGTGCTAACGTAGGCCACAAACGTCACCGGGTACTAACCAGTACTGTATTGCACGTTATCCATTCTCCAACCGAGTACCTCGACACGACAAGGTCTGTGCAATCAAAATGAGAGTATGTCTATAAAGTACGTACTATTAAGAATGCGTATTCTTCCTTTCACGTACGTACGATTGGAACGCGAGTACGACCGTAAAATGCACGCCGGTGGAACGCAAGTCGATACAATAAAACTGAAAAGGTCCGTTTGTCCGGTGTATGAACATAAACTTACATCGTCAATGCATCGTCTACTTACTACACAAACACGCAAGACGTGGTGAGGGCCTGCAATCTCAGATTGCTCTCGTAAAGAGAGCATCACCGTGGCTGCCTCTTGCCGGAATAAAGACATTAGGCCAAAGTGTTTGTCCAACCTATCTACCAGCCATCAAGTTGGACAACAGAGCCATGCCATCATCGGTTCGGACCCCCTCCCTCATCGCCATCCTCAAGAAGTACTGTATTGGCAAATGCAAAGAAAGCCACGGAGGACAACAACCAACAACACGTATGTGATGATATTCCACGGTGCACAAACACTTACTCTGGTTAAATTTAAATGTTGAAAAGTAAGATTATGATTATCCAGCTTTAGTCTCTCCCAGAAGGGTCTCCCCGAACACCGGTCTGCGTGTCCCTGCATCTCGGTGATATATTTTCACTTTAAAAATGGTTTCTCTGTAACCGCTTGTCCGATCGGAACAAAACTGTAAACATCGGAGGGACTCCCCATGGAGAATATTTCATTATCACTGATGTCGTACGTCACCTGGTATGGCAGCCACGTTGGATTGAAGGAAATGAATTGGACATCATTTTCTCCAAAACCACTCGACGATAAAAATTGAAACTTGGCAAATGTGATCAACTCCCCAAGGGGTACGTAAGATGATAACGATGACGTCATCGGTGAAGTGATACTCCAGCCATAATTGGTTGAAATGAAATCCTTATCTGAAAAATCTGAAACTTCCTATATCTGATCTTTCACCCGACGCGAGTGAAGAATTCAATTTATGATTTATAAAAATGTATTTTAGCTTTAAACTGGATTTGGCTGGGATAAATCTTGTGTTGTAAATCCTTTCCTTTCAATGAGCTCAGTTGGATAATAATACTTCAAAACAACTCGAGTCTTGATCACACAACGCAAAACCAAACTGTTAACAAGCGTTCGGGTGGCTTCACACTTGTGTTTACTCTCTACATCGTACTCATTCTCATTCTGATGGACCATACTGTGTTACAGGGCGTCCATGCTGCTGAAGCAGTTTCTTGGCAACGGCTACACCGAGTGGTTTGCCATTGCCTACTCAGCAAGTGGTGAGAGCAGGAATTTTTAATTTGTTCAAGGTGCCAGCAATAACTCACCTGCTCTTCACGAAGGACACCGTGGGATCTTTAACATCCACCAACTAATGCCGGCAGAGGGGACGCCCAGTTTAACGTCCATCCGAGGGATGGCACACTCATTGATGAATCACCATGCCTGTGAAACACCGAGATAACAGTTTATAACTACGTTGGGATTCAAACCCAGGACAGCTGAGAAGTGAGTGTGTAAACCTCTCGGCCATCCTGCCAGCCCACCAGCAAACTTATTATTATTTTTCCGACCTCAGAAGAATGACAGGTTGAGCCAATCTACCTGGTGTTATTTCAACAGCACGACAGGGACTCAAACTCAAGGCCCTAAAATCTAAAGACAGCCACCTTAACCGTTCAGCCAACACCAGACTTTCCATCATATTAAAATAAGACAATTATATGTGTTATGTATGTATGTCTGATCGTTGTAGAATTGAAAACGGTTGGGCCATTCTCCACCAAACGTTGCATAAATGCTTGGGGTACCTTGGGTCATATCATGGGGACAGAATAACCCTCACCACCTCCCACCCCCACCAGCGAGAATGGAAAGCAGACTTTTGATTTTCATCGATAGATGGAGAATATTGTGAGTGGTTCAGAGAAGTTTAACCACCGACCACTGCGGGACAGAGCGGCAATGGACATCTTTTTCACTTCCCGAGGGAACGGTTGCTTTGTTACCCCCCCTCCCTTTCCCCCCTACCTCAAAGGTATCTGCAGGACAGACATTTTCCAACAGCAACCCCCTCCTAGTGAAACTGCCGAAATCCAGCATCACTGCTCACCTCCACTCCGTTAATCCTTCTTTTTCCCACCTGTGGAACCACCTTCCAACCTCGATTCAATCTGATTCTTGCCTCCAGGTCTTCAAGGCACATGTTTACCACCATCTCAAGTCATCCCCATTCCAAAATCATGATCTTTTCTTCTGTATCCATATTGCCCACCCTTTGTCATTACCTGCATCCCTTGTTTGTCCATCTCCTTTCTCCCTCTGCCCTGCTGTTGGTGGTTTCCCCTTTCTCCTGGTGTTGTGTTGTGTTCTGGAGTGCCCTTCCAGTTTGTTCTGTGTCATCACTCTTCCATGAGCCTACAGCATGCAGAGAAGAAAAAGGAAAAGAAGGAAGAAAAGAAAAAAAAAAAATAAAAGGTTGTAACTTCAGGTATTAATCACGAAAATGGGACCCATGCACTCCTCACGTGAAGAAGCAGCACCTCGAGTAGGCAGGGAGTATTATTATGATAATCAATATTAAAAAGGAGCTGTGTCTGTCTGTCTCTCTGTCTGTCGTGTTATAACTTGAGAACAGATGATCAGATTTCAATAAATCCAATGGCAGTGGATTCAGGAAACTCCTGGGAATGTTTGTGACATGCATAAATAAATAAATATATAAATAAATAAACAAGAAAAAGAGCAATCAGAAATTGCAGAACAGCACCAGGACTTGTTTTGTGTGGTGTTTGTATACTGGTGTGTTACGTCATGAAGAGACATAATTAGAACTGTCACTTTATAACTACTGACAGTGATGACCGGGTACCAAGACATCCCGCTTTGATTAGACACCTGACCCTGACCCATGATAATTTTTTAATTATTGTTGAATTGAATTTAGAATGGGATTAAAATAAATTCAACTCAAATCAAATGGAAGACCAAATCGGTACAATCCTGCATTGGAGTAATCAGAAGGAACAAGCAAAGAAGTCCTCAATCGGAACCTGGATAGGATTCACATTTCAGCTGCTACTCCTCTCCCCTCAAACCCATGCAGACACAGCTAACTGAGCCATGTGCAAAAAACAAAATTAAAATAAATCAAAAAGAACCTAGATAATAAAAATAAAAAATCAAATCATTCTGGATGCCAGACCATTTGTCTGATCAAGTTGAAATTTAAAACATGTATTTCCAATCACCACCAGATCATAATTGTGAAGTTTTACCTCGATTGATTACGTGGTTCCAGAGAAAACATTATTTAATATTTTCTTCAATCCAATATGGCTGCCAAACCATGTGACCAATGACATCAAATGTGTGAACCTTTTGTTCCTCATGGATAGGCGGTCATACGTGTAAAGTTTCGCCTCTATCAGTTCAGCCATTTCAGAGAAGAATATTTTTGAAGGTTTGAAAAAAAAACAAACAAAAAAAAAAAACAACATGGTTTCTGAATCACGTGGCCAATGACGTCAAATTTTTTTCTGTCGACCATTTTATCCATTGATGACCCTGAAAACTTTTAATACTGATCAGATCACGGGTTGAGAGGCATAATGTTGTAACTGCATTTTTGGCGAGGTTGAATGGAATGGCTCTCATGTCTAACAAAACACCATTTCACGGGTTGAGAGACAATGTTGTGACTGAAAATTTCCCATTTCCTGCAAATCGCAAATGAAAGATAAATGGTGTTTTGTTAGACATGAGAGCCATTCCATTCAACCTCGCCAAAAATGCAGTTACAACATTATGCCTCTCAACCCGCGAGATGTAGCATTCTACATATGCAATTATGACATCATAACGAAAGCATCTGTGGAGTCATTAATAAATAAATAAATAAATAAATAAATAAATAAAACCTACATTCCCTGTGAGGACTACTTCCCGTGTGCGAAGTTTCAATTTTTTCCTTGGTGCGGTTTCAAAGATACAGAGGTCTAAAGTTTTTTCTGTTTTTCCCAACAAAGCTGCCACACCACATGACCTATGACATCATAATTATCGATAAAACATTCTGCACGAGTCACCGCTCCAATGGTGAAAAGTTTGTCTCAATCACACAAGCGGTTGTGGAGAAAAACATCAAAGTTCTGTGCAGAGACAGACAGAGACAGACAGAGACAGACAGAGACAGACAGAGACAGACAGAGACAGACAGAGACAGACAGAGACAGACAGACTCTCCTCCGGCGAGGGTAATGAATGAATTAATGTGTTTGGGAACATGGGTCGTGGGCACACGTGTCGAAAGTGCAAATGACAACTTGTGACCCCTGGTTATCCTGGCACGGAGGGCAGGATCTTGCGGGGATCCATTTTTCTTCTTGCCTCATCGATTAGCCATCGAAGTAAAGATCGGTGTTCCCGTCAGCGAAGCCACGGGTCTTACATGCTGCTAATAATAATAAAAGTCGGACCACTGGACCTGCAGCATATCTGGGTCCTGGCCTCATGTTGTGAACCATATTTGGTGGCATTCTGACTGGTGAGTCTGGGGAAGAAGATTTTTATAGAAATTTATGAAATCGGCCATTTTCACCTCCTTAAAGTCATGTGACCGGAAGGAGGTTTGCAATTCCTGTTACCAGGCAGGAGAGGAACGTTGCTACAAATTTTCAGCCGGAGAAGTCAAAATAGGAGATGGACAGACAGACGGTGTGCGATGACACCTTATCAGGAATTAATTTGAGATGAGCTCATAATGATGATTAGTTCCCTTCTATGTAACTTTGATGCAGGAGGAAGCCATTAGCCCCATCAAAGTCAATATATTGTTGTGGTTTCCCGGCCGTCGGCGTGCGGGCGACCGCTTCTAGCCAATGGTGGCCGCTCTCGCCCACCGAACGGACAAACCAAGTCGCAGCTTTCAGATAAACGCCGAAATCCAGCTACGAGTGTGTCTTTAATCACACCGAAAATCAGCCAGCTATTCTGTCCGCGCGCGACAGGGTCCGATCACCGAATTATCGATTTACCTAATTATGCGCGCAGACAGAAATGCCGGGGATTTACACCTCGACGGGACCTGCTTGGAAACGAGCCGCGAAGCAGCTCGCTCCGTTTGCGATTTGCCGAGCGGTCTATATCGCCAAGCCCCGCCGGATCCGATTCTCTTATCGGTTATTAACAACCAGCTATATTCCGAACTTAATTATGGCAGTTCAGTTGGGGGAAAGGACGCAAGTCAACATTCACACAAGGACATTTATTACCCACACGACACATATGCAGTCATGCAGTCATGTATGCAATTAGGTGAGGCAAACAAAAGCAATGCATTTACGTAAGGAAAGGAAAAGCAATGCAATCAAGCAATGGGGGAAGGGGGGGGTTAGGATGCGAGTAAAAAAGATAGCCTACAGCTGATGTCTATAGTTATGTACAGTCACTTATGCAGTTTTACTTATGGGACTGGCGCCACGAACACACACACAAAAACCCAGAAAAGGAAAGAAAGAGAACGTGACCGTATGGTGAATTCTTGGGCTCCGTCCTCCTCGATCCGACCTTCCCCGAGAGAGCTTCCTCGCACATGACCCAGAGAGAGCGTCCACAACCAACGACCCAATCCCCGCTTCCAGAGAGACTGCGAGAGCGCGCGTGATCCAGCGAGCGTTATCCAGTGAGCGCGTGCGATGCAGAGCCCAGAGAGATAGATATAGATATAGATATAGATGATATAGATATAGAGATAGAGATAGAGATAGAGATAGAGAGACAGATTTTCCTCTTCCTGACTGACGAACACCGTCCTTTTATCCCCCGCCAACTTCGCCTTTGACCCCCCTCCCTTTGACCTTTCACCTCGCTCCCCATTGGCCGAGAAAAGTGGGCGTGAAAGGCTTTTTGATCCACAAATTTGCATATCTCGATCGCCCTGGGGCGGGCCAATTCGCCCCTCGCTCCTCACCGATTGGACGGCAAAAGTGGGCGTGTGTCGTTTTTGATCCGTTTTGAAGCACAAAATCCGTGATTTTGTACACGCTGTTCAACGTGCGCCCTACACGAGTCCAGCATCGGTGCCCATGAGTGGCGCGAGATGACAGGTGATGCGATGGTGGCCGAGTTGTGACGGTAAAAGGTCATGGCGGTTGTGGTGAAGCGGCGTTGTGGTTGGTGGTTGTTGTTGTGGTTGTGATGGTGGCGATTGGTCCAAAATAAAGATAGTAAAAGAAAAACGGCTATCCTGAAGAGTCGCAGCACGTATAAATGACATGTATTCCCACTAGACAACGGGTTTGGGCCTAACTACACATGCACTTACCGAGATACCTCACCTAAGGGACCTGAATGGTGGTTTGCGAATCTGGTAACCACAACAATATATATAGAGATATATATATATAGATATATATATATAGATATAGAGATATATATAGAGATATATATATATATATATAGAGATATATATATATATATATATATATATCTCTATATATATATATATATATATATATATATATATATATATATAGAGAGAGAGAGAGAGAGAGAGAGAGAGAGAGAGAGAGAGAGAGAGAGAGAGAGAGAGAGAGAGAGAGAGAGAGAGAGAGAGAGAGAGAGAGAGAGAGAGAGAGAGAGCCCCGCCCCCCCCTCGCCTCCCGCCCTTCTTCCAGCGCGTGAGGGAAACTTCCAGAAGGGGTCGTTTTCCCGCCCAATCGGGGACGTTCCCTCACCGCTCCGCCGTATTCATTTGTCCTTTTGCCTTTTGGAGGGTCGAATCCACCGCGTTGGCCGATGGGGATGTCATCCATTGGGTGGGGAGGAAGGGGTGCCGTCGTCCATTCTCCCTCGACGAATGCCAGGCTTCTCGCAACCATGTGCTGAGGTGGAAACGCGGTGGTGGTTGTGGTTACGGTGGTTGTCATAATTTATTATTATTTATTGTCATAATTTATTACGGTGGGTATTTACAGGTAACATCCAAGATGGAACAAACCTTGATGGACGACTAATCGGAGAGAAAGGGGGGCACGGAAATCGCGCAGACATTAACAGAGCAAAAGTGCGGGTCAGAAACCACGGATTAAGATTAACGGAGCAAAAGTGCGGGTCAGAAACCACGGATTAAGATTAACGGAGTGAAAGTGTGGGTCAGAAACCACGGATTAAGATTAGCGGAGTGAAAGTGCGGGTCAGAAACCACGGATTTAAATTAACGGAGCAAAAGTACAGGTCAGAAACCACGGATTAAGATTAGCGGAGTGAAAGTGCAGGTCAGAAACCACGGATTTAAATTAACGGAGTGAAAGTGTGGGTCAGAAACCACGGATTAAGATTAGCGGAGTGAAAGTGCAGGTCAGAAACCACGGATTTAAATTAACGGAGCAAAAGTACGGGTCAGAAACCACGGATTAATATTGTGGGAGCGAAAGTGCGGGTCAGAAACCGCGGATTAAGATTAACGGAGTGAAAGTGTGGGTCAGAAACCACGGATTAAGATGAGCGGAGTGAAAGTGCAGGTCAGAAACCACGGATTTAAATTAACAGAGTGAAAGTACGGGTCAGAAACCACGGATTAAGATTAACGGAGTGAAAGTGCGGGCAAGAAACAAACGGATTAAGATTAATGGAGTGAAAGTGCGGGTCAGAAACCACGGATTAAGATTAGCGGAGTGAAAGTGCGGGTCAGAAACCGCGGATTCAGATCAACGGAGCAAAAGTGCAGGTAAGAAACCATGGATTAAGATTAACGGAGTGAAAGTGCGGGTCAGAAACCACGGATTAAGATTAACGTAGTGAAAGTGTGGGTAAGAAACCACGGATTAAGATTAACGGAGTGAAAGTGCGGGTAAGAAACCACGGATTAAGATTAACGGAGTGAAAGTGTGGGTAAGAAACCACGGATTAAGATTAGCGGAGTGAAAGTGCAGGTCAGAAACCACGGATTTAAATTAACGGAGTGAAAGTGTGGGTCAGAAACCACGGATTAAGATTAGCGGAGTGAAAGTGCAGGTCAGAAACCACGGATTTAAATTAACGGAGCAAAAGTACGGGTCAGAAACCACGGATTAATATTGCGGGAGCGAAAGTGCGGGTCAGAAACCGCGGATTAAGATTAACGGAGTGAAAGTGTGGGTCAGAAACCACGGATTAAGATGAGCGGAGTGAAAGTGCAGGTCAGAAACCACGGATTTAAATTAACAGAGTGAAAGTGCGGGTCAGAAACCACGGATTAAGATTAACGGAGTGAAAGTGCGGGTAAGAAACCACGGATTAAGATTAACGGAGTGAAAGTGCGGGTAAGAAACCACGGATTAAGATTAACGGAGTGAAAGTGTGGGTAAGAAACCACGGATTAAGATTAACGGAGTGAAAGTGCGGGTAAGAAACCACGGATTAAGATTAACTGAGTGAAAGTGCGCGTCAGAAACCACGGATTAACATAACGCAGCAAAAGTACGGGTCAGAAACCACGGATTAATATTGAGGGAGCGAAAGTGCGGGTCAGAAACCGCGGATTAATATTGAGGGAGCGAAAGTGCGGGTCAGAAACCACGGATTAATATTGAGGGAGCGAAAGTACGGGTCAAAAACCGCGGACAGTTCAATGTGCCAAAGCCTGTGGTTTTGCAAGTGGCCCCGAGCGGTCCCCAGTGCTCCCAAGCGGTCCCGAGCGGTCTTGCAAAGGAAATAAATTGCATCGTGGACAAATACAACGAATGTGAGTGAAGCGTCCTGACGTCATCCGACGCCGACGGTCCAATCATAACCACCGAGCACAGACCAGAGATCCCAAGGCAAGGACGATCAGGAGGGAGAGACAAACATGTATCTGTACAACTTGGTTACATCGACACCGCTGCCCGTAACCGCAGTGTGGTGATGTTCACTCTGATGAAGTAGAACTTCCACGGAAAGGAAGGAATGAAGTCCTAACCTCGAATACAAGGGAAAGTCTCATTTGGCGCCTTCAGTACCTGAACGAAGCCTCACCTGTCGGAGGTCGATCACCTGTAGGAGGTCATTCACCTGTAGGAAGTCATTCACCTGTAGGAAGTCATTCACCTGTAGGAGGTCATTCACCTGTAGGAGGTCATTCACCTGTAGGAGGTCATTCACCTGTAGGAGGTCATTCACCTGTCGGAGGTCGATCACCTGTAAAAGGTCGATCACCTGCAAAAGGTCGATCACCTGTGAGCTCGCAATCCTCTTTCGGGGACGATGCCATTGCCAAGTTGCGAGCGGACAGCACAGATCAAGGCAGACACGACTCGGATCAAGGCAGACACGACCCGGAGATTGGGCGAAGTTAACGATGGAGAGAAATAAATAAACAACTCTTACATGGACGGAACCATTCTCTCTCTGGGGGGGGGGGGGATTCGTATTCCACACTCGACTCATAATCCACAATTTAAATACTTACCGAACTTAATCCCCCTTTCAGGTAATAGTTACAAGGCAGTTGTTATAAAAATAACATTTGATGACCCTCCATGGCTACATTGGTCGAGGTAGTTTTCCGAGGGGAGCTCCCCCCCCCCCAATGTTAAAACTCACCCAAAGCGCCAACCACGTGTTAAGTTTCCCCACAGATGTCAATTTCACCAAATTTGGAACAAAAACCGGTTTGTTGTTTATTCATTTTTAAAGAATCACAAAAATGTGATAATTAACATGAAAACCTTTACACTGGGTTCGGTTAAACATGACTGTACCTGGTGAATGAGGACACAATGAATTGTCATCTCGTGGGGATGGCAGCAACAAGGAAAGGGAGGGAGTTGGTACAGTGTGGACAGTGGGTACAGTGTGGACAGGGGGTATAGTGAGGACAGTGGATACAGTGCAGACAGTGGGTATTGTGAGGACAGTGGGTACAGTAAGGACAGTGTGTACAGTGAGTATAGTGAGGACAGTGGATACAGTGCAGACAGTGGTTATAATGAGGACAGTGAGGACAGTGGGTAGAGTGAGTATAGTGAGGACAGTGGATACAGTGCAGACAGTGGTTATAATGAGGACAGTGGGTAGAGTGAGTATAGTGAGGACAGTGGGTACAGGGAGGACAGTGGGTACAGGGAGGACAGTGGCTACAGGGAGGACAGTGGGTACAGGGAGGACAGTGGGTACAGGGAGGACAGTGGGTACAGTGCTGAACGAGAGACCCAAACCGAGGGAACACACATTCTGCGTCCATCATTGGAATCGTTCACCAAAGAAAGTGCTTCGGCTGAACTAACGCACTTTATTTATTTATTTAACATGGTCGAGGCTCATGGAAGAGCGAGGACACAGAACAAGCTCGAAGGGTACTCAGTGGAGCACATACCTCCACCACATAATGCCTGATCCATGAGAACATATCAGGCCAATACATTTTTGAGATATCATGCCATACATTACCCTCGCTCTCAATGGTGAAGAATCACTTAAAAAATTAAATAATTCTCGTATCCAGATCCGGATTCGGATCTTCACCAAAATCGAATCAGTTCTTCCTCGTCACACACCCAACGCGTCCACCAAGTTTCGTCCGATTCCGTCCACAAGTTTTTGAGATATCGTGCTCCATATCGGTTTTTGCCCGATCTCTCAATGGTGAAGAATCATTAAAAAAAGAAAAAGCATGGAGAGGGCAAAGGGTGCAAGTCCAGAAATGAGGTGGAGGAGGCCAGAGAGACCACCGACGTGTCGGTGAGAGTGATAGCCAAGTGATGGACCCATCAACTCAGCTTCATCGCGAGAGATTCCAATGAAATTGTTCTCCAATACCTATTTTCAGACGCTTGAGCTCAGATGATAAGAAAGAAAGGTGTTCATCCTCTCTTAGAGATGGGACATTCCAGGCATCCACCCAAAGGGACCGCCTCAGGTTAACACAAGGAGACCACCATCTGGTAGACAACACCTCAGCACCACTCCTTCACATACCGCAATCTGACCCTGGAGGTTTACCCCGTGATTTTCCTCCTATCATCAAGAAATGGGGGTCCCCAAGCCTTTGCCCCAATCCTGCCATCCGGTGAGCAGTCCTGCAGTCCTGAGGAGGGCAGCAGCACAGGAGGTACTCCCACGGAGTGGGTTTTCAAATTTCCATACATTTGAGGGTTTTGCAGAGTGTAGTATTTTACGTCAGCCAGAGTGCAAATTCTGCCACCATCCTTCTCAAAAAAAAGTAACCCAACTGCAGGAGGACATCCGCAGACACTGTTGGGCACTAGAAATGGATGGCCGTTGCCTCACAAGGAGCTCCTCCGCCCTTTTCCACTCCACTGGGGGGTTTGCTCCCTTGCTTTCTTTTTTGAAACCACACACACAATTTAGATGAAACTTGACCACAAGCTTCATCACCCGTGATGTACCAAAGTTTGTTCCTGGCATTAAAAAAAATATATCCAAAGGTATTTACTTTCTTCTCTGTTATATATTTTTGTGGGTCATCCATGCCTTCCAGTGGTTGCCTGGTTATCTTATCGAGCTTCTACCAGGTGAGCACCCAGTGGTACTGCCCCTGTTTTTAATATCCCTGTTAGATTCTTTGTCCTCATTCCTGTAGGTCCAGCTTTCACTGGTACAACTTTTGCATTCTTCAGCTTCCATGATCTTCTCACTTCATTCTGGAGGTCTTGGTGTTTGGTCATGTTCTTGATTTCTGCATCGTTTAGTCTAAAATCACTGCCATTAACACCTCAATCAGCAATGCCTTCTTCTCTTTTTTTGTACCGAAGTATGATCTCTGGTCGCAACGCTTTGTTTTCGATGTTCACTCTCGATGGGATCATGAGATCACACGTGAATGGTAGATACTTCAATGTTTTCAGTCATTGCTTTTGGTTCATGTTCCCACAAATTTTCTGGAACTGGGACATCAAAGTTTTTGCAGATGTGCCAGCGGATTACTTTACCAGCTCTGTTGCGTCTTTGTATGTACAGCTGTTCTGATATGACTGTTTTTTTTGTGTGTGTCCGGTCATTAAGCATCATATATCATTCTGTTTACTAACCCCACCACCACCCCTCACCTTTCTCTTTTTTTTTTTCATACTCCTTTCTTTCTGTCTGTCTCTCTCACCCCATCCTTGCACTCTCCCTCCCGCAGTGAATCACAATATTTGGTGAGGGATAGCTCTTCCCACCTCCATCATCTCCCTCCTCCCCCCTTCCCCGGTTAATATCCCCATCAGCGAAGTGACTGGTTGCAATCAATAAGAGAAACTAAGAACACCCCTACCTAATCTTTACCGTTAACTCGATCGACACTCGGTAGGTAGGTACACACACCCCGTGAACGGTGCGTGTTTTGTAGTTAGTGTGACGTCATCTTGATACTCATCCACCATACACTCAGGCATATTCATTCACATGTAAAAATGGATTTTGGAACTTAGCTTTAGTTGAAAAAGAAAAATCCTCCGCAGCAGTGAATTACAATATTCCGACAGATTTTGCTTGTGAATTAATTTTGTAAAAAAGTAAATAAAAGGGAAGGATTTTTTATTTTTCGATGGTCACTCATGCCACAGTTGGGAGAGGAGTTTTGACCATGGCAAGGCCGCAAGAGAATGACCGACTTCTTATTTTCCACGAAGCAAGCTCACGAAACGTTCCCTGAGTTGTGCTTGCGTCCGTACCTCATGGGCGACCCATGGTGGATCTTGCGATGCCCTAAAACCTGTAGTGCATGCAGCGAGCTGGGCTGATGACGTACGTTTTATCCGCTTCATTTTTTTGGGAGTCCGGGACATTAATGTTATATGGCTTATAATTTGTGTTTAAAATGTCAATTATTTGATAAACGAAGGATACAAAGTCGACACAAATATTGATTATATATTCAACATTTGCGCCCTGTCTCGTAATCCCGTCTATTTGCAGCAGGGGTCAGTAAACCACTTGCACTGTGACACGTGTTTGGGCAAAAATCGGAAGTCGTCTCCCCTCTCCCCTAACGGGAGTGTGGGGAGGGATGAAAGTATTCTTTTGTGCCCATTATCTGACCCTGGGTACCCTGAACATGTATGCAAAATTTGGTGGAGATTGGCCCAACCGTATTTTCGTTCGTCTTATTTTCAGATGGACACACACGTACGTATACATACAGAGAATTACCTTTTTCAATGAATATATATGAATTAGCTTCAGTTGTTCAGTTTTATGTAAATCAGCGATAAAGCAGCAGATGATACAATTTAGTACTAGATTAATTTCTGCTGTTATGTAATACTTGGTGCTCATCCCATTAATGAAAATGGCAGAAGACATACTTCAGGGTGGCCACAATGTCTTGTCACCCATTATAAAGTTTGTGAGGTTGCCTTTGTGTCCAGAGTGTTCATTTGTTTTCTTTTCCTCCTTTTTTGTCAGATCGAGTGATTTCCCCCACAAATGCTCTGAAAAATGTCCCACAGAACATGCGGCGCAAAATGAATGTCTGTCATGACAATGACAGAACACAAACGGATCCACTGAACACTTAAGGCTTGTGTCATGTGACGTAAAATGGGTAAGCAAGTAAGAGTACTGCACATGAACGTGGTATAACTTGAAGAACCCTTCAGTGATGCTACTTATGTGACAACAGGCAATGTCACCATTTTTACGACAAGGGGTGACAAGACATGATGGCCACATTGAACATTGGCTGAAAGGATGACTGAGAGGTCCGCACACTCGCGTCGAAGTCGTCTTGCCTGGGTTCGAATCCAGACCCAGCTTCAAACTGTCCCCATGGTGTTTTGTACCCTGGTGTTAAACTGGGCATCCCGTCTGCCGGCATTCATCGGTGGACAGCTGTGCTTCCAGCAATGATGCAAAGCAGTAGCCACTTCATTTTTTAGGGGGTGGGGTTGGATAGAGGGGTTGCAGGTGGAAATGATACAATTTAGTAATAGGTTAATTTCTGCTGTTATGTCATACTTGGTGCTCATGTCAGTCATTTCCCCCTTCTTGAGTTCTTGAGAATGATGACAAGAAAGAGACTTGCATCAATGATTACTCTCAAGTGATGAGAAAAGCCTACAAAGCAATATCAATCATAAATCAAAATGACCATCATGAGATGTTGAAAACTGCATTTATCTTTACCCTTTATTTACTTATTGAAACTATTGTACTCCAACTGCAATGTTACCTTAAACTTCAAAACAATTCATAAACTCATGATAACAATAATTTCGTTTCATTCATTTTAAATAAAATTTGGCATGACACGGCCAAGGCTCTGGGAGCAAACTTTGTACACACACGGTGGCCTGCAAAAGGATTCAAAGCAAACTAATAATGGCCCATTTAGATGAAAGATGAATTATGCACAAACAATTTTTCCAAATGAACTTTGTTATTCAAAACTGAAGAGATCAAACTAAACACTGTTATCCTTGAAGGAGGTTACATGTCAGGAACACATGTAAAAATCATGTACAAATCAAAATTCACTGGTTGTAAAAGTATTCAACACTGGTTGTAAAAGCAGTACTTGGTGGAAAAACTTTTGATGGACTACAATCTTCAAGTCTCACCAATAATGTTCAATTTGGTTCAAGTCAGGACTTTGACTGGGCCACTCAAGAACATTTATTTTCTTCATTGTCAGACACTCCAGTGTTGCTTTAGCTTTGTGCTGCTGATCATTGTCCTGCTGAAATGTGAATCTCCTACTTGGTTTCAGATTCATGGCCAACTCAAAAAGGTTTTCATCAAGGATTCTCCTCTACTTTGTACCGCACATTGTCCCTTCTATCCTGACAAGCTTGCCAGTACCTGCTGATGAAAAGCAGCCCAACAACATGATGTTGTCACCACCATGCTTGACAGAAGGGATGGTGTTGAGTGGATGATGTCGGTTTGCGCCAGACGTAACGCTTTCAATTTAGACTAAAAAGTTCAATTCTTGTCTCGTCTAACCACAAAACTTTTCTCCACATATCTGCAGTATCATTAAGATGCTTTTTCACAAACTCCATATGACCTGTTTGATGTTTTTTTTTTCAGTGATGGTTTCTTTCTTACCACCTGTCTATCGAGGCCAGCTTTGTGAAGGGAACGGGATATTGTTGATTGATGAACACTGACCCCATCTCGAACATGGAGCCTTGCAGATCTTTCAAAGTCATTGTTGTATTTACAGTGACATCCCAAACCAGTTTCCCATTTGCCCGGCTGCTGAATTTGGATGGGTGACCTGATCTTGGTAGAGTCTGGGTGGTGTTGTACGACTTCTACTTCTTAATGATGGATTTCATCGTACTCAAAGGGATAATGAGTGACTTTGAAATCTTCTTATAACCCTCTCCTGAACAGTGTTTCTCTACCACTTTATGTCTGACTTCTTTGGAAAGATCCTTGGTCTTCATGCTTGCCTTGTTGATTGACCAAGTGAGTTGTACCTTAAAACTCCTCAGATAAGTGAATGTCGTTCTGGGGAGATTAATTTTCAAGTTAAACCACTCATTTCATCCAGGTGAAGGATATTACAATTATTTTGAAACATTTTAAACAAATAATTTGCTCCTGAAGTGATTTAAGGTGAATTCGGCAAAGGGTTTGAATACCGATGTAACTGAGAATCATCTGATTTTCTCTGTTAATCTAACTTCATCAAATTTTATCTCCATTTTTTTAGTTTTATCATTTTGAAGTAATTTGTGAAGACTCTCGATATTAAGTTTGATTTGAACACCATGAAATAAGTTCAGATGGCATCAAAATGTGAAAACTTTGGAGGTGAGTGAATACTTCTGCAAGCCGCTGTATAACAGATCCACCAACTCAACAGACCTATTACAGGAGATGATTATCATAGTGTACTTGGTCCTCCACTGAACACAGCCATTCCAGATTCATTTTGTTGGACAGGGTTACATTGGAATATGTATTTTTTTTAATGAATTGGCACGATAACTTCCCTTCCATTAGACTCCACATTTGAACAAATTGAGCTCCAGACAGCTCAGAGGGAAGCGTGCCATCAAATGAGCTCCATTTCTGGCGGCAAAAAAATCACATGAAATATGTACGAGTGATGAATTGTCTCATTTTGGAGTTTATGTCTGCCTGGTGTCAGGGGGTGGCAGGTATAGCGTAGACCCATAGAGGTACGCACACTCTTTTCTGAGCTGTCTATTCTGGGTTTGAATCTCAATCTGACTATGAATGTGTGTTACGTCCATTGGAGGGACAGTAATCCAGAGGAAACTTATCTGTCAGAACCGGTGGTTGGCATGGACATTAATGATCTCACGGTGTCTTCTGCAGAGTTGGTGAGTTGTCACCGGCACGTAGAACAAATTACAAATTTCTGCCCGATCTGAGTGGTGGGAAGGCAATGGCAAACCACCCAGTATAATACTTGCAAAGAAATTGCTTTGGCAGCACTGACGCTCTGGATAAGAGAATGACATCTGCACATCTCATCTGACATCATCTGTATAATGATCGAGTTTGACATTATCTGTACGATAATGGAATATGACATCATCAGTACAATTATGGTGTAAGAGCTATGACATCTGAACATCTCTAACCATAAGTAGACATCTCATGTTATGTTGATGGCTTTAGCAAAAATCGCTCACATTAGGCAGAGTCGTACAAAGTCCACATCTGGGTAGAAACCCTCCAATAAAGGAAGCATGAGGCAGATTCGACCAATTCATTTGTCACTTGGATGTGCCGTGTCTTCTGTTTTCCATAGATGTCTTCTCTTAACCAGGTTGTTGTAAAGGTACTCGGACTGTAAAACGATGTTGGCCTTTAATCTTATAGTTTGAGCAACACATTTGAGATCTTGTTTATTTCAGCTTTTGCACCTCGCTGGGATAATTTATCATGATCAAAACAGGTCGGAGGAGGTGGGATGTCTGTCTCTTCCTATTTCTTTCAAACATTTGGGAGAAGTGATTTGATAAACAGCTACTGTTTGTGGTCCAACAAACAAGCAAGGTGACATTTTGCTTTCCTTCCAATTGTACATGCTCTCCATTATCTGTCCCTGATGATCTGACATGAAATGGACACACTTCAGAGTAATCACAGGTATAAAGGTGGCAACAACTTCTGATGGCAACATAATGACAGGGATGAGACATCTGGATGACAATAACAAACACATTTGACTTGAGCATTACTGGGACTCCGTGAGCAAACAAGTGGAACATGTTCCTCCATTATTCGGGAAAGCAAGCACACAAAGATTATCTCAAAAGTAATGCTTCTTTTTACCTCTATTTTTGGAAACATCAGGTGGCACAACAAATCTACAGTTATGGTTATTTCTTCCTGACACTTGCTCACTTACAATAGATGGCTCGGAGCAATCCTGCATTTTAAGAAGACAACATTCAACAGCACCAGGAGGCATAAAAGTATGGCGTTTTTATGACATTGTCAAAAGGGATACGAGGGGCATTGGAGAAGTTCTCTCGATGAGGTCCGAGACATGCCATGTTTTTATTCTTACATTTCTCAAAAGTGTTTCCTGATTTTAACACGCAGGCACCGTTTTGTGATTCAAATTGGCAAGTCAGGTATGGGAGCATGCGCCGGAGCAGCGCATCTACTTTCTGCCAGGACTCCAGGGACCTACATCTGGCCACCCCCCAGGCAGATGCCTGGCCCATCCCCATCTCATTGAGATGCTGATCAACCTGCTGCAACCATGAGGAATGTGGTCAGCCCATTGGCCTCCTCCACTCACGAGGCTTCCTCGCTGAGACAATCTGGTGAGCAGGATCAATGTCAGGAAAACGAGCCACATGTCCATACAGCCGCAGCTGACGCTCACGGACCATGCAGGTAACAAATCTCATTTGAGTCTCTTTCAGCAACCGCTTGTTGGACACAAAGTCCGACCAGTGATAGCCAAGGATTCTCCAAAGAGATCTGGTACCAAAGGAATTAAGTCTCCATCTTAGATCCCTGGTCATAGTCCAAGTGTCACATCTGTAGAGCAAGACTGGAAGCACCAAGGGCCTGAAGACTTGGACTTTTGTCCTCCCACACAGGTACCGGCAGCGCCACACCCCATGATACAGTGAATCCATGACTCCCCAGGCCTGACGAAGAGGTTTGTTGATCTCTGGCTCACAGCCAGCAGAAACATGAATATCACTGCCAAGGAAAGTGAATCTCTCCGTGACCTCAACATCCTCACCACAAACAGGAAAAGACAATACAACAGCCTCCAAGATGTCATTGAAAGCCTGGATCTTCGTTTTGACCCAGGAAAACCCGTAATCCCAGTGGCTCTGACACCTCATTCAGCACATTGAGGGCCCCCAAAAGGATATCTGGAGTCTCTGCAAAGATGACCACATCATCTGCAAAATCAAGGTTATGTATCTTGACATTCCCAAACGATGCACCGCTGCTTGAACTCTCTGACATTCTCCCCAGAATCCAGTTTATACAAGCGCTGAAAAGTGTGGGGGTCAGTACACACCCCTGATGAACTCCAGTAACAACAGGAAATAAGTCAGAGATGGTATCATCACATCGCACAGCACTCTCAGCACCAGAGTATAGTTCAGACATCAGATTGATCAGTTTTGGGGGCACCACACGAAGACAAAGAATCCTCCAGAGAGCATCCCGATTCAATGGATCGAATGCTTTACAGAAATCAACAAAGGCTGCAAGCAGCCCCTGTCATTGTTGCAGTCCTGGTAATCACCCTTCCCTTTCCAGAGAGGGACAACAAGGCCCCTCTTCCATTCAGTTGGGATGATGCCTGTGTTCCAGGCAGAGCACAAAACTACATGCAACGACACTAATGCAGCATTTCCACCAGCCTTGAGAAGTTCAGCATGGATGCCACAGATCCCAGGAGCTATACCCCATTTCAACGGGTTCACCGCAGTCCGTTTCCACAAAATGAAGGTGGATCACAGTTGATTGGAGGGTTAGCAATAGAGGAAGTAACACCCATGGCATGCAATTTTACAGCTGGTGGATCAGCCTGGTACAGCTGCTCAAAGTAACTGGCCCAGCGGCCTTCACTTCAGACTCCTCTTTCAAGGGACTGAGGGACTGGCTTGGAGGAACGCAATGCGTGAATTCCCCTGAAAGCAGGACGAGATTCACTTAACCGCAGGTGATGCTCTACCCGCTCACAGATTCCTCTAACAATAGGCCGAATTGCCTACCCTTAGCACACGTACAGTTTTACGTCTTAACTCCCCGAACAGCTCATCTCTGACATTCAGCCTTGCCCTGTGACTCAGATCAATGATACCAGTGTCCCTTTAGAGATAAAATTCTTCTTCGCCCGACGTTGAGTTCCAAGACATCCACTGGCATCATCAAGGAAGGTGGTCTTGAAGGCACTCCACAACTCTTCAGGATTCCCGAAAGTACCCAGCCCCTCCAAATCCCCACGAAGACTGTTCGCAAACTCCTCAGCTACCCTCTCATCCTTGAGCTTGCCAATATGCAGCCTCGGCTGGGATGGCACCATTCTCCTGGATTTAAGCTGCAACTTCAGAGTTGCTGCAACAAGCCGGTGGTCAGTATTGACGAACTGAGCACTCTGGTAGACCCTGCAGTTCCAGATCATCCTCCAGCAACTATCAATGAGCACATGGTCAATCTCCTTTGCCACACTGCCAGCGTTGGAATACCAAGTCCAGCGATGAGCCTGTGGGCACTGAAACCATGAACCAGCCACCCTTAGTTCATGACTTCTTGCAAAATCAAGGATTTCGTGCTATTCTGGTTCACACTTCCAGACCAATGGGGACCAACACACATCTCATTACCATCCTTAGCAGTTCCAGTCGATGCAATGAAATCCACCGAGACTAGAAGAGTATCTCGCCTG